>NC_057392.1:84684263-85284263 GCF_019320065.1 Cervus canadensis
GATGTGAGAGTTGGCCTATAAAGAAAGCTGAACACTGAAGAATTGATGCTTTTGAACTGTGGTGTTGGAGAAGACTCTTGAGAGTCCCTTGGACTGCAAGGAGATCCAACCAGCCCATCCTAAAGGAGATCAGTCCTGGGTGTTCATTGGAAGGACTGATGCTGAAGCTGAAACTCCAATACTTTGGCCACCTAAGTGCTGACTCATTGGAAAAGACCCTGATGCTGGGAGGGATTGAGGGCAGGAGGAGAAGGGGATGACAGAGGGTGAGATGGTTGGATGGCATCACCAAGTCAATGGACATGAGTCTGGGTGGACTCCAGGAGCTGGTGATGGACAGGGAGGCCTGACATGCTGCGGTTCATGGGGTCGCAAAGAGTCAGACACGACTGAGTGACTGAACTGAACTGAACTGAAGCTCAGGTTCACTGTCTGGCTCAGAGGTCAATGGTTTGTATTAATACTAGAGATGGCCTCTTAGAAATGACTGCAGGACCCTCTTGAGTGACTCTTTTATAGATCTTACTAAAATGAATTCACAAAAACTTCTATTTTTGCTGAAAAATTCTAAGACAACAGAAGGATCAGCACAGCAACTTGGCACTTTTTACCGCACATGCAAACAATTCCTCCCATTTCTTTTCAGCTGATACATGTGTTTGCATATTTACTGATTTTTTTTCCTCCCCTGGTCACCCTTAGTTAGAAATATAACCAAGTCTCCATGGAAACACAACATAATGCTCTCTCGCAGATGATCAAGGGACCTGAGCAGCTGGTATTGGGCTGAAGGCTGCAATGGCATCTGACCAAATTAGGAAGAGAAACCAGCTTACCCAGCTCTTCCAGACCTTTCAGAATTCTAAGCTCAGCATGGAAACCTACACAGATTGAGAATTACTGCAGATTTTTTAAACTTCTCTTATTTTTAACAACTTTATTGATATATAATTTACATATATACAACTCACCCATTTGAAATGTACAACATAATGACTTATAGCATATTCATAGAGTTGTTACTGCAGATCTTCTAATTCTTTTTTTTCCTTCTGAGAATACTCTTATCCATCATATGTTTCAGCTATAGGGGGCTGTCATCTCCTGACATGAGGATGACTGACAGGAGTCTACAGAATAAGCAGGAAGTGGACCTACTTTCCGTGAACACCTACTGTGTGTTAAGCACTTTTGTGTCACAGCTGGCCCCTTGTCACACAGTTTGTAAAGCAGAAGCATTGGGATTTAAACTCTGGTCTCATCAGCTCCAAAGTCTATTACCTTGGCACTACATAGGAAACAATGCCCTTCAAAAAGAAGAAAATAGAAAAGACAGGTGGAATGAGGTATTTTAATGTAGCCGTGGTCTTGGAGGGAGGTAGAAAATAAAGTAAAGAAGAATATAAAAGTCTCCTCACCCAACCCCAGCTACACTTACAAGAAGTTAAGGTCAAAAGACAGGCTGGGAAGGAACCAAGAGATTCTGAATTCTCTTCCATTAAAATCTGTCCCTCATGCTTAAAGGAGAATGTTTGAAATAAGAACAGTCAGTGTGCCTTGAAAAAAGAACAAAGTACTATGGAAATTTCGAGAAAGAGGAGGAGGATGACGATATGTATCAGGAAGATATGGCAGAAAACAGCAAGTTCATAATTCAAAGACTTGGCTATTTTCTGGAGCCAATTATCTACTTCAGTTCAGTTCAGTTCAGTCGCTCAGTCGTGTCCGACTCTTTGTGACCCCATGAATCACAGCACGCCAGGCCTCCCTGTCCATCACAGACTCCCGGAGTTTACTCAAACTCATGCCCATCGAGTCGGTGATGCCATCCAGCCATCTCATCCTCTGCCATCCCCTTCTCCTCCTGCCCCCAATCCCTCCCAGCATCAGGGTCTTTTCCAATGAGTCAACTCTTTGCATGAGGTGGCCATTATCTACTCAACTGTACTTTTTTCTCCTCATATTCTGATCTAGGAACAACAATCTCCTAAGTCCCATTCCTTCCCTGAGTGTGGGCTAGTGGCACCTAGGCTGGCCTAAGAGCCTGCCTCTGTGAGCAGGACCTGCCAGTCCTGCTCTCCAAGGCACCTTGAAGAGTCTTCTCAGAACTGTACTCTCAAGTCGTGCAGAAGACAGGATCTGCAGGCGTGCCTGGGGACCCGAGCTGCTGTGACTGCTCCCCTCAAGCAGGTGGGCTCTAAGCCCCCAACTTCAACTAAGACACTTTTGCTCGTCTCTATTTGACGAAGGCATTCCTCTACTCCATAACTGCTTGAAAAACCACTGTCCTGGAACATATGTTCATCTGAACACGGACATACATCACAAAATATGTAATTGGTATTCAAACTGGGACTCTGAGCAAAAGAGGCATACCCCCTGAAGATTTACACAAGAGTTCATGGTGATACCACCCATCCTGGGATGAAGATGCAAAGACAGATTATTTTTTAAGCAATGAAACAGTCCATCCTTCCCAGATCTATACTCCACCACTGTTACCACTGAGGGTCAAGGAAAGAAAGGAGAAGACACTGAGAGGATGAGGAGAGACAGAGAGAAGGCAGCTCCTTCCAGTAAAGATAGATCAGAGAAGACAGGTGAGGACTGACAGCATCTCCTCGATCCCAGGCTGTGGGACCACGGATTCTTTTGGAAAGGCTGTTGGTTCTTCTCAGGCTCCACTTCAAAAGCACAATGGGATGAGTTGTCCGATGTTAATATACCCTATAAAACTCGAAGAGTTCATTCCTCTTCTGTAGGAGCCCTTTATTGCATAAAGAGTCTGTGTGAAATACTTTGCTCTCCAGAGAGGAGCCATCTCAATGCAAATTGCTTTATTAATCAAATTAGCTGGTAACTAGAGCAGTAGTTACTGCATTAAAATAGACCTTTAGATTATAGAATAAAATCACCTAGGGACATCTTGTCTATACAAAAGCAATCTTATTCTGTGAACTGGAAGTTTTGACTTGAACTAAGACAACTGTTCTTTATAAATGGTAAGGGATTTGGTTTGGGGTTTTTTTGGAGGGGGGAGGGGGAATTGTTTGTTTTCAGTACCCTTGTTCTTCCAAACAGCTTTTGCTCAGCTTCCTGGATGTTTAAAACTCTAGGCATTTGTCAAGCAAGTACTGAGGCGGGTATAGCTGGGTTATTTAGCTAAGCACAGACATACTTATAGAGGTTTGAACAATAATTGCTCTGAAAAAGAATGATACTTCCTATTTCAGAGCAATTTTAAAAGATTATACATCCAACCACATACTAGGAAAAAATTTCTCCCTTTTGTTAATCTTTCACAGAATAAATGGATGGTACTGGAGGGTTAGAGAACAACCAGTAATTTACGTTGGGCTACACTGATAGAAAGTGCTGTCATTTTAAGAACTTGTTCAGTCTCATGAACTGCTTTATTAGTTACTAGTATAACCACATGATTCAGGCTTAAAAGAAAATAACAGCCTTGAAGACCAGGCAGCGTTAAAAAAAAAAAAAAATCCTATTCTTAATTTATAAATTTCCTTAAGAAGAATAGAGCTCCCATTCATCATTATGACCTGCAAAAACACATACTGTTGCTTCAGTATCAAGCCAAAGACATCTCTAATGGCATGAGGATGGGAACATCCACAGGTGAGCCTGACTATACATAATCTTTGAGGCAAAGAGAAAGTGGACAATTTAAAGCTTGAAAAAATAAGGCAGCTCAAGAAGAAGGCTCACTGCATTCATTTTTCTTTTCCTTTTTCTATATAATTTTTTTTTTTTTTGCTATTTCAATCCTTCTTTCTTTAATAACAACAACCTTTGATTTCAATGCAGCGCCCTGGCTGGATAACATTGCAACCCACAAGTACCTGTAAGGCATGCCCGTCTCTGCCCTGATGGTTTCCTGAAGCGAAATTCCATGGACACGTAAAAACTTCTCCAGGTATTTCCGTTCCACTGCTCCACTGGGCCTAACTGGCCAACAGGCTGCCTGCGGCGGAGGCTTGGTCACCGCTAGATGCCGTCTGCATTTCAGAGCCGATTCACTGGATTTGGGCAGACCCAGCTTGGGGCTGGGGATGTCTGCACAGGCAGGTTTATACAGATGCATGCTTCATAAACTCAAGGAAGCAAAGCTAATTTCACAGTACTTCACTCTTAAGACTGGCTGTATCTTGCTAGGATTCTCTTGGGTTATCTGGCTTTGATGCGTCCCTAAAAGGGATCAGTTTGTTTTCCTTAGATGTCCCTTATTGTTCATGTATGCGAGCAGGCTCCTGAGCCCCTGGCAGAACTGTGAGTTAAGTCCCTGCTGAAGCCTGTGCAAAAAGAAGTCTAACCAAGACCAATCACATTTCTCGTCCCTGTAAAGTTTGCAAAGTCGAACTTAAGCAACCTCTTATTGGCCCTGGGGAAAAAAAAATATGGGCACCCTTCCCCATGTCTTTCTATTTAGGTAAAAGAAAATATTTTGGTGGGATAGGGGCCAAATGTTCTGTTCTCATAAGGACCATAAGGCCCTGGGGATGATTCATGAGTATGTAATGAGACCTCTCTAAGTCATCAAACATACCATAGTCAAGTAATTTATTACACTATTCATTTGGATGAAAGGCCCATTAACCTTTTTATTTTTCAGATGTTACAGTCAAATGACAGGAGATATCAATAATGTGACTGTAACAAGCAAGGGACCCATACAAATATGCCCAACTGATTTTTGACAAAGATGCAAGAGTAATGCAATAGAAGGGTAGACTTTCTGACAAATGGTGCTGGAGAAATTGGACATTTATAAACAAAAACAAACTAAATGAACCCTTGACTTAAACACCTCGCATTTTTATAAAAATTAACTCAAAATGGATCACAGACTTAAATGTAAAATGTAAAACTATAAAACCTCTAGGTAAAAACTTAGAAGAAAATCTTCAGAAACTAGGGCTAAAAGAAGAATTCTTGATATCAAAAACACAATCAATAAAATGAAAAAATTATAAATTGGATCTCATCAACTTTCTGTAAATGAAAAAAACAAATTACAGATTGAGAGGAAGTATTTGCAAATCATATATCCAACAAAGAACTTATATCTGAACATATAAAGAAATAAAAACTCCTACTCACTGGGTAAGGGGTATATGAGATCTCTCTGGGTTGTTTCTTACAACTGCATGTGAATCCATAATTATTTCAAAATAAAGTTTTTTTAAAAAGCAAAGAAATTCCTCGTATAAGGTCTTTCCACTTTGTGATTCCAGCTGTGACTCTCCTCCAACCATGACCTCTGGGCATGAATGGGTCATCCAGTTCACCACGCTTCCTGTTCCTAACCATATCACATGGCTTCTCCCTAAACCTTTCAAATGTTCCCTTAAAGCTCATCTCCTCAAGGAATTCTTCCCCAAGCTCCTAATCCCTAGTACACAATCATTTCTTGAAATTCCTCTTGCAATTCACTTCAAAAGCACTCACTTCACAGCTCCAGTTTCCCAAACATCTGCACGCCCCTGATGATTTCTGCCATATTTTTGTACCACCTATGCCAATATTTATTTAGTGTTTGGGGTTATTGATAACTTCTTTTTTAGCTAAACAAATTTACTTAGTGTTATGAATTAAACGTCTGTTTCCTTCCAAAAATTCCTATATTGAAATTAATCTCCATTGTGATTGAGGTGAGGCCTTTGAGAGATGATTATGAGAGTGGAGCCCTCAGGATTAGGATTAGTGCCCTTATAAGAAGAGGCCAGAGAGTTGGCTTGCTCTCTTTCTGCCAGGTGAAGATGCAGCAAAGGATGATTGTCTGTAAAAAAAAAAAAGGAAGAGGGCTTTCGCCAGAACCTGACCATGCTGACACCCTGATCTTGGACTTTCCAACTTCCATAACCATGCAAAATCAATATTTATTGCTTAAACCATATAGCCTGTAGTAATTTCTTACAGCAGCCCTGAGAGATTTAGTAAGGCAACAGTGTATTACTAGCATCATAAATAGAAAAACTTTATCACTTGCAATTAAATAGAGTCAACCTGGAAAAAATAAATACAATAAAAATGAAGAATAGTATTAAACTATAACCGGACATTATTGGTGTCCAAAGGTTCTCAATCAGAGACAGACTTATGTTTTTGGTTTTTACTGAGAAGATTGATAGGTGTTAAAGAGGTGTTTTAGGTATTTTAGCACAGATCTGAGAGGTTTTTTTTTTTCTTTTAATCTTCATTTTTTTTGAGGTAATCAGAAGAGGTGAAAGAAATTGAAATAGGAATATACCACCTTTACAGTGCGAATCAAACTTATTTAATGCCCCTTCTGTGTACCAACTAAAATCATCTCTTTGTACACCGATGGCAACTTGTACCTGCTTTGGGAACACAGACTCATAATATATTGTCCCAGGACTTCCCTGATGGTGCAGTGGATAAGAATCCGCCTGCTAAGGCGGGGGACACAGGTTCAGTCTCTGGTCTGGGAAGATTCCACTTGCTGTAGAGCAACTAAGCCCCTGTACACAACCACTGAGCTCTTGCTCTAGAGCCTGAAAGCTGCAAAGACTGAGCCTGTTTGCTGCAACTACTGAAGCTCATGCGCCGAGAGCCTGGGCTCTGCAGCAAGAGAAGCCACCGCAGTGGAAGCCCAAGACCACAGCGGAGAGGAGCCCTCACTCTCCGAAAGTAGTGAAAGGCTCCACAAAGCAATGAGGACCCAGAGCCGCCAAAAATAAATAAATGACCATATATAGTCCCAGAGTAGTAGATACGTCCTCCTGCAGGTGCACATCTAACTCTCCTCTAGACCACCAGCTCTCTGGAAGGAGGGATGGACTGTATCTGGCATAAGCTTGTAACCTCCATAATAATCAGCAAGGTATTTTGAGAATGATCACCACTTCAGAGATATTACCGGTTTGCTTGCTTGAATTTTAAACTGCTCAAAGCCACCTTTCCCCTTGTTAATCAGCTTCTAATTTCACCCCAGCTGCCAAAGTTCTGAACCTCAAAGGAGAAATAAAAGCTTACAAAGAGAAAGCCAGAAAAGCTAGAAGAGCAATCCAGCAGTGGTATGGAGTTAAAGAGAAATTCGAATTCCCAAGTAAAGTTTGTATCTATTATTCAGTCACTTGCACTAGCCACTGTTTAAATCAGCCACAGAAGTGGTTCTTCCAGTGGAGTTCCACCAAGGAAGAAACAGAGTGAACCGGAAGAGCAGTCATGAACAGGGAGACGTGAGCCCGCTTCATTGTTTTCTTCTGCCCTCTGAATATGGATCCAGGCCCAAGAAGGGAGAGAGGGAGAAGAAAGCCAATGTTTACCAGAAGCTGAAATTTTTTACTAAGTTCTAAAAGTTGATCATTGTCATAAAAGGTCCCAGTTTGAAGACAGGGAACAGAAACTATATTTATAAAGGAACTGTGTGTCCTTTGGCTGTCGATCAAATTCAAATAAATTTTAAATGATGTGTATAAGACTATAGGAAATGGCTCTGAGCAGCTGGGTTGGGAGAAGTTAATATCTGTCTTTCTTTCCATGGGATGTTAATTCTTATATATTGTTCAGAATCCTTACATGTTATACAAACCCAGGGTCAGCAGAGTATGGGAAAAATGACATGGCTATCTGATGAGAGAGAGGTGCTTCCAGCCATGTTCTGCTGATGGAATGCAAGAGGCCCTGGGACTTGTAAGTCACAAATAGAAGTTCATATAGCCCTGGATGGTAAGCAGGCTTAATCCACACCTGCTCAGCATTCGTAAATAACCATGTGACTTTGGGCAGGTCTTGACTTCTCTGTCCCCTTAGTTTTTATGGCCTCAGACTTAAGTAATCTCTAAGTTTCTTCTAGATCTAATGTCCTGTGAGTCTTAAAAGCTACTTGGGCTAGACATTCTATAGAGATGAGGGCCTTTCCTGTGTTGGCTCAGTGAACTATTAGCTAGTTCTCTAAGATACCAGGCCCATGAGATTGCTGCCATTATTCTTGGAATATGCCAATCATATTTATAGCCTAATTTTAATTTTTTCTTGGATAAAGAGGCAGCTTGTTAAACACAATATCCTAGATTTATGGATATCTCACAGTCATCTAAAAACTGTCTTGGCCTACAATTGAAAGCTGAGACAGGAACTGGAGGGACCAGAAGAACGGAACTGTGTTTCCACAGCCATGATGAAGGGTAGCTGCCCAAATGAATTTGGACAAGAAACACCAGACCACAGATGCAAGCAAGCCTGCCTTCCTATTCCAAGTACTTATGGGAACTGTGTCCTTCTGCTCTGCAGGTGATGCTGTGACAGAGCAGTCACATGACTGAGATGTCTGCCTCCCTGGGAACCATCTGACTAGATTTTCTTCTTGTCGATGCCATCGTCTCTTCTCTTCACCTTTCCCAGAGCTACCTGGGGTCTAGTTGCATGTTGCATGTGATGAGACCACAACTAAATATGTGCGGGTTGTATCAACTTAACACAATGAAGAAAATATCGCCTCTGCCCTTCACCGTGAGGACCCCACAGTAAAGGAGAACAGGCTACAAAGCTGTATACTGTGAGCTAGAATACAGCAAGCAGTGAGGAGAAATGAAAACCCAGTCTTGGGGGCAGAGCAGAGGAAGTAACAGCAGCAGGAAAAGGAAGGGTGGGAGGGTGGAAGGGGTTCTTCAGAGGCTTGAAACCAAGCATGAAGCCCAACCTTTTTTTTTTAATATAATATATATACTTTTTTTTTGGCTGCACTGAGTCTTCATTGCTGCGAGTGGGCTTTCTCTAGTTGCAGAAAGCAAGGACTGCTCTCCAGTTGCGCTGAACGGGCTTCTCTTGCTGCCGAGCATGGGCCCTGGAGTGTGGGCTCAGTAGTTGTGGCACACACCGTATGTGCAGTCTTCCCAGAGCAGGGATCGAACCACGTCTGCTGCACTGGCCGGCATTCTTAACCACCAGACCACCAAGGAAGTCCAAGGAAGCCTGATCTAGAAAGTCTCTTTATCATTGATTAGACCTCTGCTAGACAATACATCTCACCTCCTTTTAGGCCAAGATTTCTTTAGGAATAGAATAAAACAATCCCGGCAGCACTGGGGAGGGGACACGTCTTCAGCACATGAGGTTACACCATGGGAGTAATGGAGGGCGCCAGGTAAGGCAACCTTAGCTCCTGAAGACAACGCCTCTACCTCAGTCTCAGTCTGTTTTCTCTTCTCCTTATCCCTGCTGCTTGAATATTATACATTCATGCGCTTCAATGTACAAGCAATTCCTCCCCAATGTGTAATTATCATATTACTAATATATACATAGATATATACTTTATAGCCTTGTTTTAGGGAAAACAGAACACTCATAAGAGTGATCAGGGCTATGGTCTCTTTCTCAGCTGTAAAGGGCTGTGGCAGGGCTGGCCCTTGGGATTTCACTGATACCTGTATTTTATCCCACACTGACTCACATCTACAACAAGAAAGCATCTTTGAGTTTTGGCATATGCAGCACAGAAGTTCCCCTCACTACTTTAGGTGTGTCTCTCTTGCCCATTCTGCAAAAGGTATCAAAAAATGACAAAATGTGGTTTTATTCTAAGGTAAATGCAAAGGAAATGGCCAATGGGACTGCAATGTGAAAAGTATATTCTGTGTCCAGAAATGCCTTGAAAGATGGCCACTGAGAAGAGGTAGGTGATGAGGAAGGTAGGTAGGTGGTAAGGTCTTAGTCCTTTTATAGGGGCTTTGCAATCTTGTTTTAAGTGTTGTTGAGAGACAGAAAATTTGAAATCAGGTTGATACTGTGGTCACATGCTCTACTCCTCTCACCCCCCCCACCTTATCCCATTCTGCATTGGCCTGACTTGGAGAACTTCCATGGAGTAGAGGTGGAGTATGGCAGAAAGAGCATTGTCTGCGAAAGCAGGAAGACTTCAGTTGGATCCCTGCCCCTGCAGGACACTACTATATTGACCATGGGCACTTTCTGAGTCCCATTTCTTCCTCTGAAAAATACACCTCACCATATTATAAAGTAGGGTTGTTGTGAAGATGAAAGGAAATATGGTATTTGGTGTCGCTGGCACAGAATGAATGGTGGTTATTTTTATAGCACCTGCTGCATTGCACAACTCCAGGGACTGGCCACTGACACTGCAGTCTGTGTGGATGCCGCCTCTGGTGTTGTATATATGCCACTGACCTGGACAGACAGAGCAAGCAACAATCTTCAGGAGACTTCCGTGCTATGGGTTACATGACTGCAAAATGGATGGGATGACTTTAAACATGACTTTCTCCTTCCTAAGGAAAAGTGAAAGATCATCTGGATAAAGTTCATTTGTTCTGCATCTGGTGAGAAATCCCTCCATCACTCCTTAAGCATCTCCTCAGAAAGCAGATTTGAAAGCTGCAAAGAATCCCCCACCTCTATAGTCATGGCCCCAGTGTGTTCTGCCAATGGGCTCATCCATCTTCTTCTACACATTATGCTTTCAGGGTCTTGAAATTGTCAAAGGCAAGGCTGGGAAGCTGGGACACAGAGTAGCATCCTAAGAGGTAAATCTCAGCTACAAAGCAAGGCCTAAAAATGTATAGTTTCAGTGTTGTGATAACAATGTACTAGTAAAAGGTTTTATTGCAATCATTCCGTCTGAACCAATCTACCTTTTCATTGTCTTCTTCTAGGCACTTGTGCATGAGTGCTCACTCACTAAATCATGTCCGACTCTGTGACTCCATGGACTGTAGCCTGCCAGGCTCCTCTGTCCAAGGAATTTTCCAGGTAAGAATACTGGAGTAGGTTGCCATTTCCTCCTCCAAGAGATCTTCCCAACCCAGGGATCAAATCCACGTCTTCTGCATTGGCAGGTAGATTATTAGCACCACCTGGGAAGACCCTCCAGGCACTTTCATGCCTGCTAAGTCGCTTCAGTCCTGTCTGACTCTTTGTGACCCTATGGACCGCAGCCCTCCAGGCTCCTCTGTCCTTGGGATTCTCCAGGCAAGCATACTGGAGTGGGTTGCCATTTCCTCCTCCAGGGAATCTTTCTGACCCAGGGATTGAACCTGCCCCTCTTATGTCTCCTGCATCAGCAGGCAGGTTCTTTATCACTAGCACTACCTGGGAAGCCCTAAGATTATCCAGGCACTTATCTTATCTAAGATTATCTAAAAAAAAAAACTATGATTCTGTTGGAACTGTAAGAAATCTTAGAAATCAGCTGGTTCAATTCTCTTATCTTACCAATAAGAAAAGAAACATCTAGGTAAATTGGCAACATTAAGAGTCAGTTACTGTAAGGACTGGAGTAAAGGATAAGTTTCCAGGAGCTTAGAGGTCAGATGGACAAGGGTTTAAAGCCTTGCCCAACAAGATGTTACTCTGTGATATGAGTGCTGAGTTTTTAGTTTCTTCCTCAGAAAAATGGGGAAAATAATACTACCTTCTCAGGGTTAAAAACACTAAACTAGTTTATGTATTACATTGCTTCTTGAAATATCATTTCAAGGTTTCATAATTGTAAATGTTTATCACTGACCAAAGTTCCAAGGCAATCCTGTTGAAAAACAATCCACTGAAAAAACCCTCCATGTGCTTCTGCTGTGGAAGACAAATGAAGAACTTCACTTTGCTTACTTTATGATAGAATGTTCTTTTCAGCTGGGAAATTTATCAAATCGGGAGTACAAGCATCCCGTCAACATTTTGAAAAATCGTGTCCTACGTGGTTTTGCTTTTCTAAAGTCTCTAAGGGTTATTCTAAGATAAACTTCAGCAGGAGGCCCTTCCAGCACTTGGCATCTTCCCAAACAGATTTCAGTGTTAATTCAAATAAAGGCACAACTGATTTTTTTAGAGGTCACCTTTTCAGAAAACTTGCTAGATAAGAACATCACCAAGAATCTACAAATGAACACACAATATATCACAAAGCCCACATTTCAAACCTCCTGGGAGAGTACATTAATTCATAACCCACTCCTTTTTTATCATTATCCAAGAAAGACAGATTTTGTTATTTCCCATTCCTCAGCAGAGTAAAGATAGCAAATTAGATGAGGGCTATTAGAGGCAGGAATCCTGACAGGAGCAAAGAAAATCTACAAGGTAAGTATACAGAAAGAGCAATGGAGGGGGGAAATACAGAAGCCAACATTTAAAAGCAAAATAGCAAAATGAGGCCTCTAATTTTCAAGGCAAATAGATCTATGGGCCTTAATAGTCCCTGAGGACATTTTAACGTAGCACAATAGTTGACATTTATCAAGATAAACTAGAGCTGTCAAATTGCTTCTTCAGGTTTAAAAAGTTAAAACCTTGACAGTTAAATAAGAAAGCTTCAGGTACTGGGGAAAATAACTTGAGTCAAAATTTTCATTCTCTGACAATGTTAAATGAACAAGGCCTAACTGTGAATTATCTTCTGCATTTAGAAATATTATCTTGTCCATTCTCACAAACTTTCCCCCATTACTAGTAACTTTGTGGCTTAGTTGGTTCCTAGCCTAGGAAAAAGTCAACTTTGTTTTTGAGCCATAGACCACACATTTCTTTCCCCTGCCCCTTTCCCATCTGCCCCTTTGCTGGTTCACATCCCCACAAAATCCTGCACATTCTTGTAAGAGTCCAGTTGAAATGGTGTATTTTTACCTGACATTTCTCTTTCCTATCTCCCCACCTCCTGGTAGAACTATTTCTTTATTTCCATAGCACTTCACTCACACTTCAAACATCATACCAGTAAAAACGTACAGTGGACCTGTCTTCTTCCCCAAGAAGACTTCAAGATTATTCAGAGAAAGAAGCCTGCCTCACATATCTCCATATCCCCAGAATTGAACATAATAAATGATCAAAACTCTTGAATGTATTTCTATTTAATTTTCTAGTTTGAGTCTATCAATATTACATATATGGTAATAGAAGAGTGTCTTGAATTCTGAATACTGACTTCATTGTAAATTCATTCAACTGAAAATACTTTTAAAACACATTTACACTTAATACTTATTGACCATTTTTTAGATAAATGATCATCTGGAAGCTAAAAATATTTCAAACAGACTTAAGCATTTAATATTTTGTTCAATAAGCAACTGCTGTTTGGATAGTCACATCATCCGAATTACTAAGCCTGGAGACAGAAAGAGCTGATCTTTCTAACACACTGCACTTGTGGAATTGTTTATGATGACTGTTACCTCCTGAATCCCAGAGGTTATTAAATAATTCAACAGCCCTTTTGGACAGCTTGTTTCATACCTAATGTTCACTGCTGTAATCAAATTAAATCTGCACTTTGGGCTTTAATTTTTTTAATGAAATATTTCAAATTTGTAATTAAAAAAAAGAGGCTCTTAAATACAAGCCAAATTTTCTTAACTAATTTTTTGTCAAATTGTTCACCCCTCCACACAAAACTGTGCATGTATCTTGTAAGAGGATATTGAGACAGAGAACGAATGCCATCTTAAACGATATGCAGTTTTACTTAATAATATTACATTCAAAACCATGGTGCACCCTGCTGTCGGGGACAGAGTGACAGGCTTATCCTCAAGAAACCTGCAAGTGTATTACAGAAAAACATGTAATGATTACATTGTTTGAATGAGCATACTCTCCTAGATGCTCCTTTTAAAAACACACACCTGGCCCGTCTGAAATAACAGACTGACTAAGTGAGCTCTCTTGGCTCTCCACAGGGCTCCCTGGCCTTTGGGCCCGATTCTGCCCCAGGAGCTGTCAGCCAGAGCCCTTGGCTGCTGCCATGGGAAGGGATGACCCGCTGCACTGCAGCAAGCCCACCTCGCAGCCCCGCGGCAGAGAGCTGTAGGGAGGCTCCTGGCTTATTCAGCCACACATGATTCTTAGGGCAACTAAAAAAAAAAAAACTCCGAGAGGTTCAAAATGGGAGCTAAGCACTCATGAGTTGACATTTGTACGGCTGTGTTCCAAGCGCCTGCCAAGCTGATATCACATCACCATCTACAGGTTTCTGAAGGGCCATCGACCTTCTCAGTAAAACAAGAAAGTGAGGTCCAAGCCGAGAAGCCAAAGGGAATTGTGCATTGGACCCTCCCTGTTACAGGAAGTAGCCAGACTGCCTCAACACCTCCTTTCCTCTGCACTGACCGTGGCTGGGTGGCCGGGACTGGCCAGCTGTTCACCTTGCCTGTTTTTCTCTCTTCCTATAGCCATACATTTGTACTATGATTCCCAGCCTCCCTTGCAATTAGTTAGGTATAGTCATGTGACTGAATTCCAGTCAATGTCACTTTTACCTACAGCTGCCACTTAAAGTGATTCTACACATGATCCTCCATGCTCTCCTGTATTCTGGACCGATGTCAACACTCAGCTACCAGTCAGCTTAGTAAACAAAAGCTGAGGATGACAAAACTTTTATGAGCCTGGGCCTGGATCTGACCTAATTGAAACTTCCTATTCTTGATAACACTTACATGCAAAGGAAATAAAACTTTCTTATATCAGGTCAGTGAAGCTTCAGGATTTATTTAATAGCAGCTAGGTTTACCACCTGAATGCAGAGTTCCAAAGATTAGCAAGGACAGATAAGAAAGACTTTCTCATGATCAATGCAAAGAAATAAGTTCAGTTCAGTTCAGTTCAGTCGCTCAGCTGTGTCTGCCTCTTTGTGACCCCATGGACTGCAGCACGCCAGGCTTCCCTGTCCATCACCAACTCCTGGAGCTCACTCAAACTCACATCCACTGAGTCAATGATGAAATCCACCCATCTCATCCTCTGTCATCCCCTTGTTCTCTTGCCTTCAATCTATCCCAGCATCAGGGTCTTTTCAAATGAGTCAGTTTTTCACGTCAGGTTTCAGCTTCAATATCAGTCCTTCCAATGAACACTCAGGACTAACCACATTTAGGATAGACTGGTCTGATCTCCATGCAGTCCAAGGGACTCTCAAGAGTCTTCTTCAACACCACAGTTCAAAAGCATCAATTCTTCAGCATTCAGCTTTCTTTATAGTCCAACTCTCACATCCATACATGACCACTGGAAAAACCATAGCTTAGACTAGATGGATCCAGATAATCATGATGGTATGATCACTCACCTAGAGCCAGACATCCTGGAATGTGTAATGCTCAAAATTCTCGAAACCAGGCTTCAACAATATGTGAACCATGAATCACCAGATGTTTAAGCTGGTTTTAGAAAAGGCAGAGGAACCAGAGATCAAATTGCCAACATCCGCTGGATCATTGAAAAAGCAAGAGAGTTCCAGAAAAACATCTATTTCTGCTTTATTGACTATGCCAAAGCCTTTGACTGTGTGGATCACAATAAACTGTGGAAAATTCTGAAAAAGATGGAAATATCAGACCACCTGACCTGCCTCTTGAGAAACCTGTATGCAGGTCAGGAAGCAACAATTAGAACTGGACATGGAACAACAGGCTGGTTCCAGATAGGAATAGGAGTACATCAAGGCTGTATATTGTCACCCTGCTTATTTAACTAAATGCAGAGTATATCATGAGAAATGCTGGGCTGGATGAAGCACAAGCTGGAAGCAAGATTGCTGGAAGAAAAATCAATAACCTCAGATATGCAGATGACACCACACTTATGGCAGAAAGCGAAGAAGAACTAAAGAGCCTCTTGATGAAAGTGAAAGAGGAGAGTGAAAAAGTTGGCTTAAAGCTCAACATTAAAAAAACTAAGATCATGGCATCCAGTCCCATCACTTCATGGCAAATAAATGGAGAAACAGTGGAAACAGTGACAGACGTTATTATTTTGGGCTCCAAAATCACTGCAGATGGTGACTGTAGCCATGAAATTAAAAGACGCTTGCTCTTTGGAAGAAGAGTTATGACCACCCTAGACAGCATATTAAAAGCAGAGACATTACTTTGTCAACAAAGGTCCATCTGGTCAAGGCTATGGTTTTTCCAGTAGTCATGTATGGATGTGAGAGTTGGACTATAAAGAAAGCTGAGAACCAAATAATTGATGCTTTTGAACTGTGGTGTTGAAGAAGACTCTTGAGAGTCCCTTGGACTGCAAGGAGATCCAACCAGTCCATCTTAAAGGAAATCAGTCCTGAATGTTCATTGGAAGGACTGATGCTGAAGCTGAAATTCCAATACTTTGGCCACCTGATGTGAAGAACTGACTCATTTGAAAAGACCCTGATACTGGGAAAGATTGAAGGCAGGAGGAGAAGGGGATGACAGAGGATGAGATGGTTGGATGGCATCACTGACTCAATGGACATGAGCTTGAGTAAACTCTGGGAGTTGGCGATGGACAGGGAGGCCTGGCATGCTGCAATCCATGGGGTTGCAAATAGTCAGACGCGACTGAGCGACTGAACTGAACTGAACTGAACTGATAGTATCTCACATAGGTAGGGAGGCTGTTGATGAAAGGAGATATTGTTTCAACTGTCATCTCCAAAGAAGTGTTAGCGAGGGCTCCTCAAAATTATGCCATTTCCTCCACCCACAGAGCAAAAGCACATAATACAACAGTGAAAATCTTGTAGAACATTAACCCATGCCGTTTAGTGACAACCATAATCTAAAACTGGAAGGACTTCGAGAACTGTTGCTGCATAACCTCTGCATCCTCTTAGAGTTGGTGTGAGAGGGAGATGGCCAAAGACTCTGACTCAAACCTAAAATCTGAAATGAAGCTAAATTCATCTAATACAGGATGATGCTTGGGCACCTCCAAGGCCTCTGTTCTCACATAGCTCTTTTGATGGAGAAAAGCCTGAAGAAATACTGAAATCCATAGTCCACTCTATTGCTCACCCCTTCGCTCTCCACCAGAGTGACCTCCTTGCCATGTGAGCTGCTCCCTGACATCTCCCCGTCCTTCTCAGGGCAACAGTAGGGACTTTACGTGGGGAGGGGATGCTGTGATTCCCACATCTCACGTTAAGTGAAAAGGTGGAATTACTAATGTGACATCTCAGAACCATCTAAAATCAACCTAAATTCAGGGAGGAAATATTCAGGGGTTAAGAGGTGACATCTGTAGCCCACTATCCAGGTTCACGTGCTGTTTCTATTGCTTAGTTGAATCTAACCATAAGGGAGGGTCTTTGCTAAGTTTCAGTTTTCCCCCATAAAGTGGAGATGATTAAAAAAAAATAGTCACACCACAGATTATTAGAAAAGATTACACTGAATAATACAAGGAAATTGTTGGGTATATAATAGATATTCAGCAAGCAGTTGCTGATATTAGGAGAGGGAGACAGATGTTACAGTGTTTGCAATGTACCCAAGAAATCCTGGCCAGGGTCTGGGAGAGAAGTATGGCTGTATCTATCCCTGTGTTTACTAGAAAGCAGGTTAGGCGTAACCACGCTCTCAAGCCATGTTCTAGACTGGATTAGAGCCACTGTCTCAGGACAGAAGGTAATAAAAATAATAAAATAGCAAACATATAGTAGTTATAGTTCATATGTAAATAATCTATATAACATTTTTAGATAGATAGTGGTTTAAAGCATATCAAGGATTTTTACACCTACTATTGGATCTAATCTTTAAAACCCTAGAACATAGAAACTGTAGATGTTTTTATTTCCACCATAGAGATGAACAAATTGAGGCTCAGAGATAGGATATAATTTGCTGAAATTCACACAGTCAGCAATAGAGCCAGACTTTAAGCCCCAGTCCTCTCTATTCCAAAGATGATGGATTCATCCTCTCCACGTGGAGAGAGGATTTGTCAGGGAGACATTTGATCCTTGCTAATCAGAAAAGATTTTAAATGAGGACATAAAAGAAAATCTTAGAAGAATGGGTTCTCAGTGAAGCAGGGAGGGAAGCAGCATGTTAAGATCTTTCTCCTAGAGACGAGGAATTTTCCCAGGCTCAGAGAACACATGGAAGGAAGCCAGAGAAAGGAAGACTGTGGAGATAAAGTCATGGATGGAACTCCAGAGGGGAATGGTGATAATAAAATTTGCTGAAGGGCCCTTCCTTTGCACTTAACACCATGCTAAAACTTTGATAGATATCCTATTTAATCCTCCCAGTTCTATGAATGTGTAATATTGTTATTCCCATTTTACAAGCAAGGAGACTAAGGTCCACAGTCATATAGCTAGTGACTGGTAGGTAGTGCACAGTGGAATCAGGGTTCAGATCTGGGTCGGTCTGACATCAGAGTTCATGTTGATCTATCCCCAGTTTATGTAGCCCCAGAGGCTTATAGATAAAGCAAGATATACAGTGTCTCTCATTGGTTAATCCCAGGAGTGCACAAGAAGCTGAAGGGTGAATGTAAAAAAGTAATAAACCAAGCTATATAAAATATACCTAAGCTGTATAAAATGAAACTAAGCTAAATTTTAAAATCATAGCATGATGTCATCTTACCCCAGGAGAAGTAGAATATTCAATATGGAGAGACAGAACTATAAAGACTAACCTTGGACATGGAGTAAAAGAGCAATGGCTTAGATAGGTAACCTGACATTCAAAACAACAGGACAATGAGCTAGGAAGCAATCTTTCTGCGTGCTCAATCTCTCAGTCATGTCCAAAACTCTTCTGGCGGGCTACAGTCCATGTAGCCCACCAGGCTCCTTTGTCCATGGGATTCTCCAGCAAAGAATACTGGAGTGGGCTGCCATTTCTTCCTGCAGGGGAATCTTCCCAACCAAGGGATCAAACTCATGTCTCTAGTGGCTGGGAAGCTCCCAGATGGCACTAGTGGTAAAAGAATCCTCCTGCCAGTGCAGGAGACACAAGAGACGTGGGTTTGATCCCTGGGTCAGGAAGAACTTCCTGGAGGAGGAAATGGCAACCCACTCACAGCTTAGGGGAGATGTATTCCACTCCAGTGTTCTTGACAGGAGAATCCCATGGACAGAGGAGCCTGGCTGGCTACAATCCATGGGGATGCAAAGGAGTCAGACATGACTGGAGCAACTGAGCTCACAATCCTTCTAGCGTGTGTCTAAAATCACAGTAAACTACCCAACAATGTCCTCATGTTTTAATGTCTCTGGAAAGATACTTCTATGTAATTTCTCATATAGATATTCTAAGAGTTAGAAACTTAAAGAAAGTCTGCCTGCTCTAAAAAAAATATATATATATATATATATATATATATATATATATATAAAATCTTTTTTATGGGAAAAAAAGAGCTTTCTCTTTAACAAAAAAATCTAATCAAGAGTGTTTCCTAAGGAAGAAAAAATTGGTTTAAAAATTTAGAGTTATTCCATCGTAGCCTATTTCTATCCCTCTATCATCCCTGATATCATTTTACTGGTGCTATTCACTATGTTCTAGGTTGACGGAGGAGGAGGGAGGAAGGGACAGAGGGACCAAAACGGATCATATGTCCAATCTCCAGCACGTGTCTTTTATCATTTACTTGGTCTCCTGAACTAGGTATTCTCATGCCCACCTGCAGACCCAGAGGACAGTCAGACTCCATAAAGGGGTTGTTTGCCTCGTGTTGTTTGCTCTCCATTTCTATTCCATACAGTCTTACGTCTGTGTCTTTGCTCACACTCTTTACTCCACATGGGTTGCCTTCCCTGGCCTCCATCTCTTCTTGCTCAAGTCCTGCACATCCTACAGTTCCAGATCTAATCACTGCAGCTGGGAGCTCTCCTTCCTCTGAGCTTTGTTATGACCTTCATTGATGTCATACTTCTTATTTACATGTATGGCTCATCTCCCCTAAGCTGTACCTAACTTGAGGGCAAGATTCTTAACTAATTCCCCCTTGTCTCACCTACAGGGCTTTGCACAGAGAGGATACTCAATCAATAGCTGTTCAGTGTTTGTTCCCTGACCGCAGGCTTGATTCTCAACAACCAGATCTTCCTGCGTAAGCCCAAGCCACAGGGATCACCTGCTGCCAGGAACTGGATCCACCAAAACTCACCTGGGAGCGTCCTCCCACAGGCCCACATCTGAGCCTCTTAAAATACACAGAAGCAAATAACTTCTAAGAAGACAGGAAGTTTTGGCAGCAGAGACAAAACATTAGAAATGTAACTACTCTTCAGGTAATAAACATTTATTAAGATGGTAGAAATCACTTTTGAAATGCTATAGCTCAACAATCATTCATATGTTGTCTTGTCCTACTAAATGTCCAGTCAGTTCAAATGGATAGGTCAGCCCTGGTTTGGAATGTTAATTCTGATAGTATTTAAAAGCTCTTTCTATTCTGTCCCTAAGTCACTTTTCCCTGGGAGGGTATGAATCCCTAAAAAGTCTCTGTAAGCACACACAAGGGGCTCTCATAAATATTAATTGAGCACAACAGGATTCTCAGCTGTCAGGTGCTAGGTGAAGGGTACATTTTTGCTAAATATTTTGAGTCACCCTAACTTTACTTATCTTCATAAGCCTAAATATACCAACAACAATGTGGGGTCTTGTCTTAACCCTTACTCCAAACTGTGTGAAAGCAAAATACATTAGTTATCAAATCATTTCTACATTATCTCAAGAGTCCTTTATAACGCCACTAGTCCTCTTTGCAGTTGAAGAAACTGAAATTCAGGAAAGTTAATTAACCCACACAACTCTTTGTTAAACTTTAAAACTCAAGCTTTATAAACACTATGTAGTATAGAAAAAGCAATGAGATAACCACTCTAGAATATTACCAGAGAGAATATACACCAAGAAAATATTTTCAGAAAGCAATTACATTAAGAATAAATATATATGTATGTATGTATAAATAATATTGTATATGTAATATTTACCCATTAATTTTACTTCTAGAAATAAAGCCTAAGAAATAATCAGAGATATGATTTTTTAATCTCACATAAAGATGTTTATTATAATATTACTTATGATAATGATAAATAGTAAAATAAGAATAGCTAAGCAATAATATAGCTATCATATGTAGTCTTTGGAAAATTTTAAGTGGTTTTTCAGGTAACAAAATAATCTGACATAAATGACTCCAATTCAAAAGGCTAGGGTAAAGCACAGCAAAATATTAGCAGTGATTGCCCTTTCTTTTTTATGTTTCTGTTTTCAAAATTTCCTACCAAGTTCAGATGTTACTTTTGTAATCTGAAAAAAGTTACTTAAAAACAACAAATAAATTAAAAATCACATCCACAGTTACACAAGAAATGAAAGTCCGCCCTTTATCTTCAACTCCGGAGCTCTGGTCCCTGAACCACCCTCCCTCATTCTGCAGAGTAATGAGCCATCATACAAAATACATCAGCGTCACTGAGTCATCAGACAGTTATGCAAAATAGCCAATCAGAATGAAGTAAATTATATTAGACTGTTTCATATGCAATCTTATGCAGACATAGCCCCAGAAAGGGAATCAGTACCACTTAACTCCAGACTAATGTGCATTGCCTGCCACGACTCCTACAATTTTATTTCCTAAATATGCCAAAACTACTGGACCCTCCTCTATCTGTAACACTTTCTTCCAATCATCTAATAATACCCTTTGTTTCAAATTAAAGTTACCACCAAATCTGGGCATAAGACAGTCCTCAAATTCCTCATAAACTACAATTAACCTGCTATAAAATATTTTCATTCCATCTTCTCAGAAAAGAAACTGGAGTGAGAAACCACTCTCAATTCCTTTGTTGATGGAATTAACCAATGACACAAAGAATTATTACCCATAGCAAACACGTAATGTCTTCAAGGACTAAAGTATTTCATATTCTGTCCTGTAAGTAAAACTTTACAGTGGATACATTTGTTTATATTCTATATTAATCACATTTATATTCTACACACAGGTCTCTAATGGAGATATCATTCTTGGGCCATACTGTTGGAAGAAAGGACAATTGGAAGTCCAGAAAAATTCCTATAAGTTCTTTACTGCAACATCTATAAATGAAAAAAAAACCAGGTGACTTGAAGAACTACATGTCCTATTGCTTACATTACAATTTGAAAGAATTGTACATTACAATTGATCATTGTCATCACTCCACTAATCTCAAGAACTCAACTGAAGTAGTAGTTCTAATATTGGGGTGTAAAATGGAAAGGAGCTGGCGATGAGAAAAATTGTCTTTTTTGAGTTAGGCACACACTGAGATCTGCAATAAATCTAATTTATGAATGGGCTCAGTGCCACCTGCACACACTAGTTTTCACTTGGAAACATCATGCTGTAAAATTAAAGGAGGAGGAGACATTTTTCATTTGTGATGATGTACGAGAGATACAACTTTCACTGTTCTTTAACACAGTCAGTAGGCAAGGGACTCAGACTATTGTGAATCAATGATTAATAATGTGCCCATTGTTACTATGGAAACCATACTTCTGGATCATCTCTCCTGAATACGGAACAAATTGCTATTGTTTGAGTAAAGCAGGAAAGAGTAGAGCTTGTTTTTCTTTTCCCAAGTTGCTGGCTCAAACTGATTGTTTTTAGTTGCTAAGTCATGTCTGACTCTTTTTCGACCCCATGGAATGTAACCCACCAGGCTCCTCTGTCCATGGACTTCTCCAGGCAAGAATACTGGAGTGGGTTGCCATTTCCTGCTCCAGGTCAAACTGATTACCTTAATTTATATTCCCCTCTGACCTGATAAACGTTATTCCAATATCAGATAATACTGTAGGAATTGTATAGTCCTGTGTTAGACTCCTTTAAGGAAAGTTTCTGGTCTAGAGTAAGTTAAACAATATGTTAAGAATGGCTCAGATGGTAAAGAATCCACGTGCAATGCAGGAAACCTGGGTTTGATCCCTGGTTGGGAAGATCCCCTGGAGAAGAGATTGGCAACCCACTCCAGTATTCTTGCCTGAAGAATCCCACGGACAGAGGAGCCTGGAGGACTACAGTCCACGGGGTCGCAAAAGAGTCGGACACGACTGGGCAACTAAGCATAGCACAGCTATGTTAGACTCCTTTAAGGAAATTTTCTGGTCTAGAGTAAGTAAAAAAATATGTTAAGAAAGGAAAACATTATCAAGCTTTTCATTTGCCACCTAAGTCTTTTTCCAGAAGTTCTTTAATAATGGCTTTAAAATTTAAGATTTATAGAAATGAGATACACTGCCAACACTGACTAACTCTTTCATACTTCCTTTGACTGAGATCATTCTTCTTGGTCCTTTCTCTATTTATTATCTCTATTGGGATATTATTATATCCCAAATGTAAGTACACAAGCTTACAGGAGCTTAAGACAAATCACTTCAGTCATAAATAGTAAATGTGTTTCATAAAACACTTATACACACTTTATCTTGTTCTAATTTTTAAATGCTGATATTTAAATCGTGGCTTAGATTTGGAAGTAACTTTTATTCTTGCCTTGGAAACGTTTGAAAAATGGAAGTTCAAGCATTTTGTAGTCCAACAAATTTTTAATCTATATGCATCAGTTAATTCAATCACTAAATATTTTCTTATAATGTCTTTTGAGAATTAGAAATATAAAAATGGGGCAGCTCAGAGCACACTGGGATGCTTTGATACACATAATATATTCTGGAATTTCTATGCTACCACAGTCTCTGCAAAAGTTTTCCCTGCTTTGACAATTTCATTGAAACTATTTTTCATTTTTAATGAATTTTTATTGCCACTTAATAAAAAGTTACCTTGGTCTTTATTTTCAGGATCATTTTCCTTGCAAAATTATCTTTAATTCCTAAGAGATTTTTTTGTAGCAGTTACAGTGAATAAGCATTCTTAAATTTCAGGATTCCAGACACTTTTACTCCACACATTTTGCCTTATAACATTGGGATTTGTGAAATTATTCCTCCCCTGCATTATTTGAAGCTGAGGCTGAGAAAAGGACAGAGAGAAAATCTACAGGGATCTGTCTTACACTGACCTCCTTTTTCAAAAAGTACCTTTTTCTCCTGATGATGTCTGTCTTAGACAGGGAGCCCAGACTCCCAGGCTGATGGTCAGGGTGTTCTAGTCTAGACCCCCATTGCACGCTGAGCTCTCATTCAACAAGTTCACACTATTCAACTATACACTTTTCAAACGGGCAAAACATATTTCCCTCCCTCATCCCCAAGTTCTCGAGGTGAGGGGCGTGGAGAAAGAATGCAAAGCTTTTGTTATTGTTTTGGAAGGAGGCATTTTAACGTGATTTTTGAACTCCTCTGAATGTTATTTAGGACCAATCTTAATGCCATTCTCTTCCCTCTCAGCTCTTGAGCGCTGACTGCCTCCTTACAAGGGGTGTTTTCTGAATAACAATCCAGGGAGCATTATTTGCCATTTTCACCAGGTTCCTGCTCTTTACGGTTACACATTTGGAAATGTCAATCATCTGTACAAAACAGTCAGAGCTGTTACATCTCCAGCGGCATGGGAAAAGAAATCCAAGCATTCACTCTGGAGAGCACGTTCAAACAGGGTCTCACACAGCCGGTGCGGGGAGCGGGGAGTCTTACCTGTGAGGCATGCCGGTGGTGTGGGCGGTGGTGTGCTCGCTGGACAGCCCCCAGAGTTTCAGGTACCAGTTCATCTCCACTTCTCGCACCAGAGCCAGTTGCCGTGCTCTGAGTTGAGTTTGCCCCGAGGGGCTGAGGCTGCTCTCTTTCCCATTTTCTGCAGCTTTCTTGGGAGATTTGTCTTTGCTCCCTACATAAAACCCAGAGAGTTTCCTTAACTTGGAATTCTCTTCTGAGATCTGACCCCCTGCGGCCCCGGTCCGGGCTGCCAGCATCCTGGGAGTTTGAGTCTGTCTTTCAGAGAAAACGTGAAGTCACTGTCATCAAAGTAATTTGAATTGATTTTTCTGTTTCTGCCTCCCTCTTCTCTCCTGTCCTCCCCCCATCCCCTTAACCTTATCTTGCCGCAAAGCTGTAACTGAGCCGAGTCTGCAGCAAGGGATGAAAGGGTATCTCTAACTTTCCTGAGGAAGAGCTAAGGCGGCCACTATCTGTGAGATCCTGGAACATGGAAATTTTCAAAACAACCCCCAGTGACTTTGTAATACTGAAGCTTTGTGGTGCTGTTTCTTATGCAAAGTTTGGAGTTCTTCTTCACTTAACAATGATAACTTTGAACCTTAGATCATTAGAGTTTTGTAAATTATATTTGATCATCATATTAGAGTTATAAAAACATGAGGCTAATGGAGGCTCATTAGGCATTCTTAATTAGAGTCCCTTTAGAGTTTTTAAAGTTTTAATGTGAATTTCCTCAAATAAGTTTAACAATATCACGGCAAGGGCAGGATTATCCCTTTTGTAATAATTAGCCTTAAAATAATATTTTCAATCTATTTTATAATCTTTAAGGAAAAGGAGGTTTTTGAATATCAATGAGCCACTTAACATATGTCAAACATTCTTTCATTTCTGCAGCCTATCATAACGGATTCAGTCATTAATCCTCTCAGTCCTTGTGATGGGTAGAAGCATAAGAATCACCTTACAACTGAGGAGACTGAGATGAAGTTGGAATTAAAAAAAAAATAGTAGGTAGGAAGTGGTGAGAGCCTATGTGTGCATGGGTGTGGATGTGGCAGTGAATGTGCCCATTGCACATGAAAACTAATCCTGAAGATGAAAAGAAAATTCAGTTAATGGCCCTTGTGCTTAAGATGCATGAGATTGACCCACATGCCTACCAACCAACCTGACCTCTGTCACAGCTCAGGTGAGAATGATATCAGACACTGAATGATATCAGTGTCTGAAGTGAAGTGAAAGTCGTTCAGTTGTATCTGACTCTTTGCGACGCCACGGACTATACAGTCCATGGAATTCTCCAGGCCAGAATACTGGAGTGGGTAGCCATTCCCTTCTCCAGGGGATCTTCCCAACCCAGGGATTGAACCCAGGTCTCCCACATTGTGGGTGGGATTCTTTACCAGCTGAGCCAACAGAGAAGCCCAAGAATACTGGAGCGGGTAGCCTATCCCTTCTCCAGGGGATCTTCCTGACCCAGGAATCAAGCCGGGGTTTCATGCAATTGCAGGTGGATTCTTTACCAACTGAGCTATCAGAAGTCCTCTTAGGTGTCTACCACAAAGTCATTTCATGACACCCAAGCCCCAAGCTTCCCTGGTAGCTCAGCTGGTAAAGAATCCGCCTGCAAAGCAGGAGACCCCGGTTTGATTCCTGAGTCAGGAAGATCCCCTGGAGAAGGGATAGGCTACCTGCTCCAGTATTCTTGGGTTTCCCTGGTGGCTCAGATGGTTAAGAATCTGTCTGCAATGCAGGAGACCTGGGTTGGATCCCTGGGTTGGGAAGATCCCTGGAGGAGAGCATGGCAACCCACTCCAGAGGTCTTGCCTAGAGAATCCCCATGGACAGAAGAGCCTGGCAGGCTGAAGTCCGTTGGATCACAAAGAGTTGAACGTGGCTGAGTGACTAAGCACAGAACACGCACACAAGTCCCAAGCATCCAGACCTAGTCAGCCTCGGGGTCTCATGTATCAACTGCCCCAATGTCAGTTACACGTAAAAAACTCAGGAAAGTTAGTGAATTTCTCTGTCTATTGCAGACCATAACTTACAAATCATGGAGGTATATGCAGGTCTTACAGCCTCTGAGACTGGCAGTGGAGGAAGAGGGAGGCTCTTTTTAGAGAGCTAGCTCTACTGGAATGCTTGTTTGTGTCTCTGAGGATCTTGGCTGCGAGTCAATCAAAGCCAAGAATGAGAGAACAGCAAATCCTAGCGTGTGCACTGTCCACATTCAGGTAAAAGCGGTTTAGTATGAGTACCCGGGTAGTCTAGGATTAGGACCATGACCCCCAAGCCATGAGCCTGCTGAGACCACTACCAAAGGGCAACAGGACAGCTGCTGCCGAGCACCAGGTCTGTCCCGGCTGAGGCTGTGCGAAACCCACGCCAGCAGCCCCTCCGGGTCCGCCCGCTGCCCTTCTGGCCCTGTGTCATCGAAGAGCTCTGGCAACATGGTGTCCGCAGCAACAGATTCCTGAAAGTGTAGACTCCGGGGGACAGTCTCCCCGGACGGATATCACTGGGGCTGTGTCAACAGTGGGCTCTGCAACGGAGCTGGGCAGGGGTGGGGTCTAGGTCATTCAGCCAAGGGGATCTTCACACTTCCCTCGGCTTGCCTTTCTCGGGAGGCAGGGCTGTTTAGGAGCTCCGTTCTGGAGTCAGAATACTTGGATTTGAATCCTAACTCCACTGCTCACCTGCTCTGTGATCTTAGGCAAATTACCTAACCTACTGTGCTTTAGTTTCCACAGCTATTAAAAAAAAAAACAAACAGAGATAATTGTATATATGTAGCAGTTTTTAATTACAGCCCCCAAATTCTTCAGCATCCCTTTCATTGAGAGGTGGGGTCTGTTTCCCGTCCCTGAATCTCAGTG
This sequence comes from Cervus canadensis, assembly GCF_019320065.1. Lineage (NCBI taxonomy): Eukaryota > Metazoa > Chordata > Mammalia > Artiodactyla > Cervidae > Cervus > Cervus canadensis. The sequence goes on from NC_057392.1 coordinate 84,711,556, forward strand.
GGCTTCTCACTGCTTTTGTTATTGCAAGTCTGTGTGCCCGACACACAGGGAGGCTAAACCATACTAAACGTCGGCGTTTGGAGCAGAGGAAGGTGTATTTCAGGGCCATGGGAGGAAAGGGGTGGCTCATGCCTTTAAAAGCCTCAAACTCCCCAAAGGCTTTCAGCAAAGCCCTTTTATAAGAAAGGTGAGACAGGAGCACAGTTAGTTGTTGCAAACTTCTCAGTGTCAGATTCTTTATTCTTGGAGTCAGGTCACAATATTTCTGTAAACCTCCACCAGATAAACATTAGTCTCTGTCCTAACAAGAAAAGGCAAAGTCCCAAGGCTCAGATCTTGCCCTCCGAGGACCAGGCCCCGGCTAAGAGGGATGGGTCCCTTTACAGGCCGGTTACCCTGCTCAAGAGCATTCGCCCAGCACCCAGCCTGGGTCCTCCCACCAGTGCCCGGGAGGCAGATATCAGCTGGTGGCACCCTCAGGGTCAGGCCCCCAGACCCTGCCCAGCTTTCCTCACCGAGGGAGCCAGGCACCCAGGACCTAGCAGGCCCTCAGGCTCCTCAGGCTCCCGAACAGGTGGCGGCGGCGGGGGGTGAGGTCTCACAGGCTGTGATCCAAGGTGACTGCAACCGCTATTAAGTGCTGGAGATGGAGGAGAGGTTCACTGCTGCCTCAAGGCCTGGGCCAGTGGGTGGCCACAAGTGAGTCCTGCAGAACAGAGCCCGCAGCCTGTTCCCAGGCCACCCATCTCATCCTCTGGCCAGAGTCCAGAGAACCCAGCGGAGAAAAGCACCATCTGCCTCTCACCTTACTCCCCACCACGAGGACCACTGTCCAGTCAACCACTGGCAGAGCTTGACCTCTAACCCTGCACTAAGGATCTCAGTAGCTAATGGTCTCACAAGTTAATGGTCTCTAGAGCTAAGTCTCGTGATGACAGCCACGAACCTGCCCCACTCCTATTACACTTGGATCAGTAAAAGGGATGCTATATGACTTTCACAGATACATCAGAAAGGCTATGTGGCTTTCCCCTACCACTCTTGGAATGTTCATTCGGGAGGAAACTAGATATCACGTCAGGAATCCGATTACCTTGATAATGTTTTGGTGGAGAGTCCCATGTAGGTGCTCTCATCAGTAGCCAACGTCAACCACCAACTCTGGGAGCTACAGGGCTTGGTGAACCCTTGGGTAACTTTAGTCCCAGCCAGCGTCCAATCGGGATGGACAGAGGAGCCTGTCCCTGCTGTCCATAGGGTCGCAGAGAGTCAGACACTACTAAGTGACTTGGCACAGCGTAGCGCAAGTGAGAACAGTGCACACAAGCCCTCACTGTGAGCTAAATAAAATCAGCGCTTTATTGCCACTAACAAATTTTATATTAATTATCCAGCAGAAATAGTAAACATCATTAAAGGTTTATATCCTTATTATAAACCTTTAACAAAATGTAAACTACTTAGAACAGGGTCTAGCATATACTAGCATTTAATAAGCATTAATATTTATTCTCCAGGTTAGATACTATTGCAGCACTAAATTTCAAACTTCCGTTTATGGTTCCCTTTTAAATTTTTGAAAAACTAAGCATCAACTTAAATATTTTAAATATGCAACCTTTGTCGTCTTAAATTTAAATAGTCACAAAAGATGCCACATCCAGCATATTGTAAGTATTGTTGTTTTTGAAATAACATTGTTACATCACTACCTTAAATGTACCCAATGGAACTTAAATCCCACAGCTATTTGATATCTATCATCATCCATTTAAAAAATTCATGAGCATGCTCTTCTTTAGCAGTTGGAAATTTTACATTCTCCCTTTTTCTCTCTGAACTTGTTTTTCCAGTTTGTTCCTCGGCCAGAATTTTAGCCTGATGTAAAATACCTGTATGCTGGAAAATATTTTACAGATGTCCCTATCAAATAACTCTCTGCAACAAAAATATGGGCATAAAATGATAAATTTTTATTTTCTATGTCCACAAGACTCTATTATAAAATGCCTTAGAGACTGAGTTATTGCAACATTATTGGATATAATTGGTTAAAACTAGATTTTCTAAATTTTGATAAGTTATTGTTTAACATAAAAAATAAAATGTTATTGAAAAAATGTCTTTTAATGACAAGGATAGGGTTGGGATTTTTTTCTGAATTAGCCCATATTTCTTCGAAAATTGCCAATTTAAGGACCAGCACCCAGAGATATGGAGAACAGTCCTTTCCAGCACCAATAATCTGGATTCTATCTAGGAGCAAACACTCTACGTACTGAATATTTCTTAAGAGGTCAGTTCCTGTCATTCTCACTTAATGATATTAATGAACAGCACATGGGCTATTTGCGCCACTAAAGCCTTGGATTGTTTTTCTTTACCTGCCTGTTGCAAGGCTGGTTTCTCCTGCTAATTAGCTAACCGTTTTTATTCCCTTTAAAATACTTAGTACTGTGTAGTGAGTCACTTTGTATTCCTACAGCATCTCTGCTGCTTTAACAAGCTACACATTTCTTTAGAATGTCATTGTTGAAGGAAAACGCAGTTTCTCTTGATAGATTTTAGAACATTGTTACTTTTAAAGCATGAAGCAACCCTCCCTGAAAATGTTTAAGTGTTTGGCAAACAAACAAAACATATTGAAACCATTAATGCAATGTGTGCTAAAAGCCATGCTATCTCTGTAATCACTGCTTTAAAGAAATATCAGGGGAAAAAACCACCCTTACTGTGGAGAAAAGGGAACCATCTTACACTATTGGTAGGAATGTAAACTTGTGTGGTCACCATGGAAGACAACGTGGAGATTCCCTAAAAAACTAAAAATAGAGCTACCATGTGATCCAGTAATGCCACTCCTGGGCATATATCCGGAGAAAACCATAATTCAAAAAGATACATGCATCCCAGTGCTCACAGCAGCATGATTTACAATAACCAAGACATGGAATCAACTTAAATGTCCATCAGCAGAGTGGATAAAGATGCAATACATATATAGAGTGGACTACTACTCAGCCATCAAAAAGAGCAAAACAATGCCATTTGCAGCAACATGGATAGACCTAGAGGTTATCACACTGAGTGAGGTAAGTCAGAAAGAAAAAGACAAATATCATATGATATCACTTATACATGGAATCTAAAATATGACACAAATGAATTTATTTATATAACAGACTCACAGACACAGAAAACAAACTTATGGCCACCAAAGGGGCAAGGGGTAGGGAGGTATAAATTAGCAGTCTGAGATCAGCAGATACAAACCACTGTGTATAAAATAGATAAACAATAAGGTCCCATTGTATAGCACAGGGAACTATATTCACTATCTTCTAATAAAGTAATAGAACATGAAAAAGAATATATATGTACACACACAGAATCACTTTGCTATACACCAGAAACTAAAAACATTGTAAATCAACTACTTAATTTTTTTAAATGCTTAACAGAAAAAAGGAAAGAAAATACTCCCCTCTATGAGCATTTATAGTTTTTTACAGAATCTAGAGAATTAAAAATCATCTACACTTTCTCCATCTCCTCCCCTTTAAAGGAGAATAATGATTCTAAAAAGGAAAAATAAAGAGTGTGCAAAAGAGGAGGTAATTATTTTCTTATTTTTTAAGGTAGACAAGATCTGATGGTAAGTGCTACTTAAATTCATGGTCTCCAACCTAAGGCAGGCCCTATTCCTAGGCAGCAACCAGAATCAATGATATTTTGTGATTTTATGGAAAACATTTGGGATCTCAGACCAACAATAACCCTATTCCCACCATTGCCCTTTATGGCCATAATGTACTCAAATTTCTATCTTTAAAACTTGAAAGATCACTTGTTAACAGACTTAGAAGGCACTTCCAGTTCATAAAAGCTATTATGGGGTCCAATATCTAAATCTACTCCTCATTTGTTGGAGTTCTAAAAATGGTGATGATTTTGGGTCAAGTTCCTGTTTAGGTCTGTTGCTTTGGTTCCCATCCTAGGGGCTGACCCTGATTCACTCACTCACAATAAAAATAACACACCTGGACTTTTAGCACGTAGTCCAGCATGAGCTCAAATATTTCTTCAGCTCCACATTGGAAACGTGACTAATAGCCCACACTTCTGATGTGTCATCTCCACCCTTCGTAGGCTGTTACTGCCCTGTTACTGGTAGAAAAAATGACTCCACTGGCCACTCGCTCCTGATCCTCAGGTGTAGCATTCTGTGTAAGAGTAAACTCAACTAAAATATTTTGTAGAAGCCGCTCACTGATATTTTCCAATGCGATGATCACACTGCCTCAAGTTAATGGGAGCCTCACTAATAAAATCCACATGTATTATGAATAAGAACATGATTGACAAAAGGAAAACAAGACATGTATTTAAGGAAGTGGTTGTCTATTAAATAAAGAGAGCCTGAGAGGTCACTTAAATCTGGAGAAGCAGAAATAGTTGAACGGGATTTCACATCAGACAGAGGTTGGTGGCCCAAGTTCTGCTGCAGATGAGCTGTGTGACCTGGGAAAGTTGATTAACCTCTCTGAGTACCAGTGTCCCCACTGACACAATGAGGCAGTAAATATGATAGTATTTCTACGAGGATTATAGATAATGAGTATAAAGTGTAGTACTCAAAAAAACTATAGATATTATTATGATAACATGTTGTCATTTATTATTACATTATTTACATTTTAGCACCTAGTGAAAAGTGAAACTGTTAATAGCTCAGTTGTGTAGAACAATTTTGGGATCTTATGGACTGTATTGCCTGCCAGGCTCCTCTGTCCATGGGATTTCCCAGGCAAGAATACTGGAGTGGGTTGCCATTTACTCCTCCAGGGGATCTTCCCAACACATGATCGAACTGGGGTCTTTTGAAATGCAGGCTGCATTGCAGGCAGATTCTTTACTGTCTAAGCTACCAAGGAAGCACTTTAACACCTAGAGTGTTTTGCTGGTTTTTTTTTTTAATGTGTCAAGGGATTCATACATGCTTTGACTGTAACAACGCATATGGAAGAGTTCGGACCGATATTTTTTGGCCCAATATTTTTGGAGTCTAAAAGCTGGTTTATATGCAATTGCCCAGTATTAGTGAAGTTTAAGGCATAACAGCAGGGAGCTCTTTATTCCATGATATCTGAACCTAATTTAAGAGAGTCTGCATAGGCTGGTTAATGGTGGGGAGACTAGAAACAGGTAACTTACAATATCCAAGGTAGCTTAAACGGGCTCCAGTGCTGTGACTGGTGAGGACATGAATAGGAAAACGCAGGAGACCAATAGGGACAGCAGGCTGAACACACGAGCAGTGAGGTGGCAGGAGGGGACGGGCTGCAGACACTCCAGAGCGGCTCTCTGCTTCTATCATTCTATAAAGGACCCTAGAAAAGGCTCTGGGACACTGGAATTCTCAGATGCTATAAGGGATGGGGACTCATTGTCCCTGTTCATACTCACGTTATCAGTACACAGACAGGTTTTTGCTATTCAAAGTGTGGTCCAAAAGCCAACAGCATGGCAGCACCTGAGGACTTACTAGAAATGCAGGATTACCCCAGACCTAATGAATCAGGACCTGCATTTCAATAAAGTTCCCCAGGGAATTCATATGTACATTGAGGTTTGTAAACCAATAGTTCCCAAACATTGGGAGACTGTGTGTGTGGAGGGCTGAGCAATGTGGAGAAAGTATAATTTTTGAGCAGTGCAGAAGAAACTGAGATGCAGCAAGGTTTAGTAATTTTCTAACTTCACCAAAGCCTGTCTGATTCCCAAATCCCCGCTCCTTCATTATTGAGTAGCTGCTCTTTAAACATGAGTTGGATGCCTGGTAAAGAATATGAAAATGATGGTGTCCGTTGCTCAGTCATGTCCAACTCTTTGCAGCCCCATGGACTGTAGCCTGCCAGGTTCCTCCTGGCAATTCTGCCAGGAACAGAATTCCTCAGTTCATGGAATTCTCCAGGCAAGAATACTAGAGTGGGTAGCCATTGCCTTCTCCAGGGGATCTTCCCAACCCAGGGATCAAACCCAGGTCTCCAGCACTGCAGGCAGATTCTTTACCATCTGAGCCACCAGGGAAGCCCATTAAAGAATATAATTTCTATACAAAATTTCCTTCTGATAAAGGGGGGTTAGAAGGGGTTAGATGGACTTAAAGATTTTTCCCAGCTGGCTAGAGATAGAGGAGGGAGACAGAAAGCAAGCCAAGGCAAGTGATCTCCCATAAAGCACCACAGGAGTCTCTATGCTCGAGCCCTAGACCCACTCCTGGCCTTGAGCGCCTCCTTGGCCACGGACGCTCCTTTCTGCTTCACACAACCTGAGACAGCCCTCCCCGCGTCCTGACACCAAGTGCTGACTGCCACATCCTCTGTGAGGTTCTGATGTGCCACGCTTACCTTTTCCCATGGATTTCTTTTGTGAGTTATGCACGAAGCGTAAGTGTGGAATTCTGGCATTAACAATGTTCGACAAGGGCTTCCCCGGTGGCTTACTGGTTGAGCATCCGCCTGCCAACGTAGGAGTCATGGGTTTTACCCCTGGTCTGGGAAGATCCCACACGCCAGGGAGTAACTAGGCCCGTGTGCCACAGCTACTAAACCTGCGCTCCAGAGCCCCAGAGCCACAACTACTGAAGCCCACACACCCTAGAGCCTGTGCTCTGCAACAAGAGAAGCCACTGCAATGAGAAGCCCAAGCACTGCAAACAGAGAGTCGTCCCCACTCTCCACTCACCACAACTAGAGGAAAGCCTGTGGCCATGAAGACTCAGCACAGCCAAAAATAAATAAAAATAATAAATCCTTTTTTTCTTTAGAAAAAAGAGTATGAAAGTTATTTCCTAACACAGTAAAAAAACAATGTTTGACAAACTTTTCAGACTCATAACCCATTTTCTTTCTTAAACATAGTTTTCTAAAACATAAAGGGAATAATCAAATCCCTACTAAAGATAGAAAGCTTGATTCAGTAAAGGATGGTATGATCCTCTAAACAGATATGCTGCCCATCTGGGGCTAGAGAAGTTCTGTGTCATCCCATACAACAGGAGATATGGATGTGCAGATTGTAGACAAACTTCTTCAGAAGATGGCTGTGATGTGGGAGGGAGAATATGACGGTAGCTAAGAAGTAGGTGTTGAGAGGGAGTTTTAAAGATGGGACAGGTTTGAGCAATCTGGTTTGCCAGAAGGAAGGGAGAATCCAGTGTGAGGGACAGGCTTAAGACCCTAGAAAGAACAGACAACCAACATAACAAGGTCCCCAGATAGATGGGTCATGGAATACAGAGCACAAGTAGACATAGTGGCCCCAGGCAAGGGCTGGACCATCTGTTAATACAACAGGAGGAAAGGTGGGAGGAGGACGGATGCAGATGCAGGAGGGTTTCAGCATAATGGAAGGAAGTTGAGGAGGTTGCCTTCTGGTAGCCTGTTCTCTCTGCAATGTAAGAATGAAGGGATCACTTCCTTCCTGGGGATGAAGGAGTCATTGGCGTGTCCATGTGTTTGAGGAGAGGATATGCTTGGGGATTTTCCAGTAGGTAACAGATGGCACAGTCCAAAGAGTTTAAGTAAAAATAATTACTGAAGGGGAGAATCACATAGATGTCGGCTGGGTTAACGGGACAAACAAGGGAGGATGACATACAGAGGAACTAGCAACACTTGGCAGGGAGAAGGAAGGGAGTCTGTGAGTGCTGGAGCCACAAACAGGTAATTACCCGACAGAGACAGTGATCAGAGGGACTCAGCCCTTGCCAGGCCCGTGGTGAGATAGAGATGAAGCAGGGAAATAGAAAACCCAACCTCTTTGTCCTCATGCTCTCCAATTTTTCTGCCAGTGCCTCCTTGATCAAACTCAACAGGAGGCTAGAGGGCAAGCAGCCAGATGATGTCATCTGTGGAGGTCAGACAGTCAGGGCACAGAACAGACATGGTGGAGAATGGATCCACAAGAAAAGCAGCAAATAAGCAGCCAGTGGAGACTGTTTGAAATGACTGCTATGAAGGATGGACGGATGCTGCCAGGTATGGCTGCCCGAGGTTGATGGCCATAAATTTCAGTGGCACCTGTCAGGGCGGGCTTGGGATTGTCCCTGGAGTGCTCAGCAGTCCAGGTGTAAGCATGGAAAAACGGGAAGGTCTGGTTGACCCAGAGTTGTGTTTTATTTTTTCCCAGGCAGGTCAGATGGAAGTACAATGAGTGGTCATGGAAATTGCCACTGGAAAGACATGTGATGGATAACAAAGTCACTCAGGCATGTCCAACTCTTTGCAACCCCATGGACTGTAGCCCACCAGGCTCCTCTGTCCATCGGATTCTCTAGGCAAGAATACTGGAATGGGTTGCCATGCCCTCCTTCAGGGGATCTTCCCAACCCAGGGATGAAACCCAAGTCTCTTGCGTTGGCAAGCAGGTTCTTTACCACTAGTGCCACCTGGGAAGCCCAATAAAGTATAAGATCTATGAAAAAGACACTGAAAAGAAGAAGCTGCTGATAGGGAAAACAGGTTAAGTTCTTTAAGGCCAGACCCAGGGGTTCACTGCTGTTTCTCAGAGGTCTCTGAAGGGTCAGTGTTGAGTGGACAGGGGGCTGAGATCAACACAGGATTTAGTTCTGCTCACTTAAGTTCTGGACCTCCTGTCATGGGTATCTCTTTGGGTTGTGATTGTTAGTTTTTGCCTGTCATATCTTTTTTTGTTGGTAAAGTGAAAGTGAAAGTCACTCAATCGTGTCCAACTCTTTGCAGTCCATGGAATTTTCCAGGCCAGAATACTGGAGTGGGTAGCCTTTCCCTTCTCCAGGTGATCTTCCCAACCCAGGAATCGAACCAGGGTCTCCCACATTTCAGGCAGATTCTTTTAATAGCTGAACCACAAGGGAAGCCCAAGAATACTGGAGTGGGTAACCTATCCCTTTTCCAGCAGATCTTCCTGACCCAGGAATTGAACCGGGGTCTCCTGCATTGTAGGCGGATTCTTTATCAACTGAGCTATGAGGGAAGCCCCTCATAGTTGATAAACAACTCCTCTATCCCATCTTAATAAAGCAAATTATCTATTCCATGTAGATATCATTGGACTGTAAATCACAAGGCCCACATCATATAGGTGGCAACATCATCCAGGCCTTTGTATTCTGAGCACTGTGGCACGCCACTTACAAACTACAAAGAACAAAATCCAATCAGAGCCCTTCCATAGGATTTAATGTGTGACACAGTGGGAAAGAGGATCTGTTCTGTTGGATTATAAACCTAAGTCTGCTAGGGTCCACCTTGGCTCTCAGGTAGATAAAGTCTATCAGAAGAAGGAGGAAAACTAAAAGGCCATTTTTCAAAGGGACAGACAAGAAGAGCTGATGATGTAGAGACGAAAAGCTCTGACAGCATTATTTGAACTCCTCATTCAGTCATGTATGGATCTATCCCTTGGACTTCCCACTTTCATGAGACAATAAAAACCATTTTGTGCTTTAGCTGGTTTTTACTGGATTTCAGCTGGTTTATATTGGGGTTTTACTGCTTTTCACCAAAAAGGTGTTGAGGAATATAACAGTCTAGACATGTTGGAAATGCCTAACTTGGTCCTGGGGTTGGTTGATCATTCAGAAAACCAAGCAGGGTTTGGATTCTTCTCGCCCCCAGAAGGGTTCAGGCTGGTACCCACCCAGAGGGCCCTCTGTTCTGATTTCCTCAAGCCCCCAGCTCAAGGGTCATTCTGCACAAAGGCCACACAGGCCGTTTAGCCACCTATGGTCATCCCACCTTTCACCTTGGAGCTGATTCAGTTCAGTGTTGGAGCAGCTTGTGAGTGAATGATAACAACATAAAAAATGACAGAATCATGGACTTTTCTGGTCCCATACAATATTAGTATGCGATTAGCTGGCCGAGTCCCTTAACTTTATAGATGTGTAAAATGATACCAAGGGGCCTAAGAGACTGAACTATGATTACCTAATTATAAAGCAGTAGAGGAGGTGAAATGTACTGAGTACTTACCACATGTCACACTGTGGGTTTTATATACATTTCTTTATCCTTCAAACCATCCTGCAACCTGGGCTTATCACCACCATTTTCTAGATGGAGACACTGAGGGTGTCAGGTTTTAAGTAAATTGTCAGTGGCAAGTCTGGAATCCACGCCTCAGTCTCTCTGTCCTAAAGCTTCCCAGTCTTTTTAAACTCCATAGTGCCAGCTTCCTATTGCAAAGATAAAATGCAAATTTGAAGAGGAGTTATAATATAGCTTAAATTTGAAAGCTTCTCAAGTTGCTAACACTGGTTAGAATATACAGGAAGCTGGTCTCTCCCATGATCTCTCCACCATGAAATATTTCTACTGGTGACCTTTGGGAAAAGTCTTAGCACACACTGTGCTCTTAAACAGTGAAATGTGTACAAAAACACCAGGCTTCCAAATAGCTTCTTCTGTTATTATGATGGGATAGGAGGAAAGGAGAAAATAGAAGACTCCTTCACTGTCAAAATAAAATGTAGTTGACTACTGCCAAGGCGGTTATTCCTGGAATGTCTAATTATTAAACCAGAGGCTGTTATCGAAAAGTCAAGCATGTCATTCTCCTCATTCCAGCAAGAAGCCCTTAGGAATCTCAGTTCAGCAACAGAGGGGAAGAAATCCTTCTTCTGAGAACTGTGAAAATTCCAATTTTATTTGAAAGAAAATTCTGCCATCTCCTTGGCAAGAGCTGCATAACATGCACAGTAAATAAAATAGGCTGACATCAAAAGACCTCACTTTCCTCCTGGAGCCTGTAGGCCCCTCCTGGGCCTGGACCTGGGCCTGAGCCTGCCCCAACTCAGCACTGAAGGACATGCCAGGCATTGGGCACAAACCCGCAGGCTCTGACAACCCTCAATGCTTAACCCTTGCCATTTCTATCATTCCTATGTGCAGTTAACATTTACTAATTACTAATCACATGCTGTGCGTTATGCTAAGTCCTTGACATGGCTTCTCTCTCTCTCTCTCTTTCTCTCTCTCTCTCTCTCTCTGGCAGCACTGTGTAGCATTCAGGATCTTAGTTCCCCAACTAGGGACTGAACCTGTATCTCCTGCAGTGGAAGCACAGAGTCTTCACCACTTGACCACCACGGAAGTCTCCCAGCATTTTCTCATTTAAATGCCTCAACAACTCTATAAAGCAGGAAGCACTAGTATTTCCATTTTGTAAATGAGGAAGCTGAGGCTTGAAAAGGTTAAGCAAGAGAGAAACCGGTGTTTTGCGCCTCCTGGTGCATCAGTGTGAAGCCGTATCCTCAGGCTACTGACAGAAGAGAAGGGAAGGAAAGGAAGCCACACTTTCTAGCGCTGACTTTGTGTCCAACACCAGGCTGGGGTGCTTTACATTTCTTGTCTCCCTCTTCCTCTTGGTAAGCCTGGTTTATGTAAACAACCCTATTTTCTTTTTTCTGTTTTTAATTAATTAGTTTATTTGAATCGGAGGCTAATTACTTTACAATATTGTGGTGGTTTTTGCCATACGTGGACATGAATCAGCCATGGGTGCACATATGTCCCCCACATCCTGAAACCCCCTTCCACCCCCCTCCCCACCCCATCCCTCTAGGTTGTCCCAGAACACCAGCTTTGAGTGCCCTGCTTCATGCATTGAACTTGCACTGGTCCTCTGTTTTACATATGGCAATATACATGTTTCAATGCTATTCTCTCGTCATCCCACCCACCTTCTCCCACAGAGTCCAAAAGTCTGTTCTTTACATCTGTGTCTCTTTTGCTATCTTGCATGTAGGGTCATCGTTACCATCTTTCTAAGTGCCATATATATGCGTTAATATTCTGTGCTGGTGTTTCTCTGGCTTACTTCACTCTGTATAATAGGCCCCAGTTTCATCCACCTCATTAGAACTAACTCAAATGTGTTCTTTTTTACAGCTGAGTAATATTCCATTGTGCATATGTACTACAACTTCCTTATCCATTCATCCGCCAATGGACATCTAGGTTGCTTCCATGCCCTAGCTATTATAAACAGTGCTACAATGAACATTGGGGTACATGTGTCTCTTTCAATTCTCATTTTCTTGGTGTGTATGCCCAGCAGTGGGATTGCTGGGTCATATGGCAGTTCTATTTCCAGTTTTTTTAAGGAATCTCCACACTTTCTCCATAGCGGCTGTACTAGTTTGCATTCCCACCAACAGTGTATGAGGGATCCCTTTTCTCACACCCTCTCCAGGATTTATTCTTTGTAGACATTTTGATGGCAGCCATTCTGAACAGCATGAGATGTAGTTTTGTGGTTTTGATTTGCATTTCTCTGATAATCAGTGATGTTGAGCATCTTTCCATGTGTTTATTAGCCATCTGTATGTCTTCTTTGGAGAAAGGTCTGTTTAGTTCTTTGGCCCACTTTTTTATTGCATCATTCATTTTTTCTGGTATTCAGCTGCTTGAATATTTTGGAGATTCATTCTTTGTCAGTTGTTTCATTTTCTATTATTTTCTCCCATTCTGAAGGCTGCCTTTTCACCTTGCTTATAGTTTCCTTCAAACAACCCTAATTTCTATACAAGCTAACTAGTTAGTGAATGACTGAGTGATGATTTGACACAGATCACCTATTCTAGAGACCCCTTTCTACATATACCTTGTATGTGTAGATGACTGAATTCTTGACTCTCTGATACTTTAGCTGGAGGATCTTAAGCAAATCCCTGAACCCAAGTTTCCCACTTTCAAAAAAGGACTAATAATCCCTCCTTAAGCAAACAGAATGTCAACTAAGATAATGTATGGGAATCCTTACTCATTCTACTTTTACACACACACACCTCTCTCCCTTATTTTCTGCAGCACCACCTGGTTGACACCTCTCAGAGACCTCCCCACTCAGCAACACTCAGTTCAGTTCAGTCGCTCAGTCATGTCCGACTCTTTGTGACCCCATGAACTGCAGCACACCAGGCCTCTCTGTCCATCACCAACTCCCAGAGTCCACCCAAACCCATGTCCAATGAGTCGGTGATGCCATCCAACCATCTCATCCTCTGTCATCCCCTTCTTCTCCTGCCCTCAATCTTTCCCAGCATCAGGGTCTTTTCCAATGAGTCAGCTCTTCATATCAGGTGGCCAAAGTATTGGAGTTTCAGCTTCAGCATCAGTCCTTCCAATGAACACCCAGGACTGATCTCCTTTAGGATGGGCTGGTTGGATCTCCTTGCAGTCCAAGGGACTCTCAAGAGTCTTCTCCAACACCACAGTTCAAAAGCATCAATTCTTTGGCGCTCAGCTTTCTTTATAGTCCACTCTCACATCCATACATGACCACTGGAAAAACCATAGCCTTGACTAGATGGACCTTTGTTGGCAAAGTAATGTCTCTGCTTTTTAATATGCTGTCTAGGTTGGTCATAACTTTTCTTCCAAGGAGTAAGCATCTTTTAATTTCATGGCTGCAGTCACCATCTGCAGTGATTTTGGAGCCCAAAAAAATAAAGTCTGACACTGTTTCCACTGTTTCCCCATCTATTTGCCATGAAGTGATGGGACCAGATGCCATGATCTTAGTTTTCTGAATGTTGAGCTTTAAGCCAACTTTTTCACTCTGTTCTTTCACTTTCATCAAGAGGCTTTTTAGTTCCTCTTCACTTTCTGCCACAAGGGTGATGTCATCTGCATATCTGAGGTTATTGATATTTCTCCCAGCAATCTTGATTCCAGCTTGTGCTTCATCCAGCCCAGCATTTCTCATGATGTACTCTGCATGTAAGTTAAATAAGCAGGGTGACAATATACAGCCTTGACGTACTCCTTTTCCTATTTGGAACCAGTCTGTTGTTCCATGTCCAGTTCTAACTGTTGCTTCCTGACCTGCATACAGGTTTCTCAAGAGGCAAGTCAGGTGGTCTGGTATTCCCATCTCTTTAAGAATTTTCCACAGTTTATTGTGATCCACACAGTCAAAGGCTTTGGCATAGCCAATAACCCAGAATAGATGTTTATCTGGAATTCTCTTGCTTTTTCGATGATCCATTGGATGTTGGCAATTTGATCTCTGGTTCCTCTGCCTTTTCTAAAACTAGCTTGAACATCTGGAAGTTCATGGTTCATGTATTGCTGAAGTCTGGCTTGGAGAATTTTAAACATTACTTTACTAGCGTGTGAGATGAGTGCAATAGTTTGGTAGTTGGAGCATTCTTTGACATTGCCTTTCTTTGAGATTGAAATGAAAGCTGACCTTTTCCAGTCCTGTAGCCACTGCTGAGTTTTCCAAATTTGCTGGCATACTGAGTGCAGCACGTTCACAGCAACACTCCATGTGTGAGGATTGTGCATGAGCTCCAGGAGACCTCCACATCAGAACCCACGTCTTGGTGAACCTGTCCCTCACCTGTTATTGGGTTAGCCAAAAAGATCATTCAGGTTTTTCCATAGTATCTTACAGAAATAGCATCTAATTTAGCAAATGTTAACAGTTAAAGATATCCTGCTGTTTTCAGTCATGAGGACTAGAGATGTCTTAGCAAAGTCCTAAATCCCTTAAGGGATCCTTTGGCCTGCTGGTCACCTTTGGGTGACTTCGGTCTCTTTTACTTCAGAAACTCTGACCACAAACTCAGGGTTTTTGTGTTCTTTTGTTTAAAGGATTCCGTTCTTTAAAATCCAAACTCCCAAAGCAGTGCCACCTTTCAAATATCCATTATCATTTTCCTCTGAAGATCTACCTCCTCCAGCAAACACTGACTAGATTTTTTGAACTCCTATTTTTACCAAAAATTGGAGAAAATATATAAAAGAAGGCACATTCATACCAACCCCTCATAGCATTTAGCCACAGTAAGAATCAGTCCTAGAGCTGCAGAGTCGCCCTTCTGGTCCTTAAGTCAAGTACATATGGCCTGTCATGTACTACATTCATGTGAGCCGCACAGAAGGGAAACTTCTCTAACTGAGCTCTAACTGAGCAGTGACCAACGCTGCAGGTCAGTCAGGTCATTTTATAAGGTGATATCTGAGTCAGTATCACTGTGTGTATCTAGTATCTGGATGAGGAAATTTAGACCTGCATTTCTCTTGAGCTAGGCATTTTACCAGTACCACAGAACGTGAGTCAACGTTCTCAAAAGATTAAAAGGAATGAACACAGTTCACTCACAAGACACAGTTTCTTGCTAGTTCAGTGGTTTCTGACCAGAAGCATCAACGTCAGCTGGAAACTTGTTAGAAATTCACATTCTCAGGCCTCAGAAGCAGCATGTCAGCACCATTCTGACAAGTCACCTCAAGAGAAATGTTCTGCTAGTCAAGAGAAGCCATCTGCTCACCAGGATGCTTTTCTAGAATCAGGATCCTGCCACAGAGCTCTGGAACAATCCTGCAGTCATGAGTCCTGAAGCTCCTGGACATCTGGTCAACCCTACACACAGGCCTGTAGAGTCAGAGAGCACCCTGAAAGAGAGGGAAATGGAGACCAGGGCCTATCCTGGATCCAGCCCAGGCTCGAGCACCCGTGCTCAGGCACTAAGGGTCCTGGCTGGAACTAAGCCCTGGAGAGGCACTCAGAAAAATGTGAGGAAGCTATTTCAAAGCACAGGAGCTTTGGAGTCTATGGGGGCCAAAGAGAGGAGCAGTGGAAGGCATGGGGAGCCTCACTTGCCAGGGTCTAAGGACAATAATGCTGTTGGCTTCTGTCTGCACAGCTTGTCCCAACTGTCAATTAGAATTGGCTACTACTGCTCCTGGGCCAGTCTTTGGTGCTTCCACAGGGCCCAGCATAGCATCTTTCATGTGAGAAGACCTCAGGAAAATTTGCTAATTGCTCTATATGTAAATCTTACGGTTGCTTTTAACTAAGGAAAAAGCATGCTATTTGCAGTTTAAGCCAACCACCCCCAGTCACTGTGGGAAGCTTCTCTGGGTCACACAGCAATCACAGCAAGTCAATAGCACACTTGAAACCAGGAGATTACTAGTCAGGTCTTTATGAGTCTAAATACCTGCTCTTTCCACTATTTCATGTTGCTTTGGGGCCATCAGAAGTTTCAAAACCCAGAAGTTGAGAAGGTTAGGTTAGGTGGAACCCAAATAAGGTTTGGGAAGAATCAAAAAGGTCTCTGTGAGAATCTCTTAAATAAAGGGCCCACAAGCAAACTATGGCTACAATGGTAGATATCCTCTCTCCTCCTCCAAACTATCCCTCATTTAGACTGCACTGGTTTAAAACAAATTATTTGACACTCCTACAGAAAGTGGAATCTAATTCCCCTCCCCTGTATATGGGCTGGCATTCATGACTCATTTCTAATAACTTTAATATAGCAAAAGAGATGCCTGCTGTCTTCCAAGGAAGGTTAGAAAAGACTGACTCCCTTCTAGCTTTTGCTCTCATGCTCTCTTTCTCTCTCCATACCCTGGGAGTCCTCCACCAACATACAAAGAACGTCTAGGCCACCTTGAAGCCACCTTACTGGAGAGATCACCCAAAAATAGTGAGAGATGGCCATGGAGCTCCAGGTGTTCCAGACCCCATCTGTTTTCATGTGTCTCCACCAGACGTGCCAGTGGTGAGCTTTCAGATAATTCCATGCCTCTGCCAAAGCTGATATCACATGGATCAGAGACAAGCTGCCCCACCAAGACCTGGCTAGGTTATAGATTCATAGGCAAAATGTTGCTTTAAGCCACTAAGTTTTGAACTGGTTTGTTTACATAGCATTACATAACTAGAACATAACCCAAACCAAAGGAAGTGAATAACACCCTTGGAAAAGTAGAGGGAAACTGCAAATGTTAGCACTCACAGGAGTGGTTTTCAGCATCTATAAATGACATATTTTTGCCCCTTTATCCAGTAAAGGATACGGACAAGTGTACAAAGAAGTCAGTAAAACAAGGGAAGTATTCAGTGCCTGTTAAAGTTGCCCAGGAAATCTGAATATTTTATTCTAAATAAGATTTCCACATCCAGATCAAAATTAGTGTGAAATCAATTCATCATTTGTTTTCAATTTGAATTGAAAACAATTCATCATTTGTCCAGCAAGGACTTCTCTTTGTTGGTATTTTATAGATTTTCAGGTTGGAGGAAAATTTTTACTTTGTAGTCTATTTATGGGCATCCATATTGCTGCTTTTTGCTTGTTCTACTTAGAAAATTCATTGATTTTACACTCTAGGGTATTCTCTGGCATTCCCCAGGCCCCATCTGTTCTATCTCATGTGGTTTCTTCTCTCTACTCTACCTTCTCCTGCTGATGACTCTTTTTGAATCACTGGCTCTCAATTTTGGTCCACCACACCATACCCCTGAATCATTCAACCACTCTGCCCTGTGTTTTTCAAGTCCTATCACAGTCTTGTACCCATTCAAGCCTTCCAGCCCCTGCCCTGGTTCAGTGCCCTGGGCATCTGTATTTTTCTACTATCATCTCCCTCCTCACCCCAACTCACTTCATTTCTTTCGTAGGTGGTGGTGGTTTGGTGGTTTAGTCACTAAGTCATGTCCTACTCTTGCGACCCCATGAACTGTAGCCTGCCAGGCTCTTCTGTCCATGGGATTCTCCAGGCAAGAACACTGGAGTGGGTGGCCATTTCCTTCTCCAGGGAATCTTCCTGACCCAGGGATTGAACCCGGGTCTTCTGCATTGCAGGCAGATTCTTTACCAACTGAGCTATGAGCGAAGCCCTCTTCTGTAGGTAATTATTGTTATTCCTAACTAGTCTTCTTGTTTCCAATACCTCTTATCTGAAATCCTGGCAATGTGTTGCTATCTGATATATCTTTCTAAAACAACAATCTCATCAAGTCACCAGTGCCTCCTGCGTCAAGCCCAAGCACATGACAACACCACGCCTTTCATGATCTGGCCACCGTCCTCCTCTAAACCTCGTCACACACTCTTTCATCTCTCCACAGCATTTTTCCCAAAGCCTGCGTACGGTTTCTTAAGTACACCACTTTGCTTCAGGCTTCCTTGTGTTTAAAAATACTGCTCTCTCTCTCTCCTCTCTTCCCTATCCTTCTCACTACACAACCAAAAAAGGAACTCCTGTTTATCTTTGAAGACACATCTCAGCTCTCCCCTCTCCTAGGCTGCCTTCCCTGAACCCCCACTGAAGAGTTACTATCTCCGCTCCCTTGAATGTGCTTCTGTGGCTGCACGTAACACATGAAGGAATCTAGGTATTTGCACATCAGCCTCCCCTGAAGGCCTTGGGCGTCTTGAGAGCACCTGTCCTCTCTGTCACTGTGCCCCAGAGCCTGGCACAGAGCCAGCAGCACAACAGAGCTCAGTAAATGCTTTCTTAATTAAGTAAAAGAGAGTAAAATGAACCACCATCCAGTGGTGGATTATCTAAATAATAGACCAAGTGTTCTTAAAGAAAAAAAAAATCTTCTAGAAGCTAGCCAGGCAACCTAGGCGTACAAAGTTTATATCACAGTAAAGAAGCTGAAGCTGGATCAGCAGTACTACGGGAAGTGACTGAGCTGATTCAGTCAGAGATTAGGAGATGGGGGCCAACTGAACATAAGCCATTCTGTTATGGTAACAGCTCATGCAAATTCTGGCTGGAGTTAAGCCTTACAAACTATAAGAGCCAAATGGCTTCTCTACCTTGTCCTTACCTCTGGTCTGATCTTTTCTTAGATTAATAGCTGAGTTTAGTCTTCAAACATTAATAAAAATAGGAAGAAGCTGAATTGGATCCAAAGAAGAAAAATAAAAATTATTACAGGTGAGTAAATGAAGGATAAGAAAACATTAAAGATGTTCAAGAACCAATTTTACTTGTAGGAATTAACCCTAAGATATTAACTAAGAATTTTTTTTTTTTTTTTTTGCCGCCGGCAGGGTCTAACTAAGAATTTTTATAGAATGTTTGCTATAATAAAGTCTGTAAGAAAAAAAAAATTTTAATGGTGAAAAAAATTGAAAACAACCTAAGCGATGAAACTGGGAGATTAGATATTTAAACATCCATATATTTGATAGCCAGGATATGGAAATATAAACATGGAATTATGTTCAGAACTATAATTATTGAAACAATTACATTACAGTATATATATAGCAAAATTCAGTTTTATACATTTACATATGTATAAAATATGTATGGAAAGAACTCTGAAAGAAAATACAGCAAGATGTTGGCAGTAATTATCTCTGAGTTTGAACTATAGATTTTATAAATTTTGCTCATTTGTATTTTTTGTGGCTTCTAAAATCACCATATATTACTATATAATTTTTTAGCTAATGTAAAATAATGGTAGAAATTGGTATGACTTATAACCAGCTATAATCAGAAAACCTTTATAAAATTTATTTCCCAGAAGCATAAAATAAACATATGGGCAAATTAGACAAGGCCAAAGGTAACTCTGCTGATGGTGACTGCAGCTATGAAATTAAAAGACAATTGTTCCTTGGAAGAAAGGCTATGGCCAACCTAGACAACATATTAAAAAGCAGAGACATTACCTTGCTGACCAAGGTCTGGCTAGTTAAAGCTATGGTTTTTCCAGTAGTCATGTATGGATGTGACAGTTGGACCGTAAAAAAAGCTGAGTGCTGAAGAATTGGTGGTTTTGAACTGTGGTGTTGGAGAAGACTCTTGAGAGCCCCTTGGACTGCAAGGTGATCAAACTAATCGATCCTAAAGGAAATCAGTCCTGAATATCCTTTGGAAGGACTGATGGTGAAGCTGAAACTCCAATACTTTGGCCATCTGATGCAAAGAACTGACTCCTTGGAAAAGACCCTGATGCTGGTAAAGATTGAAGGTAGGAGGAGAAGGGGATGATGGAGGAAAAGATGGCAAGGATAAGAGGATAAGGTTGGATGGCATCACCGGTGAGTAAGTTCCAGGAGTTGGTGACGGACAGGGAAGCCTGGTGTGCTGCAATCCATGGGGTCTCAAAGAGTCGGACATAACTGAGCAACTGAACTGAAAGATGAGTTGGGATGAAGGCATGAAGATTCAACAGTGCCAGACTGAAGAGCTTGATCTTTATTCTAAAAATAATATGGAGCACTGAATCTGTTTTGTTCAAAAGAGTGACCTGAACACAATTGTTTGGAAAAATATTTCATGGGTAGAGTTAGGCTTGGTGGCTAATTGGATTAGATAGAAAGAGGAGAAAGCAGAATCTAGTATTTCCAGCTATAAGGTTTGAAGTTTAAACATCGGGCAGACAGTGATGGCTTCGACAAGTCTAGAGAAAGAGGAGAAGGAATTTGGAAATGCAGAAGGAAGGTCATGAGTGAGCTGGACTTGAGTTGTGCTCTATCAGTCAAGAAACTGCCGCTTTCCACTCTTAGAAACTTGATGTGGATTCTTGTCAGAGGAAAGACTTTTTTAAAAAAGAAAGAAGGTTCATTTGCATAACAGAAAGAGACTCACAGACTTAGACAATGAACTGTTGAGTGGAGTGGGAGGAATGAGGGGAAAGGAGTTAGGGAGTTTGGGATGGACATGCACAAACTGCTATGTTTAAAACAGGTAAACAGCAAGGTCTACTGTATAGCACATGGAACTCTGCTCAATGTTATGTGCCAGTCTGAATGGAAGTGCACTTTGGGGGAGAATAGATACATGAATTATATGACTGAATCCCTTGCTGTTTCACCTGAAACTATCGCAACATCATTAATTGGCGATACCCCAATATAAAATAAAATGTTTAAAAGTAAATAAATAAGGAAAAAGAGTTTTTTTTTTTAAGTGTGTGTGCATGTAAACTTGACACAGTTCTCCAGATTTCCTAGATCAGTATTAGATTTCAGAGGTCAGATTTAACAGAAAGCTAAGTTTGGAGAATGACTAAACTGCATGTGGGAAGAAATATCTAGCAAGGAATCAGCAGAAAGTATGTAGAAAGTAATTCTTTTCATCCTGAGTACCTAAAACTGAAAAGACATTACAAGATCACAAAACCTGGGGGGAAAAGAGCAAAGGAAAAGAGAAGTATATTTTTAAAATCTGTTCATTGATATTGTAATATAATTCTTGACTAATTTATTCTTTGCTCTTTTCCTAAAAGCTGTCTTGTTTTATCCCTTTAATATATTCATAGTCATTTATAATTTCAGATAAGCTCTTTTGGTTCATTCCAAACTGGATTTTAGTGAAAAAGATTGAAATGAAGGCTGATGTGACTTCTCATTGATGCCATGATTTCCACTCCAGCATGGAAACTTGGTACAATGAAACATCAATTTGTGCAATCACAAACCTCAAAGAACATATCATTAATCAAAGGATGTAAGACCAGCCAGGATCCTGAGTATTTATAAGAGAGATAGATGTACGAATAGAAGAGACCATCCAAATATAAGGTCTACGGGAAAGTTTTCTCTACACAAAAGTAATGGCTTGGTGTTCTGTTGGAAAGCCAATTTACATGGATACCCTGTGAGCAAATGACTTAGCCAACACTATAATGAGGACTGGCAAATTTAAAACTTATTTAACTCTGAATTCATCTCCTCTTTAACTTTTCTGGGAAGAGAGAAGCCTACAGACAGACCCACACAGACATTTAGGCTTGGATTGTGAACAGCATCAGCTCCCATCAGCATCAAGCAGATGTTTGGGAAAAAGATATATAGTCATCTAGATTCAAATAGAGGCATTTTCTTAAATGACAGCAATGGGTCTTCCCAACATATGCCATCAAAGTGTTATTCTGCAACTGAGATGTCAGAAAGATCTGACAAGCATTACCCTCAAATGATTCAGAGAACTGTCTTAAGGGTCATTATGAAATACATCCTAGGAAGTCTGCAGTGCTGAGCAGATTGCATATAATTCAGAAGCTGCCTTTTTTTTTTGGAAGCTACTTCTTTTTTTTTTTTCATTTTTAAAACCTTTTAATTTTGTAGGGTATAGCTGATTTTAAAATGCTGTGATTGTTTCAGATGGACAGCAAAGGGACTTAGTCACACGTATACACATATCCATTCTCCCCTAAACTCTAGAAGCTAATTCTCAACTGACACAACCACAGGGGGACAGAAGGGTGGTACCTCACTGCGGGGTGAGATGCCAATGTTCTTCTGTGCTTCTCTTTTAAAATTTTATTTCCAGCTCTATGGAGGTTTAATTGACAATTTTATAAGTTTATTTATTGTGTTTAATTGCATTAGTTGTGTGTGATCAATTATTATTTATTTATGTTTATTAATTGTATATATTTAATTTCTTTAATTGACAAAAAAATCATATATATTTAAGGTGTACAATGTGTGTTTTGATATATATATATACACTGTGAAATTTACCACAAATAAGCTAAATAACAAATCTATCACCTCACATAGTTATCATGTATGTGCACATGCGTGATGACAACAATTTAAGATCTACTCTCATAGCACATTTCAAGTATACAGTAGGATACTGTTAACTGTAGTCACCATTCTATACATGAGATTCCAGGAACTTACTCACCCTGCAAGACTGAAACTTTATACCTTTTAACCAACATTGTCCCTATGCTCCCCACTCATCCCCTGGCAACTACTATTCTAATTTCTGCTCCTGTGAGTTTGACTTCTTTAGATTTCACATATAAGTGATCTCATGCAGTATTTGCCTTTCTGGGTGCAAAAGCTTCTTAGCTAAATCAGATCTCTCTAAGTTTCTGAACAAAACTTCTCCTCTCATTTCTATGCTACATTTATTATTCTTCTCTCTTGGTATAAAGAAGACTTTCTATTGTTCCTGATGGCACTAATGTCATAAAATGATAATATCAACACATGTAAATGCTTATCATTTACAAAACACTTTCACAAAAACTCTGTGGTTAAGTAGGGTACAGATTATATTATCACTATTTTACAAATGAAAAAACTAAAGCTCAGAGCCCATTAGCCTAAAATCCCATTCAGCCAGGACTGGAATCCAGATCCTTTGATTTCAAATTCCCAGCTCTTTGCAATGTGCCAGACTGTCCACCTTGCTCAGCAAGATCCTATCATAATATTGGACCTCTCGGTTATGCCCAACACCAGCTACTAGGATTTTCATGGCATAGACTGATGGCAAAAGGGCCTTAGACAGCTTATATGTCAGCTGGGACAGCATCATGCATTTAAAACCTTTCTCCCTAAACACAGACGTTGCAGTGTGAGAATTTATGATTTGCATCTTTGGAGCTCACCTACAGACTGACATTCAAAGTCAGGTGTCCTCCTTTGCTATATCCTGGGCTTTGGAGAGGACTTGACCTCCATTTTTATCTCCTGAGGGGGAATCTTGAGAGAGCGCATTACAGAAGATCTATTCTTACACGGGCTAGATCTACTCTGGTCACAGGCTAACATAGGTAACAACTCGCACAATAATAATTATTATTCTAAATATTGCTATAAGCAACATAAAAATTATTGTTAGGCATGCAGTGAGCACTCAATAAAACTTAGCAATGTTTACTGAGAGCTTACTATGTGCCAAGCATGTGTGTGTGCGTGGTAAGTCACTTCCTTCGTGTCCAACCCTAGGGACTGCAGCCCACCAGGCTCCTCTGTCCATGGGATTCTCCAGGCAAGAACACTGAAGTGGGTTGCCATGCCCTCCTCCAGGGGATCTTCCCAACTCAGGGATCGAAACTGTATCTCTTACATTTACCTGCATTGGCAGGCGAGTTCTTTACCAGCAGCGCCACCTGGGAAGCCCATGCCAACCACAGAAAAAAGCATTTTACATGCAACATCTCAACAATCATGAGATATTGCAATTATCCCCGTTTTATAGATGAGAGACTGAATCTGTAGGAGACTAGATAACTTTGTCAAGGTCACAGAGCCAGTAAACAGCAGACTCAAAATTCAAAATTCTCCCCTCCTGTTTCATTCCAGACCATGAGACGCCATTATGGCATTTGTAATAGACTCTTTAGATAATGAATTTCGGATAGAGTAATCCTCCTTTAAGACACCTCAAAAGGCACAGAGTGCAATAACCGTACCCAGGGCTGCTCTGCTTTCTACAAACTGTATCTTTTTTCCACACGCTGCATGCCTCACTCCTGCTAGAAGTTTTCAATTTCAGTTTGCCTTCCATTCCACAGTCCCAGGGAAATCTCTGAAGTTAATCCATTCCTCAGGGCCATCCCACTGAGCCTCTGCTGGCTACAGCATTTCAGAGGGCATTGTAGGCAGAAGCTTTTACCGTCTGAGCCACCAGGGAAGTCAGAGTGAGGAAAAGAAGGGCAGAGATGATGAGAAGCCTTCATGTGGGAAGGGTCTAGAAAGGCCATAGGAGGGAGACTGGTGCCATGGGGGGCCAGATAACTCAAACCTGGGGCCTCAAGCTCATTTCCTGACCACCCCAGGCACTAGTACATCTTTTCTACATTAAGGATCTCAGTTAAGTGGCTGAGAGGTTCTAGATTCTCCACTGCACCAGGTAAACAGCCAACATTTGGCCTCATCCTCCATGCCCAAGCTCAAGTCTAGATGCACCCTATGGTTTCCTCTTGTCGGGGAGGACATTTTTCCCTCCATAATCCTGGATTCAGTGGCTGAGGACCCTGCTAGCTAAACCAATAAAAAACAGATTAACAAGATAAAAATGAATTTATTAATATGTGCAGTATACAGTGCACATATATGAGTAACTCAAAGAGATGGTTATAACTTGGACTTACAAAGCATCTCAACAAAGAACAACAAATTTGTGAGAAGCAACAAGACAAAAGAAAAGTAGTTTAGGCTTTTAGGGCTAGCAAACTGTGGGAAAGTAGTATACGGAGAAAAACTAATGAAAGATAAGGGTTGATTTAATAAAGTTTGTTAGATAGATTCCTTTCAGTGGCTTTAAGAATCTAAAGTTGTCTTCAGTGACTAAAAGTCTATGCCTTAGAAATAGAAATAAAAGCAAAAATAAGCAAATGGGACCTAATCAAACTTGTAAGCTTTTGCATATCAAAGGGAACCATAAACAAAACTTAAAGAAAACCTATGGACCTGGAGAAAATATTTGCAAACAATGAGATTGACAAGGGCTTAATTTCCAAAATATACAAAGAGCTCATACAACTCAATAGCAAACAACCAAACAACCCAATCAAAAAGTGGGCAGAAGATATTTCTCCAAAGAAGACATATGGATGACCAATAGGCATATGAAAAGATGTTCAACACTGCTAATTATTAGAGAAATGCAAATCAAAATTATTAATACAATGAGGTAAGTATCACTTCACACTGGTCAGAATGGTCATCATCAAAAAGTCTACAAATAATAAATGCTGGAGAGAGTGTGGAGAAAAGGGAACACTCCTACGCAGTTTGTGGGAATGTAAATTGGTGCAGCCACTATCAGAAATAGTACAGAGGTTCCTTAAAGACTGAAAATAGAATTACCACGTGATTCACCAACCCCATTCCCAAGCATGTAGTCAGAGAAAACTCTTGTTCCAAAAGATATATGCACCCAATATTCACTGAAGCACTATTCACAATAGCCAGGACATGAAACCAACCTAAGTGTCTATCAACAGATGAATGGATAAAGATGTGGTGTATATATATATACACAATAGAATACTACTGAACCATCCTCAGAATGAACACTATCTGAACTGAGTACCATAGTGAAAAGCAAGATTCATCCTGGTGTCACCAGAGGCATGTACAGCTACACAGGCTGGGCACTGCACAATTCCAGAAGATGCCATTCACATCGTTTGTGATGAATTGTACTCCCTGGAGTTGTACTAGGAGCAGCCCTGTATGTCCCAGCCAGCCATCTCCTGTCTGGTAGAGAGAATCCTGGGAAGAAGAGAGAAGAAAATTAGTGGCTTCCCTCATAGCTCAGTTGGTAAAGAATCTGCCTGCAATGCAGGAGACCAGGGTTCGATTCCGGGGTCGGGAAGATCCCCTGGAGAAGGAAATGGCAACCCACTCCAGTATTCTTGCCTGGAGAATCCCATGGACAGAGGAACCTGGCAGGCTGCAGTCCACAGGGTCACAAGAGTCGGACACAACTGAGCGACTAGAGAGAGAGAGAGAGAGAGATGGGTCAGAAAACATGACTCAGTCTCAGCTAAACGGGATAGCAAGTCCAGATGGCATGATGGCCTCCAAAATTAAAACAGAGCTTCAGAACTAAAAAATCTTATACCAAAAATTTATTTTACATTTCTGATTTTGTTGTCAGGACCCTACTGGACTACTTGAAAACTCTAGAGAAACTATATAGTACAGTGGTATGTGCTTGGAATTTCTCATGAGAAGATCCAGATTTGTCATAAGTCCTGAATCAGGTTGCCAGTGGTAAATTGGAGATGATAGTAATTATTCCTGCCTCCAAGTGTTGTGAAGTTTAACAAAGTGATACAATGAACATACATGCCTGGTAAAGGGCAAAGCATAATACCAATGCTGCTCAATCTGACAAACAGCTGATATCACTCGATAGCGTACTAAAGATCTGAGACTTTTTTCCAAAATGTCAAAGACATCTGTCTTCTAAAAGATATCCATTTTAACACTTGTGGAAATCCTCTCATCCATGTAACTGTAATTACTGTTGTCCATATTTTATATTATTTCATGCTTATAGGTTATAAATCTTCTCTTACTGATATAGATAAACAAAAATCTGATGGCTGGGATGTTAAGGAAAATGGGACTTTATAGAAGCCTTTTCAAAGTTTACCCCAAAGAAAGTACAATTCTGCCTTTATCCAAAGAGTATTTTTTCCCTAATGATAAAAGCAACATGTAACCATTTTGAAAGTTTTTTTAAAAGAGATAATAACTGTCATAATGCCACCATCCTAAAATAACTGCTGTTGGCACCCCACTCCAGTACTCTCGCCTGGAAAATCCCATGGACGGAGGAGCCTGGCAGGCTGCAGTCCATGGGGTCGCTAAGAGTCAGACATGACTGAGCGACTTCACTTTCACTTTTCACTTTCATGCATTGGAGAAGGAAATGGCAACCCACTCCAGTGTTCTTGCCTGGAGAATCCTAGGGATGGCAGAACCTGGTGGGCTGCCATCTATGGGGTCGCAGGGAGTCAGACACGACTGAAGCGACTTAGCAGCAGCAGCAGCAGCATATTTCACCCATTTTTTTCTCTGTTGAAAGTGTGAAAGTGAAAGTGTTAGTCGCTCAGTCCTGTCTGACTCTGCAACCCCATGGACTGTAGCCCAACAGGCTCCTCATCCATGGAATTCTCCAGGCAAGAATACTGGAGAGGGTTGCCACTCCCTTTTCCAGGGGATCTTCCTGACCCAGGGATCAAACCCAGGTCTCCTGCATTGCAGGCAGATTCTCTACCGTCTGAGCCACCAGAAAAGCCCTTTCTCTGTTATACACTATATTTTATATTGTTGAGATTATACCATATACCCAGCTCTAGATTTTTTGCTATATTATACAGCAAAGTCATTAAAAGCCTTAGAAATATTTTAATGGTTATATAATATTCCTGCAAATGAATGTCTCATAATTTATGAACTATTATCTTACCAGCACCTTAATGTTTCTTTTGTATTAACGTTTTTTTTTTAGCTTCTAAATTCCTAGAAGTAGAATTATGAAATTGAAGCATCAAATTTCAATTTTGAAACTTCAGTTTGCTATCAGAAAGGACCTGGTTTCAGTTTGCTACCAGAAAAAAAAATTTATCGATTTCACATCTTTTAGCAATATGAGAATGCACTTCTTGGAAAACCCTACCTTGAATTGGGTATGCTAATTTTTAACGTGTTTACTGTTTTAATTTGCATATATTTGCTATCCAGTTTTATTAGTCATTAGTATCTCATTGTCTAAGCTCTGCTCATTTATCTTTATCATATCAGTGTTTTCAATTGATTTGTATGAATTATTTACATAGAAAGGTTATTAATCATTTCTCTCTCATATTTAGATAGAAAGCTTCCCAGCCTATTGCTTTTTCCACTAATATTGTGTGCTTTTTTGACATTAAGAAGTTTTATGTAATTGAAACCATTGGCATTTTTCAAGCAATTTTTTCCATTACTTTCTTTTTCCCTTTTTCAAATTAATTCTAAGTTTAGGAAAAAGCTATTTTTTTAATCTCAAGCTCTGACTTTTATATTCACCTGTATGTTTCAATTTCATTTTTCAATAATCACCTAAAATTCACCTTGGCTCACTGCACCTCTCAGAAGCTGTCCAGTCCTTCAGTCGTATTGATCCTTTAGATATCCTTCATTAATAAACTGTACCATCTCCACATCCCTTGTAATATCTGTTCACTAAGGCTGTCCAGGAATGTGCTGAAGCTGACTCTCATCAGATTACCAGAGCCAGTTTGTGCACCTCCCAACTCCAGATTCAGGGACATCACATTGATACCTTGAAATTGGCCGTTGTGAGAATATTTGCATCTTGTGCGTACTTGTTAAGTCCCTTCGGTCATATTTGGCTCCTTGCGACCCTACGGACTGTAGCTCACCAGGCTTCTCTGTCCATGGGATTCTCTAAGCAAGAATACTGGAGTGGGCTGCCATGCTGTCCTCCAGGAGATCTTCCTGACCCAGGGATCAAATCCAAGTCTTTTACATCTCCTGCATTGTCAAGGGAGTTCTTTACCACTAGCACCACCTGGGAAGCCCAATTATATCACAGAAATCAGCAAATTCTACAAATCTGGACCTTTGTTTTCAGAGAGCCAGTTTACCAGCGCACTGCAGACTAGATCGTCTCTAAAAGATCCCTCCGGGCCTGAGACTCTTTGTTGTGACTGACTACAATACAACAACTAGATTAAAAACCTAAAATGAATGAGACCATTATCTGGACACTAGTTTTACTGCATCAACACCCAAATAAATTGTAATCTGAAAATATTTAACCTAAGGAATTTTTTTCTATGGTCCCTTTTTCTCTTTCTCTCCTTGATAGGATTCTTGGAGGTTACTAAAATAGAAATTATCTGCATTAAATCAGGTGGAAAAGGAAGATACAATTTTGACCTAGAAGAATGTGACACTTTGGATTATGAAGGGAGAAGGAATAACGTTTCCTCCTCAGTCTCTGTCCCAGGAGGTCTTGGGTTATTAAATATAACCCCTTGAACAAATGGTACGTCTCCCTCTGGGAGAGCTGGTTCTTGTTCTGCTACTCCCAGGACCCAACTGCACAAAGACAATTAACCAAGGAGCCTGCACCAGATTAAAGCCCTCTCCTGAGTCCTCTGTAAAAGTCTAGTTAGGCCTCCGTTAGCCTCATCCAGCCAGCCTTACTCACCTGAACAGGACTCCAACCAGAGGCAGTCCTGGGCTGCTTGTCTGTGTGTAGGGATCCAACCACAGCCATTGGGAGGCCTCCATCATGGTGGGCTCTCCACCTTTTCAGTTTCAAGTATTCCTTGCTCATAACAGCCTTCTCCTGAGGCAATTTCTTCCATCAGCTCCCCTTCATCCAGTCTCTTCTAGACTATGGATGGTTGCAAAATTCAGCTGTAACAGCACAGATTAGCAGAACCAGAAAGGGTTTCAGGGGTATTTTCCTCCAATGTTCCCTTCACAGGTGGGGCTCAGAGAAAGATGGGCTCTTGGCCCAAATGACAAGAAATCCCTAGCCAGTGGAGAACTGTAACTCAGGAACTGCCAAGTCCCAGTCTGGGGTGTTTTCTACTGAAATTCTACCCTTCCCTCTTTCACTGTCTCCCTTGGAAGTGAGAGAGAGTGGCACCCTTGGGGGAAAGGAAATGGCATCCTTATTACCTATAAGCTATAGTGGTAACAAGTTTTAGGGGCTTCCCAGGAGGCGCTAATGGTAAAGAACCCTCCTGCCAATGCAGGAGATATAAGAGATACAGTTTCAATCTCTGGGTCAGGAAGATCCCCTGGAGAAGGGAATGGTAACCCACTTCAGTATGCTTGCCTGAAAGATCCCATGGACAGCATAGTCTGGCTGGCTACAATCTATAGGATCACAAAAAGTAACAAGTTTTGGAAATCTTTAAATCCATGAGAATGTTGGGTATTCCTCAGGTGTTCAACTAATGAACAGACATATCAGTGAATTTAGTTTGTGATGCAACTATTCTTTTCAACTGATTGAGTCATTAAAAAAAAAAATCTTTCTGATATATCTCTCCTCCACAAAAACTGAATTTCAAAACCACAAAGAAAATTTAACCAAGATATTTTAGTGCCTCCTTTTATTTAATTTTTTTTTCCATTTATTTTTATTAGTTGGAGGCTAATTACTTTACAATATTGTAGTAGTTTTTGCCATACATTGACATGAATCAGCCTTGGATTTACATGTGTTCCCCATCCTGATCCCCCCTCCCGCCTCCCTCCCCATTCCATCCCTCTGGGTCTTCCCAGTGCACCAGCCCCGAGCACTTGTCTCATGCATCCAACCTGGATGTGCCTCCTTTTAGAGGAGGATAGTGCCTCCTTTTAGAAATAACTCAAGGACAAATAAATACAAAGCCTTATTTCATTTCATTCACCTAATGGGATAAGCCTCCCAAAAGACCCTTCCATGATGCCAATAAAAAGAAAACAGAATCCTCCATTTAATTTTTCAATGTGAAAAATAGAGCTTCTAAACAACACAGACCTTCAGAAATCATATTAGTTTCAAGGTAGCTAACTTAATCTTTAAAAGGACAAAGTGTGTTATATTACTTAGTGTTTTTGCAAAGTCTTCCTAGAGCACAAACCATAAATTATAAGAATAGATATTCATGGGTAGCAATACAAATATTTCAATGGAAGAACAGTGGGTCTATGCTATTATTTATTTAGTACCTGAGTTATATTTAGATGATTCCCACTGTTTGCACTGGGCAAGCTAGTTCACTTTTATATCACATATGCATGCATGCTTAGTCATTCAGTCATGTCAAACTCTTTGTGACCCTTTGGACTGTAGCCTGTCAGGTTCTTAAGTCCATGGGATTCCTCAGGCAAGGTTACTGGTGTGGGCTGCCATGCCCTCCTCCAGGGGGTCTTCCTGACCCAGGGATCGAACCGGAGTCTCTTGTGTCTGCTGCATTGCAGGCAGATTCTTTATCCACTGAGTCATTGAGGAAACCTGTATCACATATAGAAATGCCCAATTACAGGACTAGATGGAAGGTGCATCAAAAGTCCCAGCAACTGGCACCCTCCCCTTGCAGACGGAAGAAGTGAAACACAGGGAGATCCCGGGGCTACCCAAGGTCACAAAGCTAATTAGCCTCAGAGCCAGAAATAGAACCCACATCTCCTGACTCTCTGGAATGTATGCTGCTGATCACTCTGAGTTTACAAAGCATCGTTTATCACAAATTTCCATGAGTTTTCACTAAACACATGGAAATCATAACAGTACTATTTCTAAAAATCTTTGCTCCTTAGAGACACACACCCTTAATGTATACATATGTAACATCAGAACACATATACTTTGCCAATGAATCTCCTCACTGGTCCATCAAAATGTCACACCTGTTGTAGGGCAGAGGGAAAAGAGCTCGGGTTTAAGACTCAGAAGGGACCAGAGTTTGAAGTGCAGTTCTGTTGTTTACAAGATTTGTAAAGTTGGATGAGTTATTTGATTTACTTATGTCTTTGAGCCTCAATTTCCATGTCTAAAAATGAAACAATTATTGCCTGCATTAGTAAAAAGTAATGCAAAGTCCCTAAGATAGTATCTGAATTTGGAGGGGTGGAAAAGAGACTCTCTTTTGACATTTTAAATCTACCATATTTCCAGCCTGTCTAAAATTTTAAATTTATTCATTCATAAAATATTTATTAGTTTCCTTCTATCAAACACTGCTCCAGATACTGGAGATACAAACCATGAGCCAGATGAACCATCTCCTGTGTGGCATCAACCAGAAGTTACTGGTGTCTCTGAGAGGACACACAATGGCCCTAGTTTTTCTTGTTTCAGAAAAACTGCAAACTGGACTCTGCTGCTACTGTGGAAATGACCTGCTGCCATCGCAGTCAAGAAGCATTGCTGGAATGACACAAAATCGGGTGAGCAGAAGGCAGCAAGTCCATCCCCCCTCTGCCAACCTCCCTGTCCCTTTAGCGCCCCCTAAGGACAGAGTCTAACAGAGCCAGCTAGCAACACAGAAATGCAGTTTGTATTCCCATGCCCCATGTCACAAAGCAAAACCTCAAGAGTGAGTTTGAATCTTAAAGACAGTATTTTAATAACTAAAATGAATAGATCCTGAGAAAGCTAATTATTTGGCTTTTTCTAATCATTAGGCGGCTTCCTGGATGGCTCAGACAGTGAAGGATCTGCTTGCAATGCAGAAGACATAACAGACATGGGTTCAATCCCTGGATCAGAAAGATCCCCTGGAGAAGGAAATGGACACCCACTCCAGTATTCTTGCCTGGAGAATTCCATGGACAGAGGAGCCTGGTGGGCTACAGTCCATAGGGTCATAGAGAATCGGACATCACTGAGCAACTAACACACACACACAATCTCAGGGCAAGATGAATGAGTCTCAGTCTCTTTGTGCAAATTTGGGAAGAACAATGCTTTCTAACTACTGCTTTGAATTCTGTACCTTTAAGGGGGAAACAGCTGTGTGGTTTCTTGTATTTTTTTTCCCCAGGAAACATTTCTCTATGAGTTTGTTTATTCTTAAAAGTTTTTTAATACTACAATATTCTCATGATGTGTGGGGAGAGGGGAGGAAAGTGAGGGATTCAGATAGTAAAAGAGGCCTGTGGGGAAATAATTGGGAAAGAAATTTAGAAAATGACAGCTGAGAAGAACTTTGGGAGGAGAACCAAAGTCTCTATGCAGGGTTTTTCTTAGTTTTATCAGGAGATGTGCAGAGACTAGTCCAAACCATCTCCCTACAAAATCTACAGTGAAATTTTGCATCACTTGAAAATGTTTTGTGGACTTGGGTTTTATTACTATTATTATTAGAATAGGTAATGTATACATTCGTACAGTAGCAAAAAGGACAAAGGAGACCATTATAAGAATTAAGTCTTCCTATCTCCTAACTGACAAAAAATAAATATGATGGCAGAGGTATTGTGTCAGGGCTCATCTTCAGAAAATAAAATTCATCTAATTAGCACAAAGGAGAATCATTCTAGATATTAAGTACTGTATCAGAACCATCACGAAGCTGAACAAAACAAACCTGGGCTGAGTGTCCAGGACCATCCCCCAAAGCCTTAATGCAGAATTAGGCCTCCGACAGAGCAGCTGCTTCTCACACAGTCAGGAAATTACTGACTTCATCATGCCCCATATTTGCCACAGTTTGCACCAAAGCAGGGGTTCAGAATGGCATCTCTGCTACATTTGCTAAAACAAAACCAAACGTATTCTCCCCTATGCTCACTAGCAGAGTGGCCAAGAGCAGCCTCCAAAACATTGCAGTCCACTCTGCCTTCTAAATATTAAAGCTCAAACAGAACTGCAGCTGCAAGAAAATCTATGCAGTGTAGCCTTGAGCCTTCTTGCTTCTGAAAGGGATTGGAATGGACTTTGATTAAGCCTCTCCACAGGATCCGCCATGTAGAATTCCTGTACAAGAGCAAAACGTGAAAGTCTCTAGAAATAAAAATCATATGGTACTAGCAAAACTCCAGAAAAATAAGGCAAAGGGACCAAAATCAGAATCCAGAAAGACACACATTGACATATGAACATTTCATAAAATGTAAATAAGGCATTTCAAAGCAATGCAAGAATTATAAGATATTCAATTAAATAAATGTTGAAACAATTGGTTAACCATTTATACAACTATAAAACTACCTCTTTCACACACTGCACAGAAAGAGAAATTCCAGCTAGATTAAAGAGCTAAATCTTATAAAGCAAAACTGTAAAAGTGGATTAATAAATTATAAGACAATATCTATATTTTCTTAGAGTAGAAAAGCCTTCTTAAGAAAGCTACAAACTCAAAAATCATAAAAGAAAAAAGCCTGATATATTTGACTCATAACATTTAAAACTTCTATATTCCAAAGCCCATTTTATTAAATTGAGATGAGCAATATCCTGGGAGAAAATAATTGCAACATATACAAGATTGATAACCAGAATATGCGGAAGTACACAAATCAAAGATGCTAAACAAGTGAAGGAAAAATTTACAAAGGATATATAGAGGCAATTATCATAGGAAACACAGTCAGTAAATATATGAAAAGATATTCAATTTCACTAGTAAGCAGGGAAATACAAATTTTTAAAATGATATACCATTTCCATTCACTAAGCTGATGATAATTTATAAGATTGAAAATATCTATATCAAGGATGTCTGCTCTTAAAACTTATTGAACACTGTACTGCAGGGCTTAGCCAGAGTGAAACAGCCTAGAATAATAATAATAGTAATAATAGAAGATTGGAAATGAAGAAATAAAACTGTTTATAAAGAAAGTCCAAAGAACTTACAAAAATTCTAATAAAGTTCTAAACGGATTTAGCAAAGCTGTAAAATACGAAGTCAGAACACAAAAATCAACTGTGTTTTTATAAATTAGCAATGAAAAATTGAAATTTTAAATTTTAAGTAAAGTTACCATTTCTAATATCATCCAAAATCACAAATACTTAGGGATAAATATAGCAAAACATGTGCACAATTTGTATGCTAAAAGCCATAAAGCCGTGATGAAACAAATCACAAAAGACCTTAGTAAATGAGTAGATGCACCGTGTTTACAGATGGGAAAACTCAATGTGTTAAAATATCGATTCTGCCCAATATGATCTATCGATTTAATACAATTTCAACACAAATTCCAACTTTTTGCAGAAACTGAGCATCTGACTATAAAATTTATATAGAAAAGAAAGGATAGAATACACACACTAATTTTGCAGAAACAAAGTTGGAGAATTCACGCTACCTGATTTCAAGACATTCTATAAAACAATAATCAAGAGAATGTGGTATTGGCACAAGAAAAGACATAGCTTAACAGAACAGGATTTAAAAGTCTAGAAATAAACTTATAAATGTATGGTCAATTGGTTTTTGACAAAGGTAGCAAAGTAATACAATGAAGAAAAGATAATCTTTCTGATAAATGGTACTAGAGTTATTGGTTCTCCATACGCAAAAATAAGAACTGCAAACCTTACCATTCACTGCAAACAAAAATTAACACAAACAGATCATACA
Organism: Cervus canadensis; assembly: GCF_019320065.1. Classification (NCBI taxonomy): domain Eukaryota; kingdom Metazoa; phylum Chordata; class Mammalia; order Artiodactyla; family Cervidae; genus Cervus; species Cervus canadensis. Next base: position 84,746,689 of record NC_057392.1, read on the forward strand.
TCTAAATGTGAAACCTAAAACTATAGAACATCTAGAAGAAAATGTAGAAAAAATTACTTTCTTAGATATTACACAAAAAGCCCAAGCTATTAAAAAAAAACAAACAATAAACTGGACTTCATTAAAACTAAACTATCGCTCTTTGAAAGCCACTACTAAGAAGATGAAATGACAAACCACGGATTGGAAGAAAATATTGACAAAAAACATAAGTGATAAAAGACTTGTAGACAAAATATATAAAAAATTCTTTCAGTTCAAAGTAAGAAACAACTTTTTAAACAGACAGTTCACCAAAGAAGAGATACCAATGGCAGATAAGCACATAAAAACATGTTCAATATCATTTAGAATTAGAGAAATATAAATTTAAGACAATGAAACCCCACTACACACCTACTAGAAAAGCTAAGATTTAAAAAGAGAGAGCGAATAAATAAATTAAAAAGAGAGAGAATCTGCCAATAACAAATGCCGTATCAGATGTGGAGTAGTTAGAACTCTCATACATCGCTGGCGGTAAGGCTAAATGCTATAGTCACTTTGGAAAACATTTTAATATTTCTTTCAAAGTTAACCATACACTTATAGTACCCAGCAATCTACTCCCTAGGTATTTACTTAAGAGAAATGAAAACGTATGTCCTCAGAAAGAACTATACATAAATGTTTATAGCAGATTTGTTCATAATTGCCAAAAAAACTAGAAGCAACCTAAATGTCTACGAGCTGGTAAATAAACAAATTATTGTATATTCATAGTTCAAGATTGAATTAGTACTAATACAAAACATGGATGAATCTCAAAAGCACTATATTAAGTGTAAGAAGCCAGATTTTTAAAATTGCATACTGTAATTTATATCACATTCTAGGAAAGGCAAAACAATGGCTACAAGAGGCTGAGGGCTGGGGAAGAGACTGACTAAAAAGAGGCTTGAAAGAACTGTTTGGGGTGATGAAAATGTTCTACATCTTGATAGTGGTCTTGGTTACATGGCTGTATGACTTTGACAAAGCTCATCCACAGTAGACCTGAAAATGTGTGAGTTTTACTGTGTATAAGTTAGATCTATAAACTTGACCTTTAAAATTTTGTATATACAGTATAACCTTTTTAACTTTATACTTTGATAAGAATTTTTTTAAACTATATCGTTGTGTTCTTTTTGTTTTCTTTTCCTTTCTCCTTATATTTGAATTTCTCCCAATTTAGCTAGAGGCTAAGGATTGTCTGAGCAGAAATACAAAATGAAAGGAGTCAGTGTTAGGGAGGGGACTTATAAATAAGATGTTTCAGTCTATATCAGACAGAGAGGAAAAAAGGAAGGAGGGAGGGGAGTAAGGGGAGAAGGAGAAATGGAAGAAGGGATGGATAAGAGGAACAGGGAGAGGAGAAAGAGATTCTTGAAAGCTAAGATTTATTGAGAATGAATTCCATTATCCTAAAGAGTCCCTTAAGCTTCCCAGGTGGTGCAGAGGTAAACAATCCGCCTGCCAATGCAGGAGACGCAAGAGACACGGGTTCCATCCCTGGGTCGGGAAGATCCTCTGAGGTAGGAAACGGCAACCCACGCCGGTATCCTTGCCTGGAAAATTCTATGGACAGAGGAGCCTGATGGGCTACAGTCCATGGGGTCGCAGAGTCGAACACGACTGAGCACACACACACAACACGTTTAGATTCCCTTATGAACCACTGAGCAATTTTCCAAAATTCAAAGGCAAAGAAAGTTCAGGAGTTAATACTCGCCTGAAGAGGAAGTAGAAATGTGTCTGACTAAGAGAAGAAGAGGGCCTGATGTTAGATGTTCTCAGGTCAACAGCGTGGAGGAGAGGGTCCGAGCAGCCCCCAGGGAGATCTTGTTCCCTTGACAGTCGGGAGCATTGAGGGGGTCTCAGAGGAGCCCATATTCAGCAGAGCAGGCATCCAGGAGCCCAGGGAAGATGGCTGGAAGCAGCCAGTCTGTGGCCAGCAAACTAAAATGATGCGGAGGGGGCGGCAGGGAGCTCCTGAACCCCCAGAAAGTGTTCTGCGAAGGCACGAAAACCCTAACTAATGAGCATCAGCGTTGGAATGCGTGAGCGAAACGCAATGAAAAGTGGACTTTTATACTTCTGTACTGTTTGAATATTTTATTACAGTGAATATTTGTGTGTTATTACTTGAATAATTAAAACTAAATTTTAAAAGTCAGTAAATAAAGGAAAATACAAATGATGAAATTAAAATTATACAAAATCCTGGCTTCCAGAAATAATAATTATTTTTATTTTGATGTGTGGAGTTCCAATATCATTTAGAAATGTACTTTTATATAAAACTACAATTATGCTATAATATTGTTTTATAATCTGTTTTTTCTTAACTGCATGATATGAACATTTCCCCACATAATTGGAAAATGGTCATTATGAATGTCATTTTTCAGTACCAAGGTTTAATAAAATCTTGAATACTCTGTACTTTCTTCATATAAGGTACATCAATAAAGCAATCCTCCATTAAATAGCCCCCCAAATTAAATACTTGTATAGTATTTCACTGTATTTCCATAATATAATTTATGTAACTAAACTTCCTATTGTTGTAACTTAAGGATTTGCAAGGGAGGTTGGTTACAGCAAATAAAAGAAATGCTGAAGATAAATAATTTCATATATCCATGACTATTTCCCAGGGATAAATTTCAATAAGTGGAATTATTGGGTTGAAACTAGGAAAATTCTTAGACTTTTTAATTCTGTCAAGTTTCTTTCCAGATAATTTGAACCAATTTTCACCTATGTGTGTATGAAAAAGCCCATTTCTGCATTTTATACTAGAATTAACATTTTAATCTTCACAATGGGATTCAAGAAAATGATTTCTCATTGATATTTTAGCTTTCATTTATTTATTAATGAAGTTAAGCATCTTAGTTTTCTGATATTTACTAGTTGTCTATATTTCTTTTCTGGTGAATTTCCCTTCCATATCCTCTTCTCATTTCACTTTTGGAGTTGGAAGGATTTATCATTCAGGTGTATACAAAAGAGTTATATAATGAACAATGCAAAACTCTGGCTTTATGTATATTATCATATGTGAAATAGATTGCCAATCCAGATTCGATGCAGGAGACAGGGTGCTCAGGGCTGGTGCACTGGGATGATCCAGAGGGATGGGATGGGGAGGGAGGTGGGAGGGAGGGTCAGGATGGGGAACACATGTACACCCATGGCTGATTCAATTGAATGTATGGCAGAAAACATCACAATATTGTAAAGTAATTAGTGTCCAATTAAAATTTTTTTAAAAACTCTAGTTTTGAGGAAAGTAAATGTTTTTGTGTCAACCCTGTACAAAACATATTATTAATATTCAGTTCAGTTGCTCCGTCATGTCGGACTCTTTGCGACCCTACGGACTGTATCCCGTCAGTCTCCTCTGTCCATAGGATTTCCCATGAAAGAATACTGGAGTGGGTTGCCATTTCCTTCTCCAGAGGATCTCCCCAACCCAGGGATCTAACTTGCTTCTCCTGCATTGGCAGGTAGGTTCTTTACCAACTATACCATCAGGGAAGCCCCTTAACACTGCTAGATACACACTCTTGGGACAGCCTTACAACAGATGAGGAAATTTAGACAGAAAGGATATAAGTCTCAGGGATGCTAAGTGACATGACCAAGGTATTTTAAATGTCCTTAAACTGTCTCTTTTACTGACCAAACTTTTGGCATTCTTCAAATGACTGTGTGCATCCATTTTGTTTCCCTGGCTAGAATGCAGATCCCCAACGTGAGGGCCGTGTCTTCATTCTCTCACAGCCTCTCCTCCTGTCTTCATTTTCCTTCCCCTCATTGGCAAACAGACTTCACTGCTGGGGCCACAGCAAGAAATGAGCAAGTGATTTTCCAAACCAACCAATGGAATCCTAACTCTTGTCAATAACTTCCCCAAAGGGCCTTATTAGCTACCTAGTCCAACCCTAGACTTTATATCCCTTTCTGCCAAGGAAATGCCATTGCCATGAATGGACAAACAGAGGCACAGTACTTCTCTTTCATTAGCCCTTGTACTTCCTTTGTGAGCCCCAATAAGCCTGCTTGCTGGGACATTTTTCCATCATCAGTCCTAAGGCATCCTGAAGGATCAGCTATGCTCACCACTTTCCTCTGTATCTTGGTTACACTGACCCAAAACATTAGCTTCCAGTTCCGCAGGCATCTGATATGGTACAATGATAGGAACAGTGACATTATTAAGGGATCAGGCTTCTAAATCTGAGAAATACACCACGGCCCCATATTGGCCTGCTTTAAAAATGCAACATTAATGTGTTAAGGTCAAAGCTACGTATCCATTACCAGCCTTTTAATGACAAGAGGTCGTGGTTTGAAAACAAATTGATCTAACTTGTTCTTAGGGATATTTCACCACTTTTGAAATAGAAAATAAAGAATGCAAAAAAATCATGGAGAAAATTCACTATTATGTTTTCTATTCTTCAAGGCTTAGAAACTTTTTCAGTTTGTGTTGTGACAAGTATCATCAAAACACAGGCAGGAAAAAGGGCTGACATTTTATGTAACCACCATTAGAGTTCATGGTAAGCCATCCATAAGTGATTCATCCTGCATTCTCTTGACTGCTGCAGAATTACCATATGTTTACCCATTAGTCCAGGATAGCAGGAACTACAGAAACTAAAAAGAGCAAAATACTGATATGGAACAATAGCTCCTCCTATATATACATTTTTATTGATAAACCATGAAAGTTATCTGATTGAGCCCCTTATCATGAGCCAGAGTTAGGTAGGAACTCTCTTTCCTCCTATATTGAGGAATCTCAACTAGCCTAACATCCTTGGCATCTCCCCTGCTTACTCACCCCAAGGGGAAGTCAAGTGACACAGTTGAGCTCAGATGCTGTATCTGCCATTGTCTCTGGGTATGAGATGCTCATAGGATGTGGGAACTTTCCCTTGCTTTCCCACAATCCAAGTCTTACCTGGCAAGTTCTTCACCGTGGGGAGGCCTGTCCCAGTCCCAGTTGCTGGTGACTAGAGGGATAAGTTGACTTAATTTTGGGATCAGATTTAGGAAACCCACTTGACTCTCACAGTAAGTTACATCCTCAACTTGGTGTTTATCCTAATAAGTAAATTTTGGTCTCAAATTTGATATTGTTTGACATATTTTAATTTTTTCTAACCCCAAAAGGAAGAGGAGAGTTTTTTGGTGCCTTTTCAATGCAACATATCATAATGTGGGGATTGAAAACTGAGAGGGCACCATACTCATGCAGGTAAGCTTTTGGTAGGGCCAGGATATGTGGTGGTGAGCCTTGAACTTCCGTGAGTAGGCATGGCACTTTGATCTTAGTAGTTTGTAGAGGTTTATAGTAAACCAGTGTAACTGGATGGAAAACCCCAAGTCAGCAAATTGTTATATTGACCTTGATGGGTGACTATGGATTGTGGTTGTTTATCCATAAGCTAAAGATTGTTTCTCCAGGGGCAAGTGATCTCAGATTCCGTTATGATGTTTTATGTACCTGGTAGTATGGCATTTATGCAGAGCAGGGCCATGTTTGAGGAAGTTCCAATATAGCCACGTACTAAGTTGCTTCAGTCATGTCCATCTATTTGCGATCCCATGGACTGTAGCCCATCAGGCTCCTCTGTCCATGGGATTCTCCAGGCAAGAATACTGGAGTGGGTTGCCATTTCCTCCTCCAGGGGATCTTCCCGACCCAGGGATTATACTCGCATCTCTTCTGTCTCCTGCATTGGCAGGCAAGTTCTTTACCACTAGCACCACCCACAATCGTGGACTAAAATACAACCTGATATAAGTACCGCTTAGAAACTTTAAAAGTGAACAAAAACTTATTAAGCGCAGTTCCTTCTGTATCTTGATTGTGGTGGTGGTGGTTTAGTCACTGAGTTGTATCTGACTCTTACCACCCCTTGGACTATAGCCCACCAGGCTCCTCTGTCCACGGTATTTCTCAGGCAAGAATACTGGAGTGGGTTGCCATTTCCTTCTCCAGGGGATCTTCCTGACCCAGGGATTGAACCCAGGTTTCCTGCATTGCAGGAGAATTCTTTACCAACTGAGCTACCAAGGAAGCCTGTATTTCGACTACACTTACCAAAACACCAGCCTCCCAGTATAGCGGCCACCTGGTATTGATTTGTGGATATTCAGAGTGCATTTATCAAGCATCGATCAGGTGCCAGGCTCTCTTCCAGGCACAAGAAACATGAAGGTGAACACACAGAGCTCCCTGAGCATGTGGTGCTCCCATTCAAAGGCCATCACAACACAGGATGATAAGTGGTACAATCGAATCAGGCATAGAGCGCTGCAAAGCACTGAGAAGATGCCTAATGTGAATTTAGTGGCGGGAGGCTGCTCAGAAAGTTTCCATGGAGAAACAATATGTTACCTGAGTCTCCAAAGATTGGAGGAAGATAGTCGGCAACAGAAGAATAGAGAAGGAAGGAACAATCAGGAAGAAGAAGAGGAGATGAATTCAGGGAATTGTAAATAATCTAGCCAGAGGAAAAGGAGACCACAAAGGGTCAGGAAGAAAGAGTGTTCAGAGAGAAAGGTAAACAAGAAACAAGAACATAATGGTGAAGGATTTTAGCCAGGAAGCAACAAAATTAGACATACATCTTTAAGAGAGGACTCCTGCTGAAGAGAGAAGCAGGATAAAGGGACAGAGTATTGGGGCAAAGGGTGTCTGATGGATTGGGTGAATAAAGAAGAAATAACTCATCTGAGAACCCTACTAAGGATGGAGTTGACAGGAGTTAGTAGATAACTGTGCTGTATGTGGGGCTTGGAAGGAGGATGACAGATGAAGTAAAAGGAAATTTGTATCATGATTCCCATGTTTCCAATCTCAGGAACTATGTGACTCCAAAGTGCTACTGACTAGAGTTTTAAATGCTTGGTCCATGGAGCTGGGACTACATAGACATGGGGGTAAACTAGCTAATAATTACACCAATAGCCAACAGTTTGATCCTCTGTGTTAAAAATAGGGTTGGGGTTAGGGTTAGTTACTGATATAACTAGAGGGTATGGTCTGAATATTTGTGCCCCCCCCCCACCAAACTAAGATGTTGAAATCCTAACCCCTCAGGTGATGGTATAAAGAAGTGGGGTCTTTGGCAGGTGACAGGTCATTAGGGTAGAGCCCTCACAAATGGCATTACTGCCCGTATAAACGAGCCCCAGAGAGATCCTGCCCATGATGCAGAAGCAGGCCCTTAGCATACACCCAGTCTGTCACTGCTGAGACCTTGAATTCCCCAGGTTCCAGAACTGGAACATACGTGGTTCTTGTTCATAAGTCACCCAGCCTGTGGTGTTTTGCTATCATAGCCTGAACAAACTAAGACACCAGCTAATAGTTACTGAATGTTCACTATGTGCTAGGACTTGTGCTTAGAGAAGAAAGGTAGCTTACCTAGGTTTAAACAGCAGGAATGGGTGCTGCGGATTGCAAGCATGTTATTCTAAACTCTTTGTGTTTACTCAGTTCGCTCTGCTGTCTCCAGCCAGTTTTGAGAGACTAAGGAACCAAAGTAAGTCCTGCTGTCTTTATCTCTCCAATCAAAGGTCTACCTAACCAAGTTCGCATTCTGTCAGTCTGCTTAGCACTGTAGGAAGACTGATGTTAAAAGTGAAATTGATAAAGCAAGGCCATAAAACCCCACCAGTAAGAATGTCATAAATAAATTTGTGCTTGGCCTTAGAAACTCTTATGCTTTACCTATAAATCAATAATATACAGTCCCTGCATAAAGCAGGGCATTATGAAGAGAAGCTTCAAGAGAAGGGTAGAATTTAACTGTGATGTCTTTGTGAGGAGGAAAACAGGCATTTTCTGGTTAGGCTGTAACTCTAAATTCTTTGCAGGTCATCAGATTTATCAGTGACTCAGAGAGATTTTCTTTTTGTTTCATACATCATTTGTACCAAGTGGTAATTTCTGTATTGTTGTTGTTGTTGGTCCCTAAAGTGAAAGTGAAAGACTCAGTCATGTCTGACTCTTTGCAATCCCATGCACTATATAGTCCACGGAACTCTCCAGGCCAGAATACTGGAGTGGGTAGCCTTTCCCTTCTCCAGGGGATCTTCCCAACCCAGGGATCGAACCCAAGTCTCCTGCACTGCAGGCAGATTCTTTACCAGCTGAGACACAAGGGAAGTCCCTAAGTCATGCCCAGTTCTATCACGACCACATGGGCTGTAGCCTACTGGGCTCCTCTGTCCATGGAATTTCCCAGGCAAGAATACTGGTGTGGGTTGCAATTTCCTTTTTCATGGGATCTTCCCAACCCAGGGATTAAATCTACATCTTCGGCATTAGCAGGGGGATTCCTTACCACGAAGCCACCATGGAAGCCCAGGTTTCTGTGTTAGCCCCCCATTTTTCAGAGAACAGAAACCGTATCTGTATCCCATATCATTTTCATTCTCTTGACACCACCCAGAGCCTGTGTTCTTTTCAAGCAGTACTTGTAAAAGTACTACTATATATAACAAAGATAGAAAGGAGAAAAGGTCTGTGTTTATCTGCAAATATTTAAACTTTAACATGGGAAAGAAGCAGGAAATCTTTCATTCAATGTTCTAATTACTAAAGAGCTCTGACAACCACTCCAAAAAGTCATTTTCTACCCAGGCAGCTTTATCAGCTTAAATGCTGCTGCTGCTGCTGCTAAGTCACTTCAGTCGTGTCCGACTCTGTGCGACCCCATAAACGGCAGCCCACCAGGCTCCGCCATCCCTGGGATTCTCCAGGCAAAAACACTGGAGTGGGCTGCCATTTCCTTCCCCACAGCTTAAATGAGTCCCTTATTAAACAGAATTTCAAAAGGCAGTAAAAGCCACAAAATCATGGGATTACTTTGGGAAGTGATGCTAGGTGTTTAAATGGTAGCTTTCTAGTGTGTGTCCTTTTCTTTTGAACATACACTTCAAATGTGTAACTGCCAAATGTCTACATTATATCAGGAAATCTGATGCGACAGTGTCTGATTAGCCACAAACTGCTGAGAGCCTTGCCCTTGGTCCAAGACATCATGATCTCTCGCCTAGATGACAGGAATCACTTCTAAAATGGTCTCCCAGCTCTCAAGCTTATCCCTTGCAGTCTTTTCCCCACAAAGTAGTCCATTTATTCTCATTGCTATACAGTATTTCCTGTGTTATGTTAGTACATCTCAATTTATTTATCTATTCTACTTTTGATGGGCATTTGGGTAGTTTCTTGCTTAAGTAGTCAAAATTACCCATTTCATCTTTTTGGTGAGAGTAAAGATATATCTTGGTTAGTATATTCCTGGGAGTAAATTTTCTGGGTCTTAGGGTAGTTATATGTTCAGCTTTAGTAGACAGTGCAAATAGTTTTCCAAAGTAGTAATTAGCATTGCATTTTCATTTTGCTTTACCCCATTTCTTAGTTCATTCAGTCTTACACATACCTTCTTTCTCTTATATTTTTCTTTCAGTGTTTAATAATAAATATGTAAAAAATCTTTTTGATTTTCGAAAAAGCAGATTCTTCAGGATTAAGGATATTCAAAATAATGTGTCCCAAACTTCAAAAGCATATCCTTGAGGCACTCCAAGGTTCTGAGTGATGGTGCATTGATGGGAATATGGGCAGTCACATCATACACCATTTTGTAACAAACACACTAAACAGTCCTGGAACATTTATTGATATGATTAGTCATATGACAGTAATAGCTAATGAGTAATTTGAGATTATCTTTGACATTGCTTCACTTGTTAGCAAAAATAACTGACTATAATCACTATCCTAAGGCATCTAAAACCTTTAGACCTAAGTCCAGCTCTATCATATGTCTCAATATGACAAAGTTCTAAATCAGTAAGGTTTACTTGGATCAATTGGACTGAACCCTTTATTGCTTTGCCCCTCTTGTCCTTGTTCTGACCAGTTTGGATCCTATTCCTAGTATTTTCTCCTCAGTGGAAGCTTTGTCCTTGAGTTGTACTCTTGTTTAATATTTCAAGAGTTCATAAGGCCTACACACCAGACCAGGCACCATCAGATCGTCCCATGGCCTATTTACATTCATCCCTGATTTGGAGCCTGCAAAGCCTGCGCTGAAGATAGTAGTATAAGATGAAAGAAACTTGGGTCACTGTATGTGCCAGGGTCCCAGCAGGAAGCAGCTGATACATTCAGAGGGAAGAGAGTTTAAAGAAAGACTATTGACATGAGTGGGCAAAGTTAAAGGATCTAACAAGCAGAGAGGGGAAGACAGAGAATAGATCTGGTTATCCAGCAGCATCCCTGAGACATCGGAAGGTGGCCGTCAAGGAGAGAAGTCTGACTAATAACCCATACATTAAGCCTAGTGTGTGTTAAGTGTTAATCTATTAAACCTCTAAGATTTAGGGGTTGCTTGTTCCAGCAGTTAACCTACCCTAACTAATATGGAAGATCTATTTTTATTTACACATTATGTCTTTTATATCTGAATTGTTTTCCAAAACTATCAGGGGAAATGTATAACAATCCTCTAAAACTATAAATGAGTCTTAACAGAGTTTTTTTTTTTTACATAAATTGTAAGCAATTCTACCCTGAGATTACAAATAATTAGTCTTTAGATGTTCCAAACTACTGTTTTTTAAAATGACAGCTCAAAAGGGAAGAAATTGTGAGGGAGGATAAAATACTGCATTTATTCTTCAAAAATGAGACTAAAAGAAGGAGAAAATACCGTGGAACAATTGTCAAATGAATACTATAGAAAAATTCTTTTCAAGACTCCCCACTCCCATTTAAAGTCACCTCCTTCCTTTCAGTCTTCTGTCCCCTCTCCCTTCCCAAATCCAAGCGCCTCTTGCTCTCAGAATGGCCCCTGCTATCTTGGAAAAACACTGTGTTACCCCAACAGGCCCTTTCTACCTCCACCACCTCTCTGGGCTTAAGGACTTAACTTACATTGAAACACTGCCCCTGGACCTTGCAAGGTGAATGGTTACCTATCTTCACAATTTCATTCATTCACGCACTCATTTTTTAAAAAATAAAATCATTAGATACCAGTTAAGTAAAAGGTATATTCAAAAGATGTTAAGTCTACAAAGGGAGATGGATATATGCATATATATATATATATATATGCTAAATTCCTCAATTTGAGATATCTGGTTTCCTTAATTAACACTAATCTTTTAACATTCAGACTACCTACCCCTTGTTGCAAACTTCTGTATAACCTGACTCTTCCCCCCAGCCTCTTTGGCGCAGTTTCTCAGGGTTGCTTGAGATGTTGAAGTACTAAAAACTTCCACCAAATAAAACACAACTCTCCACTTTTAGGTTGTGACTATTTTCTTCAGTCAATAGTTGCAATAGAGATACAACAGAGAAGCAGATAACCATGGAATAAGGCAGAAAAGGGCCAGTGACATAGAAGAGGCACAGAAAAAGTCCTGTAGGACTTGAGAGAAAAGGAAAGGAAAGTTGATATGTATCCTGCATGCTCCGAGCACTAGGCTAAGTAGAATGCATATGTTAGTTTATCTTTCTTTCATATGGCTAATTTCTTCTTGTCCTTCAGGAATTTTTTTTTAGGAATTTTTTTAAATGTCACCTCACCCAGGAAGCCTTTCTTGGCCCTGAGTCACCCACTCTTTCTGCTATGCTCCCACAATCAAAGCTTTAACAAATGGTTGGGAAATTGTTAATTTATAATCTATCATCTCAAATGATGATAAGTACTTGTACAATGCTTTGTCTTTGTACATTTTCGATGTCTGACTCTGAATCTGGTGTACACCAAGCCTTCAGGGATGGTTGGATGAATGGATGGATGGATGGATGGATGACTGAAGTACCATTAGAGCATTAGAGGAAAAGGGGAATTGTATAAGCAACATGAAATCAGAAAATGAGAAGGTAGGTTGTTCTAGGGATTGTAAGAGTCCAGTTGGATTGTGTTATAAGGATGTGGGCAGGAAGGTGGCAGGTGACAAATGTTGAAACAGAAGATAGAAAACAGTTTGGAAGATCTTGAATGCCAGGCTAAGGCAGCTGGACTCATGCAATGGAGTGGAGAGCCACTGGGAGCTGATAAGTCAGGAAATAATGAGATCAGAGCCATGTTATAAAGTGACTAATCCAGTTGTAATATCTTTCCTTTTTCAATAACATGTTCACTTTTCATCAAGAATTTTCTTTGCTTTAACCCAAAAGAGTTAACCTTATACTGTGGATGTGAGCAGCTCTGACATTTTTTTTTTTTTCCAAGACTTCAAACCTGCACGTGTCTAGGTCAGCCTTGAGTACTGTTGGTTCACAATTTTTTTTTCAAGCAATTTAGTCTTTATTCCCTAAGCCAGCAACCACATTATTTTGATGCAACTCTCTGAAATTAATTCTGAGCTGCTCCCTAAGGCCCAGCATGTGGTTACCAGCAAATGCTCACCCACAGCAGGGTGCATTGCTGGTGACTTCTATATGAGATTCTCTTATAGGGCAACATGTGCTGATAGAGAATCTGGTCATTCTTTTCACAAGAGATAATTTAAATGATACGTTCATTCAGAGATATTATCTTGGAATGTTATGAGAAATTTTTTAATACTTGATAGCAACTAATTACAAAAAATAAATCAATAATTAAAATTAGATCATCATCCTTTGACAATCATATATTATTCAATTTATCTGCCTTAAGCCAGTTTCTATGACAACACATGTGTACCAAAGCAACAAGTGATGACTTCAGACCTTTTTAGATAAAAGTTGCATCTTAAAATTGTAAGGTTGTACCAGTAAATACTAAACAGGCAAGTTCAGTTGTTATTTTGTTTCTAATAATATTTATTTTCTCTAGTTTCCCAAACTCACTGCTGATCAGAAAAAATAAATAATTGCAAAGAACACAAGTTCAATAAGACAGTACTGCTGAGCTGTGTGATATTAAAGGAGATAATGGAGACTTTGATATTACCCAGATGGACTTCTGGAATCATCTTTTTAGATTCTGTATGTTCAATAATCAACATCTCAGAAAAATACATTACTCTGAGATTGAAATATATTTGTATACAAAAAGTCACTAGACTTGAGCCATTTTTCAGCTTTTTTCCAGTCATTTTGAATGAATTATTTAGAATGCCCATTACATGTATAACTGAACAAAAAAATCTGACTCATATTCTCATTTTCCTAGTGTTTGATACCTTGACAAACTACCCTCCCTTTTCCAAAGTCCACCCTTGGGCTGTGTGAATAAACAAAGATAGCAACTTCTCCACTCTTCATGCTGTAATACAGCCTCTTCTCTAAGAATCCTAGAGCTGTGATGCGAAAAAGCACTGTAAAAGTTCTGATAGTTGGATGGGTAAATAGATGCTATCCCAGAAAGTCTAGGATACCACTAGCCCTTCAACAAATGATCTCACTTTGATGGGCCTTACAGTAAACTTTCTGTTTAAAATACAGGAAGTTCAACCCCCTTCATCTGGTCCATTCTTTAAGAACAAATAAATTAATTCCTGACAGATTTATTCTGCTAAACTAATCATCATGGACCTTGCTTCTATCACCAGTCCCATCCACAACTGGGTGTTGTTTTTGCTCTGGCTCCATCCCTTCATTCTTTCTGGAGTTCTTTCTCCACTGATCTCCAGTAGCATATTGGGCACCTACCGACCTGGGGATTTCCTCTTTCAGTATCCTATCATTTTGCCTTCTCATACTGTTCATGGGATTCTCAAGGCAAGAATACTGAAGTGGTTTGCCATTCCCTTCTCCAGTGGATCACATTCTGTCAGACCTCTCCACCATGAGCCGACCATCTTGGGTGGCCCCACACGGCATGGCTTAGCTTCACTGAGTTAGACAAGACTGTGGTCCTGTGATCAGACTGGCTGGCTTTCTGTGACTGTGGTTTTAGTCTGTCTGCCCTCTGATGCCCTCTCGCAACACCTACCGTCTTACTTGGGTTTCTCTTACCTCGGACGTGGGGTATCTCTTCAGGGCTGCTCCACAAAGCGCAGCCGCTGCTCCTTACCTTGGACGAGGGCCATCTTCTCACAGCCTCCTCCCAACCTTGAACTTGGCGTAGCTCCTCTCGGCCCTTCTGCGCCTGCGCAGCAGCCGCTCCTTGGAGGTGGGGTAGCTCCTCTCAGCCGCTGCCCCTCACCTCGGAGTGGGGAAGCTCTTCTTGGCTGCCTCCCCTGACCTCGAACGTGGGGAAGCTCTTCTCGGCCGCCGCCCCTGGACCTCGGACGTGGGGAAGCTCCTCTGCGCCACTCCTGCGCTGACGCAGCCTGGCGCTCTCGGTCGCCACCCCTGACCTTGGGCGAGGGGTAGCTCCTCACGGCCACGCTTCTGCGCGGTCCGTCGCAGCCGGAGTGGGTGAATTTCACTCAAATGACCATTGTATCTACTACTGTGGGCAGGAATCCCTTAGAAGAAATGGAGTAGCCATCATAGTCAACAAAAGAGTCTGAAATGCAGTACTTGGATGCAATCTCAAAAACGACAGAAAGAACTCTGTTCATTTCTAAGGCAAACCATTCAATATCACAGTAATCCAAGCCTATGCCACTGAAGAAGCTGAAGTTGAACGGTTCTATGAAGACCTACAAGACCTTTTGGAACTAACATCCAAAAAAGATGTCCTTCTCATTATAGGGGACTGGAATGCAAAAGTAGGAAGTCAAGAAACACCTGGAGTAACAGGCAAATTTGGCCTTGGAGTACAGAATGAAGCAGGACAAAGGCTAATAGAGTTTTGCCAAGGGAACGCACTGGTCATAGCAAACACCCTCTTCCAACAACACAAGAATAGACTCTACACATGGACATCACCAGATGGTTGACACCGAAATCAGATTGATTATATTCTTTGCAGCCAAAGATGGAGAAGCTCTATACAGTCAGCAAAAACAAGACCAGGAGCTGACTGTGGCTCAGATCATGAACTCCTTATTGCCAAATTCAGACTTAAACTGAAGAAAGTAGGGAAAACCACTAGATCATTCAGGTATGACCTAAATTAAATCCCTTATGATTATATAGTGGAAATGAGAAATAGATTTAAGGAACTAGATCTGATAGACAGAGAGCCTGATGAACTATGGACAGAGGTTCATGACATTGTACAGGAGACAGAGATCAAGACCATCCCCATGGAAAAGAAAAGCAAAAAGGCAAAATGGTTGTCTGAGAAGGGCTTACAAATAGCTGTGAAAAGAAGAGAAGTGAAAAGCAAAGGAGAAAAGGAAAGATATACCCATTTGAATGCAGAGTTCCAAAGAATAGCCAGGAGAGACAAGAAAGCTTTCCTCAGCAGTCAATGCAAAGAAATAGAGGAAAACAATAGAATGGGAAAGACTAGAGATCTCATCAAGAAAACTAGAGATACCAAGGGAATATTTCATGCAAAGATGGGTTCAATAAAGGACGGAAATGGTATGGACCTAACAGAAGCAGAAGATATTAAGAAGAGGCGGCAAGAATACACAGAAGAACTGTACAAAAAAGATCTTCACAACCCAGATAATCACAATGGTGTGATCACTCACCTAGAGCCAGACATCCTGGAATGTGAAGTCAGGTGGGCCTTAGAAAGCATCACTACGAACAAAGCTAGTGGAGGTGATGGAATTCCAGTTGAGCTATTTCAAATCCTGAAAGATGATGCTGTGAAAGTGCTGCACTCAATATGCCAGCAAATTTGGAAAACTCAGCAGGGGCAACAGGATTGGAAAAGGTCAGTTTTCATTCCAATTCCTACAAAAGGCAATCCCAAAGAATGCTCAAACTACCGCACAATTGCACTCATCTCACACACTAGTAAAGTAATGCTGAAAATTCTCCAAGTCAGGCTTCAGCAATACGTGAACCGTGAACTTCCAGATGTTCAAGCTGGTTTTAGAAAAGGCAGAGGAACCAGAGATCAAATTGCCAGCATCTGCTGGATCATCAAAAAGGCAAGAAAGTTCCAGAAAAACATCTATTTCTGCTTTATTGACTATGCCAAAGCCTTCGACTGTGTGGATCATAATAAACTGTGGAAAATTCTGAAAGAGATGGGAATACCAGACCACCTGACCTGCCTCTTGAGAAACCTGTATGCAGGTCAGGAAGCAACAGTTAGAACTGGACATGGAACAACAGACTGGTTCCAAATAGGCAAAGGAGTATGTCAAGGCTGTATATTGTCACCCTGCTTATTTAACTTATATGCAGAGTACATCATGAGAAACACTGGGCTGGGAGAAGCACAAGCTGGAATCAAGATTGCTGGGAGAAATATCAATAACCTCAGATATGCAGGTGACACCACCCTTATGGCAGAAGTGAAGAGGAACTAAAAAGTCTCTTGATGAAAGTGAAAGAACAGAGTGAAAAAGCTGGCTTAAAGCTCAACATTCAGAAAACTAAGATCATGGCATCTGGTCCCATCACTTCATGGCAAATAGATGGGGAGACAATGGAAATAGTGTCAGACTTATTTTGGGGGCTCCAAAATCGCTGCAGATGGTGATTGCAGCCATGAAGTTAAAAGATGCTTACTCCTTGGAAGGAAAGTTATGACCAACCTAGATAGCATATTAAAATGCAGAGGCATTACTTTGCCAACAAAGGTCCGTCTGGTCAAGGCTATGGTTTTTCCAGTGGTCATGTATGGATGTGAGAGTTGGACTATGAGGAAAGCTGAGCACCGAAAAATTGATGCTTTTGAACTGTGGTGTTGGAGAAGACTCTTGAGAGTCCCTTGGACTGCAAGGAGATCCAACCAGTCCATCCTAAAGGAGATCAGTCCTGGGTGTTCATTGGAAGGACTGATGCTGAAGCTGAAACTCCAATACTTTGGCCACCTCATGGGAAGAGTTGACTCATTGGAAAAGACCCTGATGCTGGGAAGGATTGGGGGCAGGAGGAGAAGGGGACGACAGAGGATGAGATGGCTGAATGGCATCACCAACTCGATGGACATGAGTTTGAGTAAACTCCAGGAGCTGGTGATGGCAGGGAAGCCTGGCATGCTGCTATTCATGGGTTCGCAAAGAGTCAGACACGACTGAGCAACTGAACTGTAGTCATCATGGTTTCACTTTCTGCTCCCATAAGCCTGCATGAATCTCTGCCCAGCTTGGTTGACTGATATTCACAAGTATTTTTAACTTCTCTTGAAAAAAGAGCTCTCTCTGATCCTCTTGGTTACCTAGAGTCAAGGATGCACATGGGTATTTGGTATATCATCATTTCTACAAACTCTGTTTTTCTACACACAATTCATATGCACATAAACATATATATAGGTCATTTAAAAAGTTCATATCTGAAAGAAGATTGAAAATATTTTTATAACATTCCAGTTAACTCCAGATAATCAGAGGGCAAATATCTATCACTTAATTTATCCTAAAAAATCTTTCATTCTAATACCTGCTCTAGGTAAATATTTGCTTTTCTGCCATCCAGGTATTCACTATATAATCAACTTATTGATTGCTTTGCTGACACTTAATTCCCTTCATTTTTATATTTTAAGAAGACTGTTCTGAAACTCAAATACTTTACTACTTACTATCCAGAAAAATCTAGAGTAGGTTGCCTTCCCTCTGGGAGAAACTTGTCGATTCCCATTATGAATTCAAGAAGGAGCTGAATTTTGTTCACATCTCAGTTCCTTCAATATTCTCTGTATGCCACAGAGTCCTTCAAAACATAAATTCTCTTACCAAATGCTCTGCTCCAAGGGAAAGTTTATGAGCTGTATGTAGTTCTTACCTCAGGCAGTGCAAAGCTATCTATTCCGTAGAGGCATTAACAGGATGTAGAACAAGTTGTTTCTTTGGGTCCCCACATGGTGATTTAGTCTAATGTAAATTTCTAGATCAGAAGTCCATGATGAAAAAAACATATTCAAGTCCCAAATACTTCCTTCTACCATGTTAGGTTACTTGTGCCTATTATATTCTCTACATATACTCCTTATGCCAAAGTATTATAAAATATTTTAATGAAGTGGTTTACATTTCCATAATAACAATTACTCTAATTCATGTCAAATGGTATGAGATTTCACAAGCCCTGCTTTGATTACACTACCAGAACCCAAATCCTCAGAGGTACCCAGAGCATCAGTCAGCTGCTTTGGGAGCCACCTGAAATGGGAACGTTGAACCCTGTCACCATTGCAGCTCTGAGCGACACATGCAACCCAAGACTCTAGTCATCCAGAACAGATGACACCGTGGCATGGTTGACCGCTTCTCACAGAGGCTGAAGTCAGCGGGATGCCCTTATGGACAGCAGGGACTCTTGCGCCAACAATTTCATCCCTGTTCCTCTTGGGCCTCAGCAAAATAATGAAGTACTTGGAAGCAAATGTACAACCCAATAAACCATAGCTGGATGCCAAGATTGCAAATATTTCCATGGCCACTTTAAACTTGCCTTTGGTGCTCAAGTAAGTAGGGACAAAAGAGATCCAGATGATAAAAAAAAAAAAAACAGCATTCCAAAGGCGATGCATTTTCCTTCATAGTAATTATCCTGTGGCAACTGGCATGCAACAAAGGTTTAAGAAAGTACAGTAAGGCCAAGAAGACATCCATCCCAAATATAGAGCACAAAAATTCTACAGAACCTTCATTACATTCCAGAATAATCTTTATATTTTGAGATTCCGTGTTCTTGTACACACTTGGGGGGGTTCAGTGCTAAATAGGCTATGCATATGCTGATTTCACCTAGAACAGAGGTTAGCACAATGTTTTTCTGATAAAGAGGGCGGATGGATATAAGTCGAGTTTTGGATTTGGAAATTCTGTAGGCTGAAAACAGTGAAATAGTCTTACCAAGAATGCAAGACAGGCAGAGAGAAAACCCCAGTGCCAGAGTGATCTGACAGGCCATGCAAGACCAGTTGTAGGGCTTGCCAATGAAGAGCATGGAAGACAGCAGCATGATGACAAGAGAAACCTCAACTCCTGGTCATTAGCCATCACCAGCAGAGTATGTCTGTGTATCACATACACAGTTGTGACTGCCAAGACCACAAGTGCCCCAAAGATGGAGAGAATGACAAGCGTGAATCCCAGGGCCTCATTATAAGCAAGGAATTCCACTTCTTTTAGCACACACTCACTCTTTTGTGCATTGGACGAGTAGCCTTCACCACATTGATCACACTCCCTTTGACCTAATGAACAAAGAACAGAGGACGGACTGCAAAGAGATCCAGTTGTCCCCATCGGCTGTGAATTGCCCAGAAGAACCAAAGGCCTCATACAGGACTCACTGAGATTTCTTATACAGAATATATATATATCTTTAAAAAAAAAAAAGCAGTGATAAAATGGTCTTAGAGTGTGCAGCTAATAGTAAAGATTGAGAATTCATTTCAGTTTTGGAAACTCAGTCTCCCTCCTTGATTTCAGCTGTTTCTGCATGGATCTTTTTAAGTAAGATGCCTCTTTCTTTCTCCTGTAATTATCTAATTGAGAAGGGTGGCGTATCCCCTCACAAACCTAAGAATAATCCACAAATATGTGAGAACATTAAAGCTATTAAGGTAAAACGAGGTTTGTGACAGGGATACAGTTGATTATTATAAAATACGAGTGTTTTCAGCCTTCCATTCAACATCTTCCTTACCTATTGAAGACAATTTGTCTTTGCCCACTCACCTTCCCCTCCTCACCCTCCAGATGCAGATTTGAGACAATAGTCAGACAGAGGGTGAGAACTAGAAGAAAGGAAATAAAAACAGCAACCATACTAGCTGAGGTTGAAAACACTTGGGGGGCACTTAGCTGAGCAGAGACTCTAAAGAAGAATGTTGTGGTTTGGCCATTTTAGTTGTGTCTAACTCTTTTTGCAACCCCATGGACTGTAGCCTGCCAGCCTCCTCTGTCCATGGGATTTCCCAGGCAAGAATACTGAAATTGGTTGCCATTTCCTTCTCCAGGGGATCTTCCCAACCCAGGGATTGAACCCATGTCTCCTGCATTGACAGATGAGTTCTTTACCACTGAGCCACCTGGGAAGCCAAAGGAGAATATTACTACATAAGAAAAGTTTGAGGTGAATCTGTGGTGGATTATGAAATGTATCTCTTCACTATTCTCTGAAAGATGCAGGTAAAGACTGGAATTTCCTCTCAATCACTTCTGACTGCTAGACTGGATTTCTCTTGACGCAACTCTGCAGAGTCTGGGGTACATGGAATCCCCTGACTTGTTCAGATAATGTGTTTTCTTTTCCATTTGGGGAAAATTTTCCATTTTTAAAATTCTCTTTTAAATAAATTGCTACGAGGACCTTTTGGCAAAAGACAAGTACAATTTGTGTTATTTTTAACAGAAGGTAGCAATAAAAATAAACCTGCTGCAACATACTTCATAAGGCTAAGCCTACCAAGCCCCAAAAAAATTCTGGCCAAGAACAGCAATGCAGCAGGTTGTAGTGAACAATTCATAGAACAATAGATACAGAATTCACCTGTCCTACAAACTTTGAGTAACTATGGTCTTAAGCTGATTTCCTTTAGGGATGTACTTTTAGATCTCTTATTTCTAAATTAGAGATAAGTCTGTAAAACATAGAACTGCAATTTACTTATTACTAATTATTCACTATTTTCCCATAACTAATGTTTAATCTATTTCAGAAATTGAAATAATTTTAAGTATTCATGAACGAATTAAAATTATTATAAAAGTATTATAAAATAATTTTAAGGATTCGTGAATGCATGAATCCATGCATTCATATTTAACATCTCATTTTAAAAACTTTCCTCTCTGAAATTCATGAATTCTGGTCTTCTTTCCAAATGCAGCAGCTTTAGAACTAAAACCCAATGTTGTATTTTTTTCACACTGCACAGAACATCCATTAGTTTGATGGACCATAATTTTTGTGATAAGTTGTTCACATCTCTTTATAAAGAAGGCTCCCAAGGCCCTCTTTGCCAAAATATATTTAATCTACTTGCATTTTAGTATCAGTGAAAAATGATCATCTCTACCTGGTTCCTGTGACATGTGTCCGTCAGCACAGGGGATGCAGTCAAAGCAGCATATTGGTTCCCCGCGACGAATCCCCTTCCGGGTCCCTGGCTGACACACATCAGTACACACTGGATGGGGAAGATAAATACAACACATTAACAAAGCCCTTCGTCTCTACCACCTGCCAAGCTATGAAAGTTTCCACCTGGATTTCTGTGGACATTTTGTGATTTCTTGGAAAACCTAGGCTAACTGGGCAAGAAAAACAGGCAGGACTTCCCTGGTGACACAGCGGATTGGAATCTACTTGCCAGTGTAGGAGACAAGGGTTCGATCCCTGGTCTGGGAGGATTCCACATGCCACGGAGCAACTAAGCCCATGCACAACTACTGAACCTGAGCTCTGAGTCCATGAGCTGAAACTACCAAAGCCTGCACACCAAGAGCCTGTGCTCTCCAACAAGAGAAGCCACCACAATGAGAAGCCTATGCGCTACAAAAAAGTGTAGCCCCTGCTCGCTGCAACTAGAGAAAGTCTGCACACAGCAACTGACAAAAATAAATAAAGAATAAAATAAATAAAATGTTTTAAAAAAGAATAATAAAGAGAATAATGATCTGGAAAGCCTAGAGTAATTTTGCTAATAGTCCTGAAGTTGACTCTAGAAATGGGATTCTACAGAAGTCCAGTGGTTGCTTCTTAGAAATTAGCAAAGCTAAACCTAACTCTTTCTAACTTTGAAGACTCAGACCAGGCTCCATGTCCATGGGGTTCTGAGGAGAGGACAATTTGTCAAGCCTCTTTCTGCTTGAGGGGAGACCCCAAAAATCATCCTGAGTGCCTGAGAAAGACTTTTCAGCAAGGTCATCCCAACATAGCCTGAGTATCATTCAGAGCCAGTACAAAACAAAAATGAAAGATCTTCTCCATGAGGAAAATTCCACGGCAAAAAGAAATGGGCGAGGCACAGCACTGAGATATTTTCTCGTAAAAAGAGTTTAGAAAACTCGGTGATAAACATAGTACATTGTACATGGTTGTGCACATTGAAGTCCATTATAAGTGCAATGTTTGTAAATTTAGATCTTAATGTAAATGAGGAGCTTCCCATTTAAAAAGGAGATGAGGTGTGTTTTTCCATTAAACAAAGATTCATTTTGGAAAGTGAAAAGATTCATTTTGGAAATCAGAATTTTCCTGTGTTGAGTTTTGCAAGATAAATCTGAGTTAGGTAACAATGGAAAATATCAGAAATCTCTGAGCTCAGTTACAGTATATAAGATTATTTAAATATGTATTGTCAAACATAATAGATTGGCTTCTTGTAAGGGGTGTGTGTGTGTGTGTGTGTGTGTGTGTGTGTGCACGCATATGTGTGCGTGATCACAGAATGACTGTATTTCCTCCCTCCTGATCCAATGTTCTAAAAATTGTTAGCGTTAGTCTCTCAGTTGTGTCCGACTCATTGTGACCCCATGGACCATAGCCCACCAGGCTCCTTCGTCCATGGAATTCTCCAGGCAAGAACACTGGAGTGGGTTGCCATTTCCTTCTCCAGGAGATCTTCCCAACCCAGGATCGAATCTGGGTCTCCCACATTGCAGGCAGGCTCTGTACAGTCTGAGTCACCAAAAAGAGCTCTCTATATACATTTCTTTGAAAATCATCACAATAAGTTGATGCCTTTTTGTTCTCTTTCTGAGTATCCCTTCCCTTCTCAACCTCATGATCTCACTTCCAACCCACTCACCTCACTAAAATGTTTCATGTCATGTCTGACACATTCTCCTTTCTCTCTCTTAGATATCTGGCACTCTTGATCAACTCCTCCTTGAAATGCAGGCTCCCTTGGCTTCCACTGGGTCCTCTTTATTTATTTTGTTGGTTCCACTTCCTCTACCTACCTCATCACTGCTGGCATTATTTTGCCTTTGGTTCTTGCTCTTCTTATCTTTCAGTATAAAGCAGCTGATTCATTCTCTTCTCGTCAACCAGCACCTCTGTACATGAACTCCCAAATCTTGACTCTAGCACCAGCCTTTCCCACCTAACCTCTAATTCCATACCCTAAACTTCCAACATGTCCCTACTCTGAAATTCCATCCTCACCTCAAATTCAACATGTCCAAACTATCCCCATTTATCCAATTCCTCCTCCCAATTCCCCATTTCTGTCATTGACACCACCAGTCTCAACCATCATCTCCAACCGTATTTTCTACTACTTTCCGACATGAACCTTCACTCAGGCCCACCTGCTCACCAACCTTCAGACTCAGTTTATTATCATGAATTAAATCATGCCTATGCCATCTACTAATTGTTGATGCAGAAGACTTTCAAGGTCATTTCATCAGCAAATCCAGTGGATCCTACTCTTGTCCCCTCTGGTCTAATTGAAACATGGCAGATAGAATAATTCTTTAAATTTTAAGTGAGATCATAACTCTCCTCTGTCAAAACTCTCCATGGCTCACCATTTCACTCAGAGTAAAAGCCAAAGTCCTTCAACAGCCCCCAAGGCTCTATGTGGCCTGACACTCTTTCACCCCCTCACCTCCTCTTTCACCCCCTCACCTCCTCTTTCACCCCCTCACCTCCTCTTCCACTACCCTCTCACTTTCCAGCCACACTGAACCCTTTCCTCTTCTTCTAAAATGCCAAAGACACCCCTACCTCAGGGTTTAGAAGTTGCTGTTTCTTCTGTATGGAATGCTTTTCCCCTAGATTTAATGCATGGATTCACTTTCTTTTCAGTCTTGTTCAAATGTCACCCCAGTGCGGGCTTCCCTGATCACACTATGTGAAATTACACTTCCCCCCAGCACTTTACCATAACCCCTACTATTTTTCTCTTCTTAACATTATCACCCATTAAAATACTAGATCACTTACTTATTTATCTTATATGTTGCTTCTTTCTTCCCACTGAAATGTTAGTCCTATTAAGTACGAATTTGTTCTGTTTTGTACACTAACACATCCCCAGTTCTTAGAACAGTGTGTAGCACATATAATGTTGTGCTCAATAAATACCTGTTCAGTTAATTAATGATTAGATTATATGTGTTGTGAGGGCAGTAGTCTTTTGGTCCTTTTGCAGTGCTTACCACAGAGGCAGACTCATAGTAGATGTTTAGTGAATTTGTATTGAATTACATTTGAACCAATTTCATTATACAAGTATAACCTTGGGAATTTCCTAACGACCTACTGGTTAGGACTTTGTTTTTCACTGCAGATGGTGCAGGTTCGGTCCCTGGTCGGGGAAGTAAAATCCCACAAGCTGCATCGTGCAGCCAGGGAGAAGAAATAAATAAAATGTATTAATATATATAACTCTAATTCTAATAAAGATAAGAAAAATAAAATTACTATGCCCTAATGAAATGTTGTTAAAATAGAAATCTACTAGTTCATTTCACTCCTTTTCCACCAGTTTCTAGTAGAACAAACATTCTATGAATTTTGTATATACAAGCAGCAACATCTCTTTTTGCATGCAAAACATTATATTGAGCACCTGCTCTACAACTAGCACCAGGAATACAAAGGGAACAATCTCAGGCCCCATTCAGGAAGAGAGTTCTGGGCCACAGAAGGTGGTTTATACTCTAGGCCTAGAGCAACTCTGTCTTTCTGCAACGATGGAGTGTTATATACTGTATTGTCCAATATAGTAGCTTGTAGCCACACATGCGGTTGAGCACTTGGAATGTAGTTAATGTGCTAAGAAACTAAAATTTTAGTTTTATTTAATTGCAATTAATTTTAATTTTAAAATCCACATGTGGCTAGGGATACCTGTATTGAACAGAGAAGCTCTAATTCAAAGAAATAAAATGCAGAGGAGAGCTATGGCCCCTACAGTGGCAAACACTAAGTTTTTACTTTTATCCTGCCATAATGTATTCAAGGGCTTCGCTGGTGGCTCAGATAATAAAGAATCTGCCTGCAATGCAGTAAACTTAGGCTGGATCCCTGGATTAGGAAGATCCCCCAGAGAAGGGAATGGCTATCCACTCCAGTATTCTTGCTGGAGAATTCCATGGACACAGGAGCCTGGCAGGCTACAGTCCATGGGATGGCAGAGTCAGACACGACTGAGTGACTAACACTAACCATGTATTCAAGAGCTGCTTAAGGCCGGGCTAAGTAAGGGAGTGAGTAGTATCTATGTATGTATGTATGTATGTATGTGTGAGTATATATGAGTCTGTATATGTTTACTGATACCCATGGAAGACCAAGGACCAAAAAAAAAAGAGAGAGAGAGAGAGATAAAAAGATGCCCTCGGTATCTGGCATAGCACAGGAGATCAGGATTCTTAATTTTCTTGTCACATATTTCTATATCTTTTCTCAGTATGATTCAGAAGACGATTTAGGGACCTCAGATCTCAGGCCAAAAGGGCCATACAAGAAGAGAGGAAACACATGAACAAGAAACAAGATGTAGAAAGACATCCTCCCCCCAAAATAGTCTTGCAGCCACAAAATAAAAAGTGCTGGCTGTCCTGACACCCACTTACAACTCTCTCTCACTCCTGCTGGTTCCTCCAGCAGATTCACATGGCAGATTAAATTGCCAATGCCCTTCCGCCACCCTATTGTTTTACTGTAACACTACAGGTAAACAGTAAACTATAATATCAAAAGACCTACAGTCCTACAACTAATATTTCACTCAAGGTAAAAAGTTCAGCTGTTTGGTAAGTGATGAGGTTTCCCGTGAACTTTCCCCAGGGCTTCTCCAGGTATTATCTTTACATTATATAACCAGGGGACCCAGTCTCTCTTTTAAAACTTCTCCTTTAAAATGTTCAGAGCTGCAGTTCTGCATATCAAAGCCTTCCTTTTGCTATAGGAGGCAGAAGGATTAAAAATTTTCTAATTATTAATGTGTTAGTCACTCAGTCATGTACAACCCTTTGCGACCCCATGGACTGGAGCCGCCAGGCTCCTCTGTCAGCCTACCATTAGGGTAATGGTAACTGCTAAATTATGAATCTCTTCACAGTCTCTGCAAAAGACCAAACAGATTTTTTTTAAATGTAAATAAAACCACACATGACCCACAAATGCAGCTTCATAAAGAGCCTAAAAATACTATGAATTTCAAAGGAATTAAATTCCAGCAAGCACACCTCTAGAGCGCCCTCTTCATCCCTAGATGTATGGGAAATGAGGGAACTCTGGGAAAACTGTGCAGAAAAAAGTAAGGGGGAGAAGACAAGCTGAGGTTAATAGAGAGTAGACAAAAGCATTCCTAGAAATAAAATGTCAGGTTATAGGGCAAGGTCTTGAAGGTGGGACTCAGAAGGTTGGTTTCACCACTGTGGTGGGACCAGAAGGGGTATAGAAGGAGAAGTACCTTTTCTGCAATGTGACAGGAAGAGTAAAAAGTAAGAAAGGAAAACTAAGAACTCTGTAGAAACAAAAGTGAACCATAAAATCAAAAGACACGTTAAGCCTTCCCTTTCCACAAAAAGAGTCATTCCTTAAATAAACTGCTCTTCATTCTACTAACAAAAGAAGACAGTCTTGAAATAGAGATTTGTGAGCCACCCAAACCCATCATCCTTATCCAAAAAATCAACCAAAAATGTAATTGTGCCTCCATATTCATTTACTCTAGGGAGAAAGCAGAAAATGAAAACCAAAACATTATAGCAGAAGAGGCTGTGGAGAGAAGGGAACCCTCCTACACTGTTGGTGGGAATGTAAATTGCAGCCACTATGGAGAACAGTGGGGAGATTCCTAAAGAACTAAAAAATAGAGCTACCATATGACCCAGCAATCCCACTCCTAGGTATATATCCAGAGAAAACCATAATTGGAAAAGATACATGCACCCCAGTGTTCATTATAGCACTATTTAAAATAGCCAGGACACAGAAGCAACATAAATGTCCATCAAAAGAGGAATGGTTAAAGAAAATATGGTGTGTGGGTGTAGATACTCACAATGGAATATTACTCAGTCATTAAAAAAAGAACAAAATAATGCCATCTGCAGCAATATGAATAGACCTAGAGATTGTCATACTGAGTGAAGTTAAGTCAGACACAGAAAGATAAACATCATATTATATTGCTTACATATAGAATAAAAAAAAAAGGTACAAACGAAATTATTTACGAAATAGAAGTAGAGTCACCAATGTAGAAAACAAACTTATGATTACCAGTGGGGGTAAGGGGAGAGTAGAATAAATTGGGAGATTGGGATAGACATGTACACACTACTATATATAGAATGATAACTAATAAGGACTTGCTGCATAGCACAAATAACTCTACTCAGTACTCTGTAATGACCTATATGGGAAAATAATCTAAAAAAGAGACAGTTGTATCACTGATTCACTTTGCTATATGCCTGAAACTAACACAACATTGTAAATCAACCACCCTCCAATAAAAACTTTCAGAAAGCTAAAAGTAGAGCTACCCTATGATCCTGCAATCCCAGTCCTGGGCATATACCTGGAGAAAACCATAATTCAGTAAGATACATTTATCTCAATGTTCACTGCAGAAAGAGAAGGGCAAATACCCTATGATATCACTTACATGTGGAATCTGAAATATGACACAAATGAACGTATCTATGGAACAGACAGATATAGAGAGCAGATCTGTGGTGCCAAGCGGAGGGTGGGGGGGGGGAGGAGGAAGGACTGGGAGTTTGGGATGAGCAGATGCAAACTATTATATATAGAATGGGTAAAAAACAGGGTTCTACTTTATAGCACAGGAACTATATTCAATATCCTGTGAGCAACAATAATGGAAAAGAGAAGTATATGTATATGAAACTGAGTCACTTTACTGTACAGTAGAAATTAACACAACATTGTAGATCAACTATACTTCAATAAAATAAAATAAATATTCCAACAAATTAAAATTCCCCACTAAAATACAGACACAACTATTAAGCAGAAGAATACTGTAATAGTTTAAATAAATATCCTAGCACTTCACTTAAATATTCTCAGAAAAGCACTTGGAGATGTGATATTTTAAAGTTTAAAACATAAGTGGATTTGAGAATGGAAGAAATGAAAAAGGTTCACTTATCTCAGAAAAGAAACTAAAGAAAAGCCAAAAGTATTTCAGACATTAAGATGAAAGTCAAAAGAGGTTCAAAAAATACATATTTGAATAAAAGGTTAATAAGGAGCACTGAATAAAGGCAGGAAAATAATAAAGAGAATCAGGATGAGGCAAAGAAAAAAAAACATTATCAGAGACAAAATGAATGAAAACAAGAGAGATAAAGGAAGTCAAATATTCTGGAGTACTTGAGGAAAAAGAACAAAATCATAGAACTAATATTTAAAACTATAATCCAAAAAAGTTTTTCAAAATGTCTGAATCTATACAGAAAAGATATGGATTATATTTGGAAAAATTAGAATAGTCAATTCTAGGTTTCTGATATTCCATAGCATCTGAAATAACATGGAAATGCAGTTCTCTCTATATGTAAACAAAATAAGATATCAGAATAACTAACCTCTGATGACATAGTGTTCCAAAATATTGTTGCAATCTTAATCATCACAAGTTCAAATTTAGAGTCTGTGACTATATATTCTCCAACCTTTACAAAGGCGACATCTCCATCATCATCTAATCACCAATTTAGAATATCATAGTATCCAGTCACATCTCCATTATCATCAATTTCTATTCTCATTCCATTATGGGTTGTAAACTTAAGTGTCTTCATATACTACATTAGCTAGAAAAACAGGGAGAGGAACAACAGAGGGAAAGAAAACAATTTGTAAAACTGTTACTGCTTAGAAAATAGGCTTTATAAAGAAAATAATCTCAAAACTCATATCTAATTCATGGGACTGAATTTTTTCCTTCTCTATATCTTTGCTGTCTAATACAACAGCTTCTAGCCACACATGAAACCTGAAAAGCGGCTGGCCAAATCAGGATGGGCTATAAGTCTAAAATACAAACAGGGCTATAAAAAGTTAGGCCAAAAAAATGTAACTTCTCTCATTACTAATTTCAAAAAATTATTTTTATATTATGTTACCATGATCATGACCACAGGTTAAAATATTATTTGGGATTAAATCAGATATACTATGTTTAATTTCATCAGTTCCTTTTTATTTTTTAATTTGGATACTAAAATTTTTTTAATTACCTGTGTGCCTTTTAAATTTCTATTGGCTAGTACTGATCTATACCAAGGCAAAGTGATGTCTGATATTTCCTAATACCTATATACCTAGAGGAGAGAGACTAGTCCCCCTTTGATTTTTTCACTGATAGGTACCAGTCTATCCCACTACCACTGTTCCCTTCCCAGTATATCAGAGCACAGATGAGGGAGTGGCTAACTAATTGACACAGAAAAATTCAAGGCGGTTTCCCAGGAAGCGGCCCTCTGAGCTGGGTTTTAAAAAATGAGTAGCAATTTGCCTGACAAACACTGGGATCAAGGAGATTCTAAGCTAAGGGAACAATATGTGAGACAAGGCTGTGCCGAAGAGGCCATTGCCGAGAGTACAAAAGTAGATGGAGCTGAGCGTACACCTACAGAACGATTTCGCAGACATGAACCGGAGCCCCTAACAAAATAATACCTCTAGTGCTCTCGCTTCCCGCCAGCAAGCTTAGCTGGGGTAAGAGCATGTGTCCTGTAGTAAGAAGGTAACAGTCTGAGCTGAGACACATCCTGTGCCCCTGGTTTTTGTCAGCTCCACATGCTGGGTTTACGTTTTCCAGCCAGAGGCCTAGTCTAATCCCTACTCTCCACAAACCAGAAAGATATGCAATATAGCCGAAAGAGCCTGAATTATTGTATATGATGATTTGGAGTCATATTCTGGCTCTGTCAAATGACACAAGCTTGGACAAGTCGTATATCCTAACTAAGCATTAGTTTTTCAGTCCATAAAAGAAGGGAAATTATTCCTGCCCTAACTCTGTCATAGGGATTAAGGTAATATAGCTGAAAGGTTAAGTCAGTATACCAAGGGAGTGTAGTGAAAGTCACTCAGTTATGTCCGACTCTTTGCAACCCCATGAACTATACAATCCATGGAATTCTCCAGACCAGTATACCAGAGTGGGTAACCGTTCCCTTCTCCAGGGGATCTTCCCAACCCAGGGATCAAACCCAGGTCTTCTGCATTGCAGGTGGATTGTTTAT
This sequence comes from Cervus canadensis, assembly GCF_019320065.1. Classification (NCBI taxonomy): domain Eukaryota; kingdom Metazoa; phylum Chordata; class Mammalia; order Artiodactyla; family Cervidae; genus Cervus; species Cervus canadensis. Next base: position 84,776,923 of record NC_057392.1, read on the forward strand.
CAGCTGAGCCACCAGAGAAGCCCACACCAAGGGAAGTATTATAATAAGCACCATACACTTGCCCTTTTATCTCTCCCTCTTTTGCTATACGCTGTTCTCAATCAACATGACAACTACATCAGAATTCGCAACAGGGTGACATTTTTGCCTGGTCCATTGAGGAGAGACTCATTTTTCTTTTCCAATCTTCAGAAGAGTTAAGCAAGGACATTTTCAAAGGCTGCCGCCTTACAATCTTTCCATAATTCTACCTGTTTATCCTCATTGGATGGCAGGACAGAGTTCCCTACCACCAGGCACGCAAAAGAATTAAGAAATGTCAAATAAACTACAAGAGTAAAAGGTATCATTTTGGTTTTAAATCAATCACAATTTTTTACTTTGTGATGCATTTATAGAACTTTCTTAAATGTGCCCATTTACTTTCTCTACTGTGAGGTCTTGCTTTTCAGATTTAACTTACATTATTCAAAGAATGTGTTCATGGACTAAACCATCAACATTCACCCTGACACTATGTGGTCCTTTGACCCTTCCTAAAAGCTTTTTTTCTCTGCAATCCTAACACATATTTGTTGCTTTTTGAGAAAATTTAAATTATAATATTGAAATCATCAAATAATGAAGAGTTGTTGTTTACCATACAAAAGGATCCATTTTATTTAAAAAAAGAAGTACTCAGAGAATTTCTTTTAAGATGAAAAATAGCATAACATATAGGATAACTTAATTTCTATAACTTAACCTTTAGCATAAGTTAATTTCTCATTTTGAATTTACCACAATTTCCCCAGTACTATGAACAACTTAGTTCTTACTCGGATCTTGATTTCTAATTCCATTCTACAGTAAATGTAAATAGGATTCAGGAGAAATGGCTGCTACAAGACTAGATAGAGAAATACAAGATGAACCTGCAATATCTTAGTGTTCCAGAAAGTAAATTAATCAGAAATTATAGTGACTTGCCCAAAAGAAATATCTGCCAACTCAAAGTGACTCCCAATTGTCAAACCTGGGAAATTTTGAGCAACAGAATATATAAAGATATTAATGTGTCATTAATGAGACACAGTGGCATCCTATATGAAACATAAAAAAGGATATGTATCACTTCTGCAGTTGTCTTGCAAAAAATGCATAACCTAAATGTAATCATGAGGAAAGAAATTAGACAAATGTAAATTTTAAAACATTTATAAATAGCTGACCCGTATTTATGAAAACTATTCTGTTCACAAGGAAGAATGAAGATCTGCCACAGATTGGTAGAGGTTAAAAAGACACACAATTAAGTGCATTGTGAGATCAACTTGAAAGTTAAAATGAAGATGCAGTGGTTCCAGCCACTGGGGACTCTGTTGGGACAAGCAATTTGGTGTTGCTAGAGAATAAAGTGATGAGGGTCGTACAAGGAGCAATAAGTCAGAGATGTTGACAGCCTAGATTGTAGGGGGCTGATGGTGTCAGACCAGGGATGCTCATGCTTTATCCTTTGTAGGAGAAGGGAGATACTGAAGTATGCAAGCAGAGAAGTACTCTGACTTAGGTGTGCATCTTGGTAATACTTAGGGCTTGGTAATAATTAGGACTTCTGTGTCCCAACATGAATTGCTGGGATGTCAGACCTGAGATAGGAGATGTGAGAGTCCATCTCCAAGATGGTCCCAATCATCTTCACCTCTGGGCCTTTATGCCCTCACATTGCCCCTCTGACGCTGCACAAAGACTGCATCTTTCAGTTTCCCTTGCAGCTACATGTGATGATATAACTGGATCCTGGCTTGTACGTAATTTCCAGGAAATGTCCTTAAATGGAGAGACTTGTCTCCGTTTTTGTCTGCGATTTCGCCTTCCTGCTGGTTAGTGTGGACATGATGGCTGAAGCCCGACTAGCCAATGGAATTACGAGGTGAGCCTACAGATTGAGTGGTGAAATAAATGACAAGGTAGAAGGTCCCTTGATCCCTAAGTCACTCTCAGTCCCATAATGCTCATCTCTAAACTTCATTCATGTAAAGGGTAAAAACCTATCTTATTTTGGAGGGTTTTCTATCATTCACAACAAACCTAATAATAACTCTGTTAACAAATGGAATCTCTAAAATGACCATTTATGTTAACATGTATGCTCAGTTGTGTCCAACTCTTTGCAACCCCATAGACTGAAGCCCACCAGGCTTCTCTGTCCATGGAATACTCGAGTGGGTTGCCATTTCCTACTCCATTTAGTTAATATAAGTAAGCATTTCTTTGGGTGAGCAAGTGATAAAATCACATCTCTGAAGTACACAAAAACATATGGACGGTTTTAATAGTATGAATGCTTTTCATATCAAACTCATGAAGTAAAATGAACAACTTACCTGCCAAGGCTCAAAATCAGATATATATGCACAAGTGTTTCCTGGAATATATGGCCCAAATCCTTCTTCTCATCTACTTAGACGATCCAGGGCATATGCCATAGGATACACAGCTTGCTTGACATTGTTTGTAATTCTTAGCTGAGACACATCCAGGTAGGTATTTTTAAGATCTTCCAACTTCTCCTCTCCAGTACAGAATTTATCAGACATGGCATATAATCTGTCCTCTTTACCAGCCATATTCACTCTATGGTCAGTATTGTACAGAACACTACTATTGGGCCAAGTACAGTTAAAAGCAGTTTGCCAAAACTCAGTGGTCAGGACATCATTAGGATCCTTGCCAGGATGTACATCATCAAGAAATTATTTTAATCCTGGAATATCAGTTCTTGGTATTGCAAAGCCAACACTTCCACAAAATATGGGGAATATTCAGGCTTTGCAATGAGGGCCGAGGTGATCCCGGCTTCGCTCGCTATCCATGTTCTGTTGGTTATGTTATGGTAAACCATTTCCAGCGTGAAAGGACTGAGGTCAATATCAAATGCATAGAGCATGATGATTTGGGCAGTGGACTTCTTTATATCATCAACAGCTTTTTGCATTTTCTCATCAGAATAGACTTTGGGAATGGTTTCGGAAAATGCAACACAGTGGCTGACACTCCATTTTTTCCTTAAAAATGTTTATTCCATATTTTCCGCAATCATCATCAGCTGCTATGGCGCCTATCCAGACCCAACCAAAATGTTGGACAAGTTGTACCGTGGCCTCCGACTGGATCTTATCACTGGCCACGGTGCAAAGATAAGATGGAAACTGGTATTTGTCAGTAGGAAGCGAGCTGGTAGAGGCATAGCCTACCTAGGATTGGAAGTATTCATGCAGTTATTAGAAAGTAACAGCTGAACCTCAAATTACACCATCTCTTAGTATTTGTATTGGAGAAGGAGGGACTTTACAGTTCTCTTTTTATTCTCACACCCTTCCAAAGGTAAAAGGACTTCTGCCCCTCTCCCTGTTCCAAGGCGGGTGGGGACTGCTAGAGGGTGCACTTGGGCCCCTTTTCCCACCTCCCCCAAGGAAGTTGGGGGACTAATTATTAACGTGATGACATCCAATGGGCTGCTTTCCCTACTCGGGGTCACGCCATTGAAAGGAAGGTCTTCAGCCGTTTCATCTATGATTTCTTGAGACTAGGTGTGTGACTCAAGTCACCCAGGCTCATTCTCTGATCTAACTCCTCATCCGCACAGATGATGGAATAAACAGGCTCACAGACTGTTTGGCAGGTCCATTTCCCCCTCTCCCTCCCTTTGTTCTCTCTCTTTCTCTCTCTCTCCATCATCACTGGTTTCCCTCTTTTTCTCTTCTTCTCTTTCCTTCTTTCTCTCTGCCAAGATTTCTAGGTAATACGTGAACTGAGAACTCCCAGATGTTCAAGCTGGTTTTAGAAAAGGCAGAGGAAGCAGAGATCAAATTGCCAATATCCACTTGATCATCAAAAAAGCAAGAGAATTCCAGAAACACATCTATTTCTGCTTTATTGACTATGCCAAAGCATTCAACTATGTGGATCACAATAAACTGTGGAAAATTCTGAAAGAGATGGGCATACCAGACCACCTGACTTGCCTCTTGAGAAACCTGTATGCAGGTCAGGAAGCAAGTTAAAAATGGACATGGAACAACAGACTGGTTTCCAAATAGGAAAAGGAGTATGTCAAGGCTTTATATTGTCACCCTGCTTATTTAACTTATATGCAGAGTACATCATGAGAAACACTGGGCTGGGAGAAGCACAAGCTGGAATCAAGATTGCCGGGAGAAATATCAATAACCTCAGATATGCAGATGACACCACCCTTATGGCAGAAGGTGAAGAGGAACTAAAAAGCCTCTTGATGAAAGTGAAAGAGGAGAGTGAAAGGTTGGCTTAAAGCTCAACATTCAGAAAACTAAGATCATGGCATTTGGTCCCATCACCTCATGGGAAATAGATGGGGAGACAGTGGAAACAGTGTTAGACTTTATTTTGGGGGGCTCCAAAATCACTGCGGATGGTGACTGCAGCCATGAAATTAAAAGACACTTACTCCTTGGAAGGAAAGTTATGACCAACCTAGATAGCATATTAAAAAGCATAGACATTACTTTGTCAACAAAGGTCCATCTGGTCAAGGCTATGGTTTTTCCAGTGGTCATGTATGGATGTGAGAGTTGGACTATGAAGAAAGCTGAGCACCGAAAAGTTGATGCTTTTGAACTGTGGTGTTGGAGAAGGCTCTTGAGAGTCCCTTGGACTGCAAGGAGATCCAACCAGTCCATCCTAAAGGAGATCAGTCCTGGGTGTTCACTGGAAGGACTGATACTGAAGCTGAAACTCCAATACTTTGGCCACCTCATGGGAAGAGTTGACTCATTGGAAAAGACCCTGATGCTGAGAGGGATTGGGGGCAGGAGGAGAAGGGGGCAACAGAGGATGAGATGGCTGGATGGCATCACCAACTCGATGGGCATGAGTTTGAGTAAACTCTGGGAGTTGGTGATGGACAGGGAGGCCTGGCGTGCTGCAATTCATGGGGTCGCAAAGAGCCGGACACGACTGAGTGACTGAACTGAACTGAAAGTCCCAAGAATTAGATTGAGAAAGATAGTAGGAAGCTTCACTTCAACCTCAAGTTTAAGTCTTATTCTCCAACAAACTTACTGGAAGCCCTCATTTTATAGCCACTTACCTAAATAAATGAGGTATCTTTCCATTTCTTGCCAGTGGTCCTTGTGTGAATTTTCCATCAGTGAGAATTTAAGAATGAAAGTAGAGTAGCCAGTGCCATGAATTTCTGACATGCTTATATACATTTCATATATACGTACCTTCCCTTCAACCTCAGCAACTATGCAGTTAAGAAGATACGTCACTTTCTCCCCATCCCATTCATTCGCTATACCATGTTATTACTGCATCAGCTCCAATAAGACCTCCTAAAATTATATAGCTCCATGATGACCAATTGTTTCATAAGTGACAGATTATTCCTATTTTTCTCTTTATGCTTTGTCCTAACCTTAGGGAAAACCACTAGACCACTCAGGTATGACCTAAATCAAATCCCCTATGATTATACAAAGGAAGTGACAGATAGATTCAAGGAATTAGATTTGATAAACAGAGTGCCTGAAGAACTATGGATGGAGGTTCGTGACATTGTCCAGGAGGCAGGGATCAAGACCATCCCCAAGGAAAAATATTGCAAAAAGGCAAAATGGTTGTCTGAGGAGTCCTTAGAAATAGCGATGAAAAGAAGAGAAGTGAAAGGCAAAGGAGAAAAGGAACGACATACCCATTTGAATGCAGAGTTCCAAAGAATAGCAAGGAGAGATAAGAAAACCTTCCTCAGCAGTCAATGCAAAGAAATAAAGGAAAACAATAGAATGGGAAGGACTAGAGATCTCTTCAAGAAAATTAGAGATACCAAGGGACAATTTCATGCAAAGATGGGCACAATAAAGGACAGAAATGGTATGGACCTAACAGAAGCAGAAGATATTAAGAAGAGGCGGCAAGAATACACAGAACTATACAAAAAAGATCTTCATGACCCAGATAATCATGATGGTGTGATCACTCACCTAGAGCCAGACATCCTGGAATGTGAAGTCAGGTGGGCCTTAGGAAGCATCACTACAAACAAAGCTAGTGGAGGTGATGGAATTCCAGTTGAGCTATTTCAAATCCTGAAAGATGATGCTGTGAAAGTGCTGCACTCAATATGCCAGCAAATTTGGAAAACTCAGCAGTGGTCACAGGACTGGAAAAGGCCAATTTTCATTCCAGTCCCAAAGAAAGGCAATGCCAAAGAATGTTCAAACTACCGTACAATTGCACTCATCTCACACACCAGCAAAGTAATGCTCAAAATTCTCCAAGCCAGGCTTAAACATTATGTGAATCATGAATTTCCAGATGTTCAAGCTGGTTTTAGAAAAGGCAGAGGAACCAGAGATCAAATTGCCAACATCCATTGGATCATGGAATAGCAAGAGAGTTCCAGAAAAACATGTATTTCTGCTTTATTGACTATGCCAAAGCCTTTGACTGTGTGGATCACAATAAACTGTGGAAAATTCTGAAAGAGATGGGCATACCAGACCACCTGACCTGCCTCTTGAGAAACCTGTATGCAGGTCAGGAAGCAACAGTTAGAACTGGACATGGAACAACAGACTGCTTCCAAATTGGGAAAGGAGTACGTCAAGGTTGTATATTGTCACCCTGCTTGTTTAACTTATATGCAGAGTACATCATGAGAAATGCTGGACTGGATGAAGCATAAGCTAGAATCAAAATTGCTGGTAGAAATATCAATAACTTCAGATATGCAGATGACACCACCCTTATGGCAGAAAGTGAAGAACTCAAGAGCCTCTTGATGAAAGTGAAAGAGGAGAGTGAAAAAGTTGGCTTAAAGCTCAACATTCAGAAAACTAAGAGCATGGTATCCAGTACCATCACTTCAAGTTAAATAGATGGGGAGACAGTGTAAACAGTGGCTGACTTTATTTTGGGGGACTCCAAAATCACTGCAGATGGTGACTGCAGCCATGAAATTAAAAGACACTTGCTCCTTGGAAGAAAAATTATGACCAACCTAGATAGCATATTAAAAAGCAGAGACATTACTTTGCCAACAAAGGTCCGTCTAGTCAAGGGTATGATTTTTCCAGTAGTCATGTATGGATGTGAGAGTTGGACTATAAAGAAAGCTGAGTGCAGAAGAATTGATGCTTTTGAACTGTGGTGTTGAAGACTCTTGAGAGTCCCTTGGACAGCAAGGAGATCCAACCAGTCCATCCTAAAGGAAATCAGTCCTGAATATTCATTGGAAGAACTGAGGCTGAAGCTGAAACTCCAATACTTTGGCCACCTGATGCGAAGAGCTGACTCTTTTGAAAAGACCCTGTTGCTGGGAAAGATTGAAGGCAGGAGGAGAAGAGGATGACAGAGGATGAGATTGTTGGATGATATCACCGACTCGATGGACATGAGTTTGAGCAAACTCCAGGAGTTGGTGATAGACAGGGACGCCTAGCATGCTGCAGTCCATGGGGTCACAAAGAGTTGGACATGACTGAGTGACTGAACTGATGAACTGACTGAGCCTTATTCCATTTGGGCTAAAGTTTACATTCTTCTTTGCAACCTCACAAGCACCAATATCACGGAAGCCATATGTAGGGAAGAATCTCATTTTGGAAGTGGAGACATCTGATTTCTAATTCCAGCTACATAATTAAGTTACAAGGAGACTCCATCACCTACTCTACTTCACCTAGTGCTTCAGAGAGTACTGCTTAGTGAGAAGTCAACATAAAACCCGCTGGGCCACAATCTCAAGCTCAAAACTAAGGCAGGATCCTAAGGGATGTAGAAGAGTCTGAAGTCACCAGTCATAGTTGCTGAGGGCAGACTGAAGATCAGCATCACCACCAGCCTCTTTGTCTGCAACTTATCCCAGCCTCACCTGAGCACCCTACTTACTCTTTGCTGCAGTTTCACTAGCTTGCTTCTTTATATATTTGTACCCGGCACAACATTCTGAAATGCATGAGCCAAGTAATACAACCCTAGAACTCTTGAAGCAGCATCCGACAAGGATGATCCACCTGCTCCAACAATTCCTGCCAGCATTGCCCCAGTGCTGTTCGTAAAACTGGGCTTGTTTTCTTCCTGCCCTCTAAGGAATACCAGTGCCGCTTCCACAGATTTGGAGACAGTGTAACAGGTATCAAAGATCTGATAGCCCAAAGTGATGTTCCGCAAAATATCTTTCCTTTCGTTAATCTCCTTGATGGTGTGGATCATGGTTTTCACCCAACGGAATCTTCGGAAGCTGAACCTGAAAAGGAAATAGCTTTTGTTAGGCTCAGTCAGTGAGTGGATCTGTGGAGGGGAAAGCAGCTTTTAGCTGGGATTGGTGCTGGAGCTTTTTGCCAAAACATCAATGGGCACCTGCCTTCTCTGAGCATGGTAATATCTCATGAAAAGATATTGCAAATGTAAAGGGTTCAAGTACGAATCATATTCATCATTGATTGGCTTGGGCTGGGAAGCATCTTTTTGGACACTTGGTTATCTCTTTTCACAAAAATATTCTTCTCTTCTCAATTCTCACCACCACATAGAACACCCAATAATTCATCAATACATTTTCCCCCATTTATTGGAAGACCCCAGTACCATATGAGTCTACTTCCCTCCCCCTTATCTCCCTATAAGTTTCTCTGGTTTTCTTCTGGATGTTAATTATAATAACAAAATTTTGTAAATACATGAAAATACTTATGATAGACCTACATATAAGCAATACATAAAATTTATATGTACTATATATGACTCCAATAGATCACTTTTCCTGTCATGATTTGATTGTTAACGTCTAGATTTTTAAACTGAGGAATGTCTGTTTTCTATCATTCTCACATTTAACCATGAGTGAAATGCCTCCTCCTTTCCATTCTCTAGCCATAAAAAGGAAAATTATTTCTCTGGTAATATATCACACCATCTTCTCCATTAAAAATAACTATTCTATTTCTAACTCTTTTTTTTTTCTCAGTTTTAATCAAACTTTAACCTATCTGAAAGCAAGGTCCTCCAGAATGGTTTCTCTTAATGTCCTCTGTAGCTATAGTACCTAACTCCATATCTTCTACTCAATAAATATTTTTGAATTAAATATCTAATAGCAAATAGCCCTGTTGGCAGATTAGATTTTTTCCTCCATATCTCTTTAACTGAACTTTCTAGTTTAGTTTAGCTTTGCCTTTCATTCAATACATAGTTACCGAGTTCCACTGGTGTTAGATACTATAAATGCAACGGTGACAAAGACAGACACTTCAGTGTCTAGGCAAAGAAACAGAAAATAGCCAAGCAATGCACAAAATGATAAACACGCCAATAGGGATAGACATAGGGACCAGCAGGTAAAGAGGTGGGGGCACCTAACTGGAGGACTTAACAGCCAAGCTGAGGCTTAAAGGATGAAATAAAAGCAGGGCATGGATGCTGCAAGCAGAGGAAACAGTAAGTGTGAAGGCATGCTCACAAGAGGGCATAACATTTTAAGAATGGGAAGGTCAGGACACTTGGCAGACAGGATAGGAAAAGGTATGACACAGGAAGAGAAGACTAGCGAACCAGGAGACGGAACGTGAAGGGCTTTATCATCCTAAGACAACTGGCTTCTAAATTTACCCAGATGGCTATACAAATTGGCATACACATTTTTGAAATAAATATAGCAATATCTTTTTTAAGGTGAGAGAATAAGACATTTCAAGAGCTAGAAAAATGTTCACCTGCTTTGAATAAAAAATTCTACCCCAGAGAATTTATCCGAAGAGATTGTTCTTCCCAAAGGGAAAAACTAGATATGTTCCAAATTGTTAATTTTAGAATTATTTATGATATTTAAAAATTGGAAAGAATTAAAGTGCCCAGTGATAATAAATTATGGTACATTGACTTGAAGGGAACATTTTCCATCATTAAAAAACTATAACTAGAGAAATTACACTGCAGTATGCATATAATATTAGGTAAAACAGTCTGTGTGCAAGGTTGTTTCTATACTATAATTAAAACTATACATAAATTATGTGAATATTTGGATAACTATCAATAGGAGAAAATTTAAATGAGTGCAGGGTAATTATTGAAAGGGTGGGATTTGGGATAATTTTCTTTCATTGGTGATTTCCATTACGATACTTACAGTATCATTATACAACGTATACCTTTTGTTCCCCAGAAAATTTCTCTAAATCCTAGCTTTGTTTAGATCAACCAAAACAAGAATTAAAATACTCCTTTCTTCCTTCCATTTCATTGTCTTTATCTTCTCTGAACAACATTTCAGAGATAACAGAAATAACAGAAAAGCCTTCCTCTTCTGTGCAGTTTAACCGATGGCCAACCCAAACTAGCATCCTGTTAAAATTGTGGGTTTCAGAGTAAGAATTCTCAAAATTCCAACTAGCATATCTAGATCAGCTATAGGTAAACATTAATGATGCCAAAATGAAATTATTATCTGATTGGACCCAGCCTGGCTCCTGAATACCACCTATCCAGGCCTCCCATGAGGGCTTTCTCATTGGGAGGGAAAGTTGCATCTCATACAACAATATTAAGAGGCTTGGAGAATACTGGAATTGGGTACAGATAGATAGAAACTGTTACTGATTATCAGTGAAAATTATATAGATCTAATTTTTAAGAAAGTATATCCCAAAAGGTAAATATGGAATGTAAATTGGATATTAATAATATCTAATATATAGGTATGTTATGGCAGAAAGATGAGCAATTTGGACTTCAGTCAACAGGCTGAGAGACAAGCAGGATCCCCACAACGAAGCCTTATATGTCTGATCTACATTCAGGACAAAGAACTAACGTTTTAGACACCCAAACCACATGCAACAAGTTTCATACAAAATATGAAGAATCAGAATGTCATCAGACTTCTTAGCAGCAACACTGGAAGTCAGAAGATGCTGAAGTAACCCTTTCAAGAATCCTTAGGCTTTGAGTTAAAATCAAGATGGAATAAGCACACACAACCTTCTCTCTCCCACTGATTTCAACTAAAATCCCTGAACTGAGGATGTAAAGCAACAATCAGAGTACTCTGAAAATTGAATAAGAACAGGTGGACTAGAGAGGGAAATCAAAATATCCCTGATACAGTCAATTATTTTTTAAGTGGGACATACTTTCTTCTTACCACTGAATCAACCAACCAATCAATCAATCAATTTGAGTGGAAATCTCAAATTATTTTTTAATGAGGGAGTAGATTTTTACTAAAAATATGTGTATTGACTTTTCTATTTTACCTTGCTAGGAACATAACCTTCAGAAGCTCCAAAGAAGGGCGACGAACAAGTTAAGTGATTTCACTGATGAAGTAACATGTTCTCTACTACGACAAACTCTGGTTTTCATTTTATGCCGTTAAAGATTGAATCAGTGAAAATTTCTTTGAAAAATAATGAACTGACTCTAAACAATGTAGCCATGAGCAGAAGCACTTCTTTCCCACTTAAATGCTTGCTTCACTGTAAGAATGGAAAAGAATTAGAAGACCCAGGAAAGAGTTAAGTAGGGACTGACTACAATCCTTTCCTTTTGCCAACAACAAACAGCTTATCTATCCCTCTAGTGATATTTTAAACATGTAGCATGAACTGTGACCAAACGGAAGGCGTTACGATCAGTCAATATTGAATTGTATAAGAAGTTGCCAAGGGACTTCCCTGGTGGCCCAGTGGCTAAGATGCCGGGCTCCCAATGCAGGGGGCCAGAGTTCAATCCCTGCCCAGGGGACCACATCCCACATGCCACAACTAGGATCTAGCACAGCCAAACAGATAAATGTTTTTTAAAAAAAGAAACTGCCAAAATTTTTACAAAATGCATTTATAAGTATAATTACCATGCAGCATCATGGAAGTGATTAAGGTATGAGGTAAAATGCTCCCAAACAAAACTGTGTCTGTACTATGAGCACAACTATGCAAAAATTATGGCTGCATTTATATAAAGTGTTGAGAAAGAATACAAGGAAATGAAAAAGAGTTGCTTTGTTACGGCAGTAGAACAGTGTGAATAGTTCATTTCCTTTCATCTCTGGCATTCTTTTCACATCAAAAGTATGTGTGGTTCACACCCAGAAATATAACCCATGTTTGCCCTTCTTACAATGGGTTCTTAGCAAATTCAGATCATCAGTCATGGATCCCATTTGTTGACATGACCGTTCTGGGATGAGGGGAACAGGGCGGCAGCCTTCCGGTTGGAGGCCTCTTGCTATGAACACTGGCTCATAAATCAATCAGCATTCTGCCTCTGTGTATTCTCACTTCAGGAGCTTTTAGTCTAGTCACAATTCAAAGTAAAGCTACAAGACTGCACAATTCTACATCAGTGCCTCTCAGACTCAACGTGTGCATAAATCATCAGGAGGTCTTGTCAAAATGGGGAATCTGATTCAGCAGACGTGGGATGCAGCTTGAGATGCTACATTTCTAACAAGCTCTCAGGTGATGCCAATGCTCCACAGACCATCCTCTGAGGAGCAGAGCTCTATATCAGGCAAAATCTGCCTATTTTCTTTCTTGTTTCTAAGCAATCCTGGTAAGTCTACCTTGGAGAAATGGAGGCAGAGAAACAGTAAGTACCTGTCTTGAGTCAAATAAATAGTGTCAAAAGTCAGGGCTAGCATCATGGCTCCAGTTCCAGACTCTGACACCCCCACCACTCCTTCACCCCACTTCCTACATCTGATGTAAAAAGAATACAAAAACAATGGCTTACCCTTCACATTTTGCTGATACCGGCTCCAAAATAGACTTATTTGCTGGGATGGTCCTGGAATGAATCCAATAACAAGTGAATGGTTTTTGGCATCTACTGCTGCTACTGCTGCTAAGTCACTTCAGTCGTGTCCGACTCTGTGCAACCCTATCCCTGGGATTCTCCAGGCAAGAACACTGGAGTGGGTTGCCATTTCCTTCTCCAATGCATAAAAGTGAAAAGTGAAAGTGAAGTCGCTCAGTCATGTCCGACTCTTCGCGGCCCCATGGACTGCAGCCCACCAGGCTCCTCTGTCCATGGGATTTTCCAGGCAAGAGTACTGGAGTGGGGTGCCATTGCCTTCTCCTTTTGGCATCTACATATCCATTCAAATCAAACTTGCCCAGCAGCCGACAGTTCTGTTCTTCTTCCTCCTCTTCTTTGCCTTCAATGCCCAATTCAGCCCATAAAAAAGCAAGCAACCCTAGAACCAGACATTTCTTCCCACTAACCATTTTTAACACAGTGAGTTTGGGAGAAATGACCACTGGTAAGAGCTTTAACGAGCTGCCTTGCTAGGGTGTTCTGGCAAGTGTGTGCATGCCCCACCCCAGCGGCCTCACTTTGCCACTGCTTGCTACCTGATTGTCATGCCTCAGTCAATCACAGAGCCTCACTCACCTTCAATTTGTGGAGCTGCACTAGGAGCTGAATAGTCCACTGGAAAGGAGCCTCATAAAAATCTCTTTTATGCTTAGCAATAATATATAATGACATAATAGTGGGTTTTGAGATTCAAATAGAATCACTTTGTAGACATTGTCCCTTTCTTGTTGATCAGCCGCATTCATTTTCACTTCAGCCAGGTTTCTGGGAGCTGCCCTTGCCCCCAAAGTACAAAAAGGCATTCTGCTTCATCATGAAGTATAAAAAACACGAGACATCAGGCCACACTCTATCCTTGGGGGTATAGAAAAAAATGAATGGAAAACCATGGAAGCTTTGGACTGGAAGACATCACTTTGAATCTGGGTTCTGCCACTTGTGTTAGTGTGATGATGGGAAAGTCACTTCACTTCTATGCCTCAAGTGCCTTATTAGTCACTAGGATGATAATAAGTTACCCTAGAAAAATTCTGGAAACCCTATTAAGAGTTCAAGGAATATTTTTCATGTACATCATTTTCTTTAATCTTTTCTTCAAGGGGAAGTGTTGCCCTCAGCTCACTTTGTTGACTTTGTCACTAGTTCAGGGACAAATCCCTGAGAATTTCTGGGTTCTTGCCCAAGAATCCCCTCTCGTAACTTCTTGCTTGGCCCCTCTCAGAGACGTCTTCCAATCTCTTTCTCGAGGTCTGTTCATCATAGATCTCCCGTCTGCTTCTTTGTCCCTTCTCAAACATCTCCCCGGGGAGTATAAGTTTATGAGTATTTTCAGGATGCAGGCCAGTAATATGTATCAGGAGCATGAAAAATGTCTATACCCATTGATCATGTGATTTTACTTCAAAGTATTTATTCCAAGGAAGCAATAGAGATGCACATAAACATGATATAAGAATATCAAGAACAAGGACTTCCCTGGTGGTCCAGTGGTTAGGAATCTGCTTCCACTGAAGGGAAGTTCGATTCACTGAAGTTCAATCCCTAGTCTGGGAACTAAGATCCCATGAGCTGTATGGTACAATGACAACAAAAAAAAAAGAATACTGACTACAATTTATTTATGACAGTAAAAAAAAAAAATGAACAAACTAAATGTATACAATAAAGAATTTTTAAAATAAATTACAATCAATTCACATGATGGAAAACAAAGGAGTGATTTAAATCATATTTTAGAAATATATTTACTCACAACAGAAAATCTCAATATGCTTAACATGAAGGTAACAGATAACAAAGCACCATATACAATCATACTCTAAATTTCTAAAATTTCCCAAGATATTACTGCTCTTTCATATACATATCTCCATTAAAAGCACTAGAAGAAACCACTGCAAACTAAAAGAAAAAGAAAAAAGTAGGGGAAAAAATCCCTTTTCCTATTATTTTAATGATCCAAGGATTTTTATATTTCCATGTTCATTTCTGGCCCAGATTGACACTCATCCAGTACTTTCAATTAGCTTTTGGTGGTAGATTGCAGCTGATTTTAATTTTCTTTATACTTTTCTATATTTCCCCACATGTTCTACAATATTCTTATATTTCATTTATAAATAGAAAAAATACTACTGTAAGAAACTCCCCCTTTTACAACCCCTCCAACCATGCACATTCCACTACAATATCTTCTACACACACAAGCACATGTGCACACACACACACACATTTACTCCCTTAATATCATCATCACTATCACTCACCTGGCTCCCACCAACCCATCCACACAGAAGTCATCTCCTAAAGGATTTCCAGTACTCATCTGTTGGTTAAGTGCAATCTCTACCTGACCCTGAGGAACCCCCGAGAGTCCCCATTTCCACCTCACCTGTGAAACGGCAGGCCCACGCCACAGTACCCCACAGCCGACTAGACCCTCACAAGTAAGCTAGTGGGTGGCCCGCCCTTGGCCGCTGACTGACATCTGTCTGTCAGATATGTAACTAGTCTTAGTTTTCTAAAATGTTCATGGGCCATACATTCCACCCTCAGACTTCAAAATGATACTGAAGTGAAAGAACTTAAAGAAAAGATGGATCCCTGGAAAATCTCTTCCAGGATAGACTTCAGAGTCTGGCTTCATCTAAACATAGTGTCACTCTGGGTGACAAACCGCTCCTCACCAACAGCCTGAGAACCCTCTCATGAGCTGCAAAGGTTTAGTCTAGGCCTTTCTCCAAGCCGTTTGGAACTATTCCTCACTCATCTTTGCTCTTCCTTTTTACCAGAAGGCAGCTGTTTCTAAGCAATTATCCTCTTGTTGCCAAGGGCTACCCTTGTGCAAAGATATGTTTATTACCAAATCTGTGCCATCTTCATCCTCCGGGCAAAAGCTGCACTAGGCACCATTAAAATCATTAAAATTGATTAAGTTATAGTAATAACAACAAAATTAGCATTTTATAGCACTTTATATTGTACAAATTGCTTCCACATGCATTATTCTTCCTCTAGGTCAGGAACTAGATTCAGGGATGACGCGGCTTCTGATTTGTGTAGCAGCATCTGGTGGCCAGTGTTTTTATAGTTCCCAGGATGCTAGTATATTTTGCTGGGGCCACATGACTGCATCCTCCAGATGTAGCAGAATTCATCAAAGATACAGAGAATAGAAAAAAAAAATCTGTGCTCTCAGAGCGGTTTTATTAACTGCAGATGGATGGATGTCCAACGCCTCACCTTGCCCTCATAACACCCCACGTGACTGGCTCTCTTTCGTTCACTTTACAAATGAGTTCCCATGGCTAGTACACGCTGACATGCAGATACCAAAGCCTGAGTCCTTTCTGAGGATTTGTAGTAGAGAGAAAGGACGCAGACAGAGTCTGGGAGGCTGGGTACTAGATCCAGCTCCTTCACTGTCCAGACCTCTCTCCATCTCTTTGGACTAGCCAGCCTTTTTCAGAGTCTGTGGTCCTAAAGGAATCAGCAGTGTTCTGGTGTGGGATGAGAATTTTAAGCTTCGATGCAATGAGAGCCTAATACATGCTGTCAGCAATAGCAAGCTGTTTTGTTAACTATCAAATGAAATTGTTTATTCAATAATACTTTGAACCTGATTATCATTTCCACAGGACTCTGATTTCAAGAGCCCCTGATCAAGGCAGAAGACATCAGACTGTTGATGCAAATGGCCACAAGCATTTAGTCCCAGATGTCACACCCAGGCTCTTCGATCCTAGCCTGTGCTCTCTGTATTTACACAGCCCTCTCCCAGACGTGTTTGAGCCTTGCTCTTCTCCCAGGGCCCTGGCAAAGGTCAGGCTCCCTTCCAAGAACAATAACACATCCTGCCCAGACTTGTCTCTGCCTTCAAGCAAAGGAAAACACCTGAGCCCCTAAAGATTATGAGAACTGTCTTAATAACAAAGGCTAAAAGAGTATTTAAAAGCTGTTTACAAGGCTTCCAGGAAAGGCTCAAATTCTGTATTAACTGCAGGTAAACATTTTTTTTCATTGTTTTTTTTTTTCCATTTATTTTTATTAGTTGGAGGCTAGTTACTTTACAATATTGTAGTGGGTTTTGCCATACATTGACATGAATCAGCCATGGATTTACATGTGTTCCCCATCCCGATCCCCCTCCCGCCTCCCTCTCCATCCCATCCCTCTGGGTCTTCCCAGTGCAAACACTGATGCAAGCCTCTGCAAAGCCCCAGCTTGATAGCCACAGCAGTGAACTCACAGTAGATTTCAGTCTCGTGGTCAGACTCAGCTTGCTAGATACTGCTCGGCTTTTACATTCCTCTCTGTCATTCTCTTACCTTTATAATCATTTCAAATCCTCATGCCAGAGCATCAGATGAATGGATACACTAATCTATTCCATTTTCTTATTTCCCATGTGGAGCTGTCCTTCTAAACAGTCAAGAGATGAACCACAGGTAGTTGTATATGTTTAAATTGCTGTCTTTACAATATACATACTACGTTTTTTTTTAACATATGTCTCCAACAGTTAAAAAATATTACCTGTATTGAATTTTGTGATATTATGACATTATGGCTTACCTGAAAGAAGGCTAAAAATAAATCAGTTTTCATAGGTGTATTATTATATGATGTGCAAGTTATTGATTAGAGGCTGTGAGGTGCATAAGAAGCAGGCTTTTGCTTTTTTTTTAACAAGTCAATACCTACCACTTGTTACAGAAGTGTCTCCTGTGTGTCTAAACAGAGAAAGCCCTCAATTATAGCCAAGGGGAGAGACACTCAGACACTGCACGCATACAGTTTTAAATGGCTGCCTTGCTGAATTAAGAAAGCCACATGTTATTTCTTTTGCTCCTTTTATTTTCAAGGAAATAGTCTGACAGCCTGATTAATCCTCTGCCTCTAAATCAGCTGATTCTTAACATACAGAAACAAAAGCATCCTTTTCTCCTTGGCTGCATCACCTGTTACACAGCTATAGTGAGCTGTGACTGTGACAAAAATGGTGAAGATGGTAAGCAGTTGACTGGAGCCGGGAAACCATGATCATCACAGTTGTCTAGAGAATAAGCACCTATTTTCAGTTAAATGTGAAACTGAAAAAACCTGACCAGCTTTAACTCTTACCTGAAAAATTTAGCATGCCTTCCTGCCCTCCACATTGCTGCTAAGTCACTTCAGTCGTGTCCGACTCTGTGCAACCCCATAGACGGCAGCCCACCAGGCTCCCCCGTCCCTGGGATTCTCCAGGCAAGAACACTGGAGTGGGTTGCCATTTCCTTCTCCAGTGCATGAAAGTGAGAAGGGAAAGTGAAGTCGCTTAGTCGTGTCCAACTCTTAGCGACCCCATGGACTGCAGCCTACCAGGCTCCTCTGTCCGTGGGATTTTCCAGGCAAGGGTACTGGAGTGGGCTGCCATTGCCTTCTCCGCCCTCCACATTGGTGCCTTTCTAATCCATCCCTACACTGAAGGAAGTTGACCACTTCAACCCTCAGGCCACTAAAAAATTTTTTACAGCTTTATTGAGATTTATACACCATAAGACATTGAGATTTATTTATACATCATAAAATTCATCTATGTAGAATGCACAATTCAATAGTTTTTGCTGTAGTTACAGACTTGAGCAGCCATCATCACAATGCAATTTTAGAACATTTCCATTATCCCCAAAGGAAACCTCATTTCCCAGTCTTCCCTCACCCCAAGCTCTAGGCAACCACATAAATCTACTTCCTGGCTCTATAGATTTGCCGATTCTGGACATTCTGTTTAAATGGAATCTCAAATACGTGGTCTTTTCTGTCTGGTTTCTTTGACAAAACATAAGGTCAGGAGGCTTATTTATGTTGTAGTATGTATTTGATTTCATTTTAAAATATCATTATTAAGACATAATTCATACACCATAAAATTCACCTATTTATAAAGTACATTCAATAGGTTTTACTATCCTTACAGAGTTGTGTGATCATCAGCACAATTGAATTTTAGTACATTTCATCACCCCAAAAAGAAACGCATACCTATTAGCAATCACTCCCCATTCTCCTCCACCATCACCCCTGTCCCCAGACAACCATTAATTTTACTTTCCTGCTGCTAAAAATGTCCTTATTCTGTACATTTATATAAATTGGATGATACAATATGTGATCAATTTACTAACTTCTTTCAGTTGGCATAACGTTTTCAAGGTTCATCCATGTTTTAGCATGCATCAGTATTTTATTCCTTTTTACTGTTTACTTTTTATTGTCATATAAAGTTCCCTCTTATGGCTTTATCATATTTTATTTGTCCATTCATGAGCTGGTGGAAATTTGGGTTGTTTCCATTCCTTTGGCTGCTATGAGCAGTACTGCTATAAGCATTATCATACAAGTCTTTGTGTGGACATATGTTTATAATTCTCTTGGGTACATATCTAGAAGTGGAATTGCTGATATGCGAACTATATGCTTAACAACTTGAGAAAGTGCCAAACTCTTTTCTAAAGTGGTTGTATCATTTATATTCCCTCTAATAACGTACAATAGTTCATATATCTCCACATCCCTGCCACTATTCGTTATTACCAGTCCCTTTTATTATAGCCATTCTAGTGGAAATAAAGTGGTATCTCATTGCGGTTTTGATCTGCATGTATCTAGTAGTTAATGACTCAAAGAAAGCTGTGTGTTCTTCTTAATACTTTCAAATTTTAACTCTTACACATAGGCTTATGATCCATTTTCAGTTGATTTTTCTGTATAAGATAAGGCCTAAGTTCATGTTACTTTTTTAAACTATAAATAACTTTCTGCACCATTTGTTGGAAAGACTATTGTTTCCCCATTTAATTATCATGATCTCATGTCAAAAATCAACTGACTGTAAATGTGAGGATTTTTATTCCATTGGTCTATATGTCTATCTTTGTGTCGAGGTTGTTTTATCTTCACTATTCTAGTATCTTCACTATTGCAGTAAGAAATCAGGAAATGTAAGTTCTCTGACTTTTTCTTTTTCAAGATTTTTTTTAACAATTCTAGGGTCCTTTCCATATAAATTTTAGGGTCAGCTCATCAATTTCTGTGGGGGTGGGGGGCACTAAAATTTTGATAAGGATTGTGTTAAATCTACAGATCAGTTGGGGAATGTTTACATATTATCAATGTTAAGTCCATGTATCTGAGGTCTCAAGTCATCTTTCCAGGGCCCTGTATCTGCCATAAGATAAAAATCCATAAACAACAGGCTTCATCCAGCCCCTAGCTGACGAACCAGATCCCTCTTTTGCAGCTGCCATCTCAACTGTTAACTCAAAATATACCACCAGCCACATAAACAGGCCTTCAGTTCCTTAAACACATAATGTTCTCTTTTACCTGCAGGTCCCTCCTCACTCTCATGGACACCACCTTCTCTGTGTTGTTACGTACTTTCTCCCATCTGTCGCATCTCCTGATTCCTGTCTTTGCCTGCATATCTCAGCTTACTTTTCACTTCCTCTGAGGCTTATATCCTGAGATACACAGCCCTATCGCTACAGTCTGCTCACTCACTTTTCCTTATACTCACATGGTGGACTTGAGGCTACTTTATGGAAAGCAGGTTGATCAAAAAATATCTTGGTTGAAATGGACACCAATGGTCAGTGACCCCTATTTTAGGCAGTACTAGAAATTTTGGCAGTTTTATAACTGTTCATGTTTTTAAACATTTTTATCACTTTTCATAAAATTTTCAGGATTTCTTTCCTAGTATTTTTTCCCAGACTACTCTACCAGCTTACACATTTTATACATTTTGAATGATTGCCTCTCAAGATGTACATGTCTCAATTTCTAGAACCTGGAAATAGGTTTTATTACATAGCAAGAGAGACTTTGCAGAAGTAATTAAGTTAATGTTTGCATTATCCGTACAGGTCCAATAATGTAATCTTAAGTGTCTTCATATGGGGGGAAATACAGGGAGATATATGCCAAAGAGAAGGCAAAGTGACAAAAGCAGAGATCGGAACGCTGGCAGTCTCTAGAAGCTGGTAAATGCAAAGAAATAGATTCTCCATTCAGAGCCTCCAAAAAGAACCAGCCCGGTTGACATATTGACTTGAGCCCAGTGAGACTGGTTTGAGACTTCTGATCTCCAGAGCTGTAAGAGAATGACAGTGCTGTTTATTAAATGTGTGGTAATCTGTTGTAGCAGCAGTAGGCTAGTCTAATGAGTTGGAAATAACCTAATATCCAACGAAAGGACTGTTAGGAAACAGCCTGGATATCCAACAAGAGGGGTTAGTTAGGAACAAGCTGAATGTCCACAGGATGGAGATGGTTATATATAACTTCTGATAATTTTCAAAAGATTAGGTGTGATGCAATCATTTTTAAAATATATTAAAAGTGCTCTAGAAGGCTATCTATCAAGCTATTAAAGTTATAGAATAATGAGTATTTTTTTTTTGTCTTGTTTCTTGTTTTGAGGTTTCTGTGGAGTTTGGGGGTTTTGTTTGGTTTTTTTTGTGTGTGTGTGTGTCTTTGGGTGGATACAAACAAATAATGGGTACTTTTTATGCTAATTTTTAAACTGCAATGAGCCTAAGGCTGTATTATTTTTGTAATAATAAGAAAGAAAGGCAGTAAAATAAATTTCAGCAGTGAATGAAAAAAGAAAATGAAGGAAAGGATTTGGAATTTTAAGAGCTTTACTGGATTCTATTTCTTAATTTTTAATTTATATGCATATAGCTTTCCCATATTATTTGTTCAGCATTGTTTTCAAGAACTTTTCTATCTCATAAATTGGTTGAAAATGAATACTTCTACTCTCCAGTTTGTATTTTTTATAGCTTTTGTATGTACCAGACATATCATATTAGAACCTCTGCTGCATAAATGGGTATTTGTGCTATAAGATACAGTGCCTGTATAAAATGATCATTTAGATGGTAAGAATCAACTAAACTAAATAATTTTAAAATGAAGTAATATGCAATAAAATATTGAATTACAGCCTTGGCTTTTAGGAGAATAATGTGGTAGTATTTGATAAAACCACACACACAGTTTTGCGCGTGCTTAGATTATTTATCCACATCAGGATCTCCCAACTATTAGTTAAATGGTAATAATGTTAACAATAACAATAGTAGTTTTATATTCCACAGTATATTTGTCTCATTGCTTGCCAATTCTTGCAAAAACTATATGCAACAAATACTATTTTTCTATTATTTCCATTTTGCAAATAAGAACCTGGAGCTCAGAAAGTTGAGCAATATTCTCAAGATCACAAAGGTCCTTGCTGGTGTCAGTGAATTTTCTAGTCAGTGACCTGAGCAGGACACATAGCCCAGCTGCCTGTCTGTCTTTAAAAACAAAAAGTGGGAGGCATCACCAGTCATTCCCCTACTCTACTGGGGATTTCCAGTGAGAATGAAAATGTGGCCAGAAATTGCTCACTGACATCTGCTCAAGGCTCAAGAAATTTCTAGTGCCTAAAGGGTCAGGCCGGTCAGTTTATTTTTAAGAGAAGTAGGTTACTGCTCAACTTGCCAGTGAAAGTGAAAGTGAAGTTGCTCAGTTGTGTCTGACTCTATGCTACGCTATGGACTGTAGCCTGCCAAGCTTCTCCAGCTATGGGATTTTCCAGGCAAGAATACTGGAGTGGGTTGCCATTTCCTTCTCCAGGGGAATCTTCCCAACTCAGGGATCGAACTTGGGTCTTCTGCATTGCAGGCAGACTCCTTACCGTCTGAGCCACCAGGGAATCCCCCAACTTGCCAGAGTGACTTCTAATGTTTATGCCATACATCAATATGATATAGCAGAATCAGAATTTATAATGATTAAAATGTGCACTAAATATAACTTTATTTTCCACAACTGTCTTCATCCTGCTCCAGCTTGCTCTGGCTCCGTTTCTGCTGATGGTCATTGAGGTGGAGTTGGGATAATGTTGTGGAGGAACACTTGATTCTGCCAAATAAAGGTAATAATAGCATTTCTTTGCATTTTAAATGCTCTCTTAAGGTAAAGACCTAGTGTATTTCAGATTTAGACTCTTCATTATGATGGTTTCTTTCCTTTTAAGGGATCCCCTAACCAATTTTCCTTCCCTCTTAGTTCAAAAGAAGTTGATGACAAGGTGGGGAAGAACCTCTGGTCCATGCGCCATCTTCTGGGTCTTTGCAGGCCTTCCCGCATTGGGTCACTGTTGTGGCTTTCATATTGGTATCCACCAACAAGGCTGCAGACCTCCAGTCATGCCTCCATTCACAAGGCCCTGGACTCTGCGACCTCTTTTCCCATGACTCCAGGTTGCTTGGAACCTATCAGTCCTCTCAGCTTCCAAATCCCTTTCCACTTCATACAGTCTTCCATCACTTGTGACTTTCCAGTGTGTGCTGGCCACAAGGAACAGAGGCACTGTGTTAGGCCCATCCATGGAAACACCTCTCCCTACATTCACTTCTGAATTAAGCCCATGCAATGGTGCCACGTTGAACAAGGCACCATCCCAAACCCAGGGCTTCCCTCCACAGCCTACAGTCCTCAATGCATATGCTCTCTGACAGCCCCAAACCTGTTTAGATGTTTAGCCCGACCCAATCCATGTTCAACCCTGAGAACATGAAGACCAAGAAACACTTATCTGGCCCTCCTCTTTTTTTCAGCCCCATTATTCCTCCAGTACCAGAAGGACTTTCTAATTACTTTCCCTTCTAAAAACAACTCTCCTTATGTCACAACCTCTTTATTACCAATCACATGAGCTTCTTTCTACAGGTGGATATCTTTTCCCTTTCATGGCATAAGAAGCCTCATGATCTGGCCCTGATAGTGGAAGGATGACCAAAAAAATTTTTTAATTACCAAGAGGCAAGAACATGAGGAATCTTTTTCCCCTCATTTCACCCAGAAAGCTGCTTCAAGGGCTCCCCTTGGAGGACCCTTCTCTTACTGTTCACTGAATTGTGTCCCCTACAAATTCACACGTGGAAGCCCTAATGCCCAATGTGATGCTATTTGAAGACGGGGCCTTTGCGAGGTAATTAGGGATAGATGAGGTCATGAGGGTGGGGCCTCTATAAAAGAATGAGTTCCTTTTATAGAAGAGACACCAGAGAACACACTCTTTTCTTTCCACCATGTGAGGACACAGAGAAGGGGGCCTTCACCAGATCCGAATCACACCAGTACGTAGAGCAGAGAGAAAGACAAAAAGAAAAGAAGAAGAAATGTTTCTTTTACAATAGTGCTGGTTACGTATGAGGCTCAGTCTCCAGGATTTAGAAGCCTGGCTCTATCAGTTCCTAAATGTATAGCCTTTGGCAAGTTACTTAACTATCCTATATTTGTTTTCTCATATGTGAAAGAACAGAGACAATACTCAGCTTGTTATGAGGATGGAGCGTGACTGTGACTCCACACAGTCACTGTCACACAATGAAACGCCTAGCTAACGTTAGAGATTAACAGTGTGACTTTGTCCCAGAGGTGTTAAAGCAGTCTTCACTCAGGGTATTAAGTTTCATATAAGAAATTAAACATAAAACACTCTTCACAGGTGAATAGCAGAGAAAGGACACTAAACAAGGATAATCATTGTCTTCATTTCCTACAACACCCGTAAAATTCTGCCTTCAGTGTAGGAGGCGATTGCTGAGATGCCTGACTAACCCTAGATGGCAATGTTGGATTGGGTAGAATTCATTAAGACCTTGGAAAGTGGGTTCTGGCTTTCTGAGAAAGGACATAATTCAAATCAACCTGACAGAATCTTAGGTGAAGATGTCGGCTGTGTCACATACATACACATTAAAACCAACCAGAAGATAAATCCAAAAAAGATATTTACACACTTTAAATGATCTATTGAATACTATATGTTTTATTAGCATTGAAAATGTTTCTTTTTATATTTTAATAAATGCTATTATCAGTACATAGTTTTCTATGTACAACTTTTAAGTGTTCAGTAATATCTGATTATTGTAGTTTAATTGTCTAAGTCATTTTGGAATGGACCAGAAACACTTTGAAACCTGGCTAAAATAATTTATCTGGTTGTTCAAATGCAGTTCAGCTAAATAAGCTAAAACATTTTCTTGGATCATAGTCATGCTCCCTAATTAAAGTTTATTAAATAACAAAATATTGTCACATAACTGTCTTGAACCAAATGCAGTTCTTTAGAAACTACCATTATGGAGAGATCTGGGGCAGAAATTTTAATTTAGTGAGATACATATAATAACTTATATTGGTCTATGATAGTCCTTTGTTCATTGGTTTATTCATTCAAACTGTAGTTGAAAGAGATCTTCAAAATAAGCCAGATTTGTAATTTCAATAACCCAGAGCAGAAAGCATAATTTTTCCATTTTCCTCTAAACCTAGCAGTCTAAATAATAAATATGTGTTTAACTTAATTAAATATCCAAATGATATTTCTACAATGCCAGGAATATATTTTCTCTTAAGAACAAAAATTATTACCACCCTCAACACTACCAGAGTCTTATTTATAGTATTAATTCAACATCTATGAAGAAAGAGCTTGGTTAGCAAACCTCAGACTAGTCCCTATAGAATTAAGAATGTGTGGAGGCTTAAGCAAGAAGACACTATAGCATTTAGAACCAGAGGCAGAGCTACTCCGCTGGAGGGTATCTGTCTTTGTAATTAACATAGTCTACTACTTTGGTTTTGCAGAGTATCAGTTCAGTTGCTCAGTTGTGTCTGATTCTTTGCGACTCCATGGACTGCAGCACACCAGGCTTCCCTGTCCTTCACCAACTCACGGAGCTCACTCAAATTCATGTCCATCGAGCCGGTGATGCCATCCAACCATTTTATCCTCTGTCGTCCCCTTCTCCTCCTGCCTTCAATCTTTTCCAGCATCAGGATCTTTTCAAATGAATCCGTTCTTCGCATCAGGTGGCCAAAGTGTTGAAGCTTCAACTTCAGCATCAGTCCCTCCAAAGAATTTTCATGATTAATTTCCTTTAGGATTGACTGGTTTGATCTCCTTACAGTCCAAGAGACTCTCAAGAGTTTTCTTCAACACCACAGTTCAAAAGCATCAATTCTTTGGTGTTCAGCTTTCTTTATAGTCCAACTCTCACAACCATACATGACTACTGGAAAAACCATAGCTTTAACTAGAAGGACCTTTGTTGGCAGAACAATGTCTCTGCTTTTTAATATGCTGTCTAGGTTGGTCATAGCTTTTCTTCCAAGGAGCAAGTGTCTTTTAATTTCATGGCTGTAGTCACCATCTGCAGTGATTTTGGAGCCCAAAAATATAAAGTCTACAGAGTATACATTGAAATGCAAACAATATTCTAAGAAAAAAAATCTTTTTTTAATTTTGGAGGCAATTCTTTCAAAACAAAGGAGAGGACTTGAAAAACCTTCCACTCCTTGAGTTCTAGCAAATTCCGCTCCCCACCACTGGGACGTGAGGACACTGTCCCATGTGCTCAGTTGCTCAGGCATGTCCAGCTCTTTGCGACCCTGATAGACTGTAGCCCATCAGGCTCCTCTCTCCATGGATTCTCCAGGCAAGAATACTGGAAAGATTAGCTAAACAAACTACTTTTATTTCCTCCACGCCCAAACATCATTTCATTAGGGACAGTCAGACTGGGGAGACAATCAGGACTGGAGGCAGAACAAGACCTTGCATTCAAGTCCCAGCTCTGCTACTAGTTAATCACTTCTCCAAGGGGAGAAGTGATTAAGAGCTCCCAGGTCCAGACTCCTTTCAGCACTCCGACAGTCCCCTCTCTGACTGTCACCACATCTGCAGTTACCTTACTCCCTACCCGCCACCCGTCAACTTCACTGATGAAATGGAAGCTCAGAAGCGCCACCTCGAGGCTTCA
This sequence comes from Cervus canadensis, assembly GCF_019320065.1. Lineage (NCBI taxonomy): Eukaryota > Metazoa > Chordata > Mammalia > Artiodactyla > Cervidae > Cervus > Cervus canadensis. The sequence continues at coordinate 84,803,640 of NC_057392.1, forward strand.
GATTAGCGCAACCACCTCCAGCATCTGATCACCGGGGAACCTGCGGCTACAACTGCCCCTGCTTGTGACACCAGAAACGTTGTGAGATGTAAAGTCAGCAGACATGCAGCAGGTTATTAAGAGTTCCTTCAAAGTGTTGCTAAGCTCACTACCAAAGAGTAAGCATTCAAGTTCCAACTTCAGACACAAACTACACCCAGAAACATCTCCTTCCCCAGGATAACGGAGACAATGGCATGGGGCTGGGCTTCATTTTCCGAGTAAGTGTGCCTTGGGGAGATTCCGTGTGGCCTTTCTTATTCTGCTTACCACTTTGGACAATCCTAATCATCACAGATATTTTAATTGGAGCCAATGTGAAAAGGGAAAAGCATCAATCCTTGATTCCAGAAGGTTCCACATCCTCTACACAAAGGTGACTACCACCATCTCTGCTTATTCTGAACACCTCATTCCAAAGAGTATGAAATAAAACCTAAGTCTTATTAGCTTCAAGGCCCTTGCTTTTTGCATGAAACCTGCTGATGTAAGACCACTGGAGGTTTTAAATACTAACCTCTTCAAAAAGAGGCTCTTGATAGAGATCATACCTGCATGGACCTAGCACACATTCAAACTCTACAGCCATGACCTGCGCTTCAAACAGCATGAGGACATGTAAATATAAGGAAGGTTTTCAATTCCTTTAATACATAAAATGGCAAAGGAAATTACTTTTCAGAGTACACACATTAAACGGAATCTTTTCAAGCAGATTTCTATTTAGACAATTATTTGCAAACACTAGAAATAACATGTTCTATGAGCGGTCACCAGATGGATCCAACATTTGCACAACATTCAGATGAAAGTCCTGATGAATGCTAAGTCACTATAATGTTCACGTGAGTGTGTGTGTTTGAGCCTAATTTAAAACTCAAATCCTCCACTTCCCCCAAGAAGAAGGGTTGTTAGTTTATAGAAAGCTTTCTGGATATTAAGTATAAACATGTTTCAATGAGAAAAATCTGTCTTTCATTTCCAGAATTGGTGGTAATGAGAGGGACAGAGTTAACATACTATTTAGGTTTCTTTTCAGAGGCATTTTCCCTGGTGATTTTACAGAGTCTACATCTCGTCTTCCTGACCAGACTCAGTTCCTGAGGACTAGGTCTGGGCTTTCTACCTCCTTTATGTTCCTCTTAGGTAGCTATAGGAGAAGCTGACACTTAATGAGCTTCTACTATGTGTTGAGAGAGTTCCTCACCTAATTGTTTTTCAATAACTCCAAGCACAAACACTTCTAAAATTTTAAGTAAAATGAGACACAGAAAGTTAAGACATGTACCCAAGATCACAAGGCTGGATGAGAGCAAATTTAATGCTCGAGCTACTAGGTGACTCTGCGGTCTACCCACTATACTGTAATATACTATTATATGCTATACCACAACACGCTATGCCCCACTCCAGCACAGTGTGAGAAGTAGCTGATGTTTACTAAAACCTAACAGTAAAGACTGGGCCTTCCTAGGCGGCACAGTGGTAAAGAATCCACCTGCCAAGGCAGGAAACTCCAGAGACGGGAGTTCAATCCCTAAGTCAAAACGATCCCCTGCGTAGGAAATAGTAAGCCACTTCAGTATTCTTTGCCTGGAAAGCTCCATGGACAAAGGAGCCTGGCAGGCTACAGTACATAGGATCACAAAAGTGTCAAACACAACTGAGCAACCTCGCACACGCATATGCGCACACACATACACACCCCCCATTACTGCTGAGTGAGAATTTAAGTCAGAGATAAAAGGCACCCAAGAACATCATCTTCTTCCAAGAACATCAACTCTTTATTCAACAATTTGAAAAGCCATGTAGCAAATTAACAAGAGAATGAAACTTAATTTCAGCATTTACTTATCTCGTAGACCTCTGATCAGAGAAGTCCAAACACACAATACCAGTGCTCATCGCCGAAGGAAGAAGACAACCTAACCATTTCCCGGTGAAGGCTAGAGCCACATACTTGACACATGTGCTCAGAAAATAGTTCCTAAATGAATGAAGGACTCAAAACTAAGGCACAAATTTTGCCCTGGTAAGTACTGTGAAATCACTTCAAATACTCCTAAACTAGAAACATTAACTTGAAGCATAAGCTTCTGAAGAAACTGATGCGTAAGATTCCTTTTTTGAAGTCATAAATCCTGGCACGGTGAGTGTGACGTCTCTCTCTTTGGCTGGGGAAGCACGCGGAAGAGACTTAAGCAGAAGCTGCTATGCAGCCAAGCTCGGCGGCTTTCTTAGGCCCCAGGGGACTCGGGCCACAGTGTTTTGTTACAAGTTGGCTGAATTTCTCAACTTTAAAGACTGAACTAATAAAAAGTATTTAGAAATCCAAATGGCAAAAGAAAGTGAAAAGATCCAGTAAATCCAGCCTGCTGGGAGGCCCTCTGCTGAGCAGACGGTGTGCCCCCATCCTTGTCCTGCGTGTGTGTTCTCTCTAAATATCGCAGTGGTGCAGAAATTTAATATGGCAAGGGCTAGAAGGGGCTTCCCAGACTTTGCGAATGAAAGGCAGAATGACTCTTTAGAGACCCAGTGGTGGGTTTATCATTAACACAGTTCCTCGGAGGGTGCTTCACACACTTAGCCAGATCTGCACAGAGAGGATTAATGTAAAAGCAGGCAGAAAATGAAGGCAGGGGGCAAAGGAGACTTGTAAATTCCAACCACCATCTGCTGTTTCAAATCCAGCAGCACCGAGGGAGTTTAATTTGCAGAAATTTTCCTTCTGGTTTCAAAACTGTTTAGGCAAAGATGGAGTAGGTCACCTGGGAGTTATGCACAAGAAGGCTTTACTTAGTGGAGATAAATGAATGAACACCCAGAAAACAACAAAACAGGAAGATCACAAATGTGTGCCTTAATAACAAAATATTACAACAGTTAGATTAGTGTTTGGCAGTTGTGCTGCTCAAGTCAGGCCAAACCATGGAATTTACTTCACCTTCACCAAAAAAAAAAAAGTCTACAAGAGCTATCTTTGACCAAAACTTAAAGGAATAGTAACTCTTTTTTGTTGATGTCTTTGATAACTTTAGGTTTACAGAATTGAATGAATCACCTTCCTCATTCACAGTATGCTGTCATCCACAAGGCTACTATATTCTATTTCAGTTTGTTTTATTTTACATCTCTTTATTCCCCATTCCCAGTCCCAATCTCTTCCCAGGTGGTATAGACACCCAACTCTGGTACATTTGAAGTATGATCTTTCATACATATTTACTTAGATATATGTATATCTATATTATGATAAGTAAATCTTGCTTATATCAAGATTTTTCCTGTTGTATAGCATTCCATTAAATGCATGTACCACATTTCATTTAGACATTCAGATGTAGATAGACACCTATGTTATTTCTGACCTTTGTTAGAACAAGTAATACTGCCATGAACGTTCTCATAAGTCTTTCTTAGGGCATCTTTTTTAGAACCATGTGAGTGGTTTTCCAGATGTTGACATTCCTCTGGGCATGGAATTTCTAAGCATAGTATATGCATGTCCTTAATTTCACTCTGAAGGGCCAAGGTGGCTCACTAGAATAGCTGTTTATATTTCTACCAGCACAGGAAAATTCTCATGTCCCCATGGCTTTGTCAGTATTTGATGATACCTGATTGATCATTCTTGCCAACTGGACTGCTGGAAAATGTAGTCATTTTAAATTGCATTTTTCTGATTATATTAACTTAAAGATATTTAATAATTATACGAGTTTCCTTCTCTATTAATTATTTATTAACAGTCTGTTTTCTGACTTTTCTTGCTATGAATTAAAACTATGTTCAAGAATCCCTTGAATATTCTAGGTAATAATTTTTTGTTGGTATGACACATTGAAAATAGCTTTTCTAATCTCTTTTCCTATAGGTTGCTTGTCTATGATCGCCATTGTTGAATAGGGATCCTTGATTTTGTCAGAAAATAATTTTTAGGGTTGACTGTAGACTACCTGGAGTCTCATTTATGAAATCTCTTCTCAAACAAAGTGACAAAAATACTCTTTTGCATTTCCTTTCATATACCTTACAGTGCTTTCCATATTAAGGTCTTTAATCCATCTAGATTCCATGTGGAGAACGGGAGATTCATGCTAACTCCCAAGGGGATGAAAGCCATGCAGTTCCAGTCTTAACCAAAAACTTAACCAAATTCAGGAATGTCAGCAAAAAATGGGAAAATTTCTCATTTTCAAGAGAAACCATAACCTGTATTCTTTCCGTGTAACATTTCCTGATATTTAGAACATATATATGAGCCCAGACTCATCCTCGTGAGCCACCAGCTGGTGACCTTTGAGTCACAATTTCTCTTTAATAATTTGACCTGACCTTTGTAGATTTGTACTCTAGTTATCACCAGAACAAGCAACTTTTGTTTCACTGCTTTGCATTTTCTCTATCCCTTTATTTAACTGAGTGTACCTGCTCCTAACCTGTCCTTAATTCTCCCCATTTAGTCATTTTTATCCCCATCTTTGTATAGACAAAATGACGAACCATCCCTCAGTCAACTTATTTCCTTGTCATCACACAAATACAACGTGATGATAAGAGGGATAGTCACATGCGTCTCACGAACCAACTCTGATGTGGCATAAAAGAGGAGTTATTTTTTCACCAACTGTCTCACAATGCAGATTCCAGGAATGTATATGCCTACACCAGGGATTGACTGGAGGGAGCTGTTTTATAAATACCTTGAAAACAAGTGCTGTTTCTTCACTCCCACTCAGCGCCCAGGAGTTCCTCACAAAAGCATTTAATGGAGGATTCCTTTGTTCCTGCATCCTCTAGCAAGTGAATGATTAAAAAAAACACCGAACCTCAAAGCAGGTATGGAGGTGGCCAACAGAAAGTTTGCACAGTGGTAAGCACATCCTGGAACAACTTGGACAAGAGAATTCCGGCTGGCCAACTTACAACAAACCAAAGAACTTGGTAGAAACTTCGGTAAATTACATTCATATTCAAAATATCTGATACCCTTTCTGTAGGAAGATTACTTCCACCGTGTGGATGTCGTATGTGGCCATGTGACCTGTAATATTCTTCCCTGGAGCCACCATATTGAGTTTGGGAGTAGCCACATGACTTGCTTTGGCAAAGACACGTGAACAGAAGTGCTGCTTTTGAGCAAAATTTTCTCTCTTCGTTTGACTCACACATCACAGAAGAGCCCACTCCTTCAACCTGAGTCACAGAGTAAAGATGACACGGAACAAAGCCTGGACTGACTTGCAGTGGAAACGTTTTATGAGTGAGAGGCAGGCCTTTGTGGTCATAAGCCACTCAGATCCTGGGGCCATTTGCTGCCACAGCTGACTGAACTTCAGCTGACACACAGAATTTACTACAAGGTCATGATACCTGCATTTCAGACGTTTTCCTTCCATAATTAATAGTGATTTATGTTGTTTCACCAGTTCTCTTCTACTAAGCATACCACTTAATGTCCTTGAAGAGTGCTTTGAGAATTTAGGAGCAAGTTAAACTTAAAAAGTGTTTAAAGAGTTCTTTCATGTACCAACTTCTACTTTCCAGTGTGGCATGTAAAATATTTAGAAGTCACCACTCTGCTAACAAGTAAAAAAACTAAACAAATGGAAAAATCAACAGTTCTTTTTAGAGCCATCAGAAAAGAGAAGTCACAGGGCAAATTGCTACCCTTAAAACTGTAGAGATAGACAGGCAGATATGGAGAATCACAACTTACCAGAGCAGAAACAGGAGAGCTGACATCTCCACAGAAGCCAGGTCCAGGGTAGGAAAACCTGGAACTGTAATTGATGAATGGCTGGAGGCTCACTGTGGACAACTCTGAGAGTTAAAACTACAGGTGGTGAGGGGACCCACACACTTTTGCAAGTTTTATCTCCTGGAGCTGAATCAGGTTTTCATAGTGAGTATCAGAAGAAAATCCTCTAATGCTTCCAGCAGTGGGAAGAGAAATTGAACTATTTTGAAATACAGTAGAATATTTTTTTTTAACAAGGCCAGCCCTTGAGAGAAATTGTTTTACCAGAGCCCAACCTACTGGGGTTTTATCAGAGCCTAACTGGTCTGGGTGAAGGGAAAGTACTCTTGCCTGGAAAATCCCATGGACGAGGAGCCTGGTAGGCTGCAGTCCATGGGGTCGCGAAGAGTTGGACATGACTGAGCGACTTCACTTTCACTTTTCACTTTTATGCATTGGAGAAGGAAATGGCAACCCACTCCAGTGTTCTTGCCTGGAGAATCCCAGGGATGGGGTCGCGCAGAGTCGGACACGACTGAAGTGACTTAGCAGTAGCAACTGGTCTGGGTGAAGGGAAATAGCCAACTCCAGCTCACAGTGGCCATCCCGTCCCACCTAAGGAGGTGAGGAGTTGAAGGGGCGGGAAGAGAAGCACTTGCGGGGTTCGCAGCTCTGGCCACAGGCTCAGGACTAGTGAACACTGCCCTTACTCCCACACCTTACCGCCATATCACTAAAGGTGTATTTGTTGGGGTTCCTTTCATTCAGTGTATTAAGGCTGGCTTTCAACAAAATTACAAGGCATACCAAAGGCAAAGAACATAATTTGAAGAGACATAGCAAGCATCAGAACCAGACTCAGTTATGGCAGAGATATTAGAATCCCCAGATCATGAATTTGAAACATCTATGATTAATATGCTACAAACTCTAATGGAAAAAATAGACAACATGCAGGAACAGATGGGTAAAGCAAGCATAGAGATGGAAATTCTAAGAGAGAACCAAAAAGAAATGCTAGAAGTCAAAAACACTGTAACAGAATAAAGAATGCCTCCAGTGGGCTTATCAGTAGACTGAGCACAGCTGAGGAAAAAATCTCTGTGCTTGAAGATATAGCAAGAGTTCCATTACTAGGGGCTTTTAATATAAATAATGGGAATTTTAAAAACATAGAAACCTTGCCATTTGCAATCCTCAAGTTTCAGAATGTCATCTTCATTGGGCCACTTCTGTTTGAGCATCATTTAAAATTATGAGATGTGAGAATTTGAAAAAAACCCAGCCAATTGCACCTCTGAACACTTCAACATCTGTTCCTGCCAGCCAAAAAGTGAGGTTTCCCCTTGCTGTTACATTTGTCACCTTCTGTGTAAAAATAGAGGACCAGCAGCGTGGTAAAAATAAAGCACTAGAACACTAGTAAATTATCTTACAATATTCTCCCCAACATCCACTTGCCCTGAAGCTCTAAAGACAGTTTTGCCAACAAATAAAGATTTGGTTTCTCTTAGCTAGAGAAATACACACAGGTGAAATCTATATAAATATCTATAGGTTTTTTTCTTTCATTTGTATTGCTGAAAATTCTTCTTTACATCCTATCTGGCTTCCTGGAAAGAGTCCCCTGTGGGCATCCAGTTGTCACACTAAGTACTTAAACATTCCATAGTCATTTTATAAGAATACTGAATCATGTCTAAAGTTTGACACTGACATTTATGAAGTTTATAATATTCTAAACTAATGATTAAAGTGGAAACACTGAGAAAATTTAGGACTTCAGGATGATAACCAGTGATATTCAACAGTGTGTGTGTGCCTGTGTGTGTGTGTGTTCAGCCATGTCCAACTCTGCAAGTCCATGTATGATGGCCTGCCAGGGTCCTCTGTCCATGGAGTTTCCCTGTCAAGAATACTGGGGTGGATTGCCATTTCCTATTTCAGGGGATCTTCCCAACCCAGGGATCAAACCTCTGTCTCTGGCATCTCCTGCAACTGGCAGACAGATGCTCTACCACTGAACCACCTGCGAAGCCCTCAACAGTAAGTAGCATCTGCTTTTTTAAAAAAGGCTTATAAACATATTATTTTTCCAGGCTTTTAACTTAATGGACCTTATCATTTGGGGATTTCTGAAAAGGAATTTGAGTTTGGGTTTTACAGGCCCACTGGCCTCATCACCAAGTTACTCTCACAGTACCTGGGACTAACAGCTACATAACTCATGAACACATAGGCTGGCACCTTGGGAATCCTTGTCCTTTGCACTATACTACAGTGTCTCTTTTGGAGAACAGAAGAAGAGGATATACTTCTCCAATCCATTCTATGAAGTAAATATAAACTCAAGATCAAATCAAACAAGTGGCATATATGAAAGGAATATTATCAACCAATGAACATAAAGCCACTCATGAACATAATTGCAAAAATCTCAAACAAAACATTAATATAACAAACCCAGAAAAATGATAATATAGTTGACCTTTGAACAACTTGGGGGTTGGAGCATCTCCCTCTCCCCCAGAAATAAAAAATCTGCATTTAAATTTATAGTCAGCCCTATGTATATATCATTACACATCCACAAATTCAAAGAACTTTGGATCATGTAGTACTGTAATGTATTTACTTTCAAAAAAATCTGCATAGAAGTGGATCTGTGCAGTTTAAACCCATGTTGTTTAAGAGTCAACTGTACATTTTGACCAAGTTGGATTAATACCAGAAACGCAAGGATAGTTAAAGTCAATGAAATCCATAAATGTATTTATCATGTTAACAGACTGAAAAAGAAAAACCTTACATATAATAACTTCAACAGATGCATAGTAAGCATTTGATAAAATTTAATATACAATCATGATTTGACAACAACAAAACTCTCTTACCAAACTAGGAATCAAAGAAACTTTGCTGAGTTCCATGATGACCTAGTGATTAGGATTCCAGACTTTCACTGCCTTGGCCTGGGTTCAATCACTGGTAAAGGAACATCCCACAAGCTGTGTAGCATGGCCAGAAAACAAAAACAAAAAACTTGTTAAAAAAAAAAAAAGGAAACTTGCTTACCTTGAAAAAAATACTTATAAAGACTAAAGATCATGAGCAAACATAATTCTTAATGATAAAAGTATTCCCTGAAAATCAAGAAAAATATAAATATACCCTCTGTTATGAACTGCATCCCCTCAAAATTTGTATGCTGAAGTCCTAACTCCCAATGTTACTGCATTAGCGATAAGGCCTGTAAAGATGTAATAGAAGTTAAGTGATATTATAAGTGAAAAAGTGAAAGTGAAAGTCACTCAGTCATGTCTGACTCTTTGTGACCCCATGGACTATACAGTCCATGGAATTCTCCAGGCCAGAATACTGAAATGGGTAGCCTTTCCTTCTCCAGGGGATCTTCCCAACCCAGAGATCGAACCCAGATCTCCCACATTGCAGGCGGATTCTTTATCAGCTGAGCCACAAGGGAAGCCCAAGAATACTGCGGTGGGTAGACTATCCCTCCCCCAGGGGATCTTCTTGGATCTTCCTGACCCAAGAATCGAACTGGGGTCTCCTGCATTGCAGGTGGATTCTTTACCAGCTGAGCTACCTAGGGCCCTCATCTGACAGACCTAATGTTTTCATAAAAGAGGAGGAGACAGCAGCACTCACTGTTCCTTGCTATGCACAGAGCAGAGATCAGGTAAGGACACAGCCAGAAGGTGGCCTGAAAGCCGGGAAGGAGGCCTCACCAGAAGACAAGCTTGCCGGCTCCTCTACCTGAGACTTCCAGCCTCCACACCGGCAAGACAGAAATGCCTGTTGTTTAAGCCACTCAGTCTGCGGTGTTTAGTTATGGCAGCCCCAGCAGACTAGGACACTCTCAACAGTTGTTTCAGTTTGGCTCTGAATTGCAGGCCTCAGCCAGATGGATTAGCAGAACACCCTGTGACTTCAAGATATGGATGTGAGCAATACAAAACAGTGCTATCCAGAAAACAAAACATCAATGACTTTGAAAAGCCAAGCCACAACCTGGGAGATGATATTAGCAACACATACATCTAACAAAGAATCAACACCAAGAACAAAGAACTCCTACAAATGGAGATCAGTCCTGGGCGTTCATTGGAAGGACTGATGCTGAAGCTGAAACTCCAATACTTTGGCCACCTGATGGGAAGAGTTGACTCATTGGAAAAGACCCTGATGCTGGGAGGGATTGGGGGCAGGAGGAGAAGGGGAAGACAGAGGATAAGATGGCTGGATGGCATCACCGACTCGATGGACATGAGTTTGAGTAAACTCCGGGAATTGGTGATGGACAGGAGGCCTGGCGTGCTGTGATTCATGGGGTCGCAAAGACTCGGACAAGACTGAGCTACTGAACTGAACTGAACAAATCAGTAAGAAAGGATATAATAGAAAAATGTGCAAAAGACATCAGCAGATGTTTCAAGGAAAAAAGAATGGTGAATATAGAAAGATGATCTCAAAGAAATATAACTTAGACACCACCATACACTCACTAGTGTGTGCAATTTATCTTTGGACTCAGTCTTTCCCTGTTTCCTGGGTACAATACAGTTTTAAGACACACATAAATGCATTTAGCTGCTAGTCAATAAAGGCACTGGAGCAGTGACTGTGAGGAGATGCCCCACATCCAAAGGCAGAGAAGCCCCAGCAAGATGGTAGGAGGGGTGAAATCACCTTTACAATCAAACCCCATACACACCAGAGATACTCAGAGGGCTCAAACAAACCTTGTGTGCACCAGGACCCAGAGACCCCAGAGAGACTGAGAAAGAACTTGTGTCTGAGCATCCTCTGTGGAGGTATGGGTCAGCAGTGGACTGCCACAGGGTCAGGGGCTCTGGGTGCAAACTTGGGTATGGCATAAGCCCTCTTGGAGGGGGTCGCCATTAACCCACCATAGAGCTTCCAGAACTTACACAGGACTGGGGAAGCAGACTCTTGGCGACACAAACAGAACCTTGTGCACCAGGACCCAGGAGAAAGGAGCAGTGACCCCACAAGGGACTGACCCAGACTTGCCCGTGAGAGTCCAGGAGTCTCTGGTGGAGGCGTGGGTTGGCAGTGGCCCGCTGCAGGGCTGGGGACACTGAATGTCACAATGACGCATGGGACCTTTTGAAGGAGGTCGCCATTACCTTCATTACCTCCACCATAGTTTGGCCCCAGGTAAATAACAGTTCCAAAGAATAGCAAGGAGAGATAAGAAAGCCTTCCTCAATGATCAGTGCAAAGAAATAGAGGAAAACAATAGAACAGGAAAGACTAGAGATCTCTTCAAGAAAATCAGAGATACCAACGAAATATGTGTTTGTTGCACTCATCTCACATGCTGGTAAAGTGATGCTTAAAATTCTCCAAGCCAGGTTTCCGCAATATGTGAACTGTGAACCTCCAGATGTTCAAGCTGGTTTTAGAAAAGGCAGAGGAACCAGAGATCAAATTGCCGACATCTGCTGGATGATCGAAAAAGCAAGAGAGTTCCAGAAAAACATCTATTTCTGCTTAATTGACTATGCCAAAGCCTTTGACTGTGTGGATCACAATAATCTGTGGAAAATTCTTCAAGAGGTGGGAATACCAGACCATCTGACCTGCCTCTTGAGAAATCTGTACTCAGGTCAGGAAGCAACAGTGTTAGAACTGGACATGGAACAATAGACGGGTTCCAAATTGGGAAAGGAGTACATCAAGGCTGTGTATTGTCACCCTGCTTTATTGAACTTACATGCAGAGTACATCATGAGAAACGCTGGGCTGGATGAAGCACAAGCTGGAATCAAGATTGCCAGGAAAAATATCAATAACTTCAGATATGCAGATAACACCACACTTATGGCAGAAAGTGAAGAGGAACTAAAGAGCTTCTTGAAGTGAAAGAGGAGAGTGAAAAAGTTTAGCCAAAAACTCAACATTCAGAAAACTAAGATCATGGCATCTGGTCCCATCACTTCATGGCAAATTGATGGGAAACAATGGAAACAGTGGCAGATTTTATTTTGGGGGGCTCCAAAATCACTGCAGATGGTGATTGCAGCCATGAAATTAAAAGACGCTTACTCCTTGGAAGAAAAGTTATGACCAACCTAGACAGCATATTAAAAAGCAGAGACATTTCTTTGCCAACAAAAGTCCATTTAGCCAAAGCTATGGTTTTTCCAGTAGTCATGTATGGATGTGAGAGTTGGACTATAAAGAAAGCACCAAAGAATTGATGCTTTTGAACTGTGGTATTGGAGAAGACTCTTGAGAGTCCCTTGGACTGCAAGGAGATCCAACCAGTCCATCCTAAAGGAGATCAGTCCTGAATATTCATTGGAAGGACTGATGTTGAAGCTGAAACTCCAATACTTTGGCCACCTGATGCAAAGAACTGACTCATTTGAAAAGACCCTGATGCTGGGAAAGATTGTAGGTGGGAGGAGAAGGGGATGACAGAGAATGAGATTGTTGGATGGCATCACCAACTCAATGGACATGAGTTTGAGTAGACTTCGGGAGTTGGTGATGGTCAGGGAGGCCTGGCGTGCTGCGGTTCATGGGGTCGCAAAGAGTCGGACATAACTGAGTGACTGAACTGAACTGTACACTCACTACATTGTCTGACAATATGAAGTATTGAGAAGGAATAAATCAATGGAGATATATACATTTTTTTCACACATACACATACCTCTATACCATATACAGAACTGTAAATTTCGCCAGAAACTTTATAAGATAATTTGACATTATCACATAAAGATAAGTAATGTGTGTATCCTACAACTCAGCAATCTCACCCCTTGCTATATGCCCATGAGAAACTCTTACACATATGTACTGGGAGACATGTACAACTATTTTTACACAAGCACTGTTCAAGATGGAAAAGCACTTGGAAAACCCAAAGGACCATGGATGAGAGAAGAGATATGTAAAGTATGGTGTATTCATACAATGGAATATTATACAGAGATGAAAACTAAGGGATCACAGTTACATGCAACATGAATGAATCTTAGAAAAATAAAGTTGACTGAAAAAAAGAAAACATGTTTTAAAAGACTAAACATGCAGTATAAAAATAATTTACAAAGCACAAATATATGATTTAATGATATTTGTGATAAAACTTTTTCTAAAAAAGCAAAAGAATAATAAGTCTGAAATGTAAGATAACATCAGCCTGTTAACATCAGCATGGAAAAGCAGAGGGATAGAATAGAGAACTGACAGGTTAAACAGCATTGGCAAAGCTCTAACTCTTAGACCAGGTTGTGAATTCATCAATGTTCATTTCATTATTGCGCCTTATAACTTACATCTGTGTTGTATACACTTATATATAAATATTAAATAATTTTTTAAAAATTTTAATACTAAACTGATTTCTGGTTGGCAGTAGCCTATGCCCAGGAAAATTCAGGCTGAAGTTGAGCTCTGAAATATCCTCATGAAGCAGAGCACCTCCTTAGTCTTTTACTACACAGCTCTTTAAGATTCCTAACATGTCTCAAAGTCTTAACTCTAAAACATGTCCTATATAAGAGAGGCCATGTGCCATCTGTAATCTGAATTTTGATTGATGGTGTTACAATCTACTGCTAAGACAAGAAGTTCTGGGTTTTTCTTTTAAAATTCTACTTCAGTTGATCACATTTTCATGGATATCAGGTGACTTTTATAAGATTCAAGAGATTTTGGTGTTCAAAAGATTTCAATATATCTACTTGGTGCAGCACTATAGCCCATCATTTATGTGTTGCTGGGTTTTGCTTTCTCTACTAGAAAGATAGTTCTTAAGGTTTACAGATCCTTGGGAGAACCAAGGCCTCTTCAAGAATTTCATTAGGTGAAAACTACTTTCCAAGTAACACTAAAACATTTTTTCATTTTTAAAGGGTGTTGACATTTGCAGTGATCATACAAAAGCAACAGTGGGTAACACATCTTTTTAGGGTGAATCAGAACAGTGGTACCAAACTATGCTAATAGCTATTGCATCCTTCACCTCCATGCACTCGCAGGCGCTGGGGCCTGGGGGAGGAGCCAGGTCACTTATGAATGTCCTTGATGAAGCAGTGAAAACAATTAGATTGTTTCTTACTTGAACATATGTCTCTTACATACCCTGTAGCATGAAATGGGGAGTGTACTCGGAGCCCTTCTGCCTCAGACCCAGGTCTGATTGTTGTCTCAAGAGAAAGCACTTGTGCAACTGTTCAATTTGCAAGTTGAACTGTTTTTCACATGAAACACCATTTTTACTTGAAAGAATAGCTGACAGATAAACTAGATTATTCAGATTTGGGTTTGGTAGACATTTTCTCAAAAATGAATAAAGTGAGACTGTCACTTCAAGGAAAACAACTTACAGTGTTTGTTGCTAATAATAAAATTCAAATTTTAAAGATGACATTAAAATTTTTGGAAACTTCTAACAGCCACCATGAACTTGACAGCTTCCCAACCCTTAAAGGCTTTTCTGATGAGATCAGTGGTGATATTAACAAATGTGAATTTCTCTTATTGTATACGGAAATGTGCCACACTCAGAAGACCTGTATGACAGCCAGCCAATATTACCGAATGACCAATGCATGATGTTATAAAGGGGTCAAAGGTTAATGCAAACTGCAAAATAGATGAATTTTTATTTTTTTATTTTTTTCCCATTTATTTTTATTAGTTGGAGGCTAATTACTTTACAATATTGTAGTGGTTTTTGCCATACATTGACATGAATCAGCCATGGATTTACATGTGTTCCCCATCCTGAACCCCCCTCCCATCTCCCTCCCCATCCCATCCCTCTGGGTCATCCCAGTGCACCAGCCCTGGACTGCAGCCCACCAGGCTCCTCTGTCCATGGGATTCTCCAGGCAGTAATACTGGAGTGGGCTGCCATGCCTCCTCCAGGGGATCTTCCCAACCCAGGGATTGAACAGGGGTCTCCTGCATTGCAGGTGGATTCTTTACCAGCTGAGCTACCACAGAAGCCCAACTGGCGTATAGAGCTCAATTTTACTGTCAGAAATGGAATAAGAGATGAATAGATTTTACTTAGTAAAAATGAAATAAAGAGCACAGAGCTTTTTCTCTCTATGAAAAAACTTTTATTCTAGGTCCAGTGGTCTATCCTGGAGGTAGAATGCATTGCATTTGCAATTTTAGACATTCAGGTTAATCCTGAGCTGTGTACTATCCATGTGACTGTGGGTGGGTCACTTATTCTAAGCCTTGCTTTCTTTATCTGTAAAATGGGGATCAATATAGCATGTTTCTTATTCTTTTAAGTCACGTATAAAGTGACCAGCCCATAGGAAATGCTTTATAACATTTGTAATTACTTTCCTGAACCATTTAGACACCTGATTGCTCCATGTATAGCCTTAGATGCTGTTATGTGGTGAATTCTGTTTCCCATCCCCAACCACCACAAAAGATATTAAAGTCCTAACTCTCAGAATGTGACCCGATTTTGGAAAGAGGGTATTTTACAGAGGTGATCAAATTAAATGAAGTCATTTTAGGGGTAGGCCCTAATCCAACATGATTGGTGATTTTATAAAAAGAAGAAACACAGAGAGAGATACAGATACATACATGGGGAGAACGCCATGTGAACATGAAGGCAGAGATCAGGATGATGTATCTCCAAGCTAAGGCACGCTCAAGACTGCCAACAAAACACCAGCGGCGGGGGAAAGGCACGAGACAGGTGCTCCGTCACAATCCTCAGGAGCCCACCACCACGCCGACACCTTGATCTTGGACTTCCAGCCTCCAGAACTGAGAGACAACACCTTTCTGCCATTTACACCACTCCAATTGTAGCACTTAGTTACAGCAGCCCTAGCAAATGAATAAAGGTGATAATTGTATAAAGCCCAACATCACTTTGCCGACAAAGGTCTGTACAGTCAAAGCTATGGTCTTTTTAGTAGTCACGTATGGATGTGAGAGTGGGACCATGAAGAAGACTGAGTGCCAAATAGTTGATGCTTTCAAACTGCCGTGCTGGAAGACTCTTGAGAGCCCATTGGGCAGCAAGGAGGTCAAGCAAGTCAATCCTAAAGGAAATCAATCCTGAATATTCACTGGAAGGACTGATACTGAAGCTAAAGCTCCAATACTTTGGCCACCTGATACAAACAGCTGACTCACTGGAAAAGACTCTGATGCTGGGGAAGATTGAAGGCAGGAGGAGAAGGGGACAACAGAGGATGAGATGGTTGGATGGCACCACTGATTCAATGGACACGAACTTGGGCAAACTCCAGGAGATAATGAAGGACAGGGAAGCCTGGCATGCTGCAGTCCATGGGGTCATGAAGAGTCAGACATGACTTGGTGACTGAACAATTTATTGACCCCAGGTCACCAAATAACTCAAAGACACTATACAATACGAACATAAATGAGTCACTTCAGGCAGAGAGAGCAGAGGGACAGAGAGAGAGGGAAGAAGGAAAGGGGAAGAGGAAGGAACACAGAAACAACGACTGGGACTTCCAAGGTGAAAGAGGAGAAGCAGAGAAGAGAGCAGTTTGCATTAACAAGAGAAAAAAAAAATCACACAGAATCCCACCCACTTCCTCTTTTAGGCTTCCAGGGGCTTCTCACCTCCTCAATGTCTGTATAAAAACTCACTTCCGATTGGGATCCATTTACTAGATGAATAAGATATTTACAGATTAAGTTTTTGCTTCTCTTTCCACTCAGAATTTCTTTATGGGAGGAAGCCATTGGCTTATTTCCTTTACCAAACCACCTTCTGACCACTGTCACCAGGCTTTGCCCAAAACAACTGCACCCAATGCTCCCAGCAAACGTGTCCTTTTCCTACAGATTCAGAGGCCCAGCCAGCCTTTATCGCTGCACAATAATTTCAAATCTTCACAACTCACTGGCTGCACACATAATGACTGCCACCTAAGGTTTTCTTACAGGAAACATCTCCTATTTAGTTTTGTTTTTTTTTTTCTTTGTTTTTTTTTTTTCTTTTTTTTTTTTTTTATTATTATTTTTTTTTTCCAGTGGGTTTTGTCATACATTGATATGAATCAGCCATGGATTTACATGTATTCCCAATCCCGATTCCTATTTAGTTTTGTTATAAATTGCCCTGTACTTTTTTTTGCCCTGTACTTTGAATTCAAATGAGGTCTGGTTGAGGAAACTAGACTATCCACTTTCATAATTTTCTTCAAAATAAATCTTGGGAGAAAGAGCCTTTTAAGATAACCTAGGTTAATTCAACTACCAAATATTTAAATTCTAGCCAAGAACACCAGGATTTAAGTATCAAACTCTTGACTTTCAGTACAGTGCTTTTTCCTATGTATCATTCACTCCCTGTAACTTTATAATAAAATGATTGGGTTCCACAATCAGATAGGGCCAACCTGGACACTAAACTTGCCCTTTTAAACAGGGTTTAGACTCTCTCCTTTTACAAGAACAGCTAATTCTAAGTATACTTTGCCTGTTGTGTGAAAAGTAGGAAGAAAATGTTTGACAAATCTTCATGCAGACGTTGGCAGCTAGCTGTCCCTTTCTGCTCTGAGAGCTCTGAAGGCCACGGCACTGTGCCTCAGGGTGGCAAGGCAATTACAGGATGCGCAGACCAGTGGCAGGGCTCGAAAACGCTTATGACATGCACTGCCCTCAGGGCTGCGCAGAGAAGTAGGTCAAGGAGGGACCAGAGGAAGAAAGATACGTACTCAAGCAGAACCCTCACTCTCTAGCTCTTCCGGGCACTAGGCTTCTAGGGGCTGAGATCCTCAGTATTTTCTCTAAGGTGAAAATATGAAATGACAATCAACAAATCCCTAGCTCCCACAGCACCTAAAACAGTATGTATGCTTTTTATGTGTTACATACACCCTGTTCCAAATTTGCTTATTTTCTCACCAAAATTCCCCCTTGAGGCAGATATTATTGTTACCCCTATTAAACTGATGAAGAAATTGAGGCACAGAAGGGTTAAGTAACTTGCCTGATCTATCAAAGCTAATAGTAGCAAAACCAAGATCGAAACAGAAGCAGCCTGGCTATGGGTCTATATTCTATATTGCATTTCTACAACCCCTACATCTCTAGTACCTCCAGTGGTTGGCTGGCAAATGTTTGACAACCAGTTCTTGAGGGGTAGGGGCAGGGGGCTGATTTATAGTATTTGCCCATTTCCATGGTGTAAACACTCCCACTATGGCCAATTTCAAGCTATCAACACTAAAAATAAAATTGATAAGAGCCAGCTCCAACACATCAACGAGTTGAGCCATAAAGCAAGTGAATGAAAGACGATAGGGATTCAGGGACCGGGATGATACAGTGTGCCTCCACCAAGCTACCTGTCTTAGCAGCAATACCTGAGAAATTTGCAACTGTCATAGGGAAGATTCCACTGCTGAGTTTGGCTCTCACACCTTATTCACGTACTAAGATTCTTTGTCACAACCAGCCTCACTTCATTCAGGGCCTCACTACTAAAATAGGGCCTTTGTTTTCCTTACTGCTAATTCAAGTAGGGGAAAAAAATGCGCCCCCAACCCCACAAATGGCATACATTTGAACCCCTGGAAACGGTAAATACAGTATCATATATAACATGGCAAAAGAGACTGCACATGTGATTAAGTTAAACACCATGCAATGGGGAGATTATTCTGGATTAATGTAATCTAGTGTAGTCACAAACTTACTTGTAAGTGAAAGAGGTAGGCAGAAAAATGGGAGAGGAGATGTGATAACAGAAACAGAGGTCAGAGTTCTGGGACGTAGGAAAGATTCAACTGGCTATTGCTGGTGTAGAACACAGAGGAAGGGGCCATAAGCCAAGGAAGCCAGGCCACTAGGAACTGGAATATGCAAGAGAATGGGTTCTCCCCCAGGGCCTCAGAAAGAACACAGCCCTTCAATAATTTCATTTTTGCCCAATGAAACCCTTTTTGGGCTTCTGACCTCCAGAACTATAAAAAAAATTCATCTATGTTGTTTTAAGCCACTGAATTTGTAATTTGTTACAGCAACAATGGAAAAGGAATACACCACTATCCTCAACACCTGGAGCCAAACTGTGAATAAGAGTCTGAAGGTAGCTGGGGGAAGGTTTTTAGAAGCTGAGGGAGAAGCATATGTAAAGCCATGGAAGTGAGAGAATGTGTTTTCAGAGGAAGTAAAGGGTTTATATAACATTGTAGGGTTTACAATGTACTTTCACAAGTGATTTCTCATTTTTTTCTCCCAGAGATTATCTTCTCCATTAAATAAATAAAAGTGAGTTATGGCACGTTTGAATTCTTTGCCCGAAACCCCAGAGGAAGTTAAATGCAGGAACACATCTATAAACCAAAAAAGCTGGGTCTGATGGAACAATTTGCAAGCAAGGAAAGCCATGGATCCTCTCAGTGAGAGTTTCTTAGGAAGTGCATATTACGATCTGGACTTACGCTACATGTTTAGGAAAAGACTAGATAAAGCATTATTTTGTTCTGGATTGAGTGCTCCCAGGTAGTGGGGCAACTGTATACAGTAAGTTCCCTATATACAAATGAACTCTGTTCCAAAAGTGCAATCATTAAGTCCAAATTGTTCTTAAGTCCAACAAAGTTAGCCTAGGAACTACCCATTAACACAACTGGCTATATAGTACTCTATTGTAATAGGTTTATAATACTTTTCACACAAATAATACATAAAAAACAAAGACAAAAAATAAAACATTTTTTAATCTTATAGTACAATATCTTGGTAAGTACAGTAGTACAATACAACAGCAGGCATACAGGAGCTCGGGTCGCATGAACGAGCAACAAGAGTTATGACTGGAGGAGGGAGAGGAGATGGAAGACGGTGGAGCTGAAGGATCCTCAGCAACTGGAGACAGAGGCTCTGTACAAAAGCATGACCACTGGTAGAGGACTGCACGAACACGACAAGGCACACCAGACCCAGGAACTAACTTACGTTAGTTCTAACTAACTTACTAACTAAGTTAGTTACTTACTAACTAAGTCACTAACTAACTTACGTGTCTGGACATGTGAACGCACGTTCTCATCTTTGAAAGCTGGCAACTTGAAGTTCTGCGTGTAGGGGACTTATGGTATCTTGATCATTTGTATCAGAGGAACAGTGGGGAGAACGCTGTAATTGGTAGATAAGCAGTGGTCACTGGTGTAAGCCAAGTGAGGGGATGTTTGGTATTCTTGCATTTTGCACCATGTTCTTTTTGTCTGTGCTCAGACATGATTACAGTGGTCTTTTTGTCTCCCTCCATCGCAGACACCCTGTCTGATGCTGATTTTGTAGAACTGCTAACATTCTACAGAATACCACAGCCTATCAGTGAATACCAGGCCAGCTCCAGCTTGCAGCTGTCAGGGGCTGCTTTTCCTTTCTCACACAGCAGGGCTCAAGTCCCTATCTTGCGATGGCAAGCCCTATGCTCCCTCCTACTTCACGCTCGCTCACCAGGCCTCTCGGGGCTGTAGAGTCACAGCAGTTACTAGACCTGACTTGGCAGTTCTCCTAATTTCCCTTGTCTTCTGTTCCAGCTCCTTCTCCAGCTTATTTTATTTTCTGATTATATATGTTTTGCATAAATTAATAAAAAATTGTGATCATGAAAGAAAACAAATTTGTACACTACAATCACTCACGAACCTACCTCTCTTAACACACCACATGGTTCAGTTCTGTACTCTTTTCCAGATCTGGTCTACAGGCATCCACGTTTTTATCCAGGCATGAGGACAGGGTAAATATAAATTCGAATGTTGTTTTTTTTCACTCAATGCTATACGAGAACCTTAGTTTTCCAACTACAAAATTATATAGCATAATTAAGAACAGTTTTGAATAACAAAGTGTGTCCTTTCAATGCATCCATTCACACTAGTTGTCAGTGGAATTCCACACCCAGGATGAAAAAGTTGAGGTGGACAATAGGTAAGTAGGTTTAGTGGGTGGGGCTAAGCATAGTAGCTGAATGACTGAATGACTTAATGACCCCTGAACCCTCAAACTTTGGAGATTCCAGGATTCCATAATTAAGTTCTTGAGCTCTATCCTATGAACCTTGGAGCACCTCTTTGCAGATATGAGAGTTCCCTAGAAGCAAGGATAACGTGATCTTTTCTCCTGGCTCAGAGTACAGCAAAAGGAAAGATGAAAGGGAGACTTAAAATATGGTTGCTCCCTTAATACCAATCCGGAAGAGACTGATAAAATCTCTGGAGGAGCTTAGGCAAGGTCCACAGGGAGGGAATTCACTGGGAGTTGTCCCGACCATGTGCGGGTAGAAATGGAATACAGAGAGGTGAGGGCTCCCGGAACCCAGCAGTCAGAGAAGTGCCACACCCTGGAAACTGAAGACAGGCCTGTTTTAGAAACCAACTTCTTCAGGAGAAAGACCTCCCTGAGGGGACAGTGAGGAGTTTGGGAGCTGATACCATGTGTCATAATCTTTCACAACTGTGCTTAGCAGAGTCCCCTTAAATGAATGAAACTGGCTGAAGAAAACAGCTATTTACTAACCGAGAGGCAGCACCAAAAAAGCTTTCCCCTTGAGGGAGCTGCTCTCCCCAACACCACCTGCTGAAATCCCTGGAAACTCTGACAAAAGTCTTAGAACGCCTCCCTGGAAGCCTGGGAAGCCCTGACAGGAAGTCTTAGAGCCCCTGCCAGGAAGTTCTGCAGGGACCCTGGCAGGAGCTCTTAGACTGCTCAGAAGCTAGGGAGTCGTGGACAGGAGGAACACGACCAGCTTTGGGACTGCAATAGAGCAGCAGCTCTTGATCTCTGCTAAACTTCCTAGTTATTTTCCCATCAGGAAAACCAGGGAGTAGAGATTATTGGTTTGTTTTTAAAAAAACAGATATTGGTGGGGAGGAGAAAGGCAGCGTAACCAACTAAGAAACATTATGGGGTTTGAGTTGGAACTAGATACAGTACAGCTGACCCAGATCCACAGAGTGCAATAAAGACTGTTTCGGGGACTTCCCTGGCGGCGCAGTGGATACGAATCCACCTGTCAGTGCAGGGGGAATAAGTTAGAACTCTAGGAGGGAAGACCCCACGCGCCACAGAGCAACTGAGCCCTACACCACAACTACTAGCCTGAGCTCTAAAGCCCGGAAGCCGCAACCACTGGGCCCAAGGGCTGCAACGACTGAAGCCTGAGCACCTAGGGCCTGTGCTGAGACGCCATCGCGGTGAGGAGCCCACACATCACAACCAGAGAGCGGCTGCGGCTCACACAGCCGGAGGGCGGCCGCCGGTCACACAGCCGGAGAGCGGCCACCAGTGACACAGCCGGAGGGCAGCCACCGGTCACACAGCCGGAGAGCATCCTCCGGTCACACAGCCGGAGAGCGGCCACCAGTCACCACCAGTCACACAGCCAGAGAGCGTCCGCCGGTCACACAGCTGGAGAGCGTCCGCCGGTCACACAGCCCGAGGGTGGCCACAAGTCGCAGAACTGGAGAGCGGCCACCAGTCACACAGCCAGAGGGCGGCCGCCGCTCACACAGCCGGAGAGCGTCCGACGGTCACAGAGCCGCAGAGCGGCCACCAGTGAGACAACCAGAGAGCGGCGGCCACTCACACAGCCGGAGGGCGACCACCACTCACGGAACCAGAGAGCAGCCACCAGTCACACAGCCAGAGGGCGGCCACCGCTCACACAGCCGGAGGGCGGCCACTAGTCACACAACTAGAGAAAAATCCGTGTAGCAACCGAGAGTCAACACAGGGGGAAAAAAAAGTTTCAGGAGGAAGGAGATTCATGGAAAATATTTAATTCATTGCAAAATATCCTATTCACTTCATAACAAATGGTCAGTTCCTTAACTGGCGGCTTTGGCTCTGTCTGCTGTAAAAGATGTTTACCTTGGAGATCCGAGATTTCTCACTGCTACTTCTCTATGCAGGAAAGAAAACTGGAGGGCTGAGCTGATTACTGAGACATAAAGAAAAAGCCACATTGTGTGGTTCTCCTCTCTCCTAGCAGGACAAGGGAGAAAGTACTGCAGCCTTAGGGCACAGGGGGCACAGAAGATTGATGCTTTAGAATCTTAAGGTTTCTCTTTAAGAAGGTAGAGCCTTCCCCAGTGTCAGGGGGTTTTGCAGAATGGAAGGGCCACAGGATAACTGCATATTCAGTGGTAGTGGGCTGGGTCAGAAGGGGAGATGGGAGTGTCTGTTTTTTCTTAGCTCGATAATAGAAGGTTAAGGCAGAAAGAGGAGAAGGGATATTTTTTTTTTAAGGCACGTGAAAATCAAAACCATAAAAAATATTTGAAGCATGAAGGGACCCAAGACTGACTTTTGGTGATCCAGTCACTTCTTTCTCAGGCTGAGATCAGAACATAGGAATTGTCTGTTGAGTTTGGGGAAAGCAGCACTTGCTTCACACCAGTGGGAGAAATTCTCTGATGTTCCTTCTAAATCCACAAAGGGAGGGAAGGAGAAGGGAGTCAAAAAGCAATAAGACAGGAAGGAGCAAGGAAAGGGAGAAGCTCTCAGACAATGGATACATCACAGGGTCCTAGTTTTACCCTTGAGCATCACTTCTGCAGCCACTGGGAGAATATCCAGCAGTCTGGAACCCTAGGTAGATCTGGGAGCACTGGGCTGAGAAGAGCCAACACTGAGTAGGGAAGGGTAGGGACAGAAGGACAGCGGCTGTGGTTGTTGATAGCATGTAGAGGGCTAGCACCTTAACTGCGCACAGAACTGGCTCCTGAGGCTTGAATCCAGAGAGCCAGGTGGGGCCCACGTTAGCGAGGACTGGACCCCAGGAAATGTTGGCTCTCCTGCTAATGCTAATTGCAGCAATGTAAGACAGACTATAGAGGGAGGGAGAGTGAAACTGTGATAGGACAAATCTTGGGTGACCAAACTTAGTTAACAGGGACAAGTCAGGGAGTAGTCACATTGGTGAGGAACTGGTGCTGGAAAACGTTGGAAAATATAGGTTCCTTTGTTGATGGTAACTAGAAGTGCTTGACCGTGACTACAGAGGAGCCTATGGTGAAATATTTGGTAAGACAAAACTTGGCAAGTTTTTATTCATAGACAATTCTGATTGTGTTCACACTGAAGGAGGAGCAGAGTACTGGGAAATGGTAGTTCTTCTGTTGATGGTAATTGGAAGAGCTTTAGGGCAACTAAAGACATGAGAGTCAGATATCAGATAGTAGGGCAAAACTTAGATGGCTATTATACATACGGACCAGCTAGTTAGTATCCACACTAGGGGAGGATCTGGGCTCCCAAAATGTTAGGTCCTTTGTTATGGTAACTGGACGAATTTTAAGGTTTGTATAAGGGCCTAGAGAGAAACTGGATTAGAATAAAATCTAGATGGCTAAGTTGGATTCAAAAAAACAAAGGTGGAAAATAGCTAATGTCTTAAGTCTATCGGGGCAATGAGTTTTTCCCCTGCGGGTGGTCAAATGAGGCAGCTCCCCATGAAGTCTGCTTCTTATAGTTTAAAAAAATGTTTTCAAAAAATACACACACACACACAGAAGCTTCAAACAGAGTTAATGCTGACACTGAGAATAAGAAAGAAACGTAGATACAGGGAGAAGGGAAAAATGCGTACTAGGAGAAAGTTAGTGGCATTGAAAAGTGGCTGCTGTCAAAAATCCCTTTAGGCATAGACAAGGTTCAAGAGAATCATTCAACACTGCAGGGTGCAGGGGCAAAGAAGATGCCATGAACACATTAGTTTAGGGTTTGAACTGGGCCAACTAGAATATCACCAAACCCCAATTTGGAGCAATCTAGAGCAGACTTTTACATTATGTGGAATTTTCAAATAGACTGAGAAATTCCTCAGTCAAACAGATTGAGCACTATCAACAAATATATGTTATTTTTTAACGTATTATTGATTGGTTCTCTGCTTCCAAAAGGCTTTTGAGGTAGCTTTTATTGGTACTGGTTTCCCATTTTCATGTAATAAGGAAGAAAATCTCCAGGAGAAAGAGATGGGGACATATAAATTTTAATGGAAGCAAATGGAGCAATAAACCTTAAGTATTAACATCACAACCAAGGCTGATGTTTCAGAAACTACTGGCTGCTGGAGAAGAGCGGCATGTGTACCAGCTCACTATTCAAAAGCAGGAATAGGAAAAACATCCCTCATCTGCTAAAGAACCTAAAGAGAAATTATACAAATGAACTTCTTTACAAACAGAAACAGACTCACAGACTTAGACAACAAATTTATGGTTGTTGGGGGGGGGGGGAGAACTGGGGAAAGAGAAAGAGGATAGTTAGGAGACAGACATGTACACACTACTATATTTTAGATACCCAACAAGGTATCTGTATAGCAGAGGAAATTCTGCTCAATGTTACGTGGCAATCTAGACGGGAGTGGAGTGTGGATGGGGAGAGAATGAATAGATGTATATATATGGCTGAGTCTGTTTGCTGTCTATCTGAAATTATCACAGTGTTGTTAATCAGCTATATTCCAATATAAAGTTAAAAAAAAATTCAAAAGGAAGAAAAACTCTTCAGAGTTTTGCAATCTTCTATCCACCTACACAAAAGAAACACTGTATCCTTAGTGTGCACGTGAAAAATAGTAATACAGAAATGGAAATAATGCACTAATTTATTCCCTTGAAACATTCTAGCATACAGAATACAAAGTAAAATGTTGAAGTCCCAATTTCCCCCCTCGACTCACCTAACTACTTTAGACAGTATCAAGTACTTTTTCATGCATTTATAGAATTACATTATTTCAAACCTAACTATGATTAAGCTATATATGAGTTTTCCGTATCACCACATAAAGATTTTATTCTTCTCAGCAGCTACAAGAATACTAGATTAGGCATGGACCCTATTTCGTTCAACCATTCTCTGAATGGACAATGAGTTTTCCCCTATCTTATATTATTAAATACATTTCTACCACAATAAATGTCAAAAATTTGTGTGTCATGAATTTGTGTGACATGAACTCTAGGTGAATACATAATTAAAGTGAACTTAATAGTTTTCTTTTATAAAAAGAAGTGCTGCAAGAGAATTAAGACCAAGAAACATACTTTTCATTAAATATATACAAGTTATTTAAAAAACAGACATCATTTCTTTATGCACAGGGAACACAGTCCAGGAAGGGGAAAAAAGGGGAAGAGCAGTGAGGGAGAAAGGAAGAGACAGATGAGATCTCTGCTCTTTCTGAAGCTTGGTGGGCCAGGTATTAACAAAACATTTGGTCAACACAGTTTCTAGAGCAAAGCTGCTCAGCTTTTGAAAGTTCAAAAATATGGATAAATTTGCCAAGTTTAAGAATTCTTACTTGAAATACAGAAATAGAAACCTTGCTCAGATCTTTCATTTTCCCAATTTTCAGTGAAAAAATATACCTCTGTGGACTAGAGAAAATGGCTTTACAGATTTTGGGGAACCAGAATTTGAATGACACCCTCCTTCTGCAATCCCCTGAATTCCGGAAGACTGTTACAAAATACCTTGGAAAGTACATTTTTATCAACATACCTGCGCCAGCTCATGTTAAAGCAAGGTAGAGATCAGATGAGGGATAGTTTTTCCTCTCCTCTCCTGCAGGCCTACTTGGAATTCTTTTAAGACAGTTTTTACCAAGAATGTACAATATTAAGTGATCAAGAAGCAACTGAGGAGATGACCTAGAGGGGTACAGTGGTGGAGGTGGGGAGGCTCAAGGAGAGAGTATGTGTGTACTTAGAGCTGACTCACATTGCTATATAGCAGAAACGAACACAACGGTGTAAAGCAATTACACTCCAATTTTTAAAATAAGCTTTAAAAAAGTCAATTGAGGATCTGAATTTAATTATTCATCTGGAAAATAACTCGCAATAATCAACTTTGATTCCTCAAGAGGCTGAAAGATTCAAAAACAGACAAGATCACAGACACAATATGGTCTTTCGGTCTCCATGATAATGGATTTACTTAACCAACTCTAATGTAGAACTTTCTAAAGCCCAGGCTCTGACTTCAGGGCTTTGTACTCTGCTTATTCCTTATTTGTAAACTAGGGATAATAATAGTAATACCTACTTTGCAAAGTTGCCATGAGGTTATATGAGGCTGAGTAACTGATCCGAGGTCATACATGTATCCTGTGTTGTGCAGTGTTCCATCCCCTTTACAATTAGTTCACCTTCTGCTTCCCTTGACTACTGGTTCACTCATTCTCCCAATTTACTGCAAAGAATGGTGGAGGTGAGATTGACCTAAAAGTTCTCAATATGCTTTTTTACTCATCTGCAAGTTTTTAAGCACTTCTTCTAAATGAGTGCTCAACTGCAATTGATGATACAGGAAAATATTTTAAAATATTCATTTAAATCTTGATCTAAAAATCTGATGATAAATACAAAACCTAAATGAAACATAAGGAAAAAGAAACTAAGGAACTTTTAAATAATTTTGAGTCATTATGGAAGATTCTTCCCTTTCCTTTAACTCTTACCTGAGAAGATTTGATATTTGGAATAGAAAAGGCTCAGGCTTAGGTAGATCTGGACCAACTGTAAACCAGTTTGTGTTTTTCTAAATAACCTTTCCTGGTTAGGACAACAATTAACCACATGCTAAGTAATAACAGTGATTCGATATTAAAATTCAACAAACAACCTAACCAAAAAACAAAGCATGTCAAAGTATGTCATTATGTATAAGCTCCCTCTCAACACACACACACACAAACACACACACTCATTTCTCCTATGTGCACCTTTCAAGAGCCACTATATACCTTCCATAGAAGGGCCTAAGTGGAGTCCTCTCTCTAATCTAGGCCCCTAGGTGCATGCCTTCTAGCTATGGATTTACATTTAAACACATTAAATAACAAAGAGTCCATTCCACCTTACAAAGCGCCCAGGTTCCCTCCCTAGACATACTTAGTTTCAAAATTTCCAACAAGGGCATCAGGCCAAAGCATAAGGCTGGAGGTTTTCTGTTAGGCAACTGCTTTCTTTTCCCCTCCCTTTTTCTTGGGCTTTCAAGAAATTCATGCTCCCTTACCAAATATCAAAAAAAGTTTACTTTTATCAAGACTTGCCCTTTGTCATATTCCCCAAGGCTCTGAAAAACCTTTTGATCCAGTAATTTCATCTTAAAGTCCTATTCCTGGTTTCTTCCACTAATGGCTATAGTTCCTTCACCTAAAATTATAATCTAATTAAAGTATGGTTAAGCCTTCTTTTCAGAGGAGTATCCACATTTGTTTGGTGAGAATTCTTTTCTTACTGCAAAACCATGCACTAATTGTGAATAATTTAAGGAAAATTTAGAATCCCTTCTAAACTATCTTGAGTTAACACAGCAATAGCATTTTAGTGAATATCCTTACAATTTTCCCATAGGCATGTTTTTGCAGTAATAGATTCATTTAGCTCATAAGGTTTTCTATACAAAAACAACTCTTATGATGATCATTTTCTGTAATTTTAATGATCACATGACTGTGCTTTAATTCATTCAACCAATACTCTATTGTCCTCGGGTTCCCAGACCCTTGACGACTTGCACCTAGGAGAGTGGACACCAGCACAGACTCTGAGAACAGAAGCCCCACAGTATGATGGGAGTTGTGTCTGATGGGGAGGGTGAGGATGCATTCACGGTTAAAAGTGGATGGGTACTCACGTCAGGTAGAAGATCCTGTGGCATCGTTTCTACTTGCGGAACAAATGGTTCTACCCTGCACTAAGAAGACACCGTGTTTGAAACACTACATCTTCCTGCCCATTTCACAGTGTATTTCTTTAAACGTGATTTTACTTCAAAGCCATGTTTAGTGTTAGATTCTGGCACCAAAGGGCTTCCCAAGTGGCGCTAGTGATAAAGAATCCACCTGCCAATATTGGCAGGAGACCCAAGAGACGTAGGTTCAATCCCAAGGTTGGGAAGATCCCCTAGAGGAGGGCATGGCAACCCACTCCAGTAATTTTGCCTGGAAAACTCCATGGACAGAGGAGCCTGGTAGGCTACAGTCTATGGGGTCGCAGAGCCAGACATGACCAAGAGAGCACATAAACACGCACTAGCACCAGAATATAGATGTGTGTATATGCATGGGCTCATACACACACATTCCCTAGTTCTGTCCAGTGAGAGAGCCAGTGACACATATCTCAGCAGCAGTAAGCATGGCCAGCACGGAGATCTTGGCTTCTGACACCCAATGTCATTACCCAATGAAGGAAATCAGGATCCTTGGAGAGACGAATTCTAGAGCTGGGTCAGGGAACACACAAGAGAAGCCAGGAACCTCTCTAGTGACAGGAAAAAAAAAGATTTTAATAAAAAGGTCACGAGAGAGGAGCATAGGAGGGGGGTGGGGGGAAATGTCAAAGAAACAACACAGGAGCCAACCTAAAAGATCGCCCAACAATTAAAACTCGAACACTTTGAGTCATAAATAACACGGCCCCAAAATATAAAATAAATACCCGGGCAATTATTTAAAGTATAAATACATTAGTATAACTAAATGGGAGAAAAGAACCAAATCTCCTACACAGAACTCCAAGTAATTTATGTAAACATCCCCACCTTCTACTCCCCACCTCCCACTCCAGCTGCTAGCTAAGAGTAGAGTATGGGAAGGACGGGAAAAGCAGTTCTATAGCTAATGTCAGGCAGTAAGAAGACAAGGAACAGAGGGCATAAACAATTAGGCTCGCGTAGCTGAGACATGGATAGGTATCCAAAAGCATTTTAAGCAAATTATAATTGGACCAAGTCACAATATTGGCACTCCAACTGCCTGCACCCAATTTACACAGCCTATTTGTGTTTTTCCTAGAAGGCAAAAGGCTCCAGAAATGATGGATGGCTCCAAAATGATCCAATTGCTTAAAACAAAGAAAAACTGATTTCACATTCCCCCCCCCCCCAGACATTTAGTTGCAAAAGTGTTTTAAATTGAGACAGGCTGACTTTTGGTGCTAAAAGATAAAAAAGAAAAGAAAGCAATTAGGAACTTTTTTTGAGGCTGAATCAAAAACTAGGGCTGGTAAAGAGTTCTGTGCCTCAATCGATATGAGAGGAAGCAGAGGGGGAACTGGAGATCTGGGTAGTGCTTAACCCTTGTTATGCAAAAAGGACACTTAGGTAAACCCCAACACCATTTCTGAATTATTAGACAAGGAAGGGTAGATTTTACTAGGCTAGAGTTTCACTGTCTAAACTGCAAAAATGAACTAAGATTTTTTTTCTCCCTTTGTTTCTTAAATCTCAACAGTTTTGATCATTTAATGTGAAAGTTGCTCAGTCGTGTCTGACTCTTTGGAGACCCCATGGACTTACACAGTCCATGCAATTCTCTAGACCAGAATACTGGTGTGGGTAGCCTTTCCGTTCTCCAGGGGATCTTCCCAACCCAGGGATCAAACCCAGGTCTCCCGCATTGCAGGCGGATTCTTTACTAGCTGAGCCACAAGGGAAGTCCAAGAATACAGGAGTGGGTAGCCTATCCCTTCTCCAGCAGATCTTCCCAACCCAGGAATCAAACAAGGGTCTCCTGCATTGCAGGTGGATTCTTTACAATTGAGCTATGAGGGAAGCCCCCCTCCTTTTGATCATTTAATGTCCACTGTAAATTGCATATCTGTGGACTCCCCTCCTCACTCTTTGGTCTGGTGCTTTGGGGTCCTACTGCCAAGTTCCTATCCATCATGCAACTCATACTGGGATCTACCAGCCTAGTACCCTATACCCTGGTGCCCCAAGTGATCACATTGGAGCTCTCCAGGAAAACAAAGACTGGTTCTGTCATGACTCTCCAGTGCTGAAAGGACCCAGAGTCCTTGGGGCAAGTGGACCTAGAGACCACATTGCAGACAACTCTTCATTAATTCCCCGTCTAGATGAGCTCACCAGCCATCAGTTCTACAGACATTGCATGAATCTGCCTAACTAGCTGGACTAACTAGCCTAATTAGCTGCCTGACTAGCCCTCGAAGGATAGGGGGTAAAAGCAATAAAGCCCACATACCAAAAGATGCTACCTCTTCTGTCTTTTATGGCAAGACACAGAGTGCCACTCATCCCTTCTGGAAAACCACTAAAAGCTACTGAGAACTGAGTCCACTCACTCTCTTGCTGCTTTCCCTCTCTCTCCACACCTCCCCCCCGCCCCCAATCCTCCATATCCCTGCTCCTTCCTGGACATCTCTTCCGTTCTCATTTAACCACCTTCCCCTGCTTACTTATAATATCACCTTGCACAGGGCCAACACAGCCTCTCAGGATCCAACTCTAATTTACCTTAAGTTCCCACATTCTGACATAACTCAGGTCTTTCAGAAGCCTCTGGTTTAAATTCCCGAGCCAGGAAATAATAACCACCTCTACCTGAGAGAAGGCCTTCATGTCAGACATCATCTCAGCTCACTGGCCAGTCTATGAACAGACTGCCTCTGTCCATTCTAGTCAGTTGTTTAAGGGTATGGAGGGTCACACGAATAGAACCAGTCCAGGAAAACTGCTATGTGCCAGCAGCTGCACTAGGCACTACATCTAATCTTTAGTCCTTACATCAGTCCTAGTTAGTAGGTAGTATTTTATTCTGATTACAAGTGAGGGAAAACTTTCAGAAGGACTAAGTAATTTATCTGAGATTACACAACTGATAACCAATGAAGCTTGAGAAACCACTCAGGACTCCCTATCCGTGTTTCTTCTACTCTGCTGACCTGCCTGTTACACACAAGTCACCTTTCATCACCCAACCCCCTATTAAGTTTGGGTGTGGGATTCCCAAGTGGATCAGTGGTAAAGAACATACCTGCCAATGCAGGGGACACAAGAGATGCACGTTTGATCCCTGGGTCGGTAAGGTCCCCCGGAGGAGGAAATGGTAACCCACTCCAGTATTTTTAAGATTGATGTATTTATTGGCTGCACTGGGTCTTCATTGCTGCGCGGACTTTTTCTCTAGTTGCAGTAAGCGGAGGCTACTCTCTAGTTCTGGAGTGTGGGCTTCTCATTGCAGTGGTTTCTCTTGTTGCAGAGCATGGGCCCAGTTGCCCATGGCATGTGGGATCTTCCCGAAACAGGGATTGAACCAGTGTTCCTTGCATTGCGAGGAGGATTCTTAACCACCGAACTACCAGGGAAGCCCCACTCCAGTATTCTTGCCAGGAAAATCCCATCGACAGAGGAGCCTGGTGGGGTACACTCCATGGCATCGCAAACAACTGGACATGACTGAACATGCACACATGCACAGATTAAGTTTGGGTGACAAGTGTCTAGTTTCCCTTTTAAGCATCAATGCTGGTAATTTATGAAAACTAAGAGTCTGGGGGCCACAAGGCAAGGAATAACAAACATGGAATGTAATATCAATCAAGCATTTGCTGAGAACCACTACAGACCAAACACCAACAACCAAACAGGTGTTGATGGGACACAAAAGTCAAGACCCATTTTCTGTTCTCACCAAGTTAACATGTGGGAAACAGACAAGCAAACTGCAGAGAAGAATGCAACAAAAGCCGTAAGACAGATGCCCATAATGTGCTATGAAAATGTAGAGAGAGCACATGCTCTGACCTGAAGCAGCTGAGGAAGACTTCTAGGAGAGGTGACTTGAACTGGGCCTTAAAGCACAAGCCAGTTTCACACCACACCAGCCCAGGCAGAGCACAGTCTGGACACACACGGGAGCAGAAAGATGCCTGAAGTCTGAGGAGTTCCAATGGCTGCAGGATAGTCTGCAGAAGATGAAAAATAATCATGTGCTATGGAAAGCAGTCTGGGCCTAATTCTATAGACACAGTAAGTTTTTCATGTGTTTTGAGCAAACACGTAAGGTGGCCAGAACATTTTATGAGTCCATGATCTGTGTTTGGAAATAGAGATACTAGCTTGGATAGGGAAGAAACCAGGGGCAGAGATAACCCCTAGGTTGCTACTGCAATAAGACAGATCACAGACAACTGAGGCCCTGGACTATGGTTGAAGCTGGGAATGGAAAGCAGCAGACTGATGAGACATCTTGGGAAGATCAACAGTCATCTGAAAACAAAGTGGATATGTGTGTGGAGGACTGGGTATGGTGACGGGGCCACAGCGGTCAATCATAAAACCATCTCCTCAGGCTTGGAGCCTCATTCTCTGGAGTCCAGCACAGTGCAAGGCGGGCGCAGAACAAGTGCTCGACCAGTAGTTACTGCCATGAATGAACCCATGTTTACTTCTTGGAGGAAAATAAATGTCAAGTTACATATACCTTCCCCTTACTGAATAAATGCAAAATGTTTATTATAGCAGACAATAAATCTCTTTGCTCTTATACCGTTAAGCCACAATATACATGCAGTCTATGGCTGCCTCACATTTTGCCAGGCCACACAGCAATATATTGGTGCTCAAAAATAAACCTCATATGATAAACATATTATTTTTGTGAGTAACGAACTAGAGTCCCTCTGCAGCAGCAAAAGCTGAAAAACAACATTGAAATCCTCACTCAAGATTAACTACCTAAACTTTTCCAAAATTCTTTTGTCTTGTGAAAAAGAGTATTTATAATATGTCCAGAGAACTAAAGAGCAGAACTAAAGAACTGAAGGAGGAGAAGTATAGACAGTTTCCAAAAAAAAAACCTGAACTGTCAACTGGACTATCTAACCATAAGCACCATGGAAATCATTCAGAACACCTTAAGTCAGGACCACCATTCGACTTTGAATTCTGTGGTTTACTGTTTCCCAGACAGGGAAGCCCTTAACCACCCAATCCAATTGAACAAATACCAGTAATTGAATGCTGTTCTCTAGGCATTCACATTTTAATTTATAATTCAAACAGAATTTATGGGGGGAAAAAAAAAAGACCAGACTGCCTAGAGTTTAAAAAACATATTGTTTTAAAAAACAAAGCAGCACACTTAAGGGCTGTAACACAAAAGGCTAAAGCTACAGGTGATAAAAAAAAGTGTAAGTGGTTTCCTATTTGGCGGTATCAAGGGGGAAGCAAGGGTACAGGCCAAGTTATCTGCCTGAGCTCAGCTTTTTCACTTAAGTGTCTTAATTTGGAAATTCTACTATCAGACATGAACTCCTTTAAAGAAAGCTTTACGCTCTTCTTGCAGGTTTCTAAAAAGCATTCCATTTTCACATTTTATAAACCAGGGTCTGAGAGTTCAAAGATGAGTAAATCATTGATCTTGCCTTCAAAAGTTTACAGCCTGGTTGAAGAAAAGAACCGTAAACAAGTAGAAGAGAAATAAGAAATTATAAACAAATAGGCATGGAATTCAACACATAATGGGAGCTTGGAAAAGACGTTAAGTTTTCACAGAGGAGACCCTCTATTGAAGTGAAGTCACTCAGTCATGTCCGACTCTTTGCGACCCCATGCACTTCAGCCTACCAGGCTCCTCTCTCTGTCCATGGAATTTTCCAGGCTAGAGGACTGGAGTGGGTTGCCATTTCCTTCTCCAGGGGATCTTCCAAATCCTCTATTGAAAGTTGTGACTACATGTTTGCAGACATTAAGAACCCGAGAGCTGGCACGCTGAGCAAGGGGAGCAGCAGGGGCAAAGGTGACACATGAAACACAAGGGCATGAAGAAACCCACGAGCGGATCTGGCCGCAAAAGGCGAATTTAAGCCTGGCTGATGGGCCAGAGTTAGGCTGTGGAGGGCCTTAAAGTTATACTAAGGGCTTTTCTCAAACATATAGCACGTCACTTGAACCACACAAAGTACCATGGAAAAAGTGTATGTGACTGACTCTAGACCTTACTCACAGCAAGGGAAAAGGGTTGATGTCACTCTCTGACAGAGTAGCTTGGCTACCCCCCAGCTTCTCCAGCCCTTTTGGCTCATCCAGAACACACTCCCAACAGGACGCAATTCAAACCCTTGGCTGAATTATAGCCCTCCACGGTTTTGCACCAACTCTCCCATTCTACCCTTCCAAACAATCCAGGCTAGTCAAAGTCTATTCACTTCTGGCTCCTCCTGGCCTCCACCCACCAGGAATATTCCACAATTTCTATCATGGAGAGGTAGAAACTGTCCCAGCTACCTAAAGGACTCAGTTCCAATCCAAAGAGTGACATAAAGCACTTGACCATCACATGAGCTTGAGGTATTCTCCTTCACCTCTCAATTTTTTGATGGAAGTTATTATCTGAATACTTTATGATTACTCACATGCTAGCTGATCAATATGTTATTGTCCCAAATTTCTTTTCCCAAACAAAAGACTGAGAGCCAAAAGAAAAATGTTTCATTATCACACACACTACTAGAATCAGAAGAGAAAGGAAAGCGAACATATAATTTTTTGCACTTTTCAAGTGCAAGACTGGAAGTTATAAGACAGAAGGCAGTGAGATCTGTTTCCTTGGTCAGGATTACTATCATGTGGTATAAGTTTCATAAAAATGAATTCACAGTCCTTGTGCAGCTAAAAGGAAGTTATCCAACCCCACCCTGAAAATCTGAAGGTCTGGCATAGTGTAAATGTATCTGTTTGTCCCAGCTAATTAAGCACAACAGAATCATTAATGCACATCATTTGTTTCATGTGTTTTAAGTAATAGATTATGCTCACACTAACATTTTAGAGATAATCTTTTCATATGTATTCTTTATTCATACTTGACCCACACAGGTAATACTATTCCTTCACTACATCTGAGTTAACTCTTATCCAGGAGACTGGTGTCTTGCCCAAGGTAACACAGCTACCTAGAGTCAGAATCAGAAATAAATCAAAGTTTATTGGATTTCACGCTGATGTTGAATCAGCAGAATTAGGAACAAATACTATTTCTAAAATACATTTCCAAAATTACACCTAACAACAGGAACCTTACTCAACGTCATTAATACTCAAGATTTTATGATAGCTTCTTATTCCCATGTCTCAGAGAGAAATTTTTTATTTACTACAATGGTTTTCTTCTGAGATTTAGGATAAAGAAATCACACAAAAATGAAACTATACATAAGACAGCTATGCTCCATTTGTAAGCTGAGGTTCAATCTGTTTCCAAACTAACGTGAGCTATGCTGACTCCCTCTTTCTGCCTCACAGAGTGACATCTCCGAAATCTGAAAACACATTCAAAGATGGCTGTGCCATCACCATCCACTTAACAAAGATCATCTCTTACATGAGTGTGGTATGAAACTTTTCCCTTGTTTTACAAAGAGAAATTAATATAGTAGTAAATAGATAGCACATTTAGCATAGTCTAAAGCCAATAAATTAAAATGCTCACCACTACATACAGGTCTAAAAAGAATGGGAAAGTCTTAAGCCTCTGTAGCAACAAGTACCTAAAAAACAAGCTCCACAGTGAAAGTAAGTATACATCAAACTCGAATTGAGGCACATTCTATACACACATACTTTAGGTAATATATGGTATATGTTTCTACACTCCTACGAAGATGCATTAGAAATTTAAAATACCTATATTTTTGTAAAACATTCCAATTCTCAAATGTCAAAACCAAGAAAGACAACACTTTCAATGTTAAGGACACAATTTAGGCATAATTTAGACATACTCTTCAAAGACAACTAAACTGAAAAGAAAAAAAAAATTAAGATACTGAGACTCCATGGTTCTCAAACTGTTCATTCAGGCACTCTGCAAAATAAGGACTGTAAATAAGAGTTCAATTCATTACATCCTCACCACTCACACTGCAATAGAAGCTGCTTTCCAAAAGAATCAGAAGATGGAATTTTCTTGCACTCTGCCTAATATTAGTTCTAAAATTTATTCCACTGAACCTTTTTTTTCTTATTTAGAGCAAATAACAATATCCTAAAGTAATTAAGTAAAGGCATCTTGACAAAAGGCTCTCTCCACCATTTAAGGTAGCCACATTAAGTTGGAATTTTAAAACATAGTTTTCTCTATGTAATTTTTTTCAAGTGTATGTGTTGGCAGGTTACATATTGTCTAAAAGAACAGTAATATACAGACAGCTGCATAGGGAATAGCATCCTGAAATATATATACATAAACATTTTATTAGAATTCAACACAGTATTTGGTTAACATTGAGGTTTAAGTGGGATTCCTAGCTTCTTTTACTAGTATCTAAAGTATACATCTCATTAAAGAAATTCACTAACACTCTAAGAAAAACCTGAGCTGTGGTGTGAACTAGAGCTTTTGATAAAGGTAGAATTTTTTTAAAACATAAAATGACAGATCTATGAGAGCGCAAGATAAAAACTCTGTAATATTTTTGTTTTGAGCTATGGCAAAACAGAAAAAACTTTACAAAATACAGTTGAACCAAATAGTCTTCCCCTTCAGCAGAAGGCCAGACTAGGTCATTGATCTGAAAGGATCCAGTTACCAGAGCAATGTAGTTACTTGAAAATAATTACTGAGTTCAGTTCCTGAACACGTAATTCCTCTAATCTTAATATTGGTAATTCACTAATACAAACATCTCCTTTAATGGGTTTCATCAACTCTGGTAACAGTTACAAACAGTGAAAAAGATCCAACTGCTGTATTAAATTAGTAAAGACAATTTATATTTTAAGAAATTGAGAACAGTT
Organism: Cervus canadensis; assembly: GCF_019320065.1. Classification (NCBI taxonomy): domain Eukaryota; kingdom Metazoa; phylum Chordata; class Mammalia; order Artiodactyla; family Cervidae; genus Cervus; species Cervus canadensis. The sequence continues at coordinate 84,841,033 of NC_057392.1, forward strand.
TTGATCAAATATAAATAAGTAAGAAATCAAATAAGCACATGGGTGTACAAACATATGACTTTAATTTTGGAAACACAAACACCTTTAGCCAATTATTTAAATAGAAAGCTACCCAATATTTTACAGCCACTGTTAACACTGCAGGTAAAACCCTAACATCCTCCTATGTAACTAAGAGAAACATTAACTTTATCATCCAGAAACCTGACAGCAGATGAAATTTCCTCCTTCTCACATCCCAGTAGTGTCTAACTTATCTTCTCTTACTTCTTTGTCATGAACTCTGAAGCTTAATGACAAATTATTACCCATTATTTCCTCCTTTATGATGTATACCAAGACAAAAAACCACTGACATCATTTCACATTAGTTTAACAAAACTATATTATGCTAACGTTGCCAACAACATACAATTGACATTTCAGTATACCATGAACAATTACATAGTATTTCACAACTACACTAGTTACTCTGATTAACAAAATATTTCTTTATAAAAAAATCTGTTCAAAAGGTTACATTCACTTCATTTAATATCAAAACAATGGTCATAGAAGATTCAAAAACAGAAAATTACTTACCTTAAACATTTGTATTCTCCAAAGGCATATACTCTACTTGGATTAGTCAAGGTTCGGGCTTCCTGGAATACTCAAAAGGATTGTGGAGCTACTGAACTTAGTATACCCAATAGCCAAAGTCCCCCCACCCCTACCCGAGTCTCCTGATTTTGCCAATCAAGGGGTCCTTAACAATGTCAAAGAATGCCACAGGGTTCACCAGTGAACAAATGGGTAAATTAAGATGTAACTGCTCAAAAGATTTTCATTCTGGGAACTTAAGTTACAGGTAATTTCTAGTCACTTCGAGCTCTCTAGAGAATTATATCAAAATGACATGGCTCCAGAAGGCTGAGTAATAACTCGGTTAACAGGCATAGCTCACTCTAGGTTTCATAATCTGGCTAAAGTCCCATCTGGAGACCTGGATCTCTCTTTAAAGAGACTGAAAGGAAGATGGCTATGTAGTTGCTGCATAGATCTCACTTTACAGCACTGCCCTTTTGCAAAAGACCAGCAGTAGATCCTGTTTTCCCAAACTGAAGTAAGTTGGAAAAGGACTGTTCCCTATATGAAAAAGGATGAAAAGTGAAAACAACAATCAGTGTTTGTTTTGCAGTGAACTGGTGCAGAAGCAGCGCGCACCCCAAGCAGCAAGAGGGATGCTGCCAAGCGCCTTCCCTGGGAACAACCAGCTGCAGTGGCTCTTGACTGTGTGAGCATCTATGCTTTATCTGGGTTTATTTTGTAACATCACTAGCAGGATGTGTCCTCAGGTGACTGCTTCTTTGCTTTACACCACTTTGGCTTATGAAAAAGTTTCACCGGAAAGCCCTACTTTTCCATAGTGGGAAAACCTGTATAGGTAGTCAGTTTCAGAGTCTGGTCCCTAGCTTTAAACTAACTTGGCTACAGAGATGTTTATCAAGACAGTATCTAGGGTCTCCTCACCTATAGGTCTGACCAAGATTTTAAGCTATAACTAGAGATGCCAGGCCTGTCTCTCAATAACAACTTACTCTAGCTGGGAGATTTTGAACTGTCAATACTTGGGCCTCACCAAGGTTCTGGTTTAACTGATTTGATTGTAGGGTCTTGGCGTTATACAGACTTAACTTCTGAAGTAGTTACAGGCATCCAGAATTGAGAACCACTGAAAAAGGTTAAAATTGGGTGGTATACCTGAGCCTCATCAATATGTAAGACTGGGGTTTTGAATGCTGGCATTTTGGCAGTGTTTCAGTTCATTTCAGTCACTCAATCGTGTCTGTGTCCCCATGGACTATATATAGCACATCAGGCTTCCCTTTCCATCACCAACTCCCGGAGGTTGCTCAAACTCATGTCCATCTAGGCGGTGATGCCATCCAGCCATCTCATCTTCTGTCATCCCCTTCTTCTCCTGGCGTCAATCTTTCGCAGCATCAGGGTCTTTTCCAGTGAGTCAGTTCTTCCCATCAGGTGGCCAAAGTATTGGAGTTTCAGCTTCATCATCAGTCCTTCCAATGAATATTCAGGACTGATTTCCTTCTGGATTGACTGGTTTGATTTCCTTGCAGTTGAAGCTACTCTCAAGAGTCTTCTCCAACACCACAGTTCAAAAGCATAAATTTTTTGACACTCAGCATTATGGTCCAACTCTCCCATCCACACATGACTACTAGAAAAACCATAGCCTTGATGACCCGGACCATCAAGTAATGTCTCTGCTTTTTAACAAGCTGTTTAGGTTGGCCATAGCTTTTCTTCCAAGGAGCAAGCATCTTTTAATTTCATGGTGGCAATCTTTGAGGGATTTCAAATCTTCTGTCATTTCCAGATGAAATTTTTGGAAATTTAATAGTCACAGATGCCACCATCATTATCAAAGTCCCACACTGGTGAAAAAGATTCCATGGTTCCCTACAGTGTCTGCGTGTCCCTTCAATAGCTTTCTGAGGGTAGAGACAGCCAACCTGTATTCAGTTCTCTATTAAATTCTAACTGGGGCCAATGAAAGGACCACCTACTGAGGTAATAGCCAAGCTGTGTTCGCACCCTATTTCAAAGAGAATTCAAGAGAAGGGGGGACAGAAGGAAGGTGTGGGGAGTAGCAAAGGAAGCTGTGTGGAAAGGTAGAAAGCAACGGGTTTAACACTAGGAATGAGTATCAGGAGGATTTCAGAGACACAGCACTATTTCCAGGAACTAATCACTCACTTATTGTAAGATGATGGTAAGCTATACACTGAGAACTTCCTGTTAAGCCTCACCCTGGAGAGCCCTGGAGCATCACCTCTTCAGTAGAGAGAGCAAAAGACCTGGATCCTACGCAACTCAGTACAGGAGACTTCTCACAGGTCTCACGGTCAAAGCACATTGTCAACTTCTCTAAAAACACACAGTGAAGAGTGTCCCACCAGGATCACATTGTTGGTGAGTTATCTTCCAAGTGTCACGGTCACAAGAGAAGATTCCCACGTGGTCAAACCTTGATCTACGCCTCAGGTTCAAAAAAGGGTAATTAATTATCTGATTTTACAATACATTTTGATGTTTACCTTTGATTGGGTCCAATCTGATGTTAAAAGCACTTAAAACCATCCCATTTCTCCATCCTATCTCCTGTTTTTTCTTATTTATAAAATAAGAATTTAGAGCTGGATTTGATATAAACATAGTTCAACTGCCTCATCTTACATGTAAAAAACCAGAAACGACTTGACCAAATTCAAATAGCTGTTTAACGGCAAAACAAAGCACTAAAGATGAACATGGAAGCTACTGTGAACGCCCTCATCTCTAGAGGTCTGATGTAAGTTACTCAATAAAAACAGGCTAGCGAGAGATAAGCCCAAACACAGTAAGGAAATGAATTTTTACAATGCTTGTTTGGCTGCACATATGCACCTATCTTAGGATAATGGATAAGGCAAAAGATGGGAATGCATGGGTAACCTTATCTCCCAGATACATCTTAAAGACCTACTCTCAGCAACTGTACCAAGCTGTTACTTCCAGCAGAGCTGCTGATCATAGGTAGGGCCACAAAGCTGGCACAAGATATTTGGTTCTCAAAATTTCTTTCATGCCTACTAATCTTAGAAATTGTAGCTCAGTGGTAAAGAACCCGCCTGCTAATGCAGGTGATGCTGTTAGATCCCTGGGTCGGGAAGATCCCCTGGAGAAGCAAATGGCAACCTCTCCAGTATTCTTGCCTGGGAAATCCCATGGACAGAGAAGATTGGTGGGCTATGAGTCCATGGGGTTGCAAAGAGTCGGACACAACTTAGTGACTAAACAACAACAATCTTAGAAATAAATGCTTTCACTAACCTGCCTTCCTCCTTCTAATAAAATATATTTTCAGATGGAGAGGTGTCCCAGCTAAGTGGTGAATGAAAGGCGCGCAGGTATGAGCTGTCAAGGATAAACAATGACGACAGGGAGCCACTGTCCAAAGCCTTGGCCAAAGATAACCATCCTGTAAGTTTATATAATTTTATATAAATTATGTAATTTTTATATAGGCTCAAAAATTCACTTAAAGAAAAGAATAACTGGGAAACCCTACATTTAATTCTGAAGTTCTTCAGGTAACTACTACGAAGCTGAGCTTGTTTCCTTAACTGTAAAATGGAACTGCAATCTTAACTCTTCTCAGGCCCCTGGATAAAACACTGTGAAGGTACAGAGCAGTACTTGAGACAAAGTAAGAAAGTGCTTTGCAAAGGAAGACAGGGTGCTAAATATTAAGGAATCTTTGAATTCTAGAATTGATTTTTACTATATCATGTCGACAAGTGTTTTGGAGAAACCATTTTTCCAATTTTATTATTAAGGATTATATAAAAGGGGGTTTAGTGAACAAATATCAGGAATAATTAGGTTTAAAAAAGCAACAACTGTTTCTAACGTCAAGATTTCTTAAGAGCTTTGAAAATAATGTATTCCACAAATCTTCAAGATGAAAGGACAAGTGAGCAGCACGTCCCCAAACTGTACAGACCACCTACCCCTTTATCTCTGTGGAGCAATGTTGAGTGAAAGGTGTTCAATGTCCATCGTTCGTTCAAGTGAACAGTGTTCCACAGAACATACTTTAGGGAAAAAGTCTTCCTAGACCCCTATTACTTGTCTGAATACAAAATTATAAGACACTTTTGCTAGAAGAGGAATTCTTTTGTCACATAAACACAAAGGTTTACAAGCCTTTTATATACTGTCTATTTCAGCTCTAAAATAACGTACCTCCAATTCTGTTAAGGCCAGGCCACTAGGATAGCCTCTCAGTAAAAGGCCATTATGAGTACCTCATTAGGATAGAGAATGAACCCTTCAAGTTTTGTAGAAGTCAAATACTGCTATCTCTCAGATACAGATAAGTTACAACAGTCAGAAGCTCTTCCCTTGCTGGTCCAGGAACACAGTTTTCTTATACCCTGGGCCAACCAGAATGAAAGGAAGACTTCTGCCGTGTGTAATTTTATTATTTATCTAACAATGGATCCCAAACAAATTTGTATAGATGATTAATACAGAAAATCTTAAAGACTACATAAAAGGCAGCAACTTGAGATGGAATTTGTATGAGAAAATACAAGGTAACCTTTTAAAACAGTAACATCAACTAAAATATTGAGAGAAATGATTGCAAATTCAAATCTAGTACTGTCTATTTTTACAGTGCATATATGAGTGTTATAAAAGCATCTGTTAGGAACTGGAGGCAATGGCAAAAAGTCCTATACCAGTTCTTGAATGTTCTCTTGTAGCTGGTAGAAAGGAGTACAAAGTTTGGCAAACTTGGCATGGGCCAAGACAAGTCACAATCTTCTGAGCAGTGCATTAAAAAAAAGTTATCTATAGATTACACCAAGAATTCATTTTACAGCTCTTTACTAGATTATATAAATCGCAGGCATGCATCTGTAAGCTGTGGGCATGCATGATGGTTTCTGTGATCTCAGAGCTTCACTCTGGCCAAACAAGATAAAAATGCTTGAATTTTACACTAGACCAAAGACAGTCTCTTCTGGGGACAGAACAGAAAGGTCCTCTACAAGGCTATGGGAGCTTGCAACATAAGACTGGGAGGATAAAGCTCCTTACTAATGAACAGGCTGACAGAGCACAACATGGAGCATGATTTGAAAACATTTTAAATGGAGACCACACACAGTTCCCTCCTCCCATGACTGTAATGACATGAAACTCAAAGGACTTCAACAAATTCCTGGTGCTTTTCCATTTTAGGGTAGCTCACCATTTTATGGTCCCAGTGTCCTGCAAAAGTGGGTGGGACAGCCCACCCTTATCTTTATCTGATATGTTGACCCCTTCCTAGAGGAATAAACTTACTTATAGGGAAATTCGGTTTCACCAAAAGATATACATACTAAGTCACATTGGTAGATAATGGTGTTTCTAACATCTCTTAGAAACTGGCACGGGGACAGAAGTCCACTACCAGCCCCCAAACTCACCCACGTCCATACATCTTTGATTGCAGAGACAGCAATAGAAACAGTGAGTTTATACATAAACAACAAGTGAGACAGAGGTAAAGGCAAAAGCAGCGTCAGTCTGTCTGAGTGCAGGCAACAGTGCGTTGATTACACCCGCACGGGCTCCTCAGTCCCTTTCAGTTACCCCCAGCTCAGCTCTTAAGCCGTAGACTTTTGCTGCAGAGAATTCGGATGTGATGTGGTTGCTCAGGTAACACCTTTAACAGCACTGCATTCAGTACTGGGAATGGTTGCTAAACAATTTAAACTGCACACGGAACTTTGGTAGAACAAGAAGTTTATTACTCCCACTCAGTAGTTCCTGGGGGCTTTGATGTTAAGTCGTACATAATTCGAGAAATACCAGGAATCTTCTTAATCTCGGTGACCATCTTTAACACCACCTGTTATAAAACAAAGATTATAAATAAAGAGCTAGGGGTCCATTGCATGTTCAACAGAGCTAGAATTTGTAATTTCATTTGTAATTTAAATTTGTAATTTCAAATTAAAACACAATCTATTTTTACCACTGTTCTCTAGGTATATGGGCTTCCCTTGTGGCTCAGCTGGTAAAGAATCCACCTGCAATGTAGGAGACCTGGGTTCTATCCCTGGGTTGGGAAGATCCCCTGGAGAAGGGCATGCAACCCACTCCAGTATTCTGGCCTGGAGAATTCCATGGGCTATACAGTCCACGGAGTCGCAAAGAGTCGGACACGACTGAGCAACTTTCACTTTCTAGGTATATGGGATACATTTATGATTAATTTACACAGTGACTCTACAGATTTAAGTGACTTAAGTTCAGTAGTACTCAAAGTGCAGTCTGCAAGTCGGGGGTGTGACTGGTCCACAGCAAATGTTCAGAAGCATTTATGGCAACCTGACACTGCTGCGGCATCCAAGCATGTGACTTCATGGGTGGAAGACGACGCTTCACAGATTCTCTGCGGCTCACAACTCTGGGACACTAAGGCAGCACATGTCACAGGTAGTAATAATCACTGCTACACGTATACAAGAGGAAGGCCTTGTCACCTAACTGGCCAGAGACTGGGCAAACGCAAGCCTCAGGGAAAACAGACTCTAAGCCACATTCTCCAATCCACATATCTGTAGTAGCCAGTAATATCATCAGAGCCCTGTATTAACAGTGGTACAACCAATAACGCCTTGCTCTGACTTTCACTTGCCGTCTTAGAACAGCTCCTCTGTTAACGCACACGCTAGTGGAGGGATAACAAGGAAGGAAGACGGTGATCAAAACTGTAACTGCTAGTTGGCAGAGCATGAAGAAATCCATGGGTGCCTGGCCATAATGCTATTAAATCTCATCCTTATGTCTAATCGACTCTTCACTCCTAGGGTTTTCTTCTTTACTTGGAGGATACTATTTATAAGGCAGAGGTTGGCAAGATTAGATAAAATGATAGATTAGAGTTGGGAGTCTCCACATAGTAATCAGACATCTGGAGGAGGTTAATAAACTTAGGGCCTTTTCCTACTATAATGTATTAAATAATGAATTATGTGAAGATTAAAAAAATTAGAGCCTATTTTATGAACAGAAAACCAACCTCAGAAATATCAACATTGCCATAGCCCACCCCATTCACCATTATTATAAAATATTAAGGTATTAAACATGTACATCAGAAGAAAATGTATATATTACCTCTATGGGGATCTCATTGCCAGGGGTTGCAGGTATACCAGTCATGAAATCACTAGTAATAAAGGTTCGAATAACCACAGATCTCTGGCAAGAAGGCTGCTTCTGAAGTGGGTCCCGATCAAAATGCAAAGGTGTCAAAATCACCGGCATCTGGCTGATTTTCCCAGCATACCCTAGAGAAAGGAAGTGAACATGTAGAACCAATCACCATGCCATAGGAAAGCACTCTCAGTTCAATTAAACCCTTCCAGACAGGATCTAAAATCACACACACAGACACACCTCTCCTTAGGGCTGTCATCATGTACTGTTTTCAGCTACGCTCATAGCACTGTAAGCACAAACGCAATCACAAATACAAATTACAGTCTGATGACTGCAGCGATGTGCTATACATGTAAGTTAATTCATTATTCAGGTAATTATCTTCTATACTGCAAACACTGAATAACAAAGTCCTGAGCCACTAACCCTAGGGGGAATACAGAGTTAGGGTCCTGCAAGCCTCTAGTCATAACATATTCATCAACTGATCGATACAACCTTTCTTGTGTGTTTTCTGTTTAAAGACACCTTACTCAATCTTTACTGTAGATTCATGAACAGTGAGCTCACAGCCAAGGGCACTGTAACTCACGCTTGCAGGAAGCTTATCTAACACACCTCTTTTCTCAGTAAGGCACACCACAGTCTTCCTGGGCTTAGGAACCTAGTCAGCAGCACCTCAGCACTAAGCTCAGAGGACATTTCTAAACAGTGAAATCACCAACAAGAAAGCATGAAAATGCAAAACAGCACGGCATTAAATAGACGACAAAAAAGACACCTGTTTGCAGAAACAGCTGAAACAAGAAGACAGAGGACTGCCACCTTCAAGCTCAGCTAGGAACATCTGAGTCGAGCAACTCAGACTTCCTGTCACTGTGTGCATGTCTGCAAGTGGCCACAAACATGAGCGAATTCTACACAGATAAGGCAAGGTCACAGAACTGCCCATAGAATTAAACAGTAATATTAAAAGCTGCGTCCTCCTATTAAAAATCATAAAGCCAAGCTTTCAAAATCTAGCTGAAGCATGTAGTGATGAACAAAATGGGCAACTTACCAGACTCCCTGAGAATGTTATGGGCCTCAAAATCAGCTTGGCGTAAAGTACTGAGCACCCCTGTGGTCAAGAAAGTGGGAGTAACATCTGTAGGAGGCTCTTTAACTGGTGGGCCAAATATATAAACAACTCTAAAAGGAAGGGAGCGAAAATTATAAAGACAAGACATTTTAGTATGAGGAAACAAAGCACATAAAATAACATTCTTTGCATTTGTTCTTAGGCCCCTCTCTTACCCACTTCAAATCCCCAATGGGAAGGACAGGACTATAGAAGGTATGTGTTGTCTGAACCTTCCTCAAAATACATTCTCTGAAATACTAGTGTGAAGATAAACTTGATTATCACATCCCTCTTTCCATGTAACATACTGGATTGAAAAGGATACACAAAACTTCATGTTCATCTGGAATCTAGGGGTGAAAACAGGGTCCTTGCAAATGTGATCAAACAAAAGTCATAATTTTTGGGGGGTGGGGGGCAGGAGGCTAACCCAACGACTGGTGGGTGTCCTTCTAAGCAAAAGGCAATCTGGCAAGACAGACACACAGAAAACAGAGGGCCATGTAGAGATGGAGATGAGACTGGAGTTCTGCTGCCTCGAGGCAACGACTGCCAGCAAACGTCAGAAACTATGAAGAGGAGAAGGAGGACTCTCCCCGAGAGCCTTCAGAGAGAGCAATGCCCTGCTGACACCACCCTTACCAGAGGTGTGGCCTCCAGAACCGTGAGGTGATAGACTTTTACTCTGGTAAGCCTCCTAGCTTGTGGTGATTTGTTATGGTAGCCCTAGGAAATCAATTCACAAAAGCCTGGGGAAACAATGAATTAAACAAATAGGCTTTCAGGGCAATGCTAAAGAATACTCAAGGTATTGCACAATTGCACTCATCTCACATGCTAGTAAAGTAATGCTCAAAATTCTCCAAGTCAGGCTTCAACAATATGTGAATTATGAACTTCCAGATGTTCAAGCTGATTTTAGAAAAGGCAGAGGAACCAGAGATCAAATTGCCAACATCCGTTGGATCACCGAAAAAGCAAGAGAGTACCAGAAAAACATCTAATTCTGCTTTATTGACTATGCCAAAGCCTTTGACTGTGTAGATCACCACAAACTGCAGAAAATTCTTCAAGGGATGGGAATACCAGACCACCTGACCTGCATCTTGAGAAATCTGTATGCAGGTCAGGAAGCAACAGTTAGAACTGGACATGGAACAGACTTGTTCCAAACAGAAAAAAGAGTACATCAAGGCTATATATTGTCACCCTGCTTATTTATCTTATATGCAGAGTACATCATGAGAAATGCTGGGCTGGGTGAAGCACAAGCTGGAGTCAAGACTGCTGGGAGAAATATCAATAACCTCAGATATGCAGATGACACCACCCTTATGGTGGAAAGCAAAGAACAACTAAAGAGCCTCTTGATGAAAGTGAAAGAGGAGAGTGAAAAAGTTGGCTTAAAACTCAACATTCAGAAAACTAAGATCATGGCATCTGGTCCCATCACTTCATGGAAAATACATGGGGAAACAGTGGCAAGACTTTATTTTTGGGGGCTCCAAAATCACTGCAGATGGTGATTGCAGCCATGAAATTAAAAGACGCTTGTTCCTTGGAAGAAAAGTTACGACCAACCTAGACAGCATAATAAAAAGCAGACACATCATTTTGTCAACAAAGGTCAGTCTAATCAAAACTACGGTTTTTCCAGTAGTCATGTATGGATTTGAGAGTTGGACTATAAGGAAAGCTAAGTGCCGAAGAATTGATGCTTTTGAACTGTGGTGCTGGAGAAGACTCTTGGGAGTCCCTTGGACTGCAAGGAGATCCAACCAGTCCACCCTAAAGGAAATCAGTCTTGAATATTCATTGGAAGAACTGATGGTGAAGCTGAAACTCCAATACACTGACCACCTGATGCGAAGAACGGACTCATCTAAAAAGACCCTGATGCTGGGAAAGATTGAAGGTGAGAGGAGAAGGGGACGACAGAGGATGAGGTGGTTGGATGGCATCAACGACTCAATGGACATGAGTTTGAGTAGACTTCAGGAGTTGGTGGTGGACAGGGAGGCCTGGTGTGCTGCAGTCCATGGGGTCGCAAAGAGTTGGACACAACTGAGCAACTGAACTGACCGATAACAAAACTTCAGACGCTATAATGTGCTAATATGCACTGGTAACCTTCAAGATGAAGCTACAGTGAATTTCCCAAACTTATCTGACCACTCAACCTTTTTTTTTATACTTTGGAGAACACTGATCCCAAAGAAAGATTCTTATTTCACTATGTACATATTTCATTAATAAAACAATGTCACCAGGGAAGCCATTCTTAATAAACGGTGGTCCTATGGTTAAGAATCTGCCTGCCAATGAATGGTGCAGGAAGATCCCACATGCCACAGGGCAACTGAGCCTATGCAACACGACTACTGAAGCCCACGTGCCCCCAGAGCCTGTGCTCTGCAACAAGAAGCCACTGGAGTGAGAAGCCTGCCAGAGACAACCAGAAAAGCCCTTGCACAGCAACGAAGACCCAGCAAGGCCAAACATGTAAATAAACAGTAAGGGGGTGGGGTGGGGTGGGGTAAATGTCACCCAAGTAAGACTTGTTGGAAAAGGAATGACTCATTACTGCTTCAAGTAAAAGTCTGTTTGAAACTTGTGAAGATACACTGTAGGTGTTAATTAATAAAAGCAGAATTTGGAAGATGGCTTAAAGAAATTAGTATCAAATAAGTAAAACAACTCAAGAGGAATCTTATTGCTGATTTGGGGAATCTGTTCTATAACCTTCACCTAGAAAACAAGAGAGGAAGGGGATAGAGAGAGACAAATGCCACCTGGCTTTTTCTAATCCAGCTCCAGCCAGCAGGCAACTGTCCCTTTTCCTTAGCCGTATCTGTCTTTAGTAGAGAAAATAAATCTCCTCTGCAACTACCAAGGGGAAGTTTAACAATGCCTTTTCCCCTTCTTATTAATGGGTACTTAGAATAAAACAAACATACAGAAGAAAAAAGCATCTGATCAAAACCACCAACTACTTCATTGTCTCCTTCCAAACATACTTTGGCAGGAAGGGTTTCTTCCCATGCATTGAAAGTAAGCCACACTTTAAAGCAATATACTTCCTAGAGCTCATAATCCTTGGAGGGAAGAGCAACTAGGCAAGAGAATGCCATTAACTTGCTCCTTTTTGTCTCCTTTCTTTCAAACAAGAGTGACCATGGAATATGTACAGAGACAGGCAGTCTTCCATCCTGTGTAGGACAGTAAAACTGGAACCGTCCCTCTCTACACAAAGATTCCACCACGCAAACTGGGGGGGGCAGGGGTTGGCAAAAATTGAAAGCTTTTTAAAAAAATTACTTAAATTTCAATCCCCCCCCCCAAATTTAAAAATCACCAAATATGTTTTTTTTGAGGGGCTTGCTAGGTTCATATTTTTAGAATCTAGTTTTTTGTTTGTTGGTTGTTAGATTATCTTTTTTCCCTTTTGGGAAGGGAGGAAGGATTAAGAATGGAGGGAGAGACAAACAAGGGAAAACAGAAAAGACAGGCAGAAAGACTAGAACACAAAAGGACAGAGATAAAGTTTAAACAAGGGTAAGGGCCCTTTGGTAAAAGAGAAGGACAGAGACAGATGAAACTATAAGAATGCTGCGAAATGAAAAATATACTAATTATATATAGTAAAGCAATGGAGTCAAACTTAGTGAAAGGAACTCTGTATGACCAATGAAGTTTATTTAGGTATTAGCATTTAAGAATTTTAAATCATTATTTTAACCAAGACAATTACCTCCATTCAAAATAGGCAATTACAAATTTACCAACTTACCATTATTTATTAATAATTCTCTCTTTTCAGTGTATTAAAGGTGTATCTATATTTGGAGGCCTTTGGTTCATCTATGCAAGCCTTTTAACATGTTCCCATTAGTAAAAATGTGACTTCCCTCTGACTTCTTGTCTTAAAGGCCAACACCAGCCTAGAAACACTAGCCACATCAGTAGAGAACTATACACACCATGGAAATTCCCTGGTGGTCCAATGGTTACAACTCTGCGCTGTCACTGCTGAGGGCATGGGTTCAGCCTCTGGGCAGGGACCTAAGATCCCACAAGCCATGAGGAACGGCCGAAAAAAGAGAAATGTACACACCCTGCTAAGTAACCACCAAGAGGCAGGTCTGTAATTTCTGCAGCTGATTTGAGTAAACTGAAATCTCAAGGAATCCTTTTTGATTGTCAACTGCCTAATACTCATGAAGAAAACAGACCAGAGTAAAAAAACTGTGATATAAGAACATTTAATTAGCAATCTGGTACTAAATGAGTAAGATTTTTGAACTGTTAAAGGAGACAATGCTACTAAGTACTACATATAGGTTATAAATCAGCTGTTGATATATCCAACATAAGAAATTTATGTGCAAATTAAAGGAAAACTGGATCTGAAGAACTAAGGTCAACATTTTTAAAACATTTAAGGCAGTTATTTTAATGACATCTGGTATGTTTGTATCTTTACTCTCTAATGATTATTAAATTGACCAAGTCCCTGATAGTAAATAACTTGTACATTTTTTTCAATCTTTCTGGAATAAAGCATTATAAAACAAATAGTCTAAGTTGCTAATTGGAAAAATATTTTTTAAAGTCTTTATTTCATACTAAAACTATTCAATAAAAGCCATCCTATTTACCTAAAAAAATTTTTTTAATAAGCAGATGATTGTACTGCAATGAACAAACAAAATACAAAGTATTATTAAATACCTGCTGGGTTGTGACCTAAGCTGTCTTTCAACAATGGGAAGACCTTAAAAAAAAAATCACAGCCTTATACATCTCACCCCTCTGCCACCTGCAGAACATACCTGTTAATGTTGTGACACATACGAGGTATAAGTCTAGCCAGGAAAATAAGAGATTCCCAGTCAGGCTCATCCTTACTGGAGATTCCACATACGTAACTGTAAGAACGACAGTCACCCTAAAAATAAAAATACAGTTGATAATTTTTATTGATTTTATAGTAATCAAAAGATGGAATGGAAAATACTTCATGCATGGTGACACCATGAAAAGTACTTTTAACAAAAACATGCTTGACTAAAAGTATACATGTGCATGAAAACCTATGCTGAACAAGGAGAACCTACACACAGATGCTCATAACTTTTATTTACAATAGTTCATAAACCGAAACAACCAGATATGTTTCAGGTGATGAATAACTAAACAAACTAGTACATCCATATAAAAAAATAAAAAATAAAAAAATAAAAGTATATATGGATATTTTGCTAACAACATAAATAAATCCTAAATCAAAATTCCCCATTAAATTCTACTTAAATCACCTCAGATATTATAAAGAAAGTGTTACAGTAATTTCAACAATTATTGAACATACACTTGAGATCCGCTGGGATTTCATTCCAAATATCTGCTTAACTACAGATAGCCAGCACACCTAATTTGGGCGACAAGATCTGTTCATGTTTACCAGACAGATAAAGGATTCTCAAGTCCGATATAAAGGTAAGTTATTCCTTTAAAATGAGTTAGTTTTAAAATAAGTAAAGAAAGTAAATTTTAAAACAAGCGAATAAAACTGATAATATTGATTCTTTTTTCATCTGTCTTGTTTAATCCAAGTAATTCGCTTTAAAAAAATTCAACTGAAAAGTAACTTCAAGATTAAATATGCAGTAAATATTAAATATGCAGTAAACTTGAGAATGTAAGAACTCAGACTATTTGAATGCTAATATAACAGTATCTGTTAAACTTTAAAGCGCACATGCTCTTCAGTCCAGGAAGCATTACTGAAACACGTGAAATAACTGCTTGAAGAAATAAGATTACTTGCCTGTAATAATGACAAAGTGAAAATGGTTTAAATGTCCATTGGGAGGGGAATAATTAAATAAATGATGGTATAATCATACATGGAATAAAGGCAACAGTTAACAATAAGAATCTACTTGCAATGACAGGAAAAGAAGTTCATGATGCTCAGTTGAAAAGAAAAAGGTGATGTACAATGTGTCAAATAATTTCCTTTCATTTTCATTCTAAATATTTCTGAAAGGGACATTTAACTGTAGAGCAAAAACAGGGAGAATTAATTTTTAAATGTACTGCGCCTTTGATTTTCCTTTAAGAAGTACAGTTTATTTTGATATTTAGAAAATAAACCACATTGCTATACTAACCGTGAATTATGAGTTTTATCTGGATTTCTAAGTCTCAGCTGCAAAGACCTAAGAGACTAGATAAAAGATAACTAACAGCAAAAGAAACTTCTATTTTGACAGGAAAAGTAATAGAGCCTGAATAAGTGTCATTTTTTTTTAATGAAGTGTAGTTAATTCACAGTGCTATGTTAGTTTCAAGTATACAAAGTGATTCAGTTATACAAGCATATACTCTTTTTCAGATTCTTTTCCATTATAATTTATAGTTCCCTGTACTACAGTTGTTTCCCTATTTCACATGTAGTAGTGTGCATATGTTAAATCATTTTTTAAAAAGAAATCATTCATCCTACAAATTATACTTATTTATTTATCCATAGTATTATCTATGAACTTATCAAAAAACGAGAAGTCAGCATACAAGGCAGCAAAGTTTTTACAACAGACCTAGTTACAACTGGGTGGGGCGGGGGGTCAACCTATCTGCTCTTCTATTTTTATAAAGTAGGGTAATATCTGCCTGAAATAGCATATCATGAATTTCAAAATGAATCTATGATGAGATAATCCATGTATCATTGAAAGAAAATTATTTCTACAATTCCAGGAACGGTTATTTCAATTTGATTTAAAAATAATGTAAGTAGCTTTCACATAAGGACCTTGAAAGAGGGAGAGGGGAAAATAACTGTCCCATATCATTTCCATGAACTAAAATATTTCTGTTTAATTACAAAATAACAATGAAGTTTTACTGTTTATTTACAAACAGGGCTACATGATTCAGGAGAAAGGGGAATTTAAAAGAACGGACTCAGATTCACATATTTAGGGAAAAGAGTTAGATCTGTAAAACATTTCTTTTCATGCTTAATTCTACTGTAAGAGAACATTATAACCACATTAACCCACCAAGTGGCACTCACACAATTTTTAGTAGAATTACTGACACCTTTTCTGGTTTCCATTTAACTTCAAATCCTAACTCAGAGAAAAGAAACCTTACTCCTTCCCTATCCTCCCAAGCTTTTTCCCCTAGAAACTCACTTGATGATCATGTAAACAAAGGCAAACTTAATATAATCTATCTATGAATAGCATTTCAAAAATGAGAACTATATTATAGTCACATGCTTTTACAATTGGAAAGACTGCACAACAAATACTGAAAATGTTAGTTGTACATTATCACAGCTCAGAGGAAGAGAGAAGACATGCTGAAGAGGCAGAGGACACGGGTTTAAGGAAAATACAAGCTGAGAACAAGGCCTAAATGGTAAAAACATGTCCATCCAGGGCCTTTCTCAGTCAGAGACTTCTAAAGCCACAGAACACTTCATATCAAGAAGGATAAATGAGGACATGACCTCTCAGTACCCGTCCTTCAGAGCAAAAGCAAGCCAATCCTATGACAACTCATTCTTTGAAGTTTTACTTTTGGTTATAGATGATGGGTGTTTCAAAACTACAAAATCTCAGCCTGAATATTTAGTTCCTACAACCTTATTCACTCCATAAGCATTCATAAAATATTGCCTTTTTACATTTTTAAACTTGTTGTATACACTTTCATATTTCATTTTTGTAAGTCATTCTTACTTCGATATTAGCAGAAAGAGCAACAGAAGCTATGTCACAGGTCAGTGAATTCACACAACTCACCTGCACACCCACAGTTTTAATTGGTAGCAGGAAGGCATTCAGTGAATGCATACTTGTAATCTGCATCAGCTTTTCCTGATCCTCTTCTGTCGTGCAGGCTTTAACTCTTTGCAATAGCGTATGTGGCTAAGAAAATCAAAGACATACTTCTTAGGATTTCAAGAAATAAGGTAGTCACTCTTTTGGTGCCTGTTACTATCTTATGTATCTACTTCTAGCTTACAAGCAATAGATTCTATACGGTATTTCTAACTTGTGTGTGCTATGTATGCAGTGTTGTCAGAATTTCATCACTGAAGGCCAGGGCTATGAAAAGTTAAATATTAGGGCAAGAAATACACACAAGATTTATACAGATGGAGGCTTTTCCTCTGTCACTGGCAAGGGACACCTCACGAATCAAATTCTCCTTATCTCCAGGGGAATTTTTTGTCACAAAGTCAACTTTGTCTGAAATGAATTTATCAGTTTATTGGCCTGGTATTGAATATATGTTTTTCTACTCTTTTATCCTTTTCTATTCTTTTACCTTCCCTCTTTCTATCCCTAGGTAAACAGATGATAGTTAGATTTTACTCCTCAATCTAGTTTGACATTATGTCCTAACTAAAGATGTTAGTCTTTTAATTGTGAGTTAATATTAAGGTTCAATTCCATTCTACCAGTTTATTCAGCAGTTTCTATTTGTGTGTCCACTTTTTATGTTTCTTTCTCCTTACATTTCTCTGAACTGATGATTTTTCCCAACTCATTTATTTCCCCTTTACTAATTGTGAAGTTAAACCCTCTATTTTCATTCTTTGGCGGCTTCCCTTAAGTGGGGATCTTTAACAAGAGAATCAATCTATGCTCATCTGGCAAACAATACAAAGGTCTTTGAATGCTTTAATTCCAATCAATCCCCCTATGGCTTACAAGATGTTTTAGCTATATGTTGTATTTTTTAAAAAAGTAAACAGCAAAATTGAGATCCGTTTATACAGCCTGTCTATTTAATTTTACCCATTTACCATTTTATTTGCTTATCAGTCCTTCCTGTATCTCAGACCCTTTAAACTAGGATCCCCTTCCTTCTTCTCTAGTCAGTTCTTTAAAACAGTGGTTTTCAAACCTAGCTACCCACTCAAATTACTTAGTACACTCCTGTCCCATTCCACATCAATTAAATAAATTCTAGGCAGAAGGGGGTCCAAGCACAGTATACTTCAAAAGCTTTCCCTGTTGAATCTAATACACAAACAGGGGTGAGAACCACTGCCTTTAGCTCCTTATGTAATAGACTGCTGGCAATAAATTCTGTTTCTGTGAAAACGTCTTTATTTTGCCCAAGTGCTTTGAGACCATTTATCTGTTCACTATTGTTCACAAGTATCTTCTCTTGGCATTTTGAATTCTTCCTGCTTTTACTGTTCCTTTCACAGCCTGCACGTTAGTCTTTCCTTTATGCAGAAATCAGTCTTTTCTTTGCAGCTGCTTTGCCTTTGGCAGCCTGCAGTTTCCATAGTTATGCTTGCGCGTGTGCCAAGTCACTTCAGTTGTGACCAACTCTCTGCGACCCTATGGACTGTAGCCCACCAGGCTCCTCTGTCCATGAAATTCCACAGGCAAGAATACTGGAGTGGGCTGCCATGCCCTTCTTCAGGGACCTTCCCCACCCAGGGACTGAGCCCGCTTCTCCTGTAGCTACAGCACTGCAGGCAGACTCTTCACGTCTGAGCCGCCAGGGGCGCCCACACAGCGATGCCGATCAGATGTCAAGTCCTTCTCCTTCACCCTGGTCAGGATGGACTCTAGTCCCTAGATCTGAGGCGTGGTGTCTTTCAACAGCGTGCTGTGCTGTGCTCAGGCACTCAGTCGTGTCCAATTCTCTGTGACTGAGTCACCAGGAAAGCCCTTTCAAAAGTGTGGCAGAATTCAAATACTTTTGTCTATCTCCTTCGGGATATACATTTAAGTTGGCGTTCTCATTTTGTCTCAACCTCTTCTAATCATATTTTCTCTTTGATGCTTTGTTCCAATTTCTGGAAAATTCAAGTTCACTAACTCTCTATTTTAATTTCAGTTTTCATTTCTAGAACTTAATTTTTTTTTCAAAGCTCCCAGGCACCTTATATACTTTATTCTCATTAACAATTGCTTCTTTTAACTCTTTGTACTTTATATATGATTTATTGCTAATTCCAGTATCTGAAGTGATTGAGGGTCGTCTTCTACTAGCTATCATTCATTGTGCCTTACTTTTTAGATGTATTTTGTAGTTTTTTCTTATAAGGTCATATTTGTAAAAGTCCTATTTATAGGGATTCTCTGAAGCCCAGTTGAAGAGACTCCAAAGATAATTTACATTGCTTCTTTTCCGACACTCAAAAGCACTACCAACCAAGGCCCACTTTAATACAGATTATAAATTTTAAGCACCAAATATACAGAAGAACTGAAGACTTCTCAATCATCTTCGGTTTGGAACTAAAATGATCTCCCTTACTTTCTCACAAGACATATGAAAGGGTGTTTTAAAATACTTGATATCAAGTACTTTCAGGATTTCAAAGTATCTAACCTGTTAAAATATGTAGAATAGCGGAAAAATATACAGATTAGCTGAAAAGAGAAGTCTGCATTTAAAAGCCTCTGTAGAATACTGTCTTCATAGTCATTTCCAAAGGTTAAATGTCTCTGAATTTTCAAGTAACAAAACCCTAATTAATTCATTGTAAATACTGAAATCCAACAAGAATCCATTCAATTCCTTGTATTGATTAACTGTATCTTTTTAAAGCTCCTATAATATACAAATTCAACACAAATTACCTTTTTAACACTTGCAGAAAAGTCAGCTACTATTTTCAAAATATTGTTAGTTTCAGGAAAATCCTTACAAATATAAGGTTCTTCAGCACATATTACTCTGATTGCCAGGCCTGGACCTGAAGAGGAATACAATGATATTTAATAAAAATGTTATATTTAATATAAAATCTTAATTTTAAAAAAGTCACTATTCCCAAAATATAAAACCCATCTGCCATTCTGTTTTTAACTGCTTTTATTGAAATATAATTGACATATACACTTTAGGGTTTTTAAAGCGTTTAACATGAAATGCAGCTATTAGTTTCCCATACAACTCATTACTTTTAGAATGCTTCAATTCTCTTCATATCAGTTATTTCCATCTCTTATTTTCATAGTACATGTATTAAGAATCTCAAAATTCTCTAATAATTATTTTTAATACACAATATATGTGCCAATCTATTTAAAACTACTTGCAGACACAATTCTTTGCCAACACACACTGGGACTGAATATCCTGAATGCCAGAACTGAAGTTAGTAGCATAAACAAGCGCTAACCCCCATGTGGGTCGTGATCTGTGTAGCACTATTTATGGAGGCAACATGGTAGTTAAGAGTGGCCAGTCCTGAGGAGGCCTTAGTGGGGCTAGAGTCCTGGTTCCAAACTCAGTCTGTGTAACTTCTGGCAAACTAGCCTCTGTCCCTAAATCCCCTCAACTGGACAACAGGACAACAGTAGTTATTATTGTGAGGATCAAATAACACAATGTATGCAAAATATTTACCAGAATGCCTAGCTCACACTAGTACTCAGGAAACATTAACTATTCTTTTTAGTTTGATTAGACGACTCTCAACTCATCATCTAATAACTATCGTAGAGACACAGGAACTGAGGTAGAAGACTTGCCACACTCAAGAACTCAAAACAAAAACAATAAGACTTACTTACAGTCCTAATTAACAAGTATCACCTCTAATTATTAATATTTTTATGACAACTTAAAAACGGAATATTTTCATTTGTTCACGAATGAGTTACATACAGCACTGTGAAAACAAATGGTTCATCCATTCAGACAAGTCAGTCAGGGGATAAGGGTTTCAGAGAAGTGAGTTTTAAAGTGTAAAGTGAAGTCGCTCAGCCATGTCTGACTCTGCGATCCCATGGACTGTAGCATGCCAGGCTCCTCTGTCCATGGGGTTTTTTCCAGGCAAGAAACTGGAGTGGGTTGCCATTTCCTTCTCCAGGGGATCTTCCGGACCTAGGGATCAAACCTGAGTCTCCCACACTGTAGCAAGGCTCTTTACCACCCGTAAAAGCAAAACTAAGAAACAACAAAAAAATCTGTACTAAACTAAAACAAAACGAACTTATTTTATGTCATGTAAAGCAAAGGACCGATGTGAAGATACGTGACAATGCACGAAGGCAGCGTGTCTTCTATGGGTGGTTTCAGCAACAATGGGAAATATGGCACAATTCAGTGCCAGCTTTTAAAACACAACAGCAAAAAACTCCCTTCCTCCCTACAAGATGCAGGCCGAGAGGACAGTTCTGGGTTGCCACTGGTGAAGCATTCAGTTTACTACTTTGCGTCATACTTCCCGTCCTTTTATTTCCAGTTAATCACTATCTGGAATACACCATGGTATAGTAGAAAGAACATAAAAACCCAAGTTCTAACACTAAGAATTGTATGGCAGTGTTATTAAAATATTTCTTGGTTTTTTTTATCTGATGGCAACATTACATGTCAACCTATTTACACAAGGATAATGCAACATTTAAATATGTATAATAAAAAATGAATATTTAATAAAGTGAAATATATACAGTAGGCACTAAAAAGAATGTTTATTCCCTACCCATCCTTTCCTTTCTTTCAAGTTACATATTCCCTAAAATGATAAATTACTTCAAAACATGTCTGAATTGATTCTTATTCAACATGAAGACCTAATGGCAAACCAAACAGAATTCCGTTTCTTACCTGGAAATGGATGCCTGGAAACCAACTCTTCTGGAAGTCCAAGTTCTCTGCCTAAGATTCTTACTTCATCCTTATGAAAATCTTTCAAAGGTTCTATTACTTTTCCCTACATGAAAGAAAAAGGCTAATTAATACAAATTATAATAGTAACCAAAATGACACGAAAAACAAAGAACAACAAATTACTCACTTTTCCTGTTGTCTTTTACCTTTAAAAATCATTTTTTAGAACTTCATCTTTTAATGTATTTCTACCTTTGTCTTTTTAAGGAATCAGATATTTTAGTGTTTTTTTTTTTTTTTTTTTAATAATGGGGGTATTTTAGTGATTTTTATGTGTCTCTTTGAGATACATTTTAAACACAAACCTTTTAAACAGACAAAAATCAGAGCAAACCTTCCCACACATCTCTGATCTAGTTCTCACTGTAATATAAGTCAATCAGAAAACATACTAGTGTTTAAAAATTAAAACTCTCCAAATGATACCATCAAGTGAAAGGACAACCCACAGAAGGCAAATCATGTATCTAATAACCAATAACCAGACTACAGACTACATAAAGAACACATGCAATTCAATAATAAAAAGATAAATAAGCAATTTAAAAATGGGCAAAAGAACTGAACAGATTTTTCTCCAAAGATATATAAAAAGCCAATAAGCACATAAAAGGCGACTGACATCGTTAGCCAATTAGGGAAATGCAAATCAAAACCACAATGAGATACCTACCACTTCTCATCTACTAGGATGCCTAAAATAATAAAAAGGGAGGGGTAATTCACATCCATTAGGATGGCTACTTGAAAAAAAAGAACAGAAAGTAACAAGTGTTGGGCAAGGTATGGAGAAATAGGAAGCTTTTTGCACTACTGGTAGGATTTTAATAGAGTATAACTTTTGATGAGACATTAAGGAAGTCCCTCAAAAAACTAAAAGTAAAACTGTCATTAAGACCCAGAAATCTCACTTCTTAGTACATATCCAAAGGAGCTGAAAGCAGGGGCTCCAAGAGACATTTGCAAATCCATGTTCAGAGCAGCACAACAAACTTCACGGCAACCAAAAAGCAGAAGTAATCCAAATGCCCATTGGTGACATGTGTATATATATACAATAGAGTATTATTCAGCTTAAAAAGGAAGGAAACCCTATCACATGCTACAACACGGATGAACCTTGAGGACTTATACTAAGTGAAATAAGCCAGTCACAAAAAACAAAAACTCTATGACTGTGCTTATGAGAGGTATTTAAAGTAGTCAAATTCAATGAAACAAAGAGTAGAATGGTAGATGACCAAGGTTAGAGAGAGGCAGAAAAGGGTAGCTGTTGTTCAACAGGTACAGAGTTTCAGTTTTGCAAAATGAAAAAGTTATGCAGATCTGTTTCACAACAATACAAATATACTGAAAACTATTGAACTGTACACTTAAAAATGGTGAAGGAGGGAAAGAGGCTTTATGGTAAAGATTTCAAAAGCTTTTACCTCCTCTCTCAACTTTCTGATAAGTTCTGTGTCGTTGTGATGGGTTTTGATGAGTTCAGCTTTGCCACTTGCAACAAGAGAGGCACTTTCAATTAGATCAGGCCGTAAAGTACCTTGGGCAAGGAAAACCTCCTCTGGTTTCAAGTTCATTTCTCCAATTACTTCATTGGCAATCTATAATCAACAGGAGTAAAACAACCTTTTAAGAAACAAACTTTTTTTTTTTTAATCTAGTAATTTTAATCTAATAGTTTCAGTTCACATGGGAAAAAAGCCACCAACCTGTCAAAACACTTCATTCTCAAACAGCTATGATAAAACCAAAATACTCATCAAGGCCAAAGAGAAGTGAATATAACTCCCTAGCCATTTATTTCACTTTATGCAGTTTGATTTTCAATGAGAATGAAATGTCTTCTTACCTAATGTTCTTTAGAAATACTTAACTATGTTCCGCAGTTTTTAGCAATGTCCTTTCAACATGACAGCTAATTATGAAACTATAATTCACTAATTTTTAATATGCCATTTTAGAGAAAAGTATCTGCATTTCCAGGAGTTTGGTTAGAGTTGTATATTTTAAAATTAAAAAATGACAAAGACCTATAATTTTATTTTTTTAGTGAAAGTCATTGCTTCTGAGTTGGTGCATCACAATATGGTCTTTCCCAGGGACCAATTTCAGCGTATTGTGGTCCGTGTGAATACCTTGTATAACAGATGTTCTGAGTATCAATTCAACATCAGAACCTATTTTTATTAGCTCTTCTATTTTCTTAGCAGAAGTTTCAGTTTTATTACATTTGAATTCTTCATTTTTCTTTATTCGGGCTGCTTCTAAAGCTCTAGCATCATTTTTAAAAACCTGTTGTCTGGTCCTGTGCAATGTTTTAAAGAGCTGTAAAATCTTGGCCGCCTGACCCATGGCTCTCGCCTCCGCTTATGGCTACTTCTCCCCAAACTTTTTTTTAAAGACAGCAAAATTTAATACTTTCAGCGAAATTTCTAAGAGTCCTTTTGCAGTACTAACCAGGAGATGAAATTCACCAACCCTCAAATTAAACTCCTTTAAGGACAAATGCTTATTTAACTTAATTCAAAAAGGTATATGAACATCCCCATCAAAGCCAAAAGAAATCTACCCATTGAAACATCCAAAGAACTAAAATCTAGTATCAACTAAAAATATCTATTCTTAAGCAGTTAAAACAACAGCCTGACAATGTATTTTATGTTTTTTAAAACATAAAATAGTTTCTATTAATCAGTATAATAGCAAAACACAGCAAAACTCTTAGCCAAAAAAAGAATCAAAATCAGTCACAAAATTTGACTATTTGGTATAATGACAAGGAAAAAATACTAAAATTCACATTTAAAATAGTACACATTGAGAATATTTAAAAAGTACCTTAACAAAAGTATCCCCAATGATTTTTCTTTTCTCCTCAGGACTTGTAGTCATATTTAACGTTTTGCTAATTCTCTTTCGTGGAGTTCTGTCTTCATCTGATATTGGTAGAGTAGTTGTTCCATTGTAGAAAGAATGAGCAGCATTTATCACTGGGGAAGAGGAGAGAAGCATATTTTAAAATAACAGAAGATTGAAAATAGTAAGTAACAGATCAACTACAAAGAAGAAAACCTAGATGGATCCTCTGATTCTCCCCTTAAACTGCCTACATATTCCAGAACTACCAATGAACTATGACTAACAGAGTTCATATACAGGCACTCACTGAGTTTTGTTCCTTTGAGAATTCTGTGACATTTTACTATCTAGGACCATATTATCACAAATTATGATAATTGCTTTCCCTCTATTCAGTGCTTCACCAGAGCAACAAGCAAAATCCCCCAAAAGCAGCGTAACTCCAAGGAAGTCAAAGCAGCGATACACATACAGGGATCAAAGTCCTCGGAACTGCACAGTGACCAGTCTCATGAAAAACTGATGTCTAAAAACATACTCTTAGCGATCCTTGGCCGTCCTTTTAAAGAGTAAAGTTTAAAAAAAACAGGCTTCACTACAAGATGCCAAGGCAATTGGCTGCTTCTCTTTACTGAATTTGTAGGCCTTTCTCTCAAGCTGGTCAACCCAGAGAAGACACCTCCAATTTCCTGTTTCTTAGCATTCTGATAGCCTGAATAGAGGAAGTGGCCAGTGGAGGGGGGGAGATTTCATTCAGTACATAAGGCTTTTCCTTAATGTTACTATTTTTAACATGCAATCTTCCTTCCACCTTCAACTATGCCTGGTACTGACATGCCCAAGTCCAAAGCCTCTCTTGTTTAAGCCTAGAATCTCTAGAGAATAAATCCATGGTCTTCTGATGAGGGATAGCAGCAGTTGTGTTCCTGTTTAAAGGGAAAAGTAATTGCTTCTCAGATTTTGAACTAATACGTTTTAGGCTGACCCAGTGAGCCAGGCCCTGTAAGGGAGCCAATATTCCCAACTCCTGAGCTTTCCCAAAAGTCCTGCATTTTGCTGGGCTTCCTTCCCTCAACCCTTCCCCAAGGTTCTGGAGTCCTCCATCCTACTATGTCAGTTAACAAAGACAGATGCAGGTTTCTGTGGGGCTGAAACTCAACAATTCGGAGGGCCCTTTCAAGAAAAGGAATAACAAATCACCCATCTCTTAAATCACAAGTTAATACTCCCATGGCTAACACAAACTATAAACTATACACAGAAACTACTGCAAATCACAAATTTAGCACCAAATCCAAACTAAATGTATCCCCAACTCGATGTTTTCTTAGCATAATTCCCGAATGCCTGCAGCCACTATAAAACCACCCAAAAGAGAGAAAGAGAAGAAAGACAAAGCAAATTAACTATAAATTATTAAAATACCTTACTTCAAATTTCATACAATGTGTAACTATGAGAAGATACTGATAGAATCCTTTCCCAGATTTTGGAAAAGGCTTGGCTGGTGAGCAGTCCTAAAATTTAAGCTTCAATAGCTTATCAGAGAAAACCTGCATAAACCATCTGCTTTCTACTTTCCAACATTTTGTTGAAACCATTAGACTGCTATTATTACCTCCTCTCTATTCCTCATCCTTCTGGCATTATACTTGTTTTATGCCTGTATTGTTATTTTAGTGATATTTCCAAAGAAGAAAGAAATAGGCTCATTT
The DNA here is from genome assembly GCF_019320065.1 of Cervus canadensis. Taxonomy (NCBI): domain Eukaryota; kingdom Metazoa; phylum Chordata; class Mammalia; order Artiodactyla; family Cervidae; genus Cervus; species Cervus canadensis. The sequence goes on from NC_057392.1 coordinate 84,867,178, forward strand.
TTACTTCATATTTAACTGTACAAGTCTTCATTTTACACTCAACTTTTTGGCATCAATTCCAATTAAGCCAATACACAGTTTATATCATTAAACTACTAATTTAATTTCACTATAACCATGGCTTACAACTTTTTTTTATAAAAGTGCAGAAGATATCCATAAATGTAAAAGCAGTTAAGGCCTAAGAAGATGGATAGAAAGAACACAATGGTGGCTGGAAAATGGTAACTTATTCATTTATATATAACATTAGGAGTAATCAATTTTCAAAATTTATACTGTGGCCCCTCTTGAACCAGAAGTAATTACAATGTAAAAATAAAAAACATTTCAACCATAAACTTACTGGGAAAACTCTACTTGGTTAACTTAATCACAAGCTAGATTTGATTAAACAAGTCCTGACACATAAGTTAACTTTTCTGGAGTTCATCAATACCTTTGACTTGAATTCCAAGCTTTTTGAGGGCCTCTTCAACAGACTGACTTTCTCGTTTTCTCATAAAGCCGTTATCAATGTGCACAGCGATGACCTGATCTTGGTTCAAAGCGCGATTTAACAAAGCGGTACAAACTGTTGAGTCTACACCACCACTGAGTAAAACCTACGGGGTGAGACGAAAAGTCAAACTAGTAAAACAAGCAAAAACATGCTAAGAGCTTCAATCACCACCTAAAAACACTGGGGATTCCCTGGTGGTCCAGGGGTTAGGACTCCGTGCTCTCACTGCTAAGGGCTTGGGTTCAACCCCTGGTTTGCATCAAAGATATGTATGGTAACTGAAAAAGCACTCTGAAACAGGGCAACTCAAAACACCTACCACCCAGTCAAAATTTAAGGGCTATGCTAAGTCAGTCAACCTTGAGTCTAACATTACTGGCATAAAGTTTTAGACTTTCAGATGTAAATTGCTTACCAAAACTTTTGATGTGCCCACTCTCTCTTTGATCTCTCGAATGCACTCAATTTCTCTGTTCTGCACAGTGAAGGTCCCACTGCACCCAGCTATATCATACAGGAAATTCTTCAGTATTACTTTCCCATTTTCTGTAAGGCCAACTTCAGGGTGGAACTGGGCTCCATATAATTTTTTAGATTCATTTGCTATACCTTTATAGAGAAAATAATCATAAATAATTTTTTTTTCATATTGAAAATACTCAGTGAGCACCCACAGTAATTCCTCACAATTTCTTCCTCCATAAATGTGGAAACTGATTCAAATTAGTGGATTTTTAGCTATGGGGGGAAAAAATACAAACTACATTGCCATGATCTGGTGTTATAAAGGTCTTCCCTCATACAGCAGTTAATGAACGACATGGCTGTGACATCATTTCAGAGTATCCTCACTTCTGCACCCAGGTTACTGCAAACACTTTGTCTATTTAATGCAAGAGTAACTCAGTTTTAAATCTCAGTTCCATATGCCTTCAACAGGCAATGTGCAGCTACCAATTCTCTATCTTGGAAAATCCTCATACATTAAACCTATCAGAATATCCTAAGTGTTTCTTTCCTGGATACTATCAACCATGAATGCAACTCCACTTCCTTGACTAATGGGCTTCTGACAAATTATCATCTACAAAGCAGATGACAGACTAGATGTTTTACATGTACAAGTACTACCCGCTGTCTATGGCTCTGAGATATCAAGAAACTTGCCAGTATCCCCAGCTAATTAAGTAGATAAATCAGGCTTGCTAAACTCCCAAACTTACACTCACTCTACCAGGAAAGCTGACACATTCTTTACTTGGCTTCTCAGACATCACTCTCCTGCTTCATTCCTTATTTCACTGTCTACTGCTGAACTTTCTTTGTTGGTTCTTCATCTTATCACATCTCTACACCTGAAAGTCAACCAGTATTCAGTCCTTAAATTTCTGCTCTATACATTCTGAACGATTCCAAACTCTCATGACCTTAAATTTTACCTATATGATGGTATACCCCTGAATTTATTCCTCCAGTCCAGTTTTCCCTTCTACAGTCTTGACTCAAAAATATATAAAAGTGCCTATTCACACCTTCATTTCAACACTTAATAAGAAATCTTAAATTTAATATGCAAACCCAAATTACTGCATTCTTTCACATCAGGTAAACAGAAACCATCCTCTGGTTGCTCAGGATGAAACACTTGAAAGTTAAAATTGGACTCTACTCTCTCCTTCCCACTCCACAGCAAATCCTTTGTTTCTGCCTTCAAAACATACCAGAACCCAGTCTAACTTCTGGTTTCCAGTCCAGCATATGTAAGAAGCTAGAAGACACCACTATGTTCTAACAGCAAGTAAAAAGTTGATTAAATACCCTTAGAGAGACTGACAGGTAAATACAGAGAATCACAACTTACTGGAGAACTCCATGATTGCAAACCTCTACAGGAACCAGTGCTGAGGGAGGGAAACTTGAACTATAATTGAAATCACTGGAGGCTCAGCATGGACAAATCTGAGAGAGAAAATGTCCAGGAAGACCCAGTCATCTGGGATCCCCACACTCTCCAGCAGCTTGACCAAGTTCTCACAGTGAATATTAGAGGAAAATTCCCTTGTGCTTCCAACAGGGGAGGGAAAAAGAAAACATTTTGAAATACACCAAGCCATTCTTTTCTTAATAAGGTCTTCAACTCTCAGGAGAAACTATTTAACTAGTCTAATATGACAGGGTTTTATCAGAACCAAACTGATTTGGGAGAAAAGAAAACAGCCAACCCGAGCCCATTCTAGTCCTCCTGTCCCATCGAACAGAGGGAAAAACTTAAAACACTCATGAAATCTACAGCCCAAAGCCACAGGTTCACTAAGACTGAGAACAACCGTAAGACCACAGAACACTTTCCCTCTCCCAACACCTTGCCACCTACAGCAATTCCTTGTACCCACTACATCATGTCAAGCTAGCAAGAAAAAAGTACAAGATACACTAAAAGGGAAAACATAAGTTTGAAGAGATAGATCAAGTGTTAGAAGAGACTCAGATACTGCAGAGATATTGGAATTAGCTTGGGAATTTAAAACAAGTATTATTATTAAGAAGCTAAGGGCTCAAAAGGATAAAGTAGAGCATGCAAGAAGAGCCGGGCAATGTAAGCAGAGAGCTGGAAATTCTCAAAGGGACCAAAATGATCTCAAGGGATCAAAAGCACTATAACAGAAATGAAGAATGTCTTTGATGGGCTTATCAACAGACTGGACATGGCTTAAGAAATACTCTCTTAGCAAGACGATAACTCAATAAAAATGGCTCACACTGAAAACTAAAGAAGAAAAAAACACTGAAAAAAAACAACAACAGAAATCCAAGAACTGTGAGACAAGTACAAATAACATAAACAATGGAAATTCTAGAAGAAAGAGAGAGGAACAGAATATTTAAAACCATAATGAATGAGAATTTCCCCTGAAATTAATACAAGACACCAAACTAACGCAGGAAGCTCAGAAAACAGTGAGCAGCACACACACAAAACATTACACCTTGGCGTGCGATTCACAAACTACAGAAAAGCAAAATAAAGAAAAACATCTTGAAAGAAGCTGGGCCGGGAGGAGCAGGGAACCTCACTTACAGAGGAGGAAAGATAAGAATTACTGATACATCCAACTGACTGGAAACCATGGAAGTGATAACAGACTGAAGTAAGTAACATGTGGAGAGAAATACACATTCTTCTTGAGCACAGTTGGAACATTCTCCAGAATAAATCACGTCTGGCCACAAAACAAGTCAGACTAAATTCAAGAAGACTGAAATAATAATCAAGTATCTTTTCTGACCACAATGGTAAAAGTAGAAATTACAAAAAGAAAACTGGAAAATTCACAAATATGTGACAATTAAACTACATGCCCCTGAGAAATTAATAGGTCAAAGAAGGAATCAAGAGAGCAATTTTAAAATCTTGAGACAAAGAAAAATGAAAACCAAACAAGCAAAACTTACGGTGTATGCCAAAAGCAATTCTAAGAGGGAAGTTCACAGAAATAAATGCCCACATTCAAAAAAGGGTCAGGCCTTAAACAACCTAATAACTTCAAAGAACTAGAAAAAAAAAAGAAACTAAGCCCAAAGTTAATAAAAGAATGGAAATTACAAAAATCAGAGCAGAAATAAACAGACAAATGATGATTTTTAAAAAGATGAAAATAAGAGATAGTTTCTTAAAAAGATAAACAGACAAACCTCTAGCCAGACTTTCCAAGAAAAAGAAAGGACTCAAAATTGGAAATGAAAAAGGAGACATTACAACAGATACCACACAAATACTATGAACAATTATACACCAACAAATTGAAAAACTTAGAAGAAATGGACAAATTCCTAAAAACATGCAACTTACCAGGACTAAATCATGAAGCAACAGAAAATTTGAATGGACTCATTTTAAGTAAGGAGATTGAATCAATAATCAGAAACCTCCCCAAAAGTTGCAAAACCAGATGGCTTCAGCAGCGAGTTCTGCTGCTGCTAAGTCACTTCAGTTGTGCCCGACTCTGTGCGACCCCATAGACGGCAGCCCACCAGGCTCCCCCATCCCTGGGATTCTCCAGGCAAGAATACTGGAGTGGGTTGCCATTTCCTTCTCCAGTGCATGAAAGTGAAAAGTGAAAGTGAAGTCGCTCAGTCGTATCCGACTCTTAGCGACCTCATGGACTGCAGCCTACCAGGCTCCTCCGTCCATGGGATTTTCCAGGCAAGAGTACTGGTGCCATTGCCTTTTCCGACCAGTGAGTTCTACCAAGCACTTAAAAGAAGAATTAATAACAACTCATGAGAAATAGAAGCCGAAGGAACACTTCCAAACACATTCTATGAGACTAGCAATACTATGATATCACAGCCAGACAAGAAAAAGCTACCAAAAAAAAGAAAATTATAGGCCAATTTCTCTGATAAACAATGTTGTAAAAATCCTCAACAAAATATTAGCAAATCAAATACAATACATTAAAAAGATCATACACCATAATCAAGCGGGATTTATTCCAGGGATGCAGGGATAGTTTAACATCTGCCAATCATTGTGATACACCATATTAAAAAAATGAAGGATAAAGATAATATGGTCATCTCAATAGATACAGAAAAAGCAATAGATAAAATTCAACATCACACACGATAAAAACTCTCAATAAACTGGGTACATAAGGAACATACCTCAATATAATAAAGGCCACATACAACAAACCCACCATTAACATACTCAGAGATGAAAAGCTTTTCCTCTAAGATCAGGAACAAGTCAAGAATTCAACAAAGTACTGGAACAAGTCAAAAATTCAACAAAGTACTGGAAGACCAAGCCAGACCAGTCAGGCCAGAAAAAGAAATAAAATTATCCAAATTAAAATTAATAAGTAAACTGTCTCTATTTGCAGATGACACAACATTGTATCTAGGAAACCCTAGAGACTCTACTAAAATGCCGTTAGAACTAATAAATTATTTCAGCAACGCTGCAGGATACATAATCAACATACAGAAATCAGCACTGTAGCAACAACAAAAAAGAAAAACCATGGGCAACTTTTTCTTAGAAAAAGTAAAAAAAGAGATATAACTGACATGCAAAGAAAGAGAAAATCAGACCATATAAAATGATCAATTAAAACCACAAAAGGAAGAAAAAGACAAAAATATGAACAAAGAACATGGACAATAAATAGAAAACAACAGATAGGATGGATCCAACACTATCAACAATCCCTTTCAAACTCCAATAGTCTAAATGTACCAATTAAAAGACAGAGATTGTCACAGTGGATCAAGAAAGAAAACAAAACATATATATTGTCTACAAAAAACCCACTGCAAAAAAATAAATAAATAAATAAATAAAATAAAAAAGAAACCCACTGCAAATCTAAAAGCCCAGATCAAAAGTAAATGGACAGAGAAAGATAAATCACGATAACACTAATTAGAAGACGGCATGAGAGACCTTGCTGGTGGCCCAGTGGTTAAGAATCCACCTGCCAATGAAGAGGACGCTGGTTCAATCCCTCATCTGGGAAGACTCCATACACCAACGGGCAAGTAAGCCTGGGCCACAAGCAACGAACCCACACTCCAGAACCTGTGAGCTGCAACTACTGAGCCCGAGGGTCCTAGAGCCCGTGTTCTCCAACAAAAGCTTCTCCGCAATGAGAAGCTCATACACCACAACAAAGACCCAGCACAGCCATGAATAAACAAATAAAAAGACAGCGTGAGTAGATACATCAATGTCAGAGCAGACTTCAGCCAAGATAAGTTACCAGGATTAACTTCTCATATAAATGCTTTCCTCTTTGCAATCATCCTGTGTTTTTTCAGTCTTCAACTTTTTTGAGGCTTTTAATGGCTAGGTCAAATGAACTCTCTTCGTAAATGTCATATTGCACTTGAAAATATGTGAGTTATTTTCAGATGTCTTTTGATACTGATTTTTTTTCCCATTTATTTTTATTAGTTGGAGGCTAATTACTTTACAATATTGTAGTGGTTTTTGCCATACATTGACATGAATCAGCCATGGATTTACATGTATTCCCCATCCCGATCCCCCCTCCCACCTCCCTCTCCACCCGATCCCTCTGGGTCTTTCCAGTGCACCAGCCCCGAGCACTTGTCTCATGCATCCCACCTGGGCTGGTGATCTGTTTCACCCTTGATAATATACATGTTTTGATGCTGTTCTCTCAAAACATCCCACCCTCGCCTTCTCCCACAAAGTCCAAATACTGATTTCTAACACAATTCCACAGTGTAAGAGAACAGACTCTGTATGATTTCAATACCTTAAGACCACAAAATTTTTGCATCTCGTTTTATTCCCTGGATATGTTCCAGTGTTTCCTACTTTACAGTCTATGGGAACTTGTAATAGAATTTATATCTGTTGTGTGAAAATTGTATAAATCTTAATTATGCTGAATTGGTTCACGGTGCTTTTCAGGTCTACTATATCCTTCTATTTTTCTGTATATTCACTCTTAATTTTTGAGACTTTTGATACTGCAACTAAAAATTTTAATTTATCTACTTAAAAAATAGTTATATGGTAGAACTATATATAACTTCATTCTGTATTTTTCCAGGTCTCCTGTAAATGTGTTATCATACTTTCATAATTTAAAAAGAAAAAAAGAGAAAAAAGAAGTTATCAGGGATAAAGAGGAGCATACATATAATGATAGAGGAATCCATTCCCAAGAAAGACATAATAATCCTTTATATATATACCTAACAGGAAAGCATCAAAATATGCAAGGCAAAAACTGATATAAGGAGAAATACATGAATCCACTACTGCAGTTAGATACTTCAAAATTCCTCTGTCAGAAATAAGAACCAATTGCTGTAATCCATCATATCAACAGGCTAAGGAAGAAAAATTATATGATCATATCAATAAATGCAGAAAAAGTATATGAAATATATCCAAACACTCAATCATGACAATAACTCTCAGGAGACTAGGAATAGAGGGGGACTTCAACTTGACAAAGAGTATTTTCTGAAAACCTACAACTAACATCATACTTAATCATGAGAAATTCAAAACTTTTCCACTAAGATTAGGAACAAAGCAAGGATGTTCCCTCTATCCACTGCTTTTCAACATCATAACAGAAGTCCCAGTTAATGCAATAGGACAAGAAAAGGAAATAAAAGGTATACAGATTGGGAGCAAAAGAAAATAAAATGGTCTTTGTTCACAGATGACAGGAGTGTCCATGTATAAAATTTTTAAAAATCAACCAAAAAAATTCCTAGAACTAATAAGTGAGCACAAGAAAGTTGCCAGAGAGAAGGTTAATACACAAAAGTTCATGGCTTTACCATATACCAGCAATGAACAAGTGGAATTTAAATTATAAATGCAATTAATATTAACACTCCCAATGAAATATTTTGGTATAAATGTAACAAAATATGTACAAGATGTATATGAGAACCCAATCACTCCTAAGCACTTATACCTCTAACCACTCTGTTCCTTACACAGTCTCCTTTCCTGATTACCATAAGAGATTTCTAGCTGGTCTCTCCTTCTACATTTAACAACCTCTTTACTCCTCTGTAGCCAGGGTAATCCTGAAATTAGATCATGTCTCTCCTTTGTTCAAATCTTCACTCACTGTAAGTAAAGCCAACATTTCACAATGGCCTCAAAGGTCCTGGGATTCTGGCTCCCAACAGCCTCTACCTTATCTTCTACCACACACCCCATGCTTACCCAGCTCTAACCATGCGGTTTCCTTGCTGTTCCTTAAACAAAATCCCATCCCAGGAATTCTGCACTGCTATGTACTCTCCCCAAATATCCCAAAGGGCCAGCACCTACTTCCTCCATGTCTAGTACCATCTAATAGTAACACCATCTCTGAATAGCCTATCTAAAAGAGTAACAGTCCAAATCACACATTCCATAACACTCCTCTCGTCTTTTAATTTTTTCAATGCATTTAAACACTGTCAAGCATTGACTTTTTCTGTATCATCTGGTGACTGTCTGTCCCACTCCTCTCCCATCCCCAGCCTCACTAACTAGAACATTAAACAGAGGTATGGTTCATTTTGTTCACTGACACCTAGAACTGTGCCTGGGACATGTGGGTACTCAAATATTTGTTGAATGAATAAAAATATATAATCTCATCTACCACTGTTGATCTTGTATAAGAAATAGAAACCTGTCAAAAAGGAAACTATTCTTGAAAATTCCTATGCTAATACAATAATCCGTTAAGTAACTGCAGGTAAATTACTCAATTCAGTTTATCCATGACAAAATTTTTTTTCCAACTTCTTAGGTGTAACACAACAATCAACAACTTTATGATAAGTCCACTTTTTCCCTTTTGCAGATATCCGGGATTACTGGTGATTATTTACAATTATTCAAGTAACCAAGTAAAAAATTATGAACTGCCAGAAAATCAACTCCTCTTCAAGAAAAACAGAACAAAAAATTGTTTAGAGCATGAACTGGCAAACTTCCTACAAAGGGCTAGATGTTATAAACTAAGCTTGGTGGGACATATGCATACAGTCCCTGTCATTTATGATAACCCTTAAATAATATAAAAAGCATTCTTAGTTCCTAAACATACAAAAAACAGTCTGTAGGCTGGATTTGACCCACAGGTTACCCTGGTACAGAGCAATGCCCTGAATGTTTAGTCTGATGTTTTATAGACATCCAAGATACATGCCTATCTATACCTAAAAGAGGCATTTTTTAAAAGGGCAATTATGAATACAGCATGCTAGAGAGGTAAATGGTTCTCAAAATTTTCCTGAGTTATAATAGATATATTTATGTTTGAAAAGCAGAGTAGAATAAACAATTTTAAAAGTATTTCAGAGCAAACTAGTAAGTGACTTCTAGATAATCCTTCTAATATTAAATATCCTTCATGAATTAACAATTGACCCTATGACACTTACAGTATCTTTCAAAAAATTAAGAAACATCAAAAACAGTATCACATACAGAAACACATGTTTATAAACTTTTCAGATAAACATTTAAAAAGAAAATCTGCAAAATTTTAGAAGTTTTACCTGCTACAATGTTCCCAGAACGTGCCACAACCTTGAATCCATCAGCTACTTTGTCTACACTATCTCCATGGGTAAGCAAAACAATTTCTTCCTTCTGAAGACCCCTAGGTAAGTTAAAAATAAAACAATATACAAATAGCTTTATTAGTCTTTTGCTTTATTTAGATATAATGATATGTAACATTGTGTAAGTTTAAGGTGTACAATGTGATAATTTGATACACCTATATACTGTGAAAAATTTAGTTAACACATCTACCACCTCACAGAATTACCATTTTCTGTGTGTGGTAAGAACATTTAGGCTCTACTCTCTTAGCAACTTTCAAATATACAATACAGTGTTGTTAACCATGTTAACTAAGTTCCTAGAACTTAGTTCATCTTATAACTGGTAGTTTTTTGCTTTAAAAGTTACTAGCTTCTATGCGTAAATCAAGAAAACAGAGAAAGCAGGTAACAGTACAACACTGCTAGAATTTAAATTTACTCTATTCATATATCCACATACACAGTTTCAAGAGGCTATCATGGTTTCAAAATTATATCTCTACTGGAATTAATCTTAAGAACAGAAGTAATTAATGGCATGGTTTAAAACAGATGTAAGTAACATTTATCAAACAAACTGTGTGGACTTTCTTTGGACCTTAATGCAAACGAATCAATTTTATAAAAAGATATTTGTTACATTATGAAAAAATCTGAACAAGGACTTTGTATTAAATAATATTAAGAAACAAAAATTAAAAATAAAGCAAGAAGATTAAAAAATAAAGCAAGAAGATTAAGTACATTAAAACCAAAAGGATGTTTTGGGGTTGTTGTTACTGTCATCACTGTTCACTGTTACTTAGGATTAGTGTAGGCTGTAATTGAGTACCAGGATTTTAGAATTGTCAAGACAGAGAAACTGTAACTCTTAACCAGATCTTTACATTTAAAGTCTCTTGTAGTATCACATTCCACCAGCAAGATTTCTGAAGTAGTTCTCAAGAACAGTCACTTGAGATACAGATGAATGTAAGCAACAACTCTCCATTATAAAGCAGAACAGGAAATGGATTTCAAAAACGTATTTTGGCAATGAGAAGCTTCAGTTCATAAAACTATTTTGAGCAACTGTTGCTTTTTTATTAACATCACTTTAAAAATGAGAATCTCTGAATATTGATCTTCTTGCTCTTTCTAATATTAAAGACAGCCACAGCCAGTTTTATGTAAAAACTGGGATAGCTCCATTTTAGACAAAAGGTCTTAACTTGGATTTTAAAACTGATTTGTCCAGTTTGGAGAACACTATCCATTACGAATTAATTTAGGTACAACTCTATGGAGGATGTAAGAATATATGTTAATAAAACAAATCTATAAAGATAATTAGCACAGTTACAAGAAATGATAATAAAAACTACATATGCACATTAACTGACACCAGCCTACATTTTATAGATTTAATGCAGTTAGGGAGAAATGTGATTCTTAAAGAAAAATGGAGTTTATTTCAAAAGAAACTAAGTGAATAACTGTCAACTGTCCACATAAGTGGGTTATACCCAAAACATGGGAAAACCTAAGGAAAGAAAGCAAGTGACTAAAATTTAAGTTTTCTGGTCTTTCAGGAAGTTGAATGAAAATTCACCTGGTGTTTTGTAAAGCAGAAGATAAATGATTCTAGGAAGCTAATGAACAGCTCATTCACCAATCTTTATATACACTAGAGCTAATATACCTAAACTATTATCACCCAGCAATAAAATCAATTAATACATTCACTATATTAAAAAGACAGTACACGAAATACAGTTATGCTCAGTACAAAAAGTACAATACGTATTTAGTAATGAGGTCAGCAAATGGGTAGCTAGTTAAGCACCCAGAGAAAGAACATGGTAGAGGAAGATGTATACAAATGCAGACAGTTTAAAACATTATCCATTTGTCACATGTGTCATACTAATATTTAGAATCATGCTCTGCTAGAAAGTGAAAAGGGAAAACTACAAATGCTAGCATCACCCTCTGCAATCCCAAATCGGGGTTTAAGACCGCACAAGTGCTCTTCAGTTCTGTCATCAAGTGCCTTTCTTATTCCTAATTAGCATTACCACCATCCTCTTCTGTCTTGACACTCAACTGGAAAACAAATATGACAATACCTTTGGCCACTGCCGTGGCCTTAATTTTGTCTAAGAATTACAGAATCTCCAATTTTGAAGAATAACATTCCCAGCTTTAAGTCATTCCTCTAACATTCTTATGGATATAAAAATATCTATCATACCTGAATAAGGAGCATGTGTTATCCACACTAATACTGAAGACTCCATCTTCTCTAACACTTTTTTTGTGCACAGTACCTCCAAATACCTTATTCATCATCTGTTCCAGGAGAAAATAAATTGATGTTAATATAATTCAAAAGAAAATTACCCAATTTCTTACACTAATAATTTATATTTCTTATTTTTAGGATAGCTGTTATGTTTGTGCCTCCAAAATAAAGGAAGTTTGCTAACTGTAAATTACTTGTTATTATTATATATAATTATATAGTTCTTAAAAGGAATAGTTACAAAACAAAACTAGATTAGGAATTTGACCTGATGTTAATTTTTATTAAACACTGGCAAATTTTCCATTTAGCATACTTTAATTCACCTGTTAAAAATAAGGATTTCTTTTTAAAAGATAAGGATTTCTTTAATACCTGAGTTCAATTTTTAAAGCATTTTAAAACACTCTTTGAACTCATAAAGTACCTAGTTGGTATTAAAACTAGCAGCTATAAATTCCTACAAACTGTTTAATCTTTGGCCCCAAAGGAACAGTCAGTCTGAAAGTCTACAGAAGACTGTTCTGTGGAGATGGGATAAGTAATATAATCTGGTCTTTAAATTAATTTGTTCAAATCCCATCCACCTACAGACTTTTATTTTAAGTAGTCTCTTCAGTCCAACCCTTCTGTGTCAATCTTCTTCATTTACATATGCCTAAACCCTTCCAACACCAAATAGATACACACAGGATTTTTAGGAACATTAAATCTGCATTGATAAAATCAATACAACCTATCTTCATATGTCTGCTCCACAACAGGTGTCATAAGATATCTGCCACAATGATACACGATGTAGGTGTACCCAGCACCCAACAGAAAAACAGGCAGAGGGCTAAATATGTGTTCATTCTTGTAATACACAATGGCATATTCTTCAAATATACATCAGCAAATGCTGCCCTCTACATTCTCCTGTTAGACATTCACTATAAAACTTCCTGCAATAAAGGTTTGCATGAAGTCCAGCAATTAAATAAAAAACATAAAAACACCTCCTAACCTCTGTTTAACCCAGTACTTTCCAAACTAAAGACTCACACATGAAACACTTTCTGCAGCACCTTAACACACACATAGTTTAGGGAACACTGCTGCAGTCTAACCAGTCCCCTTGCCTCTAGTCGTGCACATCTTCCAGAGGTCTATGAATGTCAGCCACTAAAATGTAAATACGACTATTAGTCCATGATTAAATTCTTAATGGCTATCATCTATACTTGGGTTAGCAAATTTTTCCTGTAAAGGACCAGAGAATAAGTATGTTAGTTTTTGTAGGCCCTACTGTTTCTGAAGCAACTATTCAAAACTCTTGTCGTTGAAGCACAGAAGCAACTACAGATATTTAAAGGAATGGACATGATGGTGTTCCAATAAACTTTATTTATGGACACTGAAATTTGAATTTCATTTCATTTTCACATGTCACAACATACAATTCTTTTTTTAAAATGTTTTTCAACTCCAACCATAAAAATCACTTTAAAACCATAAAAACCATTCTTAGCTTGCTGGTCATACAAAAAACAGGCAGTGGCCAGCTTTCGCAGCAGGCTGTAATTTGCTGACCCCTGTCTACAGGATAAAGTCCAAGTCCCTTATACTGAACAAAGACTTTTAAATGCACTGCCTCTATCTAACTCCACTTCTTGTATTTCCCATTAGTCTCTACTCAAGCCATTCAAGCCAGTGTGATTAGCAATGTAGAATTAGCACGTTCTCTCCCCACCACGTCTTCAGGTCTGTTCACAGTACCAGTGGCTTTGCTAAGTATGTGGCCCAGAGCAGTCACTCATATTTGCTGAATGAAAAAACGAATGTTTCCCTCTATATACCAAATAAACCTTGTGTATCTCTGCCTCCTCTAAATTTCCAGTTCTTAATTAGAAGACAGCTGAATGATCAAGCTGACCAAAGCTGTCGGAACACAACACAATCTAAAACTCCACAAAGTCTAAATAAATACATAAAGCCAAAGGCTTGCAGCAAAATTTAGAGCTATCTCACCTTTCAGAAGGCTTTCATGCTTATTCTTGACTCCTGATTTATGTAGGCATGTATGCGAGGTAAAAGTGAAAATACAAGGAACTGAAGGGTCAGCTAAGTGTGTGTGTGTGGCAGAGGGGGGTGGGAATAACTTTATGTAAAGCAGAACACTCTTGGTTAAAATTTTGATTTAATATTCTATTTTGACTTAAGGAAATGGCTTTCGCTTTGGATTCCTGATAACCTTGAGGTCCTAAATGCCTCAAACAACAGCAAAAGCCCTGTAGGTCTACCACTCCAATTGGGTAAGCTCCCCTTTTATCTATCTTGATGTCAAGATTTCAAAATAAATCTTAGATTTGGGAGGGGGAAATGAAAGGAAATCCTCCCAACAAAAAATTTAACAAAATCTGTGTGGGAGTATATAAAGAAACCAAATTCTTATAATAAAGATGTTTCTTTAAAAAAATGAAACTATAGTGAAGAGAGAAGACAGAATCTAGAAGGTATATGCAGCATACATAATTGGCAAAAATTTAGCATCTAGCATATATAAAAACAATTTTAAAAATTCAACAAAAAATGTGCAAAAATCATGACTCATCTTTTACAGCAAATCAGACACTAATGACCAATGGCAAATAAATCCATGAATCTTAAAATAAGGAAAATGACCATTAAGACTACAACATGTCATTAACACCTCTTCAGCGAGGCAAATTTAAAAAAAAAAATCTAACCTTGTCAAGGCCTGCAGGGATATAGAGCAAAGGCATTTTTACCTGCTGCTGTGGGAAGGTATATTGGGGGCAAATAGTTCTTAGTGAAGTTGAGACTCAGCATTTCAATTAATGGTTAGCTTAGAGAAAATTCTGTGTATGTACAATACCAAAGTCCAAAAATATTCATGGCAGCATCTGTAATTGCAAGAACTTGGGAAAAGACCAGAAATGCTAACAGTGGAATGTATGACTAATTGGCAATACACTTGAATGTATCACTACATTCAAACAATAATTTCAGTAGTGAAAATAAATTAAAATTAGTGACTTTCAAAACCAAAAATGAAACTACATGAAGCATGATTTCATTTACATGAAGATCCATAGACAAAACTAGAAAATATATTATCTAGAAATACAATGTGTATAAATCTATAAAGAAAAGAAAGGGAATGAATAACAATTCAGTAAAAGTGTTACCTCTTACTGGAAGAGAGAACAATGTGGATTGGAAAAAAGTACAAAGAGAGTTTCAAAAGTTCTACTAATATTCTATTTCTTATGCTTAGTGATGGATAAACCATAATAGAAATAAACACTGCAAGGAGCAGGACAGACTTTTTTCTTTCAAAGCAAAGAATTACCAGGAAGCAAGCAGTAAGACTCAAGAGTTAATGAGAAAAGACAGTACATAAAATTTCAGGCTGCCATGGAGGGGGCAAAGGTATATACTAGAGGGAGGCTTTTGGTGCTAACATTACCCAACCAAGAGTCTCTAGGAACTGTTAGTCCTTTACAAACAGCATGTTAGCTATGAGGTATTATTTATATCAGCATTTCATAGAAAGATAATTTCTGCCCAAAGGAACAAGATCAGTCTATTCCATTATCCTCCTATGAAAGCAGTAGGCAATTTTTTTATGCATTTAACATAAACAGACCTGGCTCTGGCTACCATAAGATCCATCCTGAATGACAGAAAATGTGGCCTTACAATTATAAGGGGGTACTGGCAAAATGGACAAGTAGCCACTATCATTTTATATTAAAGGAGCATATTTCACACCTATTTCACTCTAAGTGGGTCCTAAAAAAATATTCTGCGAGACTCTTCTTTATGTTATAATGGAAAATATAATGGAAAATCATAACAATTAGAAAGAAACAAAATCAACTAAAGCTGTTTTGCAGGCCAGCAATTTCTAATATTCTGCCCTTGCATTAAAAACAGAAATAAAAATATTCACATTCTTACATGAACACTGATTTATAGTTCCTTCCTTTACTGAAAGCTCCAGAGATAGCTAGAAGAAAATATCAGTCTGTTCACTTTCTAACTTTTGAACAGATTCCCTCTGAGCATTATTCATATCAGTACACAGGTTTCAACCAGATTGTTTAAAAAAAGACAATTCACTGTTTTGCTCACTTACTAAAACGAGGAGGATCCCAAAATGGCAGCAGCACCAGTGTCCTCATGGTAGAATGAGCTTCCCCAAGTGGCTGCCACAAGCATCTATGTCCCTAGGCTGAGCTCCAGTTGCCTTCTGCCTCCGCAGGGGACTCGCTATAAGATCGGCAGGTGAGTCTGACCCACTCTCCTTTCAAATTACTGCATCTGCCCTGGGTCTTGGAGCATGTAAGATTTTCTGGGTGCCCTTTAAGAAAGGAATCACTATTTCCCACAATCCTTTGTCTCTCCCAAAAGTAAGTCTCACTGGCCTTCAAAGCCGAATGTTCTGGGGGCTCATTTTCCTGGCATAGGATCCTTGTGCCCAAGAGAGAAGGTGAGTTCAGGGTTTTCCTATTCCACATCCTGGCCACTACCCTACACATAGTTAATTTACATTACAGTGAAGACACTTGGCAGACACCATCTTAACCAAATAATCTAAAGGAACACCCCCTATCACAGTATTAATTGACATCATCTGCCTTCTAATGAGACTCTGAGAAGTGCACAGCATTTGCTGCTGTTTAGGTGCAAAGTCACATATGACTCTTTTGCAACCCCATGGACTGAGGATTTCCCAGGCCAGAATACTGAAGTGGGTTACCACTTCCTTCTCCGGGGGATCTCCCCAACCCAAGGATGGAACCCATGTCTGCTGCACTGCAGGGGATTCTTTCCCACTGAGCCACCAGGGAAGCCGAGCACAATCCTGTGCGATTCCTGCCGAAAACACATAACCTGAATCCAACAAAGAGGAAACGTCAAACAAACCGAACTGAAGACTGTTCTACAGGGTAACTGGAATGTACTTTTTTTTTTAATTGGCAAGGTCATGAAAGAGAAGGAAAGACTGAGCAATGATTCCAAACTAAAGGAATGTAAAGAGACATGACAACTAAATACAACAACACATGGTCTAGACTGAATTCATGACTTTTAAGAGACATTAATGAGCCTGTGAAATGTTAACAGAGTCTGTGGACCAGATGTGAACACCAAGTCAATGTTAACTTCCTGATGTTGATAACCACACTGTGGTTATGGAGGACAGAATTCCAGTACTTAGGACACAACAAGTAACGGAACACCATGTTTGCAAATTACTCTCAAAGTGGTTAAAAATGTTATAATTAGGGAACTGAGTAAATGTATAAAGGAGCTCGCTCACAACTACTACTTCAACTTTCATGTATATTTAAATGCCTACCTTTTTTTAATAATGGACAGGGTTTCATTGTAAGCAGTAACACATACAGTTGCTCTTTTGAAAATCCCCACTCAAATCAGTTTTGCCATCCTAGCGTGGCAATTCATAAACAGCTGTAATATGAACAAATTCTCTCATACAACTAAATATCCTAAATGCGCTAAAGACAGAAAACACTAGAACAGTAGGAGTCACAAGCAGAACAAATTAACTTTTTAAGGCAAATTCATAGATGTATGTACCTGCATGCCATAGCAAATTCCAAGAACAGGCTTGCCAATAGTGAATATTGCTGGATCAAACCAGGGAGCATCTTCTGCATACACAGAATTAGGCCCTCCAGAGATGATAATAGCACTGTGGATTTAAAGAAGACAGTTACGAAGAATCTCTGTTAATTTTTATACAAGGTCTATGCCCTCTCTTGCTTTACCACTAAGGGAAACTCAATACAGACTCAGATTGTGTTGTTTTCAGTATGCCACAGCAGATCCATATTCTATCACAGCTAATTAATAGTCTCCTACACAGCTTATTTTTTTTTTTTTTTTTTGTGGACTGTGAGACATGCGGGATTTTAGTTCCCCAATAAGAGATCGAATCCATGCTCCATACCCCCTGCAGTGGAAGTCTCAAGCACTGGACTGACAGGGAATCCCCTACACAGCTTCTTTTTTACTGTATTTTATTGCAATGTGGGAAAGCTGACCAACTCAACAGTCACATGTTAATAAGCACAAAGTTCCAAATATATAAAACCAATGTCTCAATCTATGAAGGTAAGCCTGAATTTGTTTTGTTTTCCTCATCAGTGGAGGAAGTAAATGAGAATTCTAAAGGCGGAAGGTGAAAATACATGTCTTCTGAGAAGTTAAGGAGTAAAGCAGTTACACAGTAGGACAAGTGAAAGTATTATGAAGGCCCTGGATTATGTAGAGCAAAATACTCTACAATAAAGAATATCAGAAACTGTGAAGAATTACCTAATTTTGCCTGTTTAAAATCTGTCCAATATTCCCAACAATTTTACCTGAGACCCAAAAGTAGGAGCTAACATGATCTGCCTCATATGCCCTGCTCTCAGAACCCAAGTCAGTATTCTATAAACTAGTTTATAGAGCATTCTATGGGTTAACTTGGAAACACACTATTTGTATAAAGAAAGCTGAAAAATGAGGCTGGCTTCTGATACAGGGAACTCTGGTCCTCCACATTCAATCAAAAAATTTTGGAACACTTTAATATTATGATTTTTACATAAAAATTCAGATTTCTATATTTTCTTTAGGAAAAAAATCTGCTAACATTGGACTTTCACTCTAACATGGCTACAAATAACTGGAATCACAGAAAGACTTGCACCTTCAGATTACTTATGCTTTCCAGTGTCACACACACCCACTTATACAATACAGGCATGTTGCTGTTGCTTAGTCACTAAGTCAGGTCAGACTCTTTTGCGGCCTGGCCCATGGACTGCAGACAGCCAGGTTCCTCTGTCCATGGGATTTCCCAGGCAAGAATACTGGAATGGGTTGCCATTTCCTTCTCCAGAGGATGTTCCCAACCCAGGGATCAAACCCAAGTCTCCTGCATTGGCAGGTGGATTCTTTACCACTGAGTCACTTGGGAAGTCCATATTTCTAAAGGAAAACACGTTCCAAGATGTAACCAAAATCTACTTACAAACAAATCTGGATTACAATCTACTTTATAATTAGTGGCTGCCTGCCATCTAAAAACATAAACTAAAATGACACACTTGTAATACATCCAAAAAATAATATAAATCATAGAAAATTACTCAACAAGACAATGTATTTTAAAAAAATATATAATAATCTGAGTGAGCACGAAAGCCCTACTCTTTGAACTTTATATTGGTAATATGAATCTTGGTATACAATATGTTTGTTAGCTTATTACTTGCAAACAGACTGAAGACAATCTACTTACTCAAGAAGATAAATGGGACATCCCTTTAAGATAACAATTTTAAAGGGGAATAGGGCTAGCCCCAAGGGTAGATATGTAACCTAACTCCTTAAAAATGCAGAAGCTAAAACTCTGTAAAATATATATCTAATAACCAAGATCTCTAGAATTTCAGTATGTTATATTTAGTTTTATAAATGATAACCACCATGGGACTGCCCAGCATCCCTCATTAATCTGCTATAAGATTCTTAATACTATTAAAAAGAAAAAGCAATGGACTTAGTCAAGGATAAAACTCAAGCAGCACTTAAGCCAATTATGAAAATTCTTATCTCAATAAGCTTGAGAAGAGCTAATCACTCTTTCTGAGTTTTCTATTTCTACCCTGCTATTATTTTGAAACAACTTGCAATTACAAGGCCCAGTAAGTCTCAAGGCATTCCAGATACCAGCTTACTATCAAGCAGATCAAGCTTCTAAAAACAGGTAGGTTAAATTGTCTTTCAAGTCATAAACCTAAAATTTATTCTAGGAAAGGGTGATCAAATGGCTATCTCAGCAGAAAGGATCACGGTAATGCAAGCAACAGTGCTATAGTTCCTGTTCTACAGAAAGAAGAAGCTGTTGGTGTAAGCAGGACCTAGAAATTGTTTATGATCAGGTAATCAGATGACAAGAAAATCAATTAGACTTCTATTGTCAATATTGGTTACTCTAATTCCACAACATTTAGTTTCAGTTAGTTTGCTGGGAATTTTTGTCTGTTTGCTTTGGATTTGGGGAATGATGGAGTTTGGATTTGACAGAGAGTCATTCAGATTTCTTACAGTTTTAATTCCCTTAAAATTGGTTCTCACTGGCAAATCAAGACAGTTGAATAAGACAAACTCAAAGCGTTCCTTCTTACTAGAAAATTATCTGCATCCTAAAATTAAAACAGAGTTAAATGTAAACGTGCCTTTTCTGATTCACAATTCACTCCATTTCATAAATAAGAAACAAAGGATAATGTATACACATCTATAAAGTTTCTGAAAGGTAACCATTTGTCTAATGGGAAAACATTATGCTTTTAAGAAAAATTAAACATACTGTATTTTGGAAGAAATACAGCACCAAATCTTGAGAGCTAATTAAGGATATAAACTGTAGTTGCTTGCTTCTGAATAACACTCGGTAAAAAAAACGAACATTAATTCCAAGAGAAAAGATACAGCATTAACCAAAAATAGCTGTTAAGGGAGGAAGTCACATATAAATTGAATGTCATTTTGACTAGTTTTAATAGTACAAGTTATAGAATTAGCCCTTAAATTAGAAGTCTTCATAATTTAGAAACTAGTCTCTTGGGATAGGAAGCAAAAGAGACGCATTGTACACAGCATTCTCTAATTTAGGTACTCTAACCATTATATACATATATCCGTTTGATCAAGTAATCTGGGATGAATGAATGGCTGTAACAGCCAAACCTAAGTCTGATCCAGAAATCCTACACAACAGCAGTCCCCAGCCTTTCTGGCACCAGGGAGCGGCTTCAGGAAAGGTGTTTTCCACGGGTGGGGGTGTGGGGCGGTGTCAGGGTGATTCTCACACATCACATGTTGTGCGCTTTGTCTCTAATCTAATGCCACCACTGATCTGACAGGTGCCAGACCTTGGCCCAGAGGTTGGGGACCCCTGCTATAAAACATAAAGTATTCAAATGATAAATTATTAAACTGTGCAAATAAAATTAATGTAATCTTTTCCTTTAATTTTAATTTCTTTTGATGTCAAGAGCCATGGAATATTTCTTGTATTAAAACCAATCCATTTGGTTTTCATTAAAAAATTCAGTGTCCAAGCAAATTAATAATAAAATATCCTGCAATCTAATCTCACCGGAATCCTTGCTCTTTTATGGCAAATGCTGGTGTTTCCAAAGGGAAGATTTCAGACTGCACGAACAGCTCCCTCACTCTCCGGTCTATGACTTTTCCGTACTGAGCACCCGCATCCAGGATGACAACGGCTCCTTCATTGTGGTGGTGGCCATCCTTAAGGTCTCCTCCGGCATTTTCCAGCTGCAAATATGAACACAAACGTCTTCCTAGTTATGAAAATCAGAGGTACTTTTAAGAACTATGGTCGCTGTCAGCTCCAAAAACACGCAGAAACACAAACTATTAACTTAGGATTTTGAATTGTTAATTCAAAACACTTCTTTTAAAGGAAAGACTTTTATACATATTCACACACGGACATAAAAGCTACCCCCTACTGACTACACGATAGCGTCACTTCACGCTGACTGCATCTTACACATATTATGCAGCACTGAGGCAAGCATTCGGCCCAGCTGCGCCAGAACACCGCCCAGGGCTGGGCGAGTCTGCTACACGGCATCATCACCAACTGCGCCTCAGGCAGGTCCCAAAGGCGCCCCAGTCTGGGCGGTGAGTCACATGGTCACCTCTCTAACCGTCACAGCACTCCTAGGAGGGACATGCTGGTGAGAACCCGAAGTTTCCTGCCAGAGTATGTAAGCATACCCAAACTCACTTTATTAGGATTTTTTATATTACCTGAGGAAAATTACACACACACATGTGTCTGACCAACAATACTAAATTTTTAATGTGTTTTAATATTATCTCAGACTCTCCTGTAGCTCAAACGGCAAATAATCTGCCTGCAGTGCAGGAGATCTAGGTTCGATCCCTGAATTGGGAAGATCCTCTGGTGAAGGAAACAGCAATCTGCTCCAGTATTCTTGCCTGGAGAACCCCATGGACAGAGAAGCCTAGCAGGCTACCATCCGTGGGGTTGCAGCGTCGGACACAACGGAGGAACTAACAGACCCAATCTTATCTCTGACAAGTGTACACGGAGAACACTTTTCTGGAGAACAATTTGGCAAAAAAAATTTAACTCTATGTGCTGAAATAGTTATCTAGAGTGTACTAAAATATTTACTTGGAAGTGACTTCAAAATAATGCAAGAGTAGGTGGGTATGGACAAAATAACATTGCCTAGGAACTGAAATCACTAAAGTTGGGTGATACAAGTTCACTTTAGTCTCTATTCTTTTTTCACACATTTTTACATAAGAAAAAGCTTCAAAATGTGTGTTTATCTTGAAAACCCACTTGGAAGCATAAACAATATGAAAAACATTTAAAACGTTTTGGGTAAAAATGCAAGAGTATATGTACATATATGAAGAAGAAATGTATAAACAGACATACACCTAAATACTAACAGAGGCAATATCTGAGAAATGGAACAACAGGGGGTGATTTACATTTTTCCTTCATGCTCTTCAGTGTGTTCATGTACAGGTAGTGGTTCTTCCCCTCCAGATGTAAAATCTGCACAGTAAAAAATACTTAAGCCCAGCTCTGGAGGCATGTGTTTTAATCCTTTCATCCCTCTTCCCTCTCCATTTGTGTGAACAAATAAATGCAAGCCTCCATTAGCTCCACTAACTCTTCACAGCAATAGTGAAAAAAAGCAACAATCACAGCCATCTACGGAGGAGGATCTGTGAGAGGGACCCAACCACAGGCCAGAAGGAATTCCTCAGATCGCGAGATGAAGGTTGTAATCATAACATTGAGCAATGTAGAATAATCAGATCACAGAAAACAGAAGTTTATAGAATATATTAATGCAACAAATGCTAAAACTTTCTCCTTTCAAAGCTTTACCCTTAGTATACATACACAGAGATACACACAAATCCCCGTTAAGGAATTTATCAAAAAAAAAATATTTTTACTTTTTTTTTAAATAAAGTATTTTTGAAAGACTACCATGTTACTGTATAAATGTCTCAGATTAGTTCCATTATCATCTTCACAATTGTCACCAAGTCCAATTACAACCTGATATTTCGTATTAAAGAGAGAGTTCTCACTTTGCATGATTCTGTTGTGTAAGAACTTCATTCCATGTTTTACACCAGGGTTTAATTAACTAAAGGCTTCCCTGGTGGCTCAGAAAGTCAAGAATCTGCCTACAATGTGGGAGACCTGGGTTTGACCCCTGGGTTGGGAAGATCCCCTAGAGGAGGGCATGGCAAACCACTCCAGTATTCTTGCCTGAAGAATTCCATGGACAGAGAACTCTGGCGGGCTACACACAGTTCATGGGTTGCAAAGAGTCAGACACGACCAAACAGCTAACACTTACACTTTTTCACACTTTTAGTTAACTAAAAACAGTCCCCAACACCATGGCTCCAATTTCCGCTAACATGTTAACTATTACACAAAGTACAAACTTTGCTCCTCAGTCCACAAATCATCACGCAAATAGCAGATGAACATCATAATCAGTAGCCAATCACGTCCCCTCTTTCAAAGTGTACTGGCGACCATTCACTGCACAACAAAGAGCTGAGGGTGCAACTGTGTCGCCTCCTTGTTGCCCAGTGACAAGTCCACATGCCATTTTACACATATTCAAAGGGCAATCTAACCAATGAAGAATCAAAGTACAGCAAAGGAATGACAAGTGATATGCTGGAAGTGAGCTTCAAGGCCAACGTAAACAGAGTTACAGAAGCAGCAGCTGGCAGTGGCCAGGGTGACACCGCTGCGGAGGAATTTAGTGAAGGCCGAACGGTCAACGAGGAGGGTGGCTGTAATGAAAAGGACATTGTCCCAGAGGAAGTGACTCCAAGAAAACACTTCAAATATGTGAAAATACAACAAACTCTTGGAGATATTTCATGACATTCAAGTGCAAAGGATAAAATGTTGAAAGCCACCAAAGAATAGAAAAGCTGTGAAGGGAAGCATTGTGTACAAAACTTATCAAGAGTAGTTTAAAAATAAAACACAATTCTCAATGTTTCCAATGTTTTAAGTTATACCAAATGTTAGTTTCACTACTTCTTTATATTATACATCCCTTTTCTTTATAGTAATAACTAACAGTAAGTTGATATCCCAACAAAAATTTTTAAAACATAAGGAAACCATCACAATTTTCCCGTTGATTACAAGATTGCTTTGCATGGTTTCACCTTGTAAGTCCATTTTTTTTTGGTAGGTCCATTTTTACAATCATTTTACTACAACATAGTAAGGACTTCTATTTACTTAAATCAATCAAGTTTTTCTTAAATAAGTGGGTTTTTAATAAAAATGTACAGTGCTTACTTAGCATGTTTTAAAACTGTTCAATCAAATGACATCAGAGATCATTGAGCAAACAATGAACCCTGCCTCACTTCTCGACCTCAGCTATCAACTTGCCTATCTGGCATCAAGTTTCAACAACTCAGGGAAAAGTAAAAGGTCACCAGGGATAAAAGCAAAAGTTCCTTTCCCTGAAAACCCTGAATCTATTTATTCTTACTTCACTCGGAGTTACAGTTTGATCATTAAGCTCCCAAACCTTCCAGCGATTAGAAAAAGCACCCTAAAGAGAAAAACAGCTCATTAATCACATCAATAGTAGAGACAAGCAAAATTCAACATCAGGAGACAGAAAAAACCTATTGTAACTATTTAAAAAATTGATTTAAAAGTAAATACTTAGGCTACCCCTTTCGCAAGTGACCTGAAGTCATCATAATAAATATTCATATTTTAAGATAGTAAGAAAACAATATTAAGTAAAAACTAAATCATATTCAGTACCCTATTTTAGAATAAGGCAAAAGAATTGTCCAAATTCTGAGACAGCATCATATTTGGATCTTCCTGAAGCTCCACATATCACCGACCAACCAGACAGTAAAGCTAAAACCCATGACATACATAACTAAATAACAACTTATTCCCCCAAGATCCCCAAAATACAATTTGGTGAGAATGAACTACCACAGCCACAATCCCTGGTGTGAGGGAAGCACCAGGACTTATTAAAGAAAACAAGAAAAAGCCAAAATAGCCGACAGGTACAAGCTAAAAAAAAAAGCAGGGAGCCAATTTAAGAACAGCAGCTGCACGGGGAGGAGGGTGGCCACTCCAAAGGAGCAGAGGCAGCAAGAGATCATACAATAAGGCCTCCAGGATAGAATGGTTTTAATTCCCATGAAGCTCTGAAACTGACAGACCTGGACTCCCTGTGGGTCAGAGCTCATGCCTGCCAAGGAGCAGCTGCTGGGACCAGAATCATAGTTAAGCAGGACAAGGAAAACAGAAGTGCTCGAAGTGTTAGTCGCTCAGTCTCGGCCAACTCTTTTATGACGCCATGGACTGTAGCTCACCAGGCTCCTCTGTCCATGGAATTCTCCAGGCAAGAATACTTGGATTGCCATTTCCTTCTCCAGGGGATCTTCCTGACCCAGGGATCGAACCTGGGTCTCCTGCATTGCAAGCAGATTCTTTACCATCTGAGCCACCCACCAGGGAAGCCCCAAGAAAAACAGAAAGGCCAGATAAAGCAGGGGGAGGAATCCATGCCAGGAATGCTCAGAAAACAAACAGCCATAATTTTAACAGAAGAAGGAGCTCTATCAGGTTGTAGAAGGTACCTGAAAACTTAGAAGGTAGTCTAAAACACCAAAAGAAATGCTGGGACTTCCCTAGCGGTCCACAGGTTAGGATTCTGTGCTTCTACTGCAAGGGGCACAAGTTCAATCCCTGGTCGGGGAACTAAGATTACCACAAGGCATGCAGGTAGTCAAAAAAAAAGCAAGAAACACACCTGATACTAACACAACATTGTTAATCACTTATACCCCAATATAAAATTAAAATTTAAAAAATTAAACTGTAAGACGTTAAATTAGAATGGAAGAAAAACAATAAGCACAGAAGTTAAATACCATACAAAGTTATTAAAAGTAAAAAAGGAAACAAGGAATAGAATAATATCTCTAAAGAGAGCAAGACAGAAAGGCAAACTCAAACACCAGATCAAAACTGGAATGTGCTATTTCTAAATGAGACAAAAGGTATGCAAGGGATGAAAGAATATGAATAAAAATCAGACTAAAACCCAAAAGGATCAATCCTAAGAACATATTCTTAACAATATTATTGGGCTTCATAGAAAAAAAAATCTTGACTATTTTGGGTAAAAACTTAATTCAATCAACTACACATCTGTTATGTAGTTTTCTTGATATGTGTCTTATGTTACAATGAAAATTTTTTAAGTAAAGCAAAAGAAGGGAAGTTAACAGCCTATACCTATTACTTTAGGTGTCTTACATATTTTCTTATTCATAATGCATTTGTTTTACAGATGAAGAAAATGTTAGTGGCCTAGAGATAGGACTAAAATGTAAGCTTTTCCAACCCCAAAATAATTAGCACTACAGAAGGAAAGTGGGTAAATAACCTTCAAAGTTATTTTATTTTTTAATATTTTGGTACTTAAAAGGGGTAAGCTTTATTATTTTAAAAAGTTTTCTTACATGAGTAAAATAATGTTCTGTTCATGTCTGAGAAAAGTACTATTTTATAAATGATTTTTGAAACTGAATTTCATCAGTACTAAGTTTATTCAAGTAGTGATCTTTAAAAGGTCTTTCAAATTAGAAGTCTTCAATTGTTAAAATTAGAAAGTTTTAGGGTCAAGAAAGATCTTTAAAACACTCACCAACACCTATTTTAGGGATCTGAGAATCTCAACTATTCAGAATAATCCTTTCATTACCAAAAGGCTACTGGAAGTTTGACCACATTTATCTATCTAATCTCACCACACCTGTAACTAAAAAAATAGTACAGTTTCTTGACAAAATTATCCAACATCTCAGGTACTTTAGATGAATCAATTTCACTAAAGGCTTTTCTATGAGAGACCATCACCTCACATATAATGCTGAATGACATTGGAACCTACAACTTAAAGGGTTAAATCAAAGAATTAGACTCTAGCTCTTGACTTCACCATGTGCTTGTTATACCCTCCTTTTATTTTGAAAAAATTTGAGCCTACAAAATTTGAAAGTATGGTACAGTTAACAGCATCCTCCACCTAAATATAACATTAGTAACATTCTACCACATTTGCTTTATATATTTTTCCCCTAAACACCTGGAAAGTAAATTATAGGTATTTCACTCTCCAAGATATTTTTCACCATGTACCTCTTAGAAACAGGGACATTCTCCTACATAACTACAATACTATTTTCACATCCAAGAAATTTAACACTGATACTATCTATATACAAATTCTCCCAAATGTCACAAATACTTCTATGGACTTTTTAATTCCAGAACTCTTATCAAAAACCACACACTTTCCACAATTAACCTAGAATTATTCACCTTTTCAGCTTTTTATGGTCTTTCATGACACTGTCATTTTTTAAATTTCAGTGATTTCATTTTTTAAATTTTTAAATTCTTTTTGTAGAATGACCCACACCAGGATCTGTTTCCTATCTCATGATTAGATTCTAGACAAACTTTTTTCCTTGCAGCAATTTTACATTGGTGATGATTTTACAGTGCCTTCTCCTGATGTCATACAATGGCAAGGACACAGTGTCATTTTGTTCCATTACTGGTGATACTGACTTTGATCACTTGATTAACATGATTTTGTGCTTAAAAGAAAAAAAATCTGATTCAAGCCTTCCCCTTGCTTAAAACCCTATAGTGACTCTCCCTTAGAATAAAGTTCAATAAAGTCCAAAACACTTTCCAAGTCCTGTGAGGCCTTGGCCTACACTTAAGCCTAAACTGCTCTTTTAAACTCTCCACAGCCCCACATAGTAGTATACTGTCCTCTGAATCAATCTCAAATATGTCACTAAAAGAAATCAGACATCTCTGAAATCATGCTATATCTTAACATGTTCCATTAGCCCAATGACAAAGCTGTCACTGCCATGGTGATAGTTATAGAGAAGCTGACATAAAATCCTCTAAGGAAAAGGGATTCCAGGAATCTCTCAGGAAATTTGCCTTAAAGCAGAAAGATGTCCCAAGAGTTCAAAGAAAGAAATACAGGCGAGTCTGGCTGAAAGTCATCTAGAATAGACATGCTGGAACTTGATGTAGCTCAAGTACATCATTTCTCAATGCAGTCTATGAGTTGAGTAAGATCCCTAGAAAGTGTAGTGATTCTTTATTTCTAGTGATATGACTGAACAATTGCAACCCCTTAACACTTCAGTCAGCAGAACATTTAAAAACCAGTTGAAGAAGGACTGAGTTCTGGTTATTATCTGAAAAACTTCCATTGACATCTTCTGGTAAGAACAAGGAAGTACTAGCAAAAAAAAAATCCCAGAATGAGTTGTCAATGGTCTGGAAAAATACCCCAGAAGTAATTGAGCACTCACAAGAAATAATGAATCATCAAAATTCTTGATGGAACAAAAGATCTGTAGAAAAACAAGACCTGGACAACTCAAGTCAAAAAGTAATTGAGGAGTCAGGCTAAACGTGAAGAAAGTTCACACTAAATTGATTTATACGAAAACCAATTTATTTCATATAAGTAGATATCCTTTCTCTATACCTAAGTAGTGTATGATTCTTCTAAAAAAGTCCAAGTCCCGGGACTTCACTGGACATACAGTAGTTAGACTCAGCACTTCCCCTGCAGGAGGCATGGGTTCAATCCCTGGTTGGGAAACTAAGATCCCACATGCCACAGCCAAAATAAATAACATTTAAAAGTCTAAGTCAGGATTTCCCTGGTAGTCCAGTAGTTAAGAATCCATTTTGCAACGCAGGGGACATGGGTTCGATCCCTGGTCAGGGAACTAAGATCCCACAAGTCACAGAGCAACTCAGCCCAAATGTCAAAACTAGAGATTCTGTGCACCACAGGAAGATCCTGTTTGCTGCAGCTAAGACCCAATGCAGCCAAATAAATAAACAATGTTTTAATTAAAAATAGAGTACATAATAAAAGTCTAAGTCTCTAAACTATATATATATATAAAGTGCCAGGTGCAATCATTGAACACAAGTGACAATGACACAATAAATGTATGAAATGCCTTTAGGAAATGACATCATACACCTGAGAAAAACCTAGAAGTCACAAACCATGTCTCGATGCAGTTAATACGCAACACTGTGTACACATTTAGTTGTTCAAGCAATACCACTTAGCATTGACGGTCTCATGTTGCCTAAATTATGATCCCTAACTTTTGATCATTTTGATCACTCAATTTGTCTGCATTTATTTTTCTCTATCTTGTTTAATCTAAGTAGGCAACCTATAGGCCTCCTCAACAAATATTTCAATAAATTACTACGTTTTGAAGTTTTCAGTGTTCAAAACGTTTGTGAAATACAAGTCCCTAGTGACATATAGTGTTATCTTAGCCTTTTACTGCTCCTGGTTTGTTAATGAGCTCATACACTGAGGAAACACTTCCCTAATGAGGTTTCAAGCTAGCGGTTATTCAACATTCCTACTTTGTTTCTACATGTTATCTGCGATTATGCTACTGTCATTTCCATATTGCTTCTCATTTATTCTCCTTTACTGACCAATTTGTAGTAATTCTGATTACAACTTGATCTTTTTTTGAATAAACTATGTCTCTTGACTCTACAAAGTAATTTCAAATTCTCTTCACCCCTATCTATAAATGTACTAATAGTTCCTTTCAAGTTCAAGTGAGCACCATTCCGTAGCATAATGAACACAGTCTGAATGTACTATATAAATCAACAAATCAAAAAGCAGTTTAGTCTGGACTCGGGCTTCTCTAGTACCTTAGCTGGAAAAGAGTCCGCCTGCAATGCAGATTCCTGGGTCAGGAAGATCCGCTAGAGAAGGGATAGGCTACCCACTCCAGTATTCTTCGGCTTCCCTGGCGGCTCAGCTGCTAAACAATTTGCCTGCAATTCAGGAGACCTGGGTTTGATCCCTGGGTTGGGAAGATCCCCTGCAGAAGGGAAAGGCTACCCATTCCAGTATTCTGACCTGGACAATTCCATGGACTGTATGGTCCATGGGGCAGATACTACCACTAGTACCCACTTAAAAGACAGCAAACAGACCCCATAAACACAAACTCTATCCATGGAAGTTTCTGAGGCATTTAACTTCTTAGGTGAATATAGTTCTAATGCCAAATATAGTTTAATGGGTTTAACTGAGACATATGATCACTGGGTAAGAAAGTAAACACATAACTGCTTATTACCTTTCTTTTCTAACTTCAGAGGAAATAAAATTTACTCCCATGTCACAATTGCTAATTCCAATTTTTAAATCTTTTTAAATCAACTATCTATTTTCCCCTTGGATTTCAATGACCCTAAAAGAAGTCTTTGCACAAAGTTAGAGCAATGTTATTTGGTTGACAAACTGCATTTATGTAGCCACTTTCAAATTAAGAAAACTTGGTACTGTTGGCTAAAATCAAAGTACACTATTGTTTACCTCATGATTCTTTCAATTCTTAAGTTTTACTATAGCTACTTTTCCCATTTGATGATAAGCATTAGCCAACTGAGGAACAAAGGTATCTCTAGATAAATCTAAACCATTATTAATTAGCCCAAATTATCCTACTTCTAAAAGTTAGCAATTTGCACAAACACACACAGACAACATTCAGTAACAACTGTTGTCATACCATTAAAATATTAGAAGGAAAAGTTTTGAGCCATGTTCAGTCTCATTATCTATTTAGTTACACTCCTCAGTTTTTGTTTTTTTTATGTTGACCTTTAGATTTCCTGGGTGGCTCAGATGGTAAAGCGTCTGCCTACAATGCGGGAGACCCAGGTATTATCCCTGGGTCGGGAACATCCCCTGGAGAAGGAAATGGCAACCCACTCCAGTACTCTTGCCTGGAAAATCCCATGAACAGAGGAGCGTGGTAGGCTACAGTCCATGGGGTCACAAAGGGTCGGACACGACTGAGCAACTTTACTTTCACTTTTCACTTTAGATTTCCTGACTGCCTCTGTACTGAAATCTCTGACTTATGACTGAGATCTACTACTTTAACAAAAAAATACTTCTTTGAATGGTGACTCAAGTGTGTGTAGCCTGTTCATATGAACAAGAACCAAAGGTTCTTTGCAAAGAAACAAAGCTCTAGAATATAGATTTATATATCCAAACATCACTGCCCCTCTTCAGCTCACCTCCCTATACTATCAGTACGCTAAAGATGACCACAGATAACACTTCCCATGCAAAGATGAAAGATAATCAAACAGCTACCTCTTCTTAAATATACTGAGTTTGTAAACAGGCTCAATTTTGTCTCTAATCACTACCCCTACCATACTTTTAAGAAGTAACCTTAGCTTAGAAGAGATCTGTACCTTTTTCCTAAGAAAAACTTTAAAGTTTAAACAGTAGAATGTCCTAATTTCAGTTATTTAGCACACAGACAATTTTTCAAGATGCGACTATTATACTTCATAAACCCAACCTCCTTTCTAATCTTGCCCTTTCTACTGTAGCATGCGCCTGAACTATACTATGCTGAAAATAATCCTGAGTTAACAGAACTTGAAGAAAACTATGAACAAAACTGATGAAAGTTAGGGAAGGAATCAAGCATGCATTCTGCCTTTCTACTATCAACTCAGTCACAAGTAACCATTTAGTAGATGAGAGAAAGTTCTTTATAAACAGTTTCAGAAAGAACAGAACTAGAATATCACCATTTTGCAACCTCTTATAAAATAATGGACCTAAGCTACTGCAGTCCACAAAAGGACAAGTGCTGGTTTGCAAACTGCCACCAGTTCATAAGAAATAAACCAGCTCATCCATAAGTTTTATATAAGCATTCATAAACTTATGTAACAACGTGACAGCAATTTTATTTTCTTGAATCTATAATAAAAATTTGGAGCCTTTATGTTCTACATCTTAAGAGTTTTAAATTTCATTTGTCTAAAAATTTATTCTGTTTTACAAAGATAGCAGCCATGGTAAAACTGAAAACTTTTTTAAAAACTGGCTCTTTATTGCAGATCTATGAGAAGCACAGAACTAGGTGTTGGCTATTAAAATCACTAAAGACTGACCATGGATGAGTAAGATGGCAACACTCTGATAAATCTTAACTACAAAAATAGAGACCAGACATACATGACTTTTTTTGTAATTAAGGTGTAGTTGATTTACAATGTTAATTTCTGCTGTAGAGCAAAGTGATTCAGTTATACATATATCAAAAAGGATGTGTGTATATATATATATATATTAATACATCCTTTTTAACATTCTTTTCCATTATGGTTTATCATAGGCTAGTGAATACATATAGTTCCTTGTGCTGTACAGTAGGACGTTTTTGTTCACCCATTCTGGATGGAACGTCTTACCTCTGCTAACCCCAACCTCCCACATCATCCCTCCCCCAACCACTCCTCCTTGGCAACCACAAGTCTGTTCTCTATGACTGTGAGTCTGTTTCTGTTTCATAGATAGGCTCATTCGTGTGATATTTTAGATTCCACATATAAGTGAAATCACATGGTATTTCTCTTTCTGACTTACTTCGCTTAGTACGATAATCTCTGGCTGCATCTATGCTGCTGCAAACAACACTACTGCATTCTTTTACGGCTAAGCAGTCTCTCACTGTGAACATGTAACCGCATCTTTATCCTTTCATCTGCTGATGAAGATTCAGGGTGCTTCCATGTCTCGGTTATTGTATACAGCGCTGCTATGAACACAGGGTCCATGTATCTTTTCATATTAGAGCTTCGTCTGGATATAAGCCCAGGAGTGGGACTGCTGTATCATACGGTAATTCTATTTTTAGCAATATGAATAGCTGAAAAAGAAGAGAAGCTAAAGGCAAAAGAGAAAAGGAAAGATATACCCGTAAGAATGCACAGTTCCAAAGAACAGCAAGGAGAGATAAGAAAGCCTTTCTCAGCAATCAACGCAAAGAAGTAAGAGCAAAACAATAGAATGGGAAAGACTAGAGATCTCTTCAAGAAAATTAGAGATACCAAGGGAACATTTCACACAAAGATGGGCACAATAAAGGACGGAAATGGTATGGACCTACCAGAAGCAGAAGATACTAGGAAGTAACAAGAATACACAGAAACTACACAAAAAAGATCTTCATGACCCAGATAACCACGATGGTGTGATCACTCACCTTGAGCCAGACATCCTGTAATGCGAAGTCAAGTGGGCCTTAGGAAGTATCACTACGAACAAAGTTAGTGGAGGTGATAGACTGCCAGTTGAGTTATTTCAAATCCTAAAGAATGATGCTGTGAAAGTGCTGCATTCAATATGCCAGCAAATTTGGAAAACTCAGCAGTGGCCATAGGACTGGAAAAGGTCAGTTTTCCTTCCAATTGCAAAGAAGGGCAATGCCAAAGAATGTTCAAACTACCACACAATTGCACTCATCTCACACGCTAGCAAAGTATTGCTCAAAATTCTCCAAGTCAGGCTTCAATAGTACATGAACTGTGAACTTCCAGATGTCCAAGCTGGATTTAGAAAAGGCAGAGGAACCAGAGATCAAATTGCCAACATCCGTTGGATCATCAAAAAAAACAAGAGAGTTCCAGAAAGACATCTGCATCTGCTTTATCGACTACACCAAAGCCTTTGACTGTGTGGATCACAACAAACTGTGAAAAATTCTGAAAGAGATGGGAATACCTGACCACCTTATCTGCCTCCTGAGAAATCTGTATGCAGGTCAAGAAGCAACAGTTAGAACTGGACATGGAACAACGGACTGGTTCCAAATTGGGAAAGAAATATGTCAAGGCTGTATATTGTCATCCTGCTTATTTAACTTATATGCAAAGTACATCATGTGAAATGCCAGGCTGGATGAAGCACAAGCTGGAATCAAGACTGCCGGGAGAGATATCAATAACCTCAGATATGCAGATGATACCACCCTTATGGTAGAAAGTGAAGAACTCAAGAGCCTCTTGATGAAAGTGAAAGAGGAGAGTGAAAAAGTTGGCTTAAAACTCAACATTTAAAAAACTAAGATCATGAAATCTGGTCTCATCACTTCATGGCAAATAGATAGGGAAACAGTGGAAACAGTGGCAGACTTTATCTTCTTGGGCTCCAAAATCACTGCAGATGGTGACTGCAGCAATGAAATTAAAAGACGCTTGCTCCTTGGAAAAAAAGCTATGACCAACTTAGACAGCATTTTAAAAAGCAAACACATTACTTTACCAACAAAGGTCTGTCTAGTCAAAGCTATGGTTTTCCCAGTGTTCATGTATGGATGTGAGAGTTGGACTATAAAGAAAGCTGAGCGCCGAAGAACTGATGCTTTTGAACTCAGGTGTTGGAGATGACTCTTGAGAGTCCCTTGACCTGCAAGGAGATCCAACCAGTCCATCCTAAATGAAATCAGTCCTGGGTGTTCATTGAAAGGACTGATGGTGAAGCTGAAACTCTAATATTTTGGCCACCTGATGTGAAGAACTGACTCCCTGGAAAAACCTCTAATGCTGGGAAGACTGAAGGCAGGAAGAGAAGAGGACGACAGAGGATGAGATGGCTGGATGGCATCACTGGCTCGATGGACATGGATCTGAGCGAGCTCAGGGAGGTGGTGATGGACACGGAAGCCAGCGTGCTGCAGTCCATGGGTCACCAAGACTGGAACATGACTGAGCGACTGAACTGAAGTGAATAACTAGCAATGTCAAACGTCTTTTCGTGTGCCTACTGGCCATTTCTTTGCAGAAATGTCTACTTAGGTCTTCTTTGGAGAAATGTCTATTTAGGTCTTCTGCTCATTTTTCAACTGGGTGTTTTTTTGTTGTTGTTGTTGTTTTGGGGGGGTTTCTTGGGTTTTTTTGCTGAGTTGTATGAGCTGTTTGTATATTCTGGAAATTAAGCCCTTATCAGTCGCATTGTTGGCAAATGTTTTCTACCATTCTGTAGGCTGTTTTTTTGTTTTGTGTATGGTTTCCTTTGCTGCACAAAAGCTTCTAAGTTTGACTAGATCCCATTAGTTTGTTTTTATTTCTGTTGCTTTGGGAGACTGACTTAAGAAAACACTGATGGAATTTACAGATATATGCAACCCTTACCATGAGGCACTAAGGAAATGTGTGTAGGAAAACTAACCACATGTTGATAACCGCTGAGACGAATGACGGGATATTATACTCTCTGCTCTACTTGTGCATGTTTTTAAATTTTCCATATGCAACAGACTACACTGACCCTAATTCTTCACTATGCCCTATATTCATGTCTCTGGTAGTGTCACTTTGCAGTCTGTCCTAGTACAGGCAGAATGTATTTCCATACTCTTGACACTGGGCTCAACCATGAGACCTGCTTTTGCCAATGTAATGAGGGCAGAAGTGATAGTCTGCCAAGCCTTAAGCCATCTTCATGTTCCCACTTGTCTCCTGTGCTTCTGTCATCACCATGAAAACACTACGAGCTACTTACTGGGCCAAGCAAAAGATGAGAGGAGTGGAGCTCAGCTGAGCTCACCCACAAACTCTTGAGCAAGAAGTAGGCATCACTTGTTTTTCTGAAAATGTTTCTAAATCAACCTAAAGCAAATTTTTTAAAAAACCATCTAACAGGAAAGCATTCATGGCAGGTTATGAATCAGTAACAAATTATGATTCTGCTTTCCCTGGCCATTTATAGTAGAAATATGTAAGAATGTATGGGAAATTGCACAAGATGGTTATTATCATGCTTAGTTCTCTATGACCATGACTCCAAAATACATATTACACTGAATCTTTGCCTTTAGAGGTTAAAATATAATTGCATACTTCTTTTTTTTTAAGGGGGTAATGAATGAAGGAACTACATCAGGAAAGAGAAAC
The DNA here is from genome assembly GCF_019320065.1 of Cervus canadensis. Lineage (NCBI taxonomy): Eukaryota > Metazoa > Chordata > Mammalia > Artiodactyla > Cervidae > Cervus > Cervus canadensis. Next base: position 84,903,094 of record NC_057392.1, read on the forward strand.
CACTTAGAAGCACTATAAAATAACCTCTGGAAGGCCAAGCCTGGTGAACTCAAGAGATACCAGACTAGACACAGTAAGTCTCACAGACAAATTGATAGAAATTTTCTTTTCTAATACCTGAAAACAGTTTTCATATGAAAATAGTACACCAGTGCCAAGATTGCATTTTTAAAACACCCAATCTTGTTAAATCCACAATGTTTCAAATTCTATTTTAATCAGCTTTACTATCAAATTATTTTTTATTTAAAATTCAAACTGTAATATCAAATAAAGTAGTGGTTCATTTCTGCTGCTTTATAAACCTATCTAAAAGAAGCCTGCTTGTCCACAAACCACATGCTATACTGATTAAAATACAGCTGAGTAAGATACTTTAAAAATATCTTAAGGACAAAACATTATACTGCAACTTTTAAAAAATTTGTTTTGCTATATCAAGTCTCATCTCTTCCAAGCATCAAGCAGTCTATTATTACAGCTTAAGTATTCCAAGCTGCAGAAGTGGGGAATACCAAAACCTATTAGGGGCTATCCTCTGATTCAGCAGTTTCACTCCTAGGTAATTATAATAGAGAAATGAACACCTATGCCCACAAAACTGGAAACAATCCCAACAGTCATCAATATATGAATGGGTTAAAAAATTCTGGTATATCCTTATAGTGGAATACTACATAACAATAAAAATGAACAAATCACCGATACACACAACACAGATAAAATCTCAAAAACACTATATTGTGTAAAAGAAACCAGAATCACTGTATGATTCCACTGACACAAAATTCGTAAGTGAAAAAAACTAATGTACAGCTACAGAAATCAGAACAGCGGTTGGTGCTGAAGGAGTGGGGGAACTGACTGCCATGGCCACAAGGGAACTTCGGGAGTGATGGAACCGTTCCGGATCTTCAACGGGCAGTGACTACAGGGGTACCTACGTTTGTCAAAACGCAAATTGTATACGTCAAAGAGCTGAGCATTTCACTACCTGTGCATTTTATCTCTATAACAATAAGCAAAAGAAATCACCTGTTAGTGACCTTTTTCAAACTACCATTTCTCTCCACAAACTGAAAGACATGCTACAATAAGCAACATAACCCTCAGCCTTCAGGGGCTGAGAATGGATGGTCAAGCCCTGCTACGCTGTCAGTAACAAGGCCAACACTCAGATCTAGGAGCCACTCCTGTTTCAAAACCAGAATCTATCAGGTTAAATCCACTTAAGCGGACTGATTAATCATCCATTAAAAATTCATACTTTTATCCCTAAAATTTTTAGTCTATATCAAGTTATATCCACTCAATGTATACCAATCACCTCTAAAAGAAATATCTTCTTCAGTCCAATGCTCTTAGGTCTTGTGCCTTATTTTGCTCAATCAGGTGTTGCACTTGGGAGGAATGTATCTCACAGCTCATTAAAGTAACAATATGAAAATGGTCCACTAAAATGTAATCTAGGGTCTCAGTCCAAAAACTGATCACAAAAAGCAAGTTCAGTAAAAAGGTAGTGATAAGGAATTCCCTGATAGTCCAGTGGTTAGGACTCTGAGCTTCCACTGAAGTGAGGACAGCTCTGACCCCTGGTCAAGGAACTAAGACCCCTCAAGCTGCATGGTGTGGCCAAAAAAAAAAAAAAAAAAAACGTGAACAGTATACCAAAACTCAATTCTATGAGGCCAGTATTGTCTAATATCAAAACCAAAGATATCACAAGAAAACTCCAAGCCATTACCTCTTATGAATGTAGATGTTTAAAAATCAACAAAATTATCAAACCAAATCCAGCAACTTATTATTTTTATTAATTAAAAACTTTTCTGGCTGCACTAGGTCTCTGTTGCTGTACACACGTCTTCTCTAGTTGCAGCGAGCAGGGGCCACTGTCTAGTTACAGCGCTCAGGTTTCTCATTGCAGTGGCTGGGCGTCCCTGGTGGCTCAGATGGTAAAGCGTCTGCCTACAATGCAGGAGACCTGGGTTCGATCCCTGGATCGAGAAGATCCCCTGCAGAAGGAAATGGCAACCCACTGCAGTACTCTTGCCTGGAAAATTCCATGGACAGAGGAGCCTTGTAGGCTGCAGTCGATGGGGTCCCAAAGAGTCGGACATGACTGAGCGACTTCACTTCACTTCTCTTGTTGCAGAGCACAGGTTATAGGACGCGAAAGCTCAGTAGTCGTGGCGCACAGGCTTAGCTGCCCCACGGCATGTGGAATCTTCAGAGACCAAGGATGGAACCCATGTCCCCTATGTTGGTAGGCAGATTCTTAACCACTGGACTGACAGGAAAGTCCATTCAGCAACTTATAAAAAAGGATTATACACCATGGCCAAGTGAGATTTATCTCAGGAATGTAAATTTGGTTTAACATCCAAAAATCAATCTAATATTAATATATCAACACAATGGGAAAAAAAAACCATATGATCATCTGAATACACAGAGAAAAAGCATTTGTCAAAAATCCTACATCTTTTCATAATAAAAACAATCCACAAACTAAGAATAGAAGGAAGTACCCTTAGTCTGTAAAAGAGCATCTATGAAAAACCCATTGCTAACATCACACTTAACAGTGAAAGATTAAATGCTTTCTTCTCCAACTAAGATCAAGGATTTCTGCCCTCACTACTTGTATTCAAAAGTATGAGGTACTGTTGTGCTTGAATCACTTAGTCATGTCCGACTCTTTGCGACCCCATGGACTGCAGTACGGCTGGCTTTCCTGCCCTTCAACATCTCCCGGAGCTTGTTCAAACTCACATCCATTAAGTCAGTGACGCCGTCCAACCATCTCATCCTCTGTTGTCCCCTTCCCCACCTGCCTTCAATCTTTCCCAGCATCAGGGTCTTTTCTAATGAGTTAGCCCTTCGCATCAGGAAGCCAAAGTATTGGAGCTTCAACATCAGTCCTTCCAGTGAATCTTCAGGATTCAATTCCCTTAAAATTGACTAGCTTGATTTCCTTGCAGAAGGGACTCTCAAGAGTCTTCTCCAATACCACAGTTCAAAAGCATCAATTCTTTGGCGTTCAGCCTTCTTTATGGTTCAACTCTCACATCTATACATGACCACTGGAAAAACCAAAGCTTTGACTAGACGGACCTTTGTTGGCAAAGTAATGTCTCTGCTTTTTAATATGGTGTCTAGGTTAGTCATAGCTTTTCTTCCAAGGAGCAAGTGTCTTTTAATTTCATGGCTGCGGTCAGCATCTGCAGTGATTTTGGAACCCAAGAAAATAAAGTCTCTCACTGTTTCCATTGTTTTCCCATTTATTTGCCACGAAGTGATGGGACCAGATGCCATAATCTTAGTTTTGTGAATGTTGAATTTTAAGCCAGCTTTTTCACTCTTCTCTTTCACCTTCATCAAGAGGTTCTTTAGTTCTTCTTCACTTTCTGCCATAAGGGTGGTGTCTTCTGCATATCTGAGGTTATTGATAATTTCTCCCAGCAATCTTGATTCCAGTTTGTAGGCAGGGCAATTAAGCAAGAAAATAAAAGTATCCAAAGTGGAAAGAAAAAAGCAAAACTATCTCTATTTACAGATGACAGGATTTTATATACAGACAGTCCTAACAGTTCTATTAATGCACTTTAGAATAAAAAGGTTTGGTAAGGCGGTAGGATACAAAATAAATATACAAAAATCAATTGTATAAACTTGTAATGAACAATCCAAATACATAATTAAGATAAAATTCCATTTATAATAGCATCAAAAAGAATAAAACAATTGTACTAAAGAACTACAAAACCTATATTTAAAAAGCTATATAATGTTTACATAGAATAAAACAATTTTAATTGTTTTATTAATATTAAACAATTACACAGAATAAAACCACTTTACTAAAGAACTACAAAGCCTATATTTTAAAAGCTATCTGATGTTTGGGTCAGAAAACTTAATACTGTCAAGATAGTACTGATCCCCATACTGAGCCACAGATTCAACATGATCCCAATCGAAATCCTTTGCAAAAATTGATAAGCATATCCTAAAACTCATACAGAAAGTCAAGGGATGCAGGAATAGCCAAAACAAGCTTAGAAAAGAGAATATAGTTGGCAGACTCACATGTCCCATCTTCAAAGTTACAAAATCAAGATAATGTGATACTGGCAAAAGGACAGATATATAGATCAACGGAACAAAACAGAGTCCAAAAATAAACGATAAACTGATTTCCAACAAAGGTGCCAAGATCATTCAAAAGTAACAAGTTTTTTCAAAACCCAGTACTGCAGCAGTGCATGCGTGCTCAGTCGATTGTCACATCTAACTCTGCAGCTTCATGGACTATACCCCTCTGGGCTCTTCAGTCCATGGAATTCGCAGGCAAGAATACTGGACTGGGTTGCCATTCCATTCTCCAGGGGATCTTCCGGACCCAGGGATCAAACCCACATCTCCTGCAGCTCCTGCACTGGCAGGCAGAATCTTTACCACTGAGCCACCAGGGAAGCCCAACAGTGGAGAGCCACAAATTAAAATAAATAAATAAATAAAGCTGCTGCTTTACCTTATAGCAAACACAAAGATTAGCTCAAAATGGATCAAAAACCTAAATATAAAACTACGTAAAGCAAAATTATAAAACTTTCAAAAAGCATTGGCAATTTCACAAATCTTCATGATCTCAAATTAAGAAGTATTTTTTAGATATGACACCAAAAGCACAGTGACAACATTTTTTAAAAATAAGTAGTACTTCATTAAAATTAAAAGCTTTTATTCGCCAGAAGACACCATTAAGAAAGTGAAAAACAACCCAAAGAACTGCAGAAAATATCTGCAAATCATATTTCTGAAAAGGCTTGTCACTAAAATAAAGAATTCTTACAACTCAATAAAGACAAACAACCCACCTTCAAAATGGGCAAAAGAGCTAAACAGACATTTCTTCCAAGAAAATATACAAATGGTTAAGAAGCACACAAAAAAGATGCTCATGATCATGTCATTAGGGAAACGCAAATCAAAACCACAATGAAAATACCACTTCATACTCACTATGATGGTTATAATCAAAGACATGTGTTGGCAAGGATTTGAAGAAACTGGAATCTCATATACTGATGTCAGAATTGTAAAATACTGCAGCCACTTTGGAAGACAGTTTGATAGTTCACCGAAAGGTTAAACATAAAATTACCACAGTGCTCAGTCATGTTCCTACTCTTTGTGACCCTACGGACTATAGCCCTCCAGGCTCCTCTGTCCATGACCCAGCAATTCTGCTTCTAGGTATATACCCATGAAAATGAAAAGTTATTTTTATATAAAAATCTATACAGAAATATTCATAGCAACACTATCCATAACAGCAAGAGAATGCAAACAACCCAATTTCCATCCACCAATGAATGGGTAAATAAAAGGTGCTGTATCCATACAATGGAATATTATTTGCTAATAAAAAGGAGTAAGGTATTTACACGTGGATGAACTTTGGAAGTATTATGCTAGGTCTCACAAGAGACCACATATTCTAAGATTCTAGTCACATAAAATGTCCAAAGTAGGCAAATCTATAGAGACAGAAAACAGATTAGTGGTTGTCCACAGTTGGGAGGGAGAGGCCTGCATCTGCTAAGTCACTTCAGTTGTGCCCGACTCTTCACAACCCTATGGACTGCAGTCTGCCGGGCTCCTCTGTCCACAGGATTCTCTAGGCAAGAATACTGGAGTGGATTGCCATGCCCTCCTCCAGGGGATCTTCCTGACCCAGGGATCGAACTTGCATCTCCTATATTAAGTCTCCTGCACTGGCAAAGCGGATTCTTTACCACTAGCGCCACCTGGGAAACCCTGGGAGAAGCAGGGTGGTGGAAAATGAGGACTGATTGCTAAAGGGTACAGAATTTCTTTTGTGGATAATGAGAATGTTTTAAAATTGACTGTGGTGATGGTGGCACAAATCTGTGCATACACTAATAACTACTGAATTGTGTTCTTTAAACGGAGTGAATTTTATGGTATTTGAATCATAACTCAAGCTGTTGTACAACAGAATCTACCTGGTAGATACAGATGCCGACTAAAATTTCTTTCAACTTGCCTGTCGTTTTGAAATTTTTCATGAAATGTTAAAGGAGGGAAAAAAATCACAGCATAAAAATGTTTCACTATTACCAGTAATACATCAAAACAATCATCTATCTACAATCATTGTATTCATCTAAGAGTCTCCCAAATTAATTAGAGATTGTTCACTGAAAATTTGTCCAAAGCAGATTTTAGAATTCTGTAGTCCCTGGCTTACATTCACAATAACACTCAGGGGATAAGAATTAGTTCTCCAAATTACAGACAAGGTGAGGCTGACTTAATTTTACATAAACCTCCATGAGTTTTGAGAATGAAAAAGGTTCTGTTCTCCAGCTGACGAACAAGAGAAATAGGGAATTTCACATGTCCAGGCAGTTTTAGAAGTTTGGAAAATGTCCTCTGTAAATGTTATGGCAGACTAGAACAAATTATTTTACCTTTTGGTCAGTTTCAACACTGCTGGTTCTCAACGTTTAGAAAGTTAATTTTGGCACTCAGTTTTTAAGTTCAGAATAACTCTTAGAATGTATACTAATTTAGAAAAGAAAAAAACTTTTAATGTATACACATTAGGCTTGAATTTTAGCCAAATTTTAAATATAGTCACTAGAGAAATCAAAATTCAAATTCAGGATGATGTACTCCATAACTGAAGTGAACATATGGCCCAGTTTGCCCAGAACTGTCCTAATTTACACCTGTTATTCCAACAGCCGACCCAATGTAACATATGTCGCATGCCTTTCATTTTTAACATACTATTATGAATAACTGCATTAAAGTAAGATAGTGAGGATTTATTATACTTCCACCTTCTGCCATGGCTTTACCTAGTACTCTGTTGAAGTGCAGGTGCAGTGAACAGATTCTCACTGGTTCACTCTAAAAGCCAACCACTGAGAACCCATCTCTCGCTCCTGACACTTTCCTGATAGAATAAGGACAAAGTACACTTGGAACCTGGACACTGCAATGACTGGTAGCTAACCAGCCAGTCACGGTGCTGACGGAGGAAGGTCTGAGGCCGCCGCTCTGGCCAGCCGCTTGGTGAACCTGCCGGTAGTACCACTGCCGTTCTTCAGGTTGCAAAATGCACGTGACCTCCAGGCCTCTATCAGCTGAATCGGGGGGATGCACAGCTGTGTGTGAACTACATGCAGGAAAGAGACTGTGAGCTCCTGTGCAAAACGTACAGAGAGAGCAATCTGAACTTATACTACAGTAGTGTTGCCATTGATTTAATTGGATTTACACAACACAACAAATATTTTGTTTGATAATATTTTACAACAATTATTATAAATTTAAACGATTTTTAGCACCTCCTTTGATGTTCAAGTGTCCCAGTTTACATAGAGTATATGGTCACACTACTATAAACAAACACCTTATTCCCTATAAAGTTGTAGTGGACCATATTAGGGAATCTATAAATCTAAATCTAACTACATAAAGTATCTCCTAGGTCCTCAAAACCATTAACCCGAAGGGATGGCAGGCAAGGGTCAGCCAACAAGAAAACCAACTAATATCACACTATTACTCTAGTAAAACTATTTTTTTAACCAATGTGATTCTTGAACAACAACAACAACAAAAAACTATTCCCCAACAAGCAAGAATAGTCCACACAACCTAGAACTATATATGCGATCACAAAAGATTCTAAGTTCTCTTACTTCTTTTTTGGTTCACAAAGTGCTTCTAAATCACATATTAACCCTGAGGACTTCATTCATTTTGAGCATTTAAACAGAGTTTAGGTTAGAAGGAGGCATGAAAGTACTGTGCTGTGCTGAGTCGCTTCAGCTGTGTGTGACTCTGCAACCCTGTGGACTGTAGTCTGCCGGGCTCCTCTGTCCCTGGGGATTCACCAGGCAAGAACACTGGAGTGGATTACCAAGCCCTACTTCAGGGGATCTTCCCCACCCAGGGATAGAACCTTCATCTCTTACATCTCCTGCATTGGCAGGTGGGTTCTTTACCACTAGCGCCACCGGGGAAGCCCTTAAGTACCCATAACAAAAGAGAATTTCATCACTTTGGATATCAAATAATTATTCATTCCTTTCTCCAAACTGCACTGATTAATATATAATTCATTAAAGAGACTTAAAGAGTATCAAATACATTAAGTATAAGACAAATCTGTGTTTTTTAAAAAATTCTTAAAAGACAACTATTATCCATAATTGACAAGTTGGCCCATGCTAAATTAAAGACAAAGTCATCTGAGATTTCTGAAGGAATTTCAAAACCTTTCAAGTCTAAGAACAGAAAAACAATTAAAAAAAAAAAAAAACCCAAAAACAAACCATTCCTTTTGTCTGTAACAGCTCTTCTAGTCTAGGTGAATACCTTAACAGATGAGATGAAATCTGAAAGGGAAAAGAAAAAAAAACCAATCCACCTCGACCTTTGAAAAAAATGTACTTATAGAGTGGGAAAGATCCCCTGGAGAAGAAATTGCAACTCCAGTATTCTCACCAGGAAAATCCCAAGGACAGTAGAGCCTGGTGGACTACAGTCTGCAGGGTTAAAAAGTGTCGGTTGGACACAACTGAATGACAGAGCACAGCACAATAGGGTTACCTTTATAAAGGACAGTTGTTCAATTCTCAAAGTATCCCACATAAACATCTCAGGTCATCTTTCCATTCAATTCAAAACTTACATTTTAAAATGCAAATTCAAATTTTCAGCATTAGATATCAACTAAAGATCCTATATAACATGCAATTAACAGTATTTATTTTTTAAAAACCCTTAAATCCAAGTACAATATAACTTAGTCAACATCTCAGTGAAAGTAGTAGGGCAGATCCTACATCTATTCCAACCAAATGAGTTTAAGGCTCAGGACTTCCCTGGTGGCACAGTGGATTAGAATCTACCTGCCAATCCATGGGGTTGAGCCCTCGTCCGGGAAGATCCCACATGCAGCTAACAACTAAGCCCATGACCACAAGTACTGAGCCCATGTGCCACAACTACCAAGCCCAAGCACCTAAAGATTGTGCTCCGCGACAGAAGCCACAATGAGAAGTCCATGCACTGCAAGTTTGAGTAGCCAGATCCCTCTCACAAGGAGAGAAAGCCAGTGAAAAGCAATGAAGACTCTGAGCAGCCAAAATAAAGTGTCTAAGGCTTAGATGGGACCAACAATGGAAAATCTGACAAGCAGCCCAAACAGCATTACTCTCACAATCTTGCCTTAATAATACTGAAAAGTTACTGTCTAATATTTTCTATATACATATATTCATATATAACACTGAATGGTTGTAAAAAGTTTTTAAAGAGCTGACTACCTTGTTCATATAAGGTATGCTCTTGTTCATGTAAGATCTTAACTAAATAATATTATGTCAGATCTTTAAGGAAAAGAATACTCTCTGCCTTGGATGGTTAACCTAAGTAGCCCTGAAGAAAAAGAAAAGTTAGATTCTAATTCCAGCTGTTTTTTCAGCGTAGGAAGCTAGAAAACAAAGATACTTTCCAGCTTTAAAATGATATTCTGTGGATAAAACTAATGAAAACAGCCCAAATACTTTTACAGAATTTAGGTGGGTCTCTCCCTAATGTCCCTTGAACTGCAAGGAGATCCAACCAGTCCATCCTAAAGGAGATCAGTCCTGGGTGTTCACTGGAAGGACTGATGCTAAAGCTGAAACTCCAATATTTTGGCCACCTCATGAGAAGAGCTGACTCATTGGAAAAGACCCTGATGCTGGGAGGGATTGGGGGCAGGAGGAGAAGGGGAAGACAGAGGATGAGATGGCTGGATGGCATCACCGACTCGATGGACATGAGTTTGAGTCAACTCCGGGAGCTGGTGATGGACAGGGAGCCTGGCGTGCTGCGATTCATGGGGTCGCGAAGAGTCGGATACGACTGAGCGACTGAACTAAACTGAACTCCTAATGTCTATCATGAAGAAATGTTATTTTAGAAAAAACCCTGAAAAATACTGAAATGTACAACAGGAATCAAATTCAGCTCTTTCTCCATTCTCATTTATCAACTAGGACTTACACACAGCTATCAGAGGCACAACAGATGTACAAAGTAAGTCTGGGTCCAGTACTTGTATTTCATGCCAGAAAGAAAGGTGCTTCAGTGGTAAGCTATAGAAAATAGATGTCTACTTAGATTTCTGGGTGGACCCTCAGAATATCACATTTAACCCACTTTACTATGCATATTCCCCCATATTTAAACATCTCTTTACCAGACATGTTCCTTATGATCACCGTTTACAACACCATTTACAGAGATTTTTCCCCCCTTTTTAGGAGCATATGAAATAATCATAGGTTTGATGAAATGTTATTTTCCTGGATTGCTCCTCCTGAAAATGCTTTCAATTCGATTGACATCTAATTGTTAGCAAAGTTTAAAAAAAAAAAACAAAAACCATGGTTAGCTTTCATGTACTTTCAATGCCTGAGATCCAGGTTGGATCCCTGATCTGGGAACTAACATCCCAGTCATGCAGCATGGCCAAAAAACAGAAAAGACACATTGTTTGCTTATACTACAAAACCACCTTGAAATAAGGGTAATCAGTGATTCACCAGAGTCTCAAATATATCTAACTGGTAAGATTCCCTGTAAAATTCCAGTTGAAAAAAACAAAAACATACTAGCTAGAAAAAAAATAGTGTACGTTCTTTACACCTGAATCAGGTAAAGTAATTTGGAAACTGAATCTTTAACTTTCTGCTGTCACTTAATTTTGGAAAATACTGTTTTCAAATCGGCACATATTTTTCAAAGTCTGCAAATGAGGTTTGAATCCTCCTAACAGTCATTTCCCTTACCAGCACAAAGATGACTCTTTTCAACGAGTTTACGACTCAAAATTAAAGCGAAGAAAAATGCTTTGTAAGTTAACTTGTGTACACGACAGAGCTGTACGTTAAGATCTACAGAAGCTTCTTTTAAAATCTTCAGGAAGAGTTCCAACTAGTCTGAGCATCCGTTTCCTCGGTTTAGAAGTTCATTAGCTACCTTATTAATCTTTACTCACTTGTTCAACAAATAACTTTTCTGAATATTTACTACAGACTAAGCAATTACTCACGGAGAGGGCCAAGATGTGACGAGGCACCACGTTTTAAGAGAATATGCTGCCTTTAAAGGCACTACCTGACGTCTCAACTTTCACACACCTGAATGAAACGCAGCCAGGCCCTAACAGCGTATAGAAGAGGCACACCTCGCTTAAGTATAAATCCCGATTCAAAACCGCGCAGCTTCCCGCTGACAACATGGACTGCGGGGGTCTGAAAGAACTCCGGGCCAACGACAATTTTAACACAGAAGTGAAAGCGAAGGGGCTCCGTTCGGAAGCGAGACGAAAAAGAAGAGGGTCTAAAGACAAAAAGTGAGTCGGAGGTGACGAGAAACGCAGCGGCGGCCCAAACTGCTCTCGGCACTCCGCACCTCGAGTGAACTTCCCCAGCCCCGGGGACTCGCGACTTCCCGGCCCCAGGGAGCGGCGGCGGCGGCCGGCGTAGCGGAGGGGGCTCCCCGAGGTCCGGCGCCGGCCCCACCGCCCACCGACGAGCAAGACAAGGAGTGGGCGGGGCTGGACACCCGCTCCTTCCCTCGGAGAAGGCTGGGGGGAGGGGGCGGCGTGAGCGACCCTCCCGCCCCCGGAGCCGACGGGGAGGGGGCCGTCACTCGGCCTCACCCAGGGCCGGCCTCGCCGCCCCGGACCCCAAGGCCGACGTGGGGGAACTGGGCTAGCCTCACCGAAGGCAGGCGGGAAACCGGGTGGCGGGAAGACGGAGGCCGGCCCAGCTCGAATACCGCACGCGAGGCCCTGACCCTACCCTGCCTTCGGTGGGCCCGCGGAGCTCCACAAAAGGCTCCCCGGCTCCCGAAGAGACGGGGTGAGGGCTGAGGAAGCCCCCCTCTCTCTCACACACACACTCGCTCACTCACTCACACACACACACCCGCTCGCCTCCCTACCCCCACCCTCGGGCCGCCCTCCGCGGGCTCCGCGCCCCACAGCAACGCCGGGGAGGCGGGGGCCAGCGCGGCTCGGCCGCGGAAAGCTGACGCCCTCCCCGACGCCCAGAGCTCGGCGGGCGCGGGAACCCCGACACGCAGACAAAAATCAACAAAGCACCTGCCGCTCGCGAGGAGAAAACAAGCCACAGGCCCCGACCGCCTGCTCTCCGACACGCCGCTGCCCGGGCCGCAGGGTTGCGCTGGCGGGCTAGGGGGAGGAAGCAGGGAAGGGCCCCACGCGGTGACTCCCCGACCCCGGAACCTGGCCTCCGTCCGGAAGCGGTGAGGCAGGGACCCCCCCACGCCAGAGACTGACCTTGGAGTCTCCGTTGCACAGCGCCATCGGGTCTGGGGCCGCGGCGGCGGCCAGAGATGAGACGGGGCGGGAGAGGGCCGCGAGGGTCGACGCCACGGACCACGACTAAGAAGGAGGCCTGGTCGAGGAGCCGGCAGGCAAGAGGCGCGGAGAGCAGCCAGCTGCCTGCGAAGCGCCGAGTAGAGAAGCAGCCGCGGAGCGCGGGCCCCAGCGCCGCGGGAGAGCAGACCAGCAGCGCGCACGCTGCCCCCGCCTCCTGCTTCCGCCCCGGCCGGCCACTGGGAGGAGCCAGAGCCCGTGTGGCTAGGCTGCTGAGCGGCGGACACCCGCAGCTGCCGCGGCAGCCACCGAATAAGCCCGCCTCTGGGGGAGGGGACGTCGGCGTCCGGCCCCGCCTCCAGATCAGTCTCCACCGCCGAGGCCCGCCCCCAGGAAAAGAAACCCACGGGTCCCCGGCCTGCCGGCCCACGAGAGGCGGGGCCTGCGGGTCATGGCCCCGCCCCACCCCGCTCTGGCCCGCCCTTGGAAGGAGGAGCCGGCGGCAACTAGCTTAGCTGCCCCTGTCCCGCCTCCGCACCCGGCAGCCGGCGCGGCTTGGAGGGCCTGTGGCGCTCTACCCCACCCCCGGCCGCTAAAGCCGGCCTTGGATGAAAACCCAAGCCGCAGTCCTCTTGCTGTTTGCCGGCCGGCCTGCAGCCTTGGACGGCTGTGAAAGACTTGCCCTGAGAAGGCGGCCTCCGGAGAAGCTGGGTCTCTGGGGAACGCTTACCGGGTGGTGCGGCCTCATCTCAGGTTGCGGCCCATGGGGGGAGGCCAAAGCTGCTTTGAAGAGTTTCGTGGTGACACAGCCGTGGGCTTAAAAGTGATACTTGATCACTTAGGTCCGTCAGAAGTTCTACCTCGGGTGCAGAATTTTCAAAAGGAAGGGGTTTGGGAGCGGCAATCTGATGGAAAACTGAACCCGAGGACAGGAGCTCTGTTTGCACAGCGGTGTTTTTATTTTTATTTGGATATTTTGTGGGGAAGAGGGAGCAGTCTTTCCAGCTACTTCATGGCATCCATCAATGCAAGGTATTACAGTTCCTTGAATTTGGCCACCTAGGGGTCTAAATCAGGGTTGGAGAGTGAATAATAACACTTGGAACAGCTTCAGTGTACAAAGCCCTTTAACAAATATTCCGTCATTTATAATACAGGCAACATTTGCTGAGCTCATGCTGTGCCAAACTCTAGTCCAGGTATTAAAGGGCTAGAGTAAGACAGCCCAAACTTCCAAAATCTCATTTTATTCTAACTAATCCCCTGGAAGTAGTGCAGTAAGATTGATGTTCTTATACACTTTTACTAATAAGAAAATTGTCATTGAGATTATGTGCTTCTCCATCAAGAGGCTCCTGATCTGGGAAAGAATAGACGGTTTGTTAGTAAAACATTTACATGAACAAAAAGCCCAAGGCCTTCCTAGACCTCAGACTCAAAGAAAGTATTTTACTTACCTTTTTCTGAGGAGAAAAATGGATACTTGAACTGTCTAAAGCCATGGAGATTGTGTTCTGTTGATAGGTCTGAGTGAATAAACCAGAGAACAGTGTCCTAACCAATAGGAGAAGTGCATCAACATCCACCTGGAATGGAATGGAATGTGATGTGCTGGCATTCAGGATTGGTTAAACCTCACTGGTATTAGATAATGCCTAGTTTAAATATATTCTAGTGGTCACTTGTGCTTATGGCTAAGAACATCAGCATGTACCACAATCCTTGTAGCTTAAGTCTTCTGCAACTTTTCACTCCGTTCACCCCTTCCTCCTTCTTGAAAATGGATTTCCCTACAAGGCACCATAGAGATGTCTTTTCACCTCCATGATTGTTGTCCATCACCTTTTCTTGTTGTTCTTCCTGTCTCTCCTACAGAAGGAAACTTAAGAATTGGTTTTCTACAATATTTCCATTCCTAGCCCTCCTCTCATCTTACGGCTCACCTGTTTTCCCTAGGGCACTTATTTAAAAATACAGACTTGCTTAAAAATACTTTGGTAGACTCTATCACGACAGCTCTCTCTTCTGAGCCCCAGGTCCTTGTTATAGTGTATACTCCCAGTTAGATGTTCAATGTCATAGTGGGTCCTAAACTCAAGTCCAAAACACAACTTTGTTCAAGACTATTCTTGCTAATTTTCTGTTCATTTGTTCTATCAAGTATTGAAAGAAGGACACTGACATTTCCAAACATAATCGTGATTTTATCAATTCTTATAGTTCTATCAGTTTTTGCTTTATGTATTCTGAAGTTCTGTTTTTAGGGTCATAAATGTTTGCATGCGTGCTAAGTTACTTCAGTCATGTCCAACTCTTTGTGACCCCATGGACTGTAGACTACCAGGCTCTTCTGTCCATTGGATTTTGCAAGCAAGAATACTAGAGTGGGTAGCTGTTCCCTTCTCCAGGGGATCTTCCCCATCCAGGGATCAAACCCCAATCTCCTGCATAGCATGGAGATTTTTAGCCATCTGAGCCACCAAAGCCCATAAATGTTTAGGGTCGTTATTGATCCCTTTATAGTTACATGAAGATATTTTTTAGATCCCCAGTAATCTTCACTCTGACATTTACTTTGTCCAGTATTAAAATATTGAACTTTGCTTTCTTGATTGGTTCTTGGCATGATATATTTTTTGCAACCGTTAATACTGTTCACATCTTTATGCTTAAACAAGTGTTTCTTGTAGATAGCATATAATTGGGTCTTGCTTTAATTTGAATGTTTGTATCATTTACAGTTAAATGTGTTTATTGATATGGTTAACTTTATTTCTTTAATCTGGAGATTTTCACGGCAGTAAGCTGGGGCATTTGAAGGGCTCATCTCTTTTGTGCCCTGTCTCTCAGAGATCACTGTCCTTTGTTGCTCAATACCCAGTATCCTGAAACCATGGTTGCATACATTTTGTTGTTCCCAGAAGGGCACATCCAGTTCCTTACTCCATTTTTTGGGAGAAATGAAAGTCTTTTAATGATTAATTGAGGTATCTCAAACCTATAAGGTCTTCCTTCTGTTACTGGTCCTATCATACTGTTATATGATTATTAAGGTTAAGGGTGAAGATTGCCCTGAATTCAGAACAACTTAGGCAACATAGAGTAGTGATGCTGATTCTTACAAATGTAATTGTGTGGTTTCTGAGACCAACACATTTTTTGTATTTGAGTTTTCTTAATTTTATTTTTAATTGGAGGCTAATTGCTTTACAATGCTGCATTGGTTTCCTGCTGTACAAGAATGTGAGTCAGCCATAAGTATACCTATATCCCACCCTCATGAGCCTCCCTCCCGCTGGAACCAACACATTTTAAAAGAAACATTTCAGAAAATCCACAGAGAGAAAATTTATGTGACTTTTCAGATCTGGTATCATAAAATATTTATTTCAGATATAATTCATGGTCACCCCACTTCATCTTTCAAATATTTAATATTTTTAAATCTCCTATTAACAAAAAAATTAACTTTTAAGTTTATGAAGAATATTAGGTGTAAGCTTAAAATGTGGAAGTAGGTTTTCAAAACCCTTTTAGGATGGTTGTTGTTGAGTCGCTAAATCATGTCCAACTCTTTGCAACCCCATGAGCTATAGCACAGAATTTGATCCAATTTATGTCCATTGAGTTAGTAATACCATTGAAGCATCTCATCCTCTGCTCCCCCCCTTCTCCTTCTGCCTTCAGTTTTTCCCAGCATCAAGGTCTTTTCCAGTGAGTCAGCTCTTTGAACCGGATGGCCAAAGCATTGGAGCTTCAACTTCAGCATCAGTCCTTCCAATGAATATTCAGGGTTGATTTCCTTTAAGATAGACTGGTTTGATCTCCTTGCAGTCCAAGGGACTCTCAGGAGTTGTCTCCACAGTTAGAAAGCATCTATTCTTTGGCAGTCAGCCTTCTTTCTATCCAGCTCTCACATCCCTATGACTACTGGAAAAACTATAGCTTTGACTAGATGGACCTTTGTTGGCAAAGTGATCTCTGCTTTTTAATACATAGTCCAGGTCTGTCACAGCTTTCCCTCCAAGGAGCAAGTGTCCCTTTATTTCACAGCTGCAGTCACCGTCCATAGCAATTCTGGGGCCCAAGAAAATAAAATCTATCACTACTTCCACTTTTCGCCCTCTATCTGCCATGAAGTTATGGGACTGGATGCCATAATCTTATTCTTCCCAATGTTGAGTTTCAAGCCATCTTCTCCACTCTCCACTTTCACCCTCATCAAGAGGATCTTTACTTCCTCTTCATTTTCTGCTGTTAGGGTGGTATCATCTCCATATCTGAGATCGTTGATATTTCTCCCAGCAATCTTGATTGCAGCTTGTGACTCATCCAGCCCGGCATTTCACATGATGTACTCTCCATTTAAGTCAAATAAGCAGGGTGACAGTATACAGCCTTGTGGTAGTTTTCCCAATTTTGAACCAGTCTGTTGTTCCATGTCCAGTTCTAACCACTGCTTCTTGACCTGCACACAGGCTTCTCAAGAGGCAGGTAAGATAGTCTGGTATTCCCATCTCTTTAAGAAATTTTCCACAGTTTGTTGTGATTGGCACAGTCAAAGGTTTTAGTGTAGTCAGTGAAGCAGATGTTTTTCTGGAATTCCCTTGCTTTCTCCATAATCCAAATAATGTTGGTAGTTTGTGAGTTTAAAAAAAAAACAATCTGAAAACAGCTGTTCTAAATCTGATCATAAATCCTTTGTCCAAAATCTTCTTAATAGCTCCCCATTGCTCTTGGGATAAACTCCAGACTTCTAGCATTCCTTGCTTGGGACTTGGAGACTTGGCCTGTCCCTGTTTACTTTGTAGCCTGCTCTGATCACTGCCCCTGTCACTCTACCCTCTAGCCATATTAAACTGCCTTCATTCCTTAAATATGACACGTTCTGTCTTGACTTGGGCCTTTTGCATATAAACATCTCTTGTCTAGAATATTTCTGTTCCCCTCCCCACAACTCTGAAGTGGTGAGTTGGATATCTCTTCCTCTGTTTTGCTCCGGTAACCCTTTGTCCTTCATTATTACTCACCACCCTCTACAATGTTTACCTTTCACTTGTTTCTGTCCACAGAAAAGCCCTGGAAACAATATCAACCCAGTAGCAAAAAGCAAACCTAACACCCAGACTCTGGTTTCTAAATAGCAGTCTCCAGCAAGAGCAATCAGGACTTCTTGAAGAAATAGTTCATTTCAGGACGGGGAAAGGGACAAGGTGACCAGAAATATCTTTCTGTGCAAAGAAGTTAGGAAGTGCTCAGAGAATGATAGGAACATTTCAGAGGGACACAGAATTCACTTAGAAAGAATTTTACTGGCCAAGTCTGGAACAGTATACTGAAATAGTGATGATAAACAGAGTATATTCTCTGAATAAGAATCCATCAGTCTATAATGACATAGATAAATGGATGAGTAAATGGAGAAAAAACACTTTCTTAAATATAATGTCAACTAATAAAATTCAAAGGATTAACTGAGTTAGAAAATCATTATTTGTACACTCTACTATATATAGTCAACAAGAACCTACTGTACAGGGAATTCTACACAATATTCTGTAATAACCTATATGGGAAAAGAATCTGAAAAATGTGGATACATGTATATGTATAACTGAATCACTTTGCTATCCACCTGAAACTAACACAACATTATAAATCAACTATCCACCAACATAAAATAAAAATTAAATTTAGAAAAATCATCATTTGGCAAACATCATAGAAATAATAGATTCAGACAAGAAACATCATCGGATGCTAAAATTCATGGATGAAAATGCAGGATCAAGAACAGGTTTTATTTACATTGTCTCAAAATAATAATTATACAAGGAAAATAGTAACTTTACAGTGGAGAAAGTTAAGGAACCTCCTTTCTCAAGTGATAGAAGTTAGCATCAACAGTAGTGGAAAAACCAATGTGTATCATCTGATGGATGCAGTAAGCCAACCATAGTATTACTTCAGTAGTGTTTGCCTAAAGTGTGTTATCTAAGGGTAAGTAAACATCAGGCAAAACCAAATGAAGGCACATTTCAAAAACTAACAGGTCTGTCATTGGTCCATTACCTTTGCTTTGCAACAAATACCCTAAAATCTAATGGTTTAAAATAACATTATCTTTTGCTGTGATTCAGTCGCTCAGTCATATCCAACTCTTTGCACCCCCATGGACTGCAGCATGGTTTAAAATAACATTTACTTTATTACGGTTTGGGCAGGGTAAGTGGCTCAAATGGTAAAGCATCTGCCTGCCATGTAGGAGAAATGGGTTTGGTCCTTGGGTTGGGAAGGTCCCCTGGAGAAAGGAATGGCAGCCCACTCCAGTATTCTTGCCTGGAGAATCCCATGAACAGAGGAGCCTGGCGGGCTACAGTCCGTGGGGTCGCAAAGAGTCGGACACAACTGAGGGACTGACACTTTCACTTTTCACTTTCAGCAGGAGCAGCTCTTGTCTGCCCTAATATGTCCACAGCTCCACTGGACCTCAGCTAGAGGTGCTCAAAGGCTGGGAGCCAGAACCAGGTGAAGGCTTCCTAACACCTAACATCTAACATCTCTAACACCTAAACTGAGAGACTCAAATGGCTGAGAGCCAGGACAGTTACAGCCCATCTGGCATCTCTCTCTCTGTGTGGTCTCCCCATTACCACGGTTCATGGTACCTGGATTTCCTATGAGTCAGCTCAGGATTCCCAGGGAGCATGAGTGTGTGTGGAAGAGACACACACAGAGACAGAAAGAGCTGGCGAGAGCCAAGTAGAAGCTGTGTGATCTTTTCTATCTCGCCTTGAAAGTTACCGTTTGTTTCTCTGCACTGTGTTCATGGAATAAGTTGAAAGGCTCTTCCAGGTTCTGGAAGAACATGAGAACTGCAAATGTGGTACAATGCTTGGAAAATATAATCAGCTAGTGATCTTAGAAAATGAAGGTCAGTCTGAGGAACTGTTCTAGGTTGAAGGGAAATAAAGAGACATGACAGTTGAGTGAAATATACACACCTAGATCGAAATCTTTTGCTTTAGGGTATTACTGGGTCAGTTGGCAAACCTTGACTACTCCAAGTGAATGGCATATGGGAGCTCTTTGTACTGTTACTGCAACTTTGCTATAAGTTTAAAATAATAAATGAAAAAATAAAATACTCCATAAAATTTATTGTTTAAAAAGCATACAATTAATCCTTTCATGAAGCAACAGATGACGGTGTAATGAAATAACCACCCACATTTGATACAGGCATATTTTTGAATGTCACATTTTATTAAAGCAGATTATTGAATGCTATTATCATAATTATATTTTTATTGATTACCCCTGCCATGCTCTCTGTCTCAACTATTCTCTCGAATTTTCACCCCTTTCTCTTAGAGTTGAACTGACAGTCTCCTGGTGAGAACTGATTCAGTCAAATCCTGTCTCTTCTTCATCTCTAGGAAAAGGAGAAATACAACTTTTGCCTTTGAAAAGTTCTTAAAACTTCTAATGAAGAAAACCTATAACAAGAGTAGTGTCAATTTTTTTAAAAATGCACAACATGAGAGCTGCGAGTTAAGTTTTATTTGAAGCAAAATGAGGACTGCAGCCCCAGGAGACAGCACCTCAGATAGCTCTAAGAAACTGTCCCAATGAGACAGGGGGGAAGGTCAGTGTATATGTGATTTTGGTGAACAGGGAATACATGCCATCAAGCATGTATTTTTTCAGATGGTTTCTGCTAGTGTTGTGAAGCCTTTAGTCATAAGGGAAAGTCATCACCCTGAAGGATTTTAGTGCCTTTATACAAAGATGAGATGAAAGAATTGGACTCATAAAAGTGGCTTCTGAAAATATCTGTCTGAAGACCTGTGCTGCCAGTTTTCACCACCGCCCCTTCCCAGCAGTTCGTGACTTAAATATTACAGAGGTAGATGGCAAGTGCCAATTTGTAGTTGACAATAGTAGTAGTAGTAGTAAATCTTACGTAGCACTTTTTATGCCAAAGCACTGTTCTAAATTTCTTACAGACATCAACTCATTTAATCCTCATAACAGTCCTATGAGATGGATACTATTATCATCAGCTTGTTGCCCTTTTATGACTGAGAAAACAGAGACAGACTAAGGTTATACAGCCAGTAAACCACAGAACTGAGATTCAAACCACGTCAGCTAGCTGTAATCTTTTATTGTTAATTAAACATTCAAAATATACACTGCCAGACAATCTCCAAAACACACATATCACTTGGCACTTTTTGAAACAGAGCAATGGCCCTGTTACCACTGTTTCTTTCAGCTGTTTGCCGTGCCATGATTTTGGTGGATTTTTTAAAAATTGGTTATCCTTAACAAAATTCACGGCACAAATTCACTAGGTACTTATATATTTGTGTGCATGCATGTGGCCTCAGTTGCTCAGTCGTGTCCAACTCTCTGTGACCTTGTGTACTATAGCCCACCAGGTGCCTTTGTCCATGAGATTATCTTGGCAGGAATACTGGAGTAAGTTGCCATTTCCTCCTCCAGGGGATCTTCCCCACCTAGAGATGGAACCCATGTCTCCTGCATTGGCAGGCAGATCCTTCACCACTGAGCCACCTGGGAAGCCTTTGTTTATGTATTTATTTGTAGTTTTAAAGGGCTTCCCAGGTAGCTCAGCTGGCAAAGGATCCTTGGCTGGTAAAGAACGTGTAGCTGGTAAAGAATCCACCTGCAATTCAGGAGACCCATGTTCTGTTCTTCGGTCGGGAATTTCTCTTGGAGAAGGGATAGGCTACCCACTCCAGTATTCTTGGGCTTCCCTGGTGGCTCAGATGGTAAAGGATCCGCCTGCCATGCAGGAGACCTGGCTGAGATCCCTGGATCGGGAAGATCCCCTGGAGGAGGGCATGGCAACCCACTCCAGTATTCTTGCCTGGAGAATCCTCATGGACAGAAGAGCCTGGCGGGCTACAGTCTGCGGGGTCACAGAGAGTTGGACACGACTGAGTGACTAAGCATAGCACAGTGGTTTTAAAAAATACGTAACATAAAATTTACCATCTCAACCATCTTTAAATGTACAGTTCAGTAGTGCTAAGTGTATTCACATTGTTGTGCAGAAGAGAGACCTCCATAACTTTTTCATTCTGCAAAAACCAACATCCCATTTCGTTTTCCTCTCTGCCTCTGATAACCACCATTGCATTTTTTGTTTCTATGAATGTGACTACTTTAAATACCTCATGTAAGTGAAATCATACAGTATTTGTCTTTTTGTGACCAGCTTATTTCACTTAGCATAATGTCCTCAAGTTTCAACCACGTTGTAGCATGTGAATTTCCTTCCTTTTTAAGACTGAATAAAATTCCATTTTATATGAAATGTATTGTTTTTATGTATTATTGTTTATCCATTTAACTGTCCATGGGCATTCGGGTTGCTTCCACATCTTGGCTATTGTGAATAATGCTGCTGTTGGAGTGTTCATATATTAAAAACTGAAAATATAAGAATGAAGCATGGTAACTCAGAAAATAGCTCACAGTGAGGGGCAAGAAAATGAAGCTCTTCAGGTTTTGGAATGTAGTATGCTTTCATACTTTTTGTATAATTGATGATAACACTTTACATGGAATTTTAAAATTTAGGACTTTAAGCTGTTTTCATATATCAAAATCACCTTTTACAATGGCCATGAATTTAGAGTTCTGGCAATAGGCATCATAATACGTATACGAGTACATGTGTTACTGAAGTGAATTTGGGGCTACTCACCTGCCACACAGTAGGGGCAATTTAAAACACTGAGTTATGGTAAAGGAAAATACAGCGTTTATTGCAGAAGCCATCCAAAGAAAACAGGAAACTCATGCGCAAAGCCTAGAGAAGGAAATGGCAACCCACTCCAGTATTCTTGCTGGAAAATCCCATGGACAGAGAAGCCTGGCAGGCTACAGTCCATGGGGTCACCAAGAGCCAGACACCACTTAGGGACTAAACCACCACCACCAGGCTCAAAGAAACTGAAATTCCCTATGGCTTTCAGGGAAAGATTATTAAAGGCAACATTTAGGGTGAGAGCGGCAGGTTATATGACTTTCTTCTGATTGGTTGGTGGTAACAGGTGTTTTCAGGAATCTGGATCATCAGCTTTCGGATTTCACCAGTTTGGGGTCTAGTTCTTGTGCTCAAAAGGTAATCACAATTCTCTGCCTTGGTAGGGGTCTTAGTTCCTGCAGAACAACTGAAAATGTGTCAGATTGTTAACTAAACCAGCTTTATCGCTAAACATTGTTTCTTGATTGTGTTTCCTTTGTTTCCTTCACTTCCTTAATTAGTAACTGCTTGAGTCTGCTCTTGGAATTCAGGGAAGACCTAGGAGGACAAAGCCTTTTTTTTTTTTTCCCCCTATGAAAAAGAACTGGGGACATGAAAGGACTTGGTACTATACTTGGGAGGGCCCCCAGGATCCTGCTCAGTCTCAATCCCCCTTTTTCTTTAATACTCCTCAATCTTGAGGGGGATCAGGAGTGGGATAAGAAAGGGAATCAAGTTTTGGCTAGAGAGGTTAATCATAAATTTGACAGGGGAACTTGGTTTTAAAGGATCTCAGTTTCACATATATTATGGGCTTACTTTGTAACCAATAGTTTGCTGTTTTTAAATTCCTACATTTTCCTAGTAACAAGCTCTATGTTCAGAGCTTGAATCTGAAACAGGACAGAGAAGGGCAGGGCACAACCTTTAGAAGAATGACACAGCCATAGGACATGACAAAACCTAGTGAAAACCAACTAGGTTCAAGATAGCAGATTTAACTTCCAATGCAGCTTGAGCCTCATTATATGCTCATTGTGATACATTTAGTTCAGTTCAGTCACTCAGTCATGTCCGACTCTTTGCAACCCCATGGACTGTAGCACGCCAGGCTTCCCTGTCTATCATCAACTCCCGGAGCTTACTCAAAATCATATCCATCCAGTTAGTGATGCCATCCAACCATCTCATCCTCTGTCATCCCCTTCTCCTCCTGCCCTCAATCTTTCCCAGCACTAGAATCTTTTCCAATGAGTCAGTTCTTTGCATCAGGTGACCAAAGTATTGGAGTTTCAGCTTCAGCATCAGTCCTTCCAATGAATATTCAGGACTGATCTCCTTTAGGATGGACTGGTTGGATCTCCTTGCAGTCCAA
Source organism: Cervus canadensis (assembly GCF_019320065.1). Classification (NCBI taxonomy): domain Eukaryota; kingdom Metazoa; phylum Chordata; class Mammalia; order Artiodactyla; family Cervidae; genus Cervus; species Cervus canadensis. Next base: position 84,926,698 of record NC_057392.1, read on the forward strand.
GAGACTCTCAAGAGTCTTCTCCAACAACACAGTTCAAAAGCATCAATTCTTCTACTTGCTGGCATGTGAAATGAGCGTAATTGTGCAGTAGTTTGAACATTCTTTGGCATTGCCCTTCTTTGGGATTGGAATGAAAGCTGACCATTTCCAGTCCTGTGGCCTTTGCTGATGTTTCCAAATTTGCTGGCATACTGAGTGCAGCACTTTCACAGCATCATCTTTTAGGATTTGAAATAGCTCAGCTGGAATTTCATCACTTCCACTGCCTAGCAAATTGTGGGTACCCAACTAATAAAGACTCTGCCTGCAATGTGGGGGACCTGGCTTCAAATCCTGGGTTGGAAAAATCCCCTGGAGAAGGGAATGGCAACCCACGCTAGTATTCTTGCCTCGATAATTCTACGGATAGAGGAGCCTGACTGTTTACAGTCCTTGGGGTCATAAAGAGTCAGACACGACTGAATGGCTAGCACTTTCACTTTTACTATATTTTCTGTCCTAATTTTTAAAACCATGTACATTAGAATGTGACAACAAGTAGGAAAATTTAACAGCAGAAGAACAGGTATGCTAATTTCTAAAATATACACAGCACTTAAATAAAAATTACCAAGACCTGAGTGAGAAAGGTGCAAACAAAATTCACAAAATAGACAGTTGTTGTTTACTTGCTAACTCGTGTCCAGCTCTTTTGCGACCCCATGAACTGTAGCCTGCCAGGCTCCTCTGTCCATGGGCTTTTCCAGGCAAGAATACTGGAGGGGGTAGCCATTTCCTTCTCCAAGGTATCTTCCTGATTCAGGGATCGAACCAGCATCTCCCGCATTGACACATGGATTCTTTACCACTGAGCCACTTGGGAAGCCCAAAATAGGCAGTGCAGATAGTTGATAATCATGATATGCTCTTTTAAATATTTTAGTGTCATTTTCCCAGCCTTCTGAAATTCCATAGAATGAGAGAAGAAAAAATTTTAAGTAAAGTATGGCAATATTGGATAAATAGGTAGAAGGTAATAAGCAGAGAAAAAATGTTTCTGACAGGAGTGCAAAATGACACAACTACTTTAAAAACACCGGCAGTTTCTTGTAAAGGTAAATATACACATAGCATGCTGTGCTATGCTTAGGCGCTCAGTCGGGTCCAACTCTTTGCGACCCCATGGATGCAGCCTGCCGGGCTCCACTATCCATGAGGATTCTCCAGGCGAGAATACTGGAGTGGGTTGCCATGCCCTCCTCTAGGGGCTCTTCCCAATCCAGGAATTGAACCCAAATTCTCCCGCATTGTAGGTGTATTCTTTATGATCTGAGCCACCAGGGAAGCCCATACACATAGCATACAACTCAGCAATCGTATCCTAGGTAGTTGCCCACAAGAAATGAAAAGTTTATTTACATAAGAACCTGTATGCAAGGGTTTATAGTGACTTTTATCACCAAAATCTGAAAATAATCCAAATGTTCTTGAACTAGTGAATGGATAAACACATGCTGGTATATTCATACAATGAGATGTTACTCAGGAAAGAAAAAAACAGCAGGGCTGGGGGGAGGTACCCAGGAAGGAACTATCAGTACAGGCAACAACATGGATGAATCCCAATGCATTATGTGGATCGAAAGAAGTCAGACTTAAAGGCTACATAATGTGTGATTCCATTTAATTGACATTTTGGAAAAGTGAAACTATAGGGATTAAAAACATATCACGGGATCGTCCCTGGTGGCTCCGTGGTAAAGGATCCTCCTGCCAATTCAGGAGATGTGAGTTCCATCCCTGACCAGGAAGATCCCACATGTCTCAGAGCAACCAAGCACCACAACTATTGAGCCTGTGCTCCAGGGACCAGGAGCCACAACTGCTGAAGCCCAAGTGCTCTGGAGCCCATGCTCTGCAACGAGAGAAACCACCGCAATGAGAAGCCTGCCCACCGCAACTAGAGAGTAGCCCCCACTCGCTACAACTAGAAAAAAGCCTGCACAACAATGAAGACCCGGTGCAGCCAGAAATAAATATACACATTAAAAATATTTATTTATTTATGGCTATGCTGGCTCTTCATTGCTGCTCGGATTTACTCTAGTTGTGCAGAGTGGGGGATATTCTCTAGTCGTGGTGCGCTGGCTTCTCATTGCGGTGACTTCTCTGGTGGAGCACCGACTGGAGGCGTGTAAGCGTCACCAGTTGTGGCCCATGGGCTCTCCAGCGCATGACCAACAGGCCAGGCGCATGGGCTTAGCTGCTCCACTGCATGTGGGATCGTCCAGGATCAGGGATGGAACTCGTGTCCCCTGCATTGGCAGGCAGATTTCTTTACCACTGAGCCACGGGGAAGCCCAAAAATAAATAAATAAAATTATTAAAGACAAACAAACACATCAAGGTTTTCCAGGGTCTGGGGCCTGGGTGGGGTGGCTGATTTCAAATGAGCCCAGAGAAGTTTTCAGAGTGATAAAACCATTCCACCTCTTGATGGTGGTTGTGGTTATACAACTATTTGTGGTAAATGGCTCATATTTGTCAAGACTCATAGAACTGTCCACTAAAATTTTACTCCTCCCCGCCCCCGCCAAAAAAAGCAATTAAAAATTCTGAAGAAGGTAACAAGATTTCCAGTTCACTATCATAGGAGTGAAAAGTTAAGAAATCTGCAACCACACGCAGTTTTAGGAAGAGACCACTAGATGGCGGTATTAATTTTCTTAATAGAACCCAGGAAAAATTTGAGGCTCAAAGACCAAAGGCCTCAAAGTGGAGCAGTTTTTTGAAAAGCTTCCTGAAAATCCACAGCTATAACTCCTGCTGTCAAAACTGCAGTGGTTTCTGTGTTTTTACTAAGGTCGGTCTCCCAGTCTTCCACTGATTCTGCAAGGCCATCAATATTTCCAGTAAAGCTCTTTCTCAGTTTGTTTTTGTTTTCTGAAACAGACCAAATAGCAGAACACTTGTTGTTGCTGTCATTCAGCCGTGTCCGACCCTTTGAGACCCCATGGACCACAGCACGCCAGGCTTCCCTGTCCTTCACTAATTCCCAGAGTTTGCTCAAACTCATGTTGATTAAGTCGGTGATGCCATCCAGCCATTTCATCCTCTGTAAGCCCCCTTCTCCTCCTGCCCTCAATCTTTCCCAGCACTAGAAACTTTTCCAATGAGTTGGCTCTTTGCATCCGGTGGCCAAAGTATTGGAGCTTCAGCACCAGTCCTCCGAATGAATATTCAGGGTTGATTTCCTTTAGGACTGACTGGTTTGAATCTCCTGGCAGTCCAAGGGATTAAGAGTCTTCTCCAGCACCACAGTTCAAAAGCATCAGTTCTTCAGTGCTCAGCCTTCTTTATGATCAACTCTCACATCTGTAAATGACTACTGGAAAAACCATAGCTTTGATTAGGTAGACCTTTGTTGGCAAAGTGGTTTTCAATACACTGTCTGGGTCTGTCAGCTTTTTTTCCAAGCAACATCTTTGGACAGCATGGCTTGTCCTCACTGTCCGCAGTGATCTTGGAGCAGAACATTAGTTAACCAGTTTTTTGTTTGTTCTGTTTTTCTTACTTTTCATTAGATAGAATCTTGAACATGTATGAAATAAACAGAATGGTATAATGAATTTCAGTATTACCAAACATCAGTCGTTATTGGTAATCTATTATTCTTAATTTATCAAAACTTCATCCTTCCGAATCCCCAAATAGCTTTTCATAGTCATTTTCCTAATGAGATAAGTTTACATCATTTTGAAATGCACGGTTTTTTAAAAATAGGCTTATTTTTTCACAGCTAAATTGAGCAGAACACAAATACATTTCCTACATGCCCCTTGCCCCACACATGCACAGTCTCCCCCATGATCAGCATTGCCCACAGACTGGTAATTTGTGACACATCGCTATGACCCACAGCCCATAGCTCATGTTGGTGTCACTCATTCTATGGGTTTGGACAAATACACAGTGACATATAACTATCATTATAGTATCATACAGGGTAGTTTCACTCCACTAAGCATCATCTGTGATCCCCTTATTCATTCCTCCCTCTCCCTAATCCCCGGCAAAATGCACAGATTTTGATTATATAATTCCCGTTTGTTTTGGATAGACCTAGTGTGGAAGTTTCTAGTAACATAAAGCAAAAAGAAAAAGGGACATTGTGGGAGAATGAAATGGAGCAGGACCCTATGTTCCTTGCCGCCCCCACCCCCATGCATGTCCTCTGCTTGCCTTTTGTCTGTGGAAAAGCTTTAGCCAAAGAATAAATTTAATCAGAGAAGTGAGAAAATGCAAAGGCAAAGAAAAGCAGTCAGATAGGACAAAACAATAATAGCTTAGTCCATAAGCAAGATCAAGGACTTTTAGTTCTTTCTCAAGGGCTATAGATAATATTCTGAGCCATATCCCATGAGCTATCTTATCGATACTGAAACCTCCACCAAGTGAGATGTTAAGTACATGGAGACCAGACTGTAGTGATGATAGAAGCTGCCACAATTCCAAGAATCGACGGCAAAAAATGGAAACAAACTGAAGACTGATTGTACTTAAAATAATCAAGATGACTCTGGTTAGACCAATGACCAATTTTAAGGTGATTGTCTGGGCAGACTGTGCTGTGTCTGCCTGTAGCTCCCTCCCTCTGTCTATAAAAGCTCTTGTCCCCTGACTGTTGAGGATAGGCGGAGTTGGCCTTTGGACAGACACGTGTCTCTTCCCCGACCACTACCCTGGTTGTCTGAAAGAAAGCAAATTTTTCTTTTCACCAATATGTCTTCTTTACCAGCTTTCGGGCAGCGAGCACCCAGACCCTACTTTCAGTAACAAGAAGGCTAAAGAGATAAATCCAGTAAATAACTGGATTTCCAGGAGGAGTTAACGAAGAGGAAAGAAAGGAAAAATCGAATATATTATAAGAGAAAATTTTCCTAAATTCATGGAAAATTCTAAACTTTGTTCAAAAAGACCTAATAAATGTTGAATAAGATTAATAGAGAAACATACATGGTGAAAATTCCAAAAACAAAGGAAAACTCCACAAGCTTCCAGATGGAAAAACAGGATACCAGCAAAGGACTAAAAATTGATAGTGTCAACTAAAAAAAGAAAGAAAGCACGATGTCAGAGCTGTGAGTTCAGTTCTGTTGGGAACTTATTGAAGACTGTAGCCCAAGAGACCGTCTCTCAGAGAGTTCTGATGAACCACTAGGAAGAGGGAAGGGAGAGATCAGTGTATATGTGATTTTCGCAAAGTATATGCAATCGAGTAAACATCTGAGTAGAAGGTTGCTGCTGGTCAGGAGGAGCTGATGTCTCCTTTAATGATTTTAGTGCTTTTCTAGATACGAGAACATGCAAGAACTTCGGGTCATAAAATCTTCTCCTGAAAATAGCTTACTATGAGAAGGTCTGTTCTGCCAGTTTTCCCAAGCATAGAGTGCCTCATTCTTCATCTTCACCCTGAACTCCTTTCAGGGTGTGTCAAAGGTCAGCAACTTCAGTGGCTAGGGACCTCCTTCTTGTAGAACCAGATGGTGAGTGACATTTTTTTGTTGGTAAAAGTAAATAACAGGGAACTTCCCTGGTGGTCCAGTGGCTAAGACTCCTCACTCCCAATGCAGGGGACCTGGGTTCAATCCCTGGTCAGGGAACTAGATCCCACATGCCACAACTAAATAAATAAATAAATAATTTTTTAAATTGTATAAATAATATCAATAATAAAAATAATATCAATAATATAATAATATAAGTAACTTTTTTGGTGTAATTAATATCTTGTTTTTGAGAATGTCAGCCCTAATTCATAGGAAAAAAGAAATAAAATTTTTTAAAAATCGATATAAAAATATGTATTGTTGTTGTTCTTTGCTTTGACTTCCTTGACCACATATTGAAGCCTGACCTTTGGGGGGTTCAATTCACTAGACTGCCAGGGAGTTCCCAAGATAAACATGCTTTTATCATTAATAGAAAACAATTAAAATAGCATCACATTTTGGTGCTCTCATATTGGTGTACACTGACAAGTCTGAAATACAAAGGTTGATGAGGGGGCAAGCAGATGCAATTAGTCACAGCTAAACATTATACATTAGTATAAAACTTTTTGGAGGACCATTTGGTAATATTACATTTTACATTTTAAATGTATATTTTGACCCAGAAATTTAACTTCTAAAATATATGTGTGTGTTTTATATTTAATACCCATTGATAATATTGGTATGTATTTTATATTTTACATGTGTATTTGGGGGAGTTTTGAGAAAACAAATCATCAAACCAGAAAGAAGCTAAATGGTCATCAGTGTTATAAGCATGAGCCTGGTTGGTAAATTTCAGCAAATCCACACAATAGACTCCGACAGGCCTAGTGTAGACCCTGTGTTCACGCTTAAGATTATACAAGTGTAAGTAATGGAGGATGGAGTGGGGCAACTGAAAGCAATAAAGGATTATGGCTACCTCCGGGAGGGTTTTACATTGGCAGTTTCACTCGCTTTATCAGAACACACCAATCAAGGAAGGCCAGTTTCCCAAAGAAAAGAGAGTTTTGCTCTCTTTTACTCCCTTCACTCACTTAACAGAAGTGAGTAAGGGGCCCTCAGTATGTAAAAAGAGCAGCTGCTCTCGACAGTATTGGCTGAAAGTGCCCCGCAGCAGCGGCCTTATTTTCATAGGACAGCCATTCCACATGTGCTGAGCCTGGCGGGGGAGTGCCCCTAGATGTGTAGGAACATGTCTCAATGTGTCAGGCAGGAAGACGACCACAAGGCCGTATGGTGAGGAGACAGAAGTTTGGGCATGACTTGGCTGCGGACACCCCTGGTGGCTCAGACATTAAAGAATCCACCTGCGATGCAGGAGATGCAGGGTACAGTCCGTGGGGTCGCAAAGAGTCAAAACAACTGAGCAACTAACACTTTCACTTTTTTCACTTTAGCGGGGAAGACTTGCCTCTGTCCCACGTGATGGCAGCAAGGACAGCCCAGCCTGGGGCTGGAAGATCCACGCTCAAGATGGCTCTTACACAGAGCTGTCGAGTTGATGCTGCTGAGCGGGAGCTCAGCCGAAACAGAGCCAGGAGCCTCATTTCCCTTCCAGGTGGCCCTTCCCTTAGTGCATGGAATTCAGTTCTAAGAGTGACTATCTCAAGAGACAGAAAGTAAAAACTATCGGTTTCTTAAGACTTGAGCCTGGAAATGATTCCAGCATCACTTAACCTGCATTCTATTGTTCATAGAGCCTAGACTCAAGGAAAGGAACATAGATTCTACTTCTCAAAGGGAGAAGTGATAAAGAATTTGGAAGCTATGTTTCAAAACTGCCATATCAAGTTGAGGGAAGACAATAAATGTTTTTAGGATTAGGGTTGGAACTTCTAAAAGCCTCAAGAGTTTAGATACTTAATATGAAGTATACAATATGTATTACGACCAGCTGGCTTACTATACAAAATATCTGGCATTATATTACACCTTACTTACACCAAGATTGCACCATATCCTATATCAGAATTTCCTGTCCCATCCCTCACCCTCAACATGCTTTTGGTCAGAATTCAGCTTCTAATGAAAGGAATTGACCAAGATGACTTTGGACTCTTTGATTCAGTATTATCATTTGAATGTCAGATCTGGATAGCCATACCATAACGTTTAAACCTCTGGCAGATTGTGGAGAATGGAATAAATAAATAAATAAAAACAATCATAAATATCATGAGACATTTGGAAATTATTTTATATTTAATTTTTTAGCTAGCCTGTACCTAATCAGGGGACTAAGTATCAAACATCAGATCAACTTTAGGCAACCAAGTGGCCTTTAAAAAAAAGAGTAATCATTTCATCTTTTCTTTTTGATGGGCTCAAGATGTATTAGCTATTGTATGGCTCTATTGGTTGGCCTGAAAATAGTCAAGAGCAATTGTATTATTTTGGATTATTTTAGACAACAAATTAATATTAGTTGTTGAACTTCTTGGTTTGTGCTTGTCTGTGCGTTTAAGTCATAGTATTACCACAAGTTTTAGATTAGAAACTTCTAGTCAGTGTAGACACCTATGTCTGGATTCCTCCTGGTAAGTTTACTGGAGTTTAAAAAACCAATATGTTACTAAGAGATCTGTTTTGACTACTTAGAAATGCAGGATGACTTGTCCACACCACAGGTCACAGTTGATACAATAAGTACACAAAGGTCATCTGTACACAGAAGAATAGTTCTGAGGGCTTACCTTAACAAGACACAAATTTTATGTTTATAATAACTTACTAGTACCGATTGCTATTCAATTTACTTGGCCTAATGGACCAGTATATTTTGTAATGGCATCTGAATATCTAAGAAAATAATTGGCCTATAGCATATTTCAGTAGTCTATGTTCTTTTTTACCCTTGGTGTTCCTGGAGTTTCTTTGAGGCTTTAGGAAACATCAGTAACAGTAACAATATCTGTATCAGTGGTACTGAATACAGTATCAGAGTAGGTGTAGGTATTACAGAGTAGGTATGTTGAGGTTAGTTATATTAACAATAATAATATGAGTTATAAGTTAATATATAACTATTTAATATATGTAACTATAGTTAATATTAACTCTGCAACCTATAGGATTTAGGGGTTAGATGACAAATACAATAGCAAATTAGAATTCAAATGATTTATAATATATCAAAGTCCTTATTGGCACCTGCACCTGAATTAAGCCAAAATTGCACCTTTCCTTCATGAGAATGTCTCAATTTTTAAAACCCTTAAAAATCTATAGATAAATTATTACATGTAATTTTTTTAAATAATACAAGAAAACTTCACTGAATTGGAGGAAGATTTTTATCTTCAGATTGAAATGATTCACTGACTCCCAGTGTGACACATTAAACTCTATTTACAAATCCTTTGACATTCTTCCCTTCAAGAACACTTTACTGCCTGAGCCACAGGGAAGTCTCCCTTCAAGAGGTGGAGCTTTATTCTCCTTCCCTTGAGTGTTGGCTGGACTTTGACTTGCTTCTGATGAATGGTATCTAGTGGAGATCTTAAAAAAAGTGACAGCAGGTGACATTTGAGACTGAGTCATAAACCATTGTAACTTCTTCCTCCCTCTTTCTCTTAGACCACCTGCTCGGCAGACCAACCACCATGTTGGAAAACTATCTAATCAGTTTTTCCGGGAGCTTCACGTGGCAAGGAACTGGGGCCTCCTTCCAACAGCCATGAGTGAGCCATCTTGGAAATGGATTCTCCAGCCCCAGTCAAGCATTCAGATGACTGAAGGCCCAGCTGACATCTCATTGCAACCTCGTCAGAGATACCAAGCTGGAAACACCCAGGTAAACCATTTCTGAACTCCTAGTCAACAACTGTGAGATAAAATGTTTACTCTCTTAAAGTGCTAGGTTTTGAAGTAATATGTTACTCAGCAATAGATAATGAATATAACCAGAAAGGATTATGATTTATTTTTTAAAAGGCACATCTAGAAATTAAGAAAAAAATCTTTAGTATCAGACAGAAAGAACAAGCTATTTACAAAAGAAATAAAATCAGGTGAATATTTCTTCCTTGTTAGTAATAGTAGAAGTTGGAAGTCAACAACCACATTTTTTTTAACATGCAAGGATTCAGTTTACCTATACATCCTGTTTTTTAAAAATAATGAAAGAAATTCTCTAACCATATAGAAATTGAATAAAATTTAATCATGACTATACCAAGGACTTATGGGCAAGATAAAAAGCACACACACAGATAGCTATTCTGCAATATGTAAATCTAAATGGATGCTGACAATATGAATGGGAATTTGTAATGTTATAAAATTAGTCTCGAAATAGAAATAATTTCCAGTTACATACTTACTAGCTTAGTATTAAATTTTCTACTACATAATTCATTATTCAGCACGTATTTACTTTTAACTTAATATGCCTAAGTACTTGAAAAAAATTCTCAGCAAGCACATAGACCTTTGATGCTCACAAATGGAATTTCACCTAAGAACTACCATCTCTGCCAAACTTTCCCAAAAACTTTGCCAAAACATTGCAGAATGTTAGTTTTCAGAAATGCATTATTTGTATAGCTTGGTTTCACATGTAAACTCTAGGTTACATTTAATAAATGTATAACTTTTTAATTCAAATTTAAGGTCCATCTTCAGGAAGCCAATCTTTTTTCCCTGAATAATTTTGAGATAAACAGTTACCAAAATTTCAACATTTGTATATGGAAGAGGCCAACAATAAGAAGCTTTATCTCTTAAATGGTGTTAAGGTTTAGTATGTTTATCTTGAATTATGCGTTTTTCTTTTTGGCCAAGCCATGGGGCTTAACCACTAGACCACCAGGGAAATCCCTTTTTAATTTTAGGATTAAAGTTTTGTGTTTTTTTGTATATGTAACCTACTTTTTTATTGGAGTATACTTGCTTTACAAGGTTGTGTTAACTTACCACTGTAGAATGATATGAATCAGCTATATGTATACATATATCCTCTTCCTCTTGGATCTCCCTCCCCTCACCCCATCCCACCCACCTTAGTCTTTAGGGAGCAGTGAGCAGAGTTCCCTGTACTATACACCAGGTTCCCACTTCACATGATAGTGTATTTACGTAAAACTTAATCTCCCAATTCCTCCCACCCTCCCCTTGCCTGCTGTGGCTACCACCAGTGTTCCGCTCTGCGTTTCTATTGCTGCCCTGCAAACAGGTGCTACAGGTTGCTCAAGATTAAGTTCTCCGTGATCATTTCAATAACGCACAGTTGTTAACAAGAAACAAAATTTTAATATTTGGTTTTTACTAGATCTTTAACAGTAACTAAAAAATAGAACGATAAGGAATCTTATCATTCCAATCTATCCAAATTAACTAGCTATCCAGACATCAGTTCCCCTACACTTCTTCCCCTACTTTGAAAAACAGACTACGAGGAAAGCTAGCGAGCCTTGAACAGTTTCATTCATTCCAGAAATAAGGAGGTACTGTAAGGAAGGCGCTTCGCCTTTTAGCCAGGACTCTTTTATATCCTTTGGAGGGCACAGAGCGTCTCTGCCTGCTAAGTAAATTCCATAAACTCAGTCACTCACTGTTTCTACCCCGCCCACGAAAGCAGGAGCATCACAAAATACCCAGCCATTGTTTGGGCTTTGCCCACCTCCAGCCTAGTGACTAAATCAGTCCTGAATATTCATTGGAAGGACTGACTGATGCTGAAGTTGAAGCTCCAATACTTTGGCCACATGATGCGAAGAACTGATTAAATCCACTGGAAGGGACCCTGATGCTGGGAAAGGCTGAAGGCAGGAGAAGGGGACAACAGAGGATGAAATGGTTGGATCGCATCACCGACTGGATGGACAGGAGCTTGAGCAAGCCCCAGGAGTTGGTGACGGACAGAGGCCTGGCGTTCTGCAGTCCATGGGGTCGCGAAGAGTCGGACACGACTGAACGACTAAACTGAACTGAGCTTAGTGACAAGCCCTCACCGAGTCGCCGGGAATCAGGTTGCACCGTAGAACCTTTGGCAGTCGGCACAGGCCCAGCTGAATCCGCCCTCACGTGCCTGCAGGGGCCCAATGACCGAGACCCACGCTTTCCATACGGTCGCATGCGCTCACAGTGCCGGAGCTCGGGCGAGGCCCCGCCCCGGCCGCACGGTGCGTTCGCGTTAATCCTCCCAAGAGGTCTCGGCCACTGGGGCTTCAGGTTCCTACCGAGCACTGTTTCCGAACTCGGCCACGAGAGCGTGTCCTGATTGGCTTGCCTCGGAGGCGGGTTCAGGACTTATTTGAGACTAGGACCACTTCCTGAAGCTCCAGACAGGAAGTTATCAGTTGTCTGTGGTGTCCGGTGGAGAAAGTGCTGTAGGCTGCATCGGTGACGGCGAGAGAAGACCGTGGGCCGGCTGGACTGGCAGTTTGGCCTCGCCGGAGCTAGGGGCCCGTTTCCACAGCAGCACCACGGCCCCGTCCTCCAGCCCAGACCCCGGCGCGGCTGCCCGGGGGGCTTCTTCAGGCTCCTTGACGCCGCTCCAAGGGGCACCTACCTGGGCTTTGCCTGGGCCTCCAGCCAGCGGACTGGCTCCCGGCTTCAGCTCTGCGGGCCACAGTAAGAAGCGCCCTTATCAACCCGCGCCCTGCCCCCCTCCCTGAGCCATAGAGACCCCGGTCCAGAGCGACAGCCTTGGACCTGGGACTAGACGGATCCAAGACGCTCAGCCCCGGCCCCCCTCAAACGGGGCTCTGCATCGTCTCTGATATGTCACCCACCGTCTCCCACAAGGACAACAGTCGTCAACGACGGCCAGGGACTTTCAACCACTCTCTAGATTTGAGGAGTGGTCCTCTGCCGCCGGGCTCCTGGGATGATAATCTTCCGGAGGTGGTGGGCGGGGAAGGGGACAAAGAAGCTCTTCTTCGGGATATCAGCACTGTTGATTTCTCAAAAACCCCACGGAGCTGCCGGGCGGAATTGAGCAGCATTTTGCTGTTGCTCTTTCTTTACGTACTTCAGGGCATTCCACTGGGCTTGGCGGGAAGCATCCCACTCATTTTGCAGAGCAAAAATGTTAGCTATACAGATCAAGCCTTCTTCAGTTTTGTCTTTTGGCCCTTCAGTCTCAAATTGCTCTGGGCCCCGTTGGTTGATGCGGTTTACTTTAAGAACTTCGGTCGTCGCAAATCTTGGCTTGTCCCAACACAGTATATATTGGGATTCTTCATGATCTATCTCTCCACTCAAGTGGACCATTTGCTCGGAAATACGGATGGCAGAACCCCCGACGTAGTTGCTCTCACTGTGACATTCTTTTTGTTTGAGTTCCTGGCAGCCACCCAGGACATCGCTGTGGATGGTTGGGCGTTAACTATGTTATCCCGGGAAAACGTGGGTTATGCTTCTACTTGCAATTCAGTGGGCCAAACAGCCGGCTACTTTTTGGGCAATGTTTTGTTTTTGGCCCTTGAATCTGCCGACTTTTGTAACAAATACTTGCGATTTGAGCCTCAACCCAGGGGAATCGTCACTCTTTCAGGTAGTGTATTTATTATGCTGTTAGGTTTATTGTACGTTTATAAGTCCTTTCGACAGTGTGTGTTAGAACCATTATTTAATGAACTGGAAATCATATTATGGGAGATGATCCGAGGTAAGTTATCTGTTAATATGAGCTTCAGCCAGAATGATTACATTAAAGCAATCATAATTGATCCGTATTCTGAAGTGAGCAGGGAAAGGCAACTCATCCAACAAACATTGTTGTGTAAGAGCAAACAAAACTCTGAGTCTAGGGCTACCTTGGCGCTTGCATAATAATACTTAGGTGCACGTTTTTTAAAAGTCTGGCTGGTGTGAACACATGAACCCAGCCTGACTCTATAGTTTTCCTTTTGTCTTTTGTAGATTGAGATTTCTAGCTCCATGTTTTCTAGTCCATTCCTACCCTTACTCTTATACCAAGACCCCCTTTCTATCTCATCTAGTCTTCCGATGAATGGAACAGGGTTAATCCATTGAAACATTAGTGAGTGGGCTAAGTGGCAGAGTTCAAAGGGCCTTCTGTGATTGAAGCTAATTCCAGCCCTCAAAAAGAGCTTGTGAGAGTCAGGCTTTACATTTGCCCTTGTTGAATAAGATTTCATGATGTGGGTAAGTAAAGTTCAGAAGCCACCAAACACAAGCTGAAAATGCAGTGAAGCAGCAAAGTACCAAAAGATACAGGACTGTACATACAGTGTTCTAAATGCCTGAAGCACTGGTTTGTGGCATCTGATTTTGGGAAATGGTGGCGAAAGGTTGTTGACTGAATTGTTTAGCTGCTACCAGTAAGAGTTTAAAGTTTGTCCTGTAGGAAGTTGTGAATTCTACAGATTTTCGCCTCTCTCTACATGAGTATAATACATGGCCCGGTAATGTTTTCTGGGTTTTTGTTTTGGGTTTTTTTGGTTTTTTTTTGGTTTTTAACTTTCCTAAATCTAAGAAACTATAAAATTACCAATATCAAGAAAAACACTGGGACTGTAATAGAGTTCTTAATTCCGGTAGTGATGATGAATTTAGGATGATTGTCTTTTGAAGTTTAAACAGCTACTTTCACTCCTCTTCCTAGCATTAGGCGATTCCCAAAAGGTAAATGTCAGGGTATGATGTATGGTGGGGGCTTCCCTGGTGGCTCAGTGGTAAAGGATCTGCCTACCAATGCAGGAGATGAGGGTTCAATCTCTGGGTCAGGATGATCCCCTTGAGAAGGAAATGGCAACCCACTCCAGCATTCTTGCCTGGGAATGGACAGAGGAGCCTGGCAGGCTACAGTTCATGGGGCACAAAAGAGTTGGACACGACTTAGTGAGTAAACAACAACAAGGTGAGTGGTGAGGGAGTTGTAAAGATTTAAATTTTAACATTCAGGGACGGGAGGAAGGGATTCACAACTGTATTTCTGAAATTGTATACACCCCCACCACATCCCTACATCCTGTAAGGGACCCCCTTCCTACTTCTTCAAGCTGCTAGTGAGCCACTATTACTGATGAAATAATAGTTCTACTTCTCCTCAGTCAGTTTAAGGCTGAAGATGGTTGAGTGATACTGCTATGCACCTAGACAGATTTGTCTCTTAGTGTTCTGGGGTAGCACTCCTGCTCCATGGATAATTTTCTGCTCAGAAATACTTTGTGAATGCATCATATCAGCACCTTGTTGCTTTTTATACGTTTTGCTTTTTGTTTTTTATTGGGACTGTTCATATCACCAAAAAGTGCTAATGGGATGGTGTGTTCCTTTATTATGGGAAAGCCTCAGTAGAGAAATCAAGATTGAAGAGGCTATGGAAGCTAAATTACTGAGTAAATTAGAGCTTTCTTATGTGTTAAACAAGTGACTAATACAATATCATTCCAGAGAATGCTGTTATCCATTCAAGAACCATGATAGCTACATCCTCCCTCAGCCACAGCCGTGCCCCTTTGGGAAGATCAGAAGTGTACCACTGGATTTTTATTGACACTGGTTTATTATTTTGAATAGCTGTTTTTTTTGGAATTTGAACTGTGTTCTCCAGGAAACTGTAAAAATGGCTTACTTTTTAATTGAACTTTTATATCCATAGTGTATAGCTGTTTTGGGTTCAAGCATTTTAATAAGAGTTGAGGAATTCCTGCTTTTTTCATTCTTCTTTGTACAACTGTACATACCACATTTATAGTTTTGGGTTTTTTTTTGTGCGGGTGGGGGAACTTAGTATAACTGAGAAGAACCAGTGGCTTTGAGGAATTGAGAGAGCACAGAGAGAATCATGGAGGGAATACAGTTGCTTAGGTAATAGAAGAGGCAAACATTGAGGTGACTGTTTACAAAATGAGAAACTTTAAAAGAGGCATAATTATTTTTTTTAAATTCTGAAATATATTCCGTGATTAGCACTTTGTTTTGAGCTACAGATACATAGAGATAGAATACATTCAGAAAGAACAGTTTTTACATCAAGAAAGCAGTAATCTAAATAGTGAATTTAGAATGAAAAGATAGGATGAAAATATTTAATAGAATCCCTTAGAAAGAAAAACTTAATTATGCTGAGATTGGCTTTTGGTTCCTTAGGAATACAGAACAGTCCTTAACCCAGAGGTAACCTCCTTTTGATCCTGCCACCTTGGTTTTCAAGGATCTTTAGTAGTGAAAAGAGGCAACCTTTTAAGCTTCAAGAAATGTGAGAGTTAAAAAAAAAAAAAGAAATGTGAGAGTAACCCAGAAGAACACAGAGATTACAACATAAAGTTTTATGACTTGAAAAGATATATTTGCATCCTTTCATTCTTATAGATGAGGAAACTGATAAGGAAACTCTTAACTGGCTAGTTAGAGATTTACTTATGGCTTTGGAGAAGGAAATGGCAACCCACTCCAGTATTCTTGCCTGGAGAATCCCATGGACGGAGGAGCCTGGTGGGCTACAGTCCACGGGGTCGCAAAGAGTCGGACATGACTGAGCGACTTAACTAACTTTAGATTTCCTGACTTTTTATTTGGTGTTTTTCCTTCAGTTGTCAGAAACTTAGGAAAAACTTCAAGGAAAGCTTCAAAACCTAAATATAATACATGCTGATTGGGCTTTTCTACCAGAGAAATCAGCAGTCTGACTGCTGATATCTAAAAAAAAATATCAGCATGCTCCCAGAATGCCAGATGCTCAAAAGTGACAGATTAAGGGGTTTTTTGTTATTTTGTTTTTAAAGTGATCCATATCTTTTTATTTACTCAGCATTGACTCCCTTTTTGGTACTGGTAATATGACAGGTGTTATAATTTGATGACTAAAACCTGGCCATTCTCTGCCCACAAGTAATTTATAGTGCAGTTTTGCCAACTAAAATGAGTTAGTGCAGGACTGTAGCTATCGGAGAGGACGATGATGAGCTGAAGAACTCATGCTCTTTAAGGCAGGCAGGTAGGCTCAGGTCTGGGCTTCTCAGGAGGCGCTAGGGCAAAGAACCTGCCAGTGCAGGAGATGCGAGAGACGCAGGTTCAGTCCCTGGGTCCGGAAGATCCCCTGGAGAAGGAAATGGCAGCCCACCCCAGTGTTCTTGCCTGGGAAATCCCAGGGACAGAGGAGCTTGGCGGGCTGCAGCCATGGCGTTGCAGAAGAGGCCAACATGACGTGGTGACCAAACAACACAACAGCTGGGGCTGCTAGATTCAGGAGAGATTAAACATTAAAAGCTGGAGACCGTACCCCAGAAAGGAGGTCTGAAGCCTTTTTTCTTTTTTAAAACAAAGCAAAGGAGAAATGGTACTATAAGCTTTCTTTGTCCAGTAAAGAACTGTGGAGCTTTGTGGATGGGGTGCATAAAAGTCAATTTACAAAATGCACTGTAAAGTAAAAACGCATTTGATTTTATTTGGTATATGCCTTATTTGGTATACGTTGAATTTCACTTCTAATTTCATCGAAATATACTTGGAGGCCAGTTGAATTAGCCTTTAGTATGTAAATTTATCAATAAAAGAATTATAGAACCTCACTAATTACAGTCTTCTACTTTCATTTATAGTGTTCCTAAAAACTCTTTATTGGAGAAGGAAAAATAGACTGACTTAATACAAGATACTCTCCTAGAAAATTAAAAATGAAAAATATAAAACCCCTGATTTCATCTGTTCTTTTAAATATAATTTGGGATAAATCTAGCGTTTTATTCATGTTCTCTTCATTATTTTATATTTTTTACTGTGGAGTTTATATCTTACACTGTATATCTTGCACATGCATGTGCATGCATGCCATGTTGCTTTAGTGGTGTCTGACTCTTTGTGACCCTATGGACTGTAGCCCACCAGGTTTCTCTGTCCATGGGATTCTGCAGGCAAGAATACTGGACTGGGTTGCCTTGGATCTCCCATACTCATATCTTGGTATGGGAGATCACAAATATGTATTTTATATGTCAGTGTGCATGCTGAAATATTTATTAAGAATAGGGTGCATATTCAGAAAGCAAGATGTTTGTTACCTTCTAGAATTTGTATTTCTTGGTTTGGTGTTAAGTAAGAAAAACTTTTAAAATTTCACTTTTTTCCCTTTACTTTTGAACATGATAGCTGAATTTCAGTTGTCATCAGTTAAAGCTATAGAATACTTGATTTCAGCACATCTAAGGATTTCTTTCCTTTTAGATATTTTATATTGTCTTATGTTTGAGACCTACATTTTTTAATTTACTTTTAAAATTTTTATTGGAGTATAGTTGATTTACAGTGTTGTGTTGAGACCTGTATTTCTTATTCCTAGCACAGTCATAGAACTTTTGGTAGAACTTTTTCTTGCTTAAATTTCCCACTAGTTTTTAAAAACTTTATTTTAAAATAATTATAGATTCACAGGAGCTTGCAGAGAAATGTTTAGGGAAGTCCTATGCACCCTTTCCCTAGCCTCCACTGTTAAAATCTTATATAACTATAGTACAGTATCAAAACCAAGAAATTGACATTGGTACAATCCATAGAGTTTATTCAGATTTCAGCAATTGTACATATACTCATTTATGTGTGTATTGTTTTATGCAGTTTTATCACATTTAAGCTTATATAACCTCCAACACCACTATCAAAATACTCAGCTGTACTTTCACCACAATACACTCTTCTGTTGTTTCTTTACAGCTGTGCCCATTTCCTCCTCTCCATCCCTAATCCCTGTCAGCCCCTAATCTGTTTTCCATCTTTACAATTATGTTATTTCAGAAATGTTACATGAGTGAAATCATTCAGCATATATCCTTTGGTGATTGGCTCTTTTCACTTAGAATAATTTCTTTGAGGTTTGTCCAAGTTGTTACACGGATCAGTGATTTGTTCTGTCTTGTTGCTGAGAAATATTCCATCTTTTTTGACATACCACACTTTGTTTTACCACTCATTTGTTGAAGGTGATTTGAGTAGTTTCTAGTTTTTTGATAATTATTATGTGAAAATAAGCCTTCATTTCTCTCAGATAAGTGCCCAGGAGTACAGATACTGGTTTATTTGTAAGTGCATTTTTAGTTTTGAAAGGAACTGGCCAAATTTTTTCTGGAGCGGCTATATCATTTTATCTCCTTACCAGTAATATATGAGCGATTTAGTTTCTCTGCATCCTCGCCAGCATTTCATGTTATCATTGTTTTTCATTTTAGCTATTCTGATGTACCCTGCATCTTCATGTGATAGTTTGGAATACTTAACTGTCAACTCTTTTATAAAAGTCAGAATTCAGCTTTTGTCTTAAAAAAAAGTGATTTTGGGGTGTCAGGATATAGGTTGTACAAAAACTGAATGCAAGAACCTATCATCATAGCATCAGAGTAGAGATATATATGTATGTTTAATTAATATGGATTTTGTGCTTGACCTGAACATATTTTAAAATATGGAAAAGTAAAAGTGAAAGTTGCTCAGTTGTGTCCAACTCTTTGTGACCCCATGGACTATACAGTCCATGGAATTCTCCAGGCCAGAATACTTGAGTGGGTAGCCTTTCCCTTCTCCAGGGGATCTTCCCAACCCAGGGATTGAACCCAGGTCTCCCGCACTGCAGGCAGATTCTTTACCAGCTGAGCCACAAGGGAAGTCCTAAAAACATGGAAAGAGTGGTTCATTTCCTTCTATTCAGTGATAACATGCTCCAGAGTTAGCATGAGATGGAAGCATTGCATCTGTTGGTCTAAGCTTCAGTTTTGCATCCTGGGCTGAGTTTAATGTTTTGGGACAATAGGGCTCTTGATAACCAGACAGCTGCTTAATCTGGTGCTTGATTGAAGAAACCATTTCTTCTGCCCCAGAGGAGAACCTAACATTGTTGGAGTTAATGAAAAAGTATGTGATCTCAAACATGGCACCTCTCTAAGGGCTTAAGAAAACTAAAGGATTATGAAGATTTCAAAATTAGCTTTGTGTTTAGTCAATTTTTCCATTGCATGCTGTCTTTAAAAAATTCTAATCCTCAAATAAGATACATTGTATAACCAAAACAGCATTTTCTGGGAGTGCTCTTTGGCATAGATGTTTTGAGCAAATGCTTAAGGGAGTGGTTTGTGACATAGAAGAAAGTTCTATTTCTTGTTGAGACTTAGCTGGTGACCCAGGGCCAGATACATAGTATTTCTATTTCAGTTTCTTCCATGGTGAAAGTGAAAGCAGTGGACTGATGATAGTTGTCTAAAGTCCCTTCATATTCTGACTTGTGAGCAGGGAAAGCTGTGCTGAAAGCAAGGTAAAAGGAAGGCCTGATGGTAATGTAAAACAGAAACTGAAAGTTTCTTTTCCTGCCACTGACTTCTGAAAGACTCAAGTTAATTCCCATAGTGTGAGAGTTAGAGAGAAGCTGTTCTGATCCAAGGATGGTTGTTATCAGACTGTGCTTAATTTTTCTACCTTTTCCGATGGTGGAAGAGAATGAACCTACACCACAAAGGGTCTGGAGGCCTGGTCCAAAGCCTTGAAGGTTGAAATTTTTTGGAAATCTAATATTTTATCTTAAAAATTCTTAGAGATTTTACCTTTTCTTTAATATTCATTTTTCATGAAAATATTTCTAAGTTATTGAGTAAATGAACTGTTTATGAAGATGTACCATGTTTGGTCTACGTACCTTATACCACCCATATGGGGAGATGAAGGTGGGTAGGGGTGAATACAGGTAACCAGTTTAAAAGAGGTTTGCTCAAGTATCTATGTTCCAGACTTCATAATGGGAGCTAAAATAAGTACCATTTTCCTCAAGCCTATCTGTTTGATCAGAAGAGAGCTTACTTGCAGTAGGTGTATCTGAGCATCTGGGTAGTATAATGGGACACATTCTTGTTTCAGAATCAGATCTGAGTTTGAATCCCCCCTCTGGTAGTTTCTGGTTTGTAATTCTCTTTCACTGAGTATAAGGTAGGAATAATAATGCTTGTCTTAGAGAGTGATTTTGAGATTTATTGCACTGTCCTCTGTTTTGCCTTGGCATAATAGACACTCAGGAGTTGACTGTTACATCCTTTTTACTGGTGAACTGTTGCATAATCTTATCTGCAAACAGTACTGAAACCTGTTTAACTTGTTCTTACTAATTTTTTTTTCTCTCTCTGCACTGGGATCAAAGAGTCTAAAATTAGATGAAGATTTTGTTCATTAAAACTGGGAGAATATACTAAACAAAAAATACTATACTAAGAAAATTTTTGCTGAAAGTAATATATAATTTAAAACTTCAAATTTTCAGTTAACATTTTTATAAAGCCCATTAATTGAAATTTCTGGTGACAGTGAAAGTTTTTTTCAGGGTTTCTTGAATAGCTAATTTAAATCAAATAATGAACAAGAACTTTGCCAATGAGAATAAATATTATAGATGACATTCCATAACTGTCCTTATTTGTCAATTTCACAGATGAAATTAAGAATGCAAAAATAATGAACATTAGCCTCAATTATAAGAATAATCTTAAATTGTTGTTCATTGTTTTTGAGCTAGATTTCAAAACTGTATTAATACAAACTAGAAATTATGATATTATTTTAATGAACTTTAATCAAGAGATGTGTATTTATTAATGCATTTTAAAGTGAATACCTTTGCATTTAGGAATCTCAGTTTTTCCTGTTTCCTGTTTTTCTTCTGATATCTAAAATTAATGACAGATCCTTCTCAACTTTTGATGGGGTTATGTCTAGTAAGCCCAGTATAAGTTGAAAATTTTTAAGTCAAAAATGGATTTAACTTAGTCTTGCCTACCTTAAACATGCTTAGAACACTTAACATTAGCCCACAGTGAGGCAAAATCACCTAACACAAAGCCTGTCTTATAGTAAGATGTTGAATATCATGTAATTATTGAAACTGTACTGAAAGTGGAAAACACAGTGGTAGTCTGGGTACAGAATGGTTGTGCATTTCCCATTGTGATTGTGTAGCTGACTGAGAGCCGTAACTTTCGGGTGCTGCCCAGCTTCACAGCAGAGGATCATAATGAATATTGCTAGCCTGGGAAAAGATCGAAATTTGAAGTGCAGTTTCTACTGAATGCATGTTGCTTTCACACTATCAGAAAATTGAAAAATCTCAAGTGAGACCCTCATAAGTTGGGGTCCGTCTGTGTAAATTCCTGTTATGGAGAGAAGAATTCACCTAAGAATACAAATTTCCATGTATGTTTGAGAAGATTTAGCTTTTTTATTTGCATCATTTGAATAGCAGAACCTCATTTTTGGTTACGCTTCTGGAGACTAATGGAGAAGAAATGGCGGCCCACTCCAGTGTTCTTGCCTGGAGAATCCAGGGACGGAGGGGCCTGGTGGGCTGCCGCCTGTGGGGTCGCACAGAATCGGACACGACTGAAGCGACTTAGCAGCAGCAGCAGTAAATTCTTTTTTATTTTTTAAAGTTTATTTATTTATTTAATTTTGGCTGCGCTGGGACTTTGTTGCCGCGCTGTCTGGTTGCAATGAGCAGAGGCTGCTCTCTAGGTGTGGTACCTGGGCTTCTCATTGCCGTGGCTTCTCCGGTTGCAGAACACAGACTCTAGGGCACGTCACTTCAGCAGTTGTGATACACAGGCTTAGTTGCCCCACTGCATGCGGAAGCGTCCCAGACCAGGGACCAAACCCATGTTCCCTGCATTAGTAGGCAGATTCTTAACCACTGGACCACCAGAAACTCCTAGTAGATTCTTAATTCAACAGTATTTAAAAAAAAAAAAAACTATATAAGCAGTATGAAATAATGGAACCCAAATAAAAAGATTTAGGTTCTGCCTCTTAATTGGACCTGTGGCAAAGATTTAAATATTCTGAGCTTTTCCTTGTCTCTCATAGCAGTAATGCCTGCTTTGCTTGTCTCACATGTTGACTACAAAAATCAAATGAAATAGGGGGCTCACCTGATGGTCCCGTGGCTAAGACTCCATGTTCCCAATGCAGGGGGCCCAGGTTCGATCCCTGATCAGGGAACTAGATCCACATGCAGCAACTAAGACCTGGTGCAGTCAAATAAATAAATAAGTATATTATTTTTTAAAAAAACAACATATAAGAAAGGATTATATAAATACTAAGGTGAATTTGGTCTACGCCGTGCTTTAAGTTGATCTAAGTAAGTGATGCTGCCTGCCTTCATCGTAAGCGAGGTTTAAACCATGGTAGTTAACCTTCACCTCGCACAGCAGGGAAGACTGATAGAGGAGAAGCTTGACTTAAGGAAGGTTTACTTTTTTGGGAAAAGATGGCTAGACTTCATTAACAGTTAGTTGATTGTGTTGCATTAGTAATAAACTAAAAAGCAAGCACATGTAAAGTTGAATACAATTCCAGAATGTTAGGGCTGGGATTTTCTAGGCAGGTCTTCCTACTTTACAAATGAAGGAACTGAGAGAGAGTTATACATTAAGTTTCATAGAGATAAAATAGAGATAAAATCAGATGCATTCTCAGGGTAGTTAAGGGTATGCGGGTTTTAAAATGGGTTGTATGAGGCACTGACTTGCAGATGAATGGATAAGGGAGCTGTGGTACATATACACCATGGAATATGACTCAGCCATTAAAAAGAATTCATTTGGATCAGTTCTAATGAGATGGATGAAACTGGAGCCCATTATACAGAGTGAAGTAAGCCAGAAAGATAAAGACCATTACAGTATACTAACACATATATATATGGAATTTAGAAAGATGGTAATGATAACCCTATATGCAAAACAGAAAAAGAGACACAGATGTACAGAACAGACTTTCGGACTCTGCGGGAGGAGGCGAGGGTGGGATGTTTCGAGAGAACAACATCAAAACATGTATATTATCTAGGGTGAAACAGATCACCAGCCCAGGTTGGATGCACGAGATAAGTGCTCGGGCCTGGTGCACTGGGAAGACCCAGAGGGATCGGGTAGAGAGGGAGGTGGGAGGGGGGATCGGGATGGGGAATACATGTAAATCCATGGCTAATTCATGTCAATGTATGACAAAAACCACTACAACATTGTAAAGTAATTAGCCTCCAACTAGTAAAAATAAATGAAAAAAAAAAAGAGGCACTGACTTCAAATGTAACTCCAGGCAGTGTTTCAGCCTTCTCTCAGCCTGTTTCATCATCTGAAAATTGGGACTGGTAGTAACTTCATCTGTTGTGTTGTTGTGGTAAAGGGAATGATATGTGTAAAATGCTTAGCACAGTTATAGCACATGGTATGCACTCAAGAAATAGTGCCTCATTTATTAGTATTTTTAGCTATTATGCAGGATCTTCTAGAACATTATTCACTCTCTCTGCTTGTTTAAATTATTGGCCAGTGGCCCAGCTCTCTTCCACTGAAACAACCAAAAGTGTGTGTCATGTTTATGTTTCACAGTATTGAAGCAGAATATTATTCTTAAACAGATTAAAAACGAAGTTTAAAAACAAAAGGCAGACCATTTAATGTAAATGATCATCTGTTTGTTGTCTAAGTTGTCAAAATTTAATAAAGAACTGAAATGATTTAGGTGCTTAAGAAGTATGACTGATAGATCTTATGGGATATGAAAATCATCTGCCCTTAAATAAAATGACACAATGGACTTTTATTTCATTCAACCCAGTAAACCCTTTCCTTTTCCTTGTTGAGTATTGCTGTCTATTCTGGGTCTGTGTAATATCTTGTATCTGCTGTGCCTGGTCTGATGCCAATGACAAGCCCTGTGCGTTGATTTTTTTTTTTTTTTAACAGATTTTAGTTGAGAAAAAGTTGTGTACAGAATTATTTAGTATCAGTGAAGATATGTTATTTTACATGTTAATTATAGGTATAAAACATTTTAAATTTCAGATTTCCTTTTCTTCTGGGGAACTGTATTTTTGATAACAACAACTTTAGTTGCCCTTCTGAAAAAAGAAAACAAAGAAGTATCAGTAGGAAAAGAAGAAACTCAAGGGATCACAGATACGTACAAGCTGCTTTTTGCAATTGTAAAAATGCCCGCAGTTCTGACATTTTGTCTTCTGATTCTAACTGCAAAGGTAAGAGATTTATAAAGCAAATCCCCCATTCTGTTACAAGTACCAGTATCGTGGAATACTTCTGTTGCCTTTTTATAAGTCCCTTTCCACTAATACTAGAATTTAACAATAATAGCTAATATACTTTATTTACTAAATGGGTTTAAAAAGATGTGATGATATCAAATCAAACATAATTGCAAACTAAGCTAAATGTCTTAGGATCTTGAAAAAATTATGCCAATTTGAAGTACTTCGTGTTTTTAATGAAATTAATGCTTGGAAGGGAAATGAATGCCATGAAAAACTAACCACACTGCTATTAGAATGAGTATACACTTAATGTCAAAGGTATTGAAATTACTTACTTAGAATGTAATTTACAAAGATATGGAAATGAATATTAGAAGTCTATTTAAAATTCAGTTGAACTATTTCAAAATGTTAAAAGGAAATATACCATCAAACAAATAGAGGTTTTAGTGACAATTCTATGTTTTTTCTATAAAGATGTCTTAATTTTTTATAGTTCAAAAACATTTTAAAGAGATTATGCTAGAAGAGAGGTAAGTATACTTTGTTATAATGAGCTGTTGAAATTAGTATTCCTAAAATATAAAATTGGTTACAGAATTTTTGGACTGTATATTTAAACCTGTCTACATAAACACTTTTTATTTACATAAACACTTTTATAGCTATATTTTGATAACACTAAAGTAAAAATTGTCTCATTGTTTTGACATAGTGAGTTTTCCCTCTCTAGTGATAGGGAAGGTTGAGTTATTAGGAAATTTTAGGAAGCTTTAAACTTAAGGTTCAACTTTAGAAAATGCTAAAAGGTTCAAGAAAGTTAATACTATGATAATGGTATTATCTAATTACATCGTTTAGACATGACCATTGGTAATATTTTTGGTATATTTCCACTTTCCCCATGTATGTATCTATGTGCATTCACATGTGTATAAACACACTTTACATATATAAATATAATTAATATATTTACTATAGTTAATATACTTACATACACACAAGTACTTTGAAAGTGAAATTGTTTGTAATTTTTATCTTGTTATTGTCTTATCCCATATTCCTGTATCATTAATATTTGATAACATACTTTTTAATAACTATAACTTGTTACAGTATATAAATGTGCTATAATTTACTCATTTTTTTATTGTTGTATATTTAATTTGCCATTTGTTTTAATTACAAAAATGTACTGGTGAATATATTTGTGTGTAATTCTTTGGTGTTCTGAATATTTCCTTCCAGTAGATTCTTAGGTTCTTTCCTTCCAATAGATTCAGTGAATATGATTGTTAAATTGCTTTTTAAGAGATTTTATAATTTATACTGTCACCAGCAATATATAAGGAGTTGCTTCAAATACAGAGTCTAGAATTCCGTGTTCCCCCTTTAAAGTAAACCTCATTAAAAGTAACATCTCTCCTAGCTTTTAACATCATAGATTAGTTTTCCCTACTTTCCAGTTTTATATAAGTGGAGTGTCCTGTATGTTTTCTTGTTTCTGGCTCTCGCACTGTTTTACTCAACATCATGTTTGTATAATTTATCCATATTGTTATTTATAGCAGTAGGTTGTTCATCTCGTTGCTTATAATATTCCTTTGTAGGAATATACCACAGTTTATTTATCCCAGTCTGTCAGCAGATGCTTTGGTTATTTCTACTTTGGGACCATTATAGATAGCACTTCTGTGAACTTCTGTGTACAGTACTTTTGGTGAACGTAGGTAAACGCCTCTGCTGGATAAATACCTAGGAGTAGAATTGCTGGGCCGTAAGAAATGCATAGTGTATACTATAAACAGTTTTCCAAAGTGATTGTTCCAATTTTCCCTCCCACAAGCACTGTGAGAGTTTCAGTCATTACACAACCTTGAAACCATAATATTGTCTTTTTAATTTTAGCCTATCTGGTGGGTATGTCATAGCATCTCATTATGGTTATAATTTCTCATTTCCCTGATGACTAAAGAAATTGAGCATCTTCTCATATAGTTATTGGCCATTTGAATATCCAGAGTTCCCCCTTTCTTTAAATTTGTAGAATTTCTATTTTTTATATATCCTGGATATGAGGGGTTTTGTTAGATATGTGTGTTAGAGATATCTCATACACTTTTAAGTTACGAAGAGAAAGTATGAAATATCTTTGACTTTTAATTTTTTTGTGTGAAATTTGCTGTTTGGCTTCATTCTGAGAAGTTAAGTATTTGAAATAATATTTAGCATTAAAATTTTTTTTTATTTGTATATTTTCACTTACTGAAAATTTACTTGTATAATTGAAGGAATACCCATATGTTTATCTAAATTCTATAATTACTTGTTAATATTTAGCTCTACTGTTTTATTCTGTAAATTGTGTTGTTTTACATATTTCTTATGAAGTATTTGATAGTAATTTGTACATATCATGCCCTTTTATCCATAAATGCCTGAAGTATGTAGTGTATCTCCTAAGAATAAGGACTTCATCTTGCAAAGCCAGAACTTGATAAAAAATCTGGAAGTTTAAATTGACACAATGCC
Organism: Cervus canadensis; assembly: GCF_019320065.1. Classification (NCBI taxonomy): domain Eukaryota; kingdom Metazoa; phylum Chordata; class Mammalia; order Artiodactyla; family Cervidae; genus Cervus; species Cervus canadensis. The sequence goes on from NC_057392.1 coordinate 84,953,755, forward strand.
ATTTTCCTTTTGAAAAACTACTTATTTATTTTTTGCTATGTTGAGTCTTCACTGCTGCATGCAGGCTTTCTCTGGTTGCAGTGAGTGGGGGGCTGCTCCTCGTTGCAGTGCACTGGCTTCTCATTGCAGTTGGCTGTCTCGTTGTGGAGCATGGGCTTCAGTGGTTGCAGCACCCCAGCTCAGTGCTCATGGCTCACAAGCTCTAAAGCACAGGCTGCGTAGATGTAGTGCATGGGCTCTAGTTGCCCCGCAGCATGTGGGATCTTCCCAGACCAGGGATTGAACCCGTGTCCCATGCATGGGCAGGTGGATTCTTAGCCACTCTGCCACCAAGGAAGTCCAACACAATACCATTTTCTAGTCATAGTCCATATCCAGATTTCACCAGTTATCCCCCAGAGCAGCCTTTATAACTTAATTTTTTCCTGGCCAGCAATCCAATTTAGGATCACATACTGCGTTTAGTTGGTATGAGCTTTTCTTTGTTCTTCATGACCTGCTGGACACACTTTTTTTTTGTTTTTTAAGATTATTTGTTTATAATTGGCTGTGCTGGGTCTTTTATGCTGCATGGGCTTCCCCTAATTGCACGGAGTGAGGGCTATGTTCTAGGTGGAGTACACAGGCTTCTTATTGTGGTGGCTTCTCTTATTGAAGCGCCTGGGCTCTAGGGTGCTGGGCTTCGGTACTGCAGAGTGCAGGCTCAGTGGTTGTGGGGCTTAGTTGCTGTGTTGCATGTGGAATCTTCCCAGACCAGGGATTGAACCAGTGTCTGCTGCATTGGCAGGGGGATTCTTTATCACTGGACCACCAGAGAAGTCTGACCTGGACCTTTTAAAAAATATTTTATTTTTTTATTTTATTAGAGCATAATTGACTTACAATGTTTTATTAGTTTCAGGTATGCAGCAAAGTAATTCAGTTATACAGTTCAGTTCAGTCACTCATTGTGTCCGACTCTTTGCAACCCCATGAATCGCAGCACGCCAGGCCTCCCTGTCCGTCACCAACTCCCGGAGTTTACTCAAACTCATATCCATCGAGTCAGTGATGCCATCCAACCATCTCATCCTCTGTCATCCCCTTCTCCTCCTGCCCCCAATCCCTTCCAGCATCAGAGTTTTTCCCAGTGAGTCAACTCTTTGCATGATGTGGCTAAAGTACTGGAGTTTCAGCTTCAGCATCAGTCCTTCCAATGAATACCCAGGACTGATCTCCTTTAGGATGGACTGGTTGGATCTCCTTGCAGTCCAAGGGACTCTCAAGAGTCTTCTCCAACACCGCAGTTCAAAAGCATCAATTTTTCGGCGCTCAGCTTTCTTCACAGTCCAACTCTCACATCCACACATGACCCTGGAAAAACCATAACCTTGACTAGACAGACCTTTGTTGGCAAAGTAATGTCTCTGCTTTTTAATATGCTGTCTAGGTTGGTCATAACTTTCTTTCCAAAGAGTAAACCTCTTTTAATTTCATGCCTGCAGTCACCATCTGCAGTGATTTTGGAGCCCCAGAAAATAAGTCTGCCACTGTTTCCCCATCTATTTGCCATGAAGTGATGGGACTGGATGCCATGATCTTAGTTTTCTGAATGTTGAGCTTTAAGCCAACTTTTTCACTCTCCTCTTTCACTTTCATCAAGAGGTTTTTTAGTTCCTCTTCACTTCTGCCATAAGGGTGGTGTCATCTGCATATCTGAGGTTATTGATATTTCTCCCAGCAATCTTGATTCCAGCTTGTGCTTCTTCCAACCCAGCGTTTCTCATGATGTACTCTGCATATAAGTTAAACAAGCAGGGTGACGATATACAGCCTTAATGTACTCCTTTTCCTATTTGGAACCAGTCTGTTCCATGCCCAGTTCTAACTGTTGCTTCCTGACCTGCACATAGGTTTCTCAAGAGGCAGGTCAGGTGGTCTGGTATTCCCATCTCTTTCAGAATTTTCCACAGTTTATTGTGATCCACATAGTTGAAGGCTTTGGCATAGTCAATAAAGCAGAAATAGATGTTTTTCTGGAACTCTCTTGCTTTTTCAGTGATCCAGCAGACGTTGGCAATTTGATCTCTGGTTCCTCTGCCTTTTCTAAAACCAGCTTGAACATCTGGAAGTTCACGGTTCATGTATTGCTGAAGCCTGGCTTGGAGAATTTTCAGCATTACTTTACTAGCATGTGAGATGAGTGCAATTGTGCGGTAGTTTGAACATTCTTTGGGATTGCCTTTCTTTGGGATTGGAATGAAAATTGACCGTTTCCAGTCCTATGGCCACTGCTGAGTTTTCCAAATTTGCTGGCATATTGAGTGCAGCACTTTCACAGCATCATCTTTCAGGATTTGAAATAGCTCAACTGGAATTCCATCACTTCCACTAGCTTTGTTCGTAGTGATGGTTTCTAAGGCCCACTTGACTTCACATTCCAGGATATCTGGTTCTAGGTAAGTGATCACACCACCGTGATTATCTGGATCATGAAGATCTTTTTTGTACAGTTCCTCTGTGTATTCTTGCCACCTCTTCTTAATATCTTCTGCTTCTGTTAGGTCCATACCATTTCTGTCCTTTGTCGAACCCATCTTTGCATGGAATGTTCCCTTGGTTTCTCTGATTTTCTTGAAGAGATCTCTAGTCTTTCCCATTCTATTGTTTTCCTCTATTTCTTTGCATTGATTGCTGAGGAAGGCTTTCTTATCTCTCCTTGCTATTCTTTGGAACTTTGCATTCAAATGGGAATGTCTTTCCTTTTCTCCTTTGCTTTTTGCTTCTCTTCTTTTTACAGATATTTGTAAGGCCTCCTCAGACAACCATTTTGCCTTTTTGCATTTCTTTTCCATGGGGATGGTCCATTCATTCTATTTTAGATTCTTTTTTCATATAGGTTGTCAGAATTGAGTCGAGTTTCCTGTGCTGTACATTGTTGGTTATCTGTCTATATAGTGGTGTGTAGTGGCCTAGACGCTTCTAAAGAAGACAGGCCGGTTATTCTGTAGAATGGCCTTCCATTTATGTTTGTCTAATGTTTCTTCACGTTTAGGTCCATTCTGTGAATATATGTCAGAAATATCACAGAAATAATACTGTGAATCTTCAGGGAATTTTATCAGGAGCCATATCCTGTTCTTTTAACCATTAATTATTGTGTTAACCTTGATTACCTTGTTTAATACACTGCAAAATTACTATTTTTCCTTTTGTAATTAAAAATTCATTTATGGGGAAGTACTTTGAGACCATCTAAATATCTTGTTTCACCTCAAACTTTCACCCACTACAATATTTTAGCATTCTTACTCTTTTTTTGTTGTTGTTTTTAAGAATTAGTCTAAGTATACCTTTTTTACCCATCATTTAAATCAACCTCTTAGATATGTTTTCTCAGAATTACTTTTCAAAAGCTAGATGACTTTTTGTTGTCAGTCAGAAATCATCAAAAATATGTACTGTATGTGGCAATGATACTTCATTTTAACCAGATTTATTTGGAGTCAAAAGCTATTCTTTTAAACTTAAAATATACAGAGCATTAAGTTTGGACTTGAACACTGTTTATTGTAAGACAGAACTTTTTGAAATGGAAATTTAATTGTAATTAAAATTACAGTTCATAAGAGTGCTGAATTTTCACTTGTTTTCACTTCATATTTGTAAGTAGACCATAGAGCTAAGTATGCCTCCATAACTTGATTGTTGTACCAGATACAGTAATATGATACTTACTTCTAACTGGCATGAGTCATTAATAAGACTGAGGTTTCTAAATTACTTATGTATACTTGGAGGAAAATATTTCATAAGTCATAAATTAAAATATTTTTTTGTTTTTATGTTGCAGATTGGTTTTTCAGCAGCAGATGCAGTAACAGGACTGAAATTGGTAGAAGAGGGAGTACCCAAAGAACATTTAGCCTTATTGGCAGTTCCAATGGTTCCTTTGCAAATAATACTGCCTCTGATTATCAGCAGATACACTGCAGGTCCCCAGCCACTAAACATATTTTACAAAGCCATGCCCTACAGGTAAAAATGAAATGAAACCTTACTAAATAAGAGAGGTTAAATGAGGAACAGCCATCAGTATCACTAGTGTCTATGTATAGAGTGTATGTGGAAAAAGGCTTGAAAAACATCTTTAACTTCTGTATCATTTATATGCACTTTTATCTCTTTTAAACTTCCTAACAGGTTTTAGATTCAGGCTTCTTTCATATGGTAGGCACACAGATTTCTGTTTCTGTTATTCTTTTTTAACCTAAAATAGAAGTCAACTCCACCTTTCTTTCTTTTTCTGTAGATTATTGTTTGGATTAGAATATGCTCTACTGGTCTGGTGGACTGCTAAAGTGGAGCATCAAGGGGGATTCCCTATATATTACTATATTGTTGTGCTGCTGAGTTATGCGTTACATCAGGTAAGCTTGCTGTGGTTTTACCCAGGAAGTAAGCTGTCCTGTGTAAAATAAAGATGTTTTTCTACAGTTGCCTTAAAATAATGATAATAAATTTTAAGATTTATGCATGAATCGGATACTGAAGAAATTCATGAACTTTAAGCCGTGTGGATTTGAATATATACATACACACACACGTATATTTATTTGGCTGTCTTGGATCTTAGTTGTCGCACTTGGGATCTTCTCTAGTTGTGGCATGGGCTGCAGAGCGTGCAAGCTCCGTAGCAGAGGCACACGGACACAGTTGCTCCTCGGCATGTGGGATCTTAGTTCCCTGACCAGGGATCAAACCTGTGTTTTCATGTTCCTAAATGGAGGGTTAATTCTTGCTGCTTAAGCACTTTTTGCCTCTCAAGGAGATCTTCCTCTTCAGTTTGTCATGTAAATTTTTAATTATATATAAGAAAGTTGTATACATATAACTATATATTCATATTACCTTTGAATATTGGAGTGCTTACATGTATAATACGTATATACACACATGTGCTATATTTAGGTATAGTATAATAAGAAGTTTTGCTTATTACTGTATGCATCCTTCAGTGCCTCCTCACTTGTCATTCTCAATTGAGCCTTCCTTGAATACATGTGATAGAATTAATCCCCTATTTATTTAGGCCCTTATAGCATGATGTATGCACTTCCTCTTTTTACAGTATTTACTGCATTTAATTGTATTTATTTATCCCCTGTTTTCCCAGCTTAGAATAAATTCTTCAAGGGCATAGAGGGACTGTATCTTATTCATCTTTGTATTACCATGACCAGACTTAAAGCCTGGCCTGTAGCAGGTGCTCCATAAGTATTTGTTGATTTGAGTTTAATAAGAGTCATGAAAATTAATTTTCAGGTCTATGCTTTTAATGTTCTTAATTTAGACCATATCTTTCTAAAGTTGTCCTGAAGATGTTTTATGTTTTCCTTGTAGGTTACATTGTACAGCATGTATGTTTCCATAATGGCTTTCAATGCGAAGGTTAGTGATCCACTCATTGGCGGAACATATATGACCCTTTTAAATACCGTGTCCAACCTGGGAGGAAACTGGCCTTCTACGGTAGCGCTTTGGCTGGTAGATCCCCTCACAGTAAAAGAGTGTGTAGGAGCATCGAACCAGAATTGCCGAACACCTGATGCTGTTGAGGTGAGTATGGTGCACTTTTAGGTAATAGCGAGTGAATATTAAGGTGCTCATTTCCTCATTTTGCCTCTAGAGGTACTTCATCTTTTTAAAATCGTATCTGCCCAGAGTCTCTAATAGTTTGTTTCTTTCCCATCATTACTGAGGGTATAACACACTCAGATCAGTAAAAGGAGCTCACTTGGAGTTGCTTCTTAGCAAGGAAGGAACATCTCCGCTGCCTTGTGTACCATTGTCCCGTACAATAGGAATGTGATATTAGTACGTGATTAATAGCTAAGTTTAATAATGATAGAAGGAGGGAAATTCCATTGGCTGTTCATGTTACAAATGGAGCTAAAACTGAGTGGTTAGTAGTTTGTTGGTAAATTATTTCAAAGTAACGCTAACCCACTTCTAGAGTAAACTCATTGGAAATCTCTACACACCTCCAAATATGAAAAGCTATATCTTGAAAATGAATATTGTTTACAGCAAGAGCTGAAAATTGTTTCTAATACTATTGGTAGCGTTAGATAGATTAAGATACGTTAACTTTGGAAAAGGAAATGGCAACCCACTCCAGTATTCTTGCCTGGGAAATTCCACGGACAGAGGGGCCTGGCAGGCTACAATTCGTGGGTCGCAGGAGTTGGACACGACTTAGCGACTGAACAACAACAACAAAATTTTACTCAACATTGTGACCTGAGCATAACCCTGTATCCTTAAATACTTCTGAGTGTATACCTTTTTTCTTTTTATAGTTGTTTTGTTTAAATTAGAGTCCATATAAGTTCCCTTTACTGTGTTTTATTATTTTGCCTGTTACATCTCTTTAATTCTATAACAGTTCCCTGTTCCCCTCTTTTTGGGGGGTAGTAATAAAAAATATATCTAACATTTAAAAAAAGATACATTAACTTGTTTTGTCACTTGAATGAAATGTTTGAGCACAAAAATGTTTTGATTAATCCTTTAAATCACAAAGTAAAAACATATAAAGTGCTGAATACTTCCATTTTGAAATTGTGGAGTATTTATTATAATTTTGTTTTTACAGCTTTGCAAAAAACTCGGTGGCTCGTGTGTTACTGCGCTGGATGGTTATTATGTGGAATCTGTTATTTGTGTTTTGATTGGATTTGGTTGGTGGTTCTTTCTTGGTCCAAAACTTAAAAAATTACAAGATGAAGGACCATCTTCATGGAAATGCAAAAGAAACAAGTAATGCATTCACTACTGGACATTCTAGGAAGGTAACTCTAATTTAGTTTTAACTCAGAGAGTTATGATAATCAGTGTACAGGAGTATAAAATATTATTTTAAACAGGAAATTATTAATATAAAATGCCAAATGGTTAAAAATATAGAAACCTCTCTGTATATTTAAATATACTGTTTCCTTACCTTGTCAATGTATTTAAAGTTTACTTAAGTTCAGAGAATTGGTACTAAAACAACTTTTCTGGTCTTGTTATTTGATTTATATATCTTTTTAATTTACTGACCAAAGCATGTTTTAAGCTGCAGTGCAGTAGTCATGGGTGATAACCATGCAGTCAAGTATTGTTATCAGTACCTATCATTGAGCTATGTTAAAATTTTTGGTAAAATATGATAAATGGAACATAGCTTGTTATTTATGTACTATCCACAACTAGTCTGGCCTTGTCAGTTAAATCTTACTTTGAATTGCAAATTGGTTAAATTTTATGTGGAATTTGCTGAGATGAGAATGTAAACTACTGAAATACCATTTTAGTTGTTATTTTCTGACCATAACCACATTGTGCTAATGAATCTGTGTTAAAGACTATTTTAAATGTATTTCCTGCTTTTGTAAACATTAAAGATTTATAAGAAGATTATTCAAACTATTTTTTATAAAATGAAAGCTATGACTTCTAATTTATTGATTCCCCTTCTCCTCCCCTTTTTGGAAGCTATCTTGATTCCTTTTTAACTCTTATCCTAAAGCATACATACTTCATGGCATATGGACAGCTCACAAGGGCATCGAATTTAATGTTGTATGTATATTCGTGGCAACGTTTTGGAAATAAAAATTAGATGTTTTTCTTCAAGTAGTTTGTTTTTGTTATTGATAGGGGGAAAAAAGAGTAAAACTTACTGATTAAGTAAAATTTAAATTAATAATACTGTAGTTTTAGAAACTAATGTTTTGAAGAGAGAGACAAAGACATTTTGTGCGTTTGACAGGTTATGTATTGGAAAAGCTTTCTGAATTAAGCACTTTTCTAATGAGAAAAGATCTCACAATTGCTTTATACCAAATCAGGTACTATTTTTCCACTTATTAAAGCACAGCCTTCTGTTTGTAAACTGTAGTTTCCAGTGGAGAATTGCTTTCCCAGGAAAATTAAGGTTTTGAGTACTTTAGCGATTTCCAGCATATTATGTGCACCTGGTGATAAGCTTCTATGCGTGTTTTGTGTTGTATGGCACTTTGACTCTTTAGAGAGTACATAAATCTTTGAAAAGTTTGAGAAAAGGAGCTAGGAAGCTGACTCTTATTTAATAGCTATTCTCTTTGTGGGAAAATGCATCTGATGTTTGATTCTGTTAATTTAATGGCATAGATTGAGTTTGGGGTAGGATTTCTGTCAGTAATGGAGGAGAAATGGCCTCTGAAGCGTCTGAGGAGACAGGCGTTGGCTTCTAGAATGCATGCCTTGCCATTGGAAAGCCTTTGTTGGGCATTGATGTCAGATCCTGAAGACTCACCTGAAAAATCCTCGTAGAAACACACAAAACCATAAACTACAGTACTTTATCTCATGGGTTGTCCATTGTCATGTATTATAATCAAAATATTTCCTTGAATAAAGAAAACTCACTTAATGCTCATGTGAAATGTATTTTGATTTTTAACTTTCGGATTAAGACACATCGCCATAATTACCTTTATTTTTTCCCCATATTGTTACAAATTATACATGAACGTACTTTAAGTTTATAGATCGTTAGGACTTAAAGTTTTAAAGAGTATTTTAAGCCTTAGCTATAAGGTGATTTAAGCCTTAGCTATAAGGTGAAAGCCATTCTTTGCATTTGCTCAGTAAATGAACTCATGCTTTAAGTTATAGTCATTTGGGTATTTGGATACATGCTTGTAATATATGTCAGAAATGACTTGTTAATATCAATGTTTATACACTGATCACTGATGGCATCTTATAAATGATCGACCTGAATGTGAGGATCTATTTGTTGTAAATCTACTAGAAAATACTGCCTATTTTTTTGTATAAGTGTTTTTCCTTATATTAATAGATATATACTAATAGATTAATAGATCCTGATAAACTCTATCCTCAAGTATGAACATTAACTCCTCCAGTTAATGAATTATATATTTCAGTTCAGTTCAGTCACTCAGTTGTGTCTGACTCTTTGCGACCCTGTGGACTGCAGCACTCTAGTCTTCCCTGTCCATCACCAACTCCCGGAGCTTACTCAAATTCATGTCTTGAATCGGTGTTGCCATCCAACCATCTTATCCTCTGTCATCCCCTTCTCCTCCCACCTTCAGTCTTTCCCAGCATCAGGGTCTTTTCTAGTGAGTCAGTTCTTCGCATCAGGTGGCCAAAGTATTTGGAGTTTCAGCTTCAGCATTAATCCTTCCAATGAATTATATATTTACTGGCTAATATTGAATATCAGTATCAGTTCAGTCACTCAGTCGTGTCCAACTCTTTGCGACCCCATGACTGCAGCATGCCAGGCCTCCCTGTCCATCACCAACTCCTGGACTTGACCCACACCCATGTCCATTGAGTCGATGATGCCATCTGACCACCTCATCCTCTGTCGTCCCCTTCTCCTCCTGCCCCCAATCCCTCCCAGCATCAGGGTCTTTTCAAATGAGTCAGCTCTTCACATCAGGTGGCCAAAGTATTGGAGTTTCAGCCTCAATATCAGTCCTTCCAATGAACACCCAGGACTGGTCTCCTTTAGGATGGACTGGTTGGATCTCCTTGCTCTCCGAGGGACTCTCAAGAGTCTTCTCCAACACCACAGTTCAAAAGCATCAATTCTTCGGCACTCAGCTTTCTTCACAGTCCAACTCTCACATCCATACATGACCACTGGAAAAACCATAGCCTTGACTAGACAGACCTTTGTTGACAAAGTGATGTCTCTGCTTTTTAATAAACTGTCTAAGTTGGTCATAACTTTCCTTCCAAGGAGTTAAGTGTCTTTTAATTTCATGGCTGCAGTCAGCATCTACAGTGATTCTGGAGCCCAGAAAAATAAAGTCAGCCACTGTTTCCACTGTTTCCACTGTTTCCGCATCTATTTGCCATGAAGTGATGGGACCGGATACCATGATCTTAGTTTTCTGAATGTTGAGATTTAAGCCAACTTTGTCACTCTCCTCTTTCACTTGGATATAAATACATACATATGTATATAAATACATACTATATACACATCCGTTTGCACATTGGTTGCAACAGGTTTGAATCAAAGATCTAGGTTTAAAAAGTTCTTATAAGATTAAGACTACAACTAAAAACTTCCTCCTTTGTAAGTATTTTAATTTTACCTCATTAATCATAAAAATTTGTTTAATACTTAAAACAGATTTCTCTGTTTTAAAAAATATTTAACCTTTGAGAGAATTCCCTGATGGTCCAGTAGTTAGGTCTCCACGCTTTCCCTACCGAGGCCCTGGGCACAATCTGTGGTCGGGGACTAAGATCCTGCAAGCTGCTCAGCTACCAAAAAGAAAAGTTAAACTTTTGAGAGCCAAGCCTATTGTTTGATTTCATCCTTTTTTGACAAGGGTTTTTTTATCCTAAATAGATGACAGTGGGACCTTGAAACTCCTGTACTGCTTCAAAACTCTGGATATGTAATTTTTAGTTTTTCTAGAGAGAGTTCTTATTAAAATTGTAAATGGTCTGTGATCCAAAAAATGTTGAAGCCATGGCCTTATTGAATATGGGCTATACAATGAATTTTAAATGTATATTTGAGATAATAGTTGTAAAGCTAATTGTGTAAAGCATTCTGAAGATAATGTTAAAAGAAAAATCTGTGATGAAAATGTCAGCTACGAACTGGCACTTACCAAGAGCATTGCCAGTGACTGAACAACAAAGGCATTTGCCATCTGCCTGTACAGAGATTAAACCTCCTGCTGCTATAGCCATTGACCTTCAACAACCCCTGAGGGAGCTCGGGGTGGAATGAGGCCCTCTGTGCTCCAGGGAATCTGATGGGAGGGATCTTTAGATAGTTGGATGTTTTTAGGAACTGATTTTATGATCTCAATCCTTTGATCTCCCCATAACTAGAGAAGCAGTAAATCCCTTCAGGGTGACATCAGATTCTCATGACTGAAAAACATTTTGTAAAATGAGTGTTTAATGGTATTGAACTCACACTTCACCATAACCTTATAGATTGACCTTCCCCCACTGCTTCTTTGGAGTAGTCTCTCAGAGCTATCTGAGATGCTGCCTCTTGAGCTGCAGTCCTCATTTTGCCCCAAACAAAAGTCAACTCTCAAGTTGAGCATCTTTTTTAGATGCACAAAACCTGGAAAGTCTCTGTGTAGTACTGAACTGGAATCTTGAAGGGATTAGAGCAGACAAGATATTACTGATTTATGAAGGACATAAGGGTGGATGGGATTCCACAAAAGACACATCTTAGTCATGTAATCCTTTTTTCCCTATAAACAATTTGCCTTGTTAACAAAAATCCCTAAGAAGTATGTTATTTTATACTAAATGATTGAGATCTTTATTTAATATAACATAAGACCAGGTCTTTGTGTTTTGGGACATCATGTCGTTTCACATATTTGAAATAATGAGTAATATTATTTGTCAGACTTTGCTAAAAAAATAAACCAACCTGTTGAACATTCTATGCAGATTTCCCAAAATGTGTTTCAGTTCAGTTCAGTCGCTCAGTTGTGTCCAACTCTGCGACTCTATGGACTGCAGCACTCCAGGTTACCCTTCCTTCACCAACTCCCAAAGCTTGTTCAGACTTATGTCCATTGCGTCAGTGATGCCATCCAGCCATCTCATTCTCTGTTGTCCCTACTCCTCCCTTCAATCTTTCCCAGCATCAGGGTCTTTTCCAATGAATCAGTTCTTTGCATCAGGTGGCCAAAGTATTGGAGCTTCAGCTTTAGCTTCGTCAGTCCTTCCAATGAATATTCAGGACTGATTTCCTTTAGGATTGACTGGATCTCCTTGCTGTCCAAGAGACTCTGAAGAGTCTTCTCCAACACCACAGTTCAAAATCATCAATTCTTTGGTGCTTAGCTTTCTTCAGAATCCAACTCTCACATCCATACATGACTACTGAAGAAACCATAGCTTTGACTAAGACAGACCTCTGTTGGCAAAGTTTTGTCTCTACTTTTTAATATGCTGTCTAGGTTGGTCATAGCTTTTCTACCAAGGAGCAAGCGTCTTTTAATTTCGTGGCTGCAGTCACCATCTGCAGTGATTTTGGAGACCAAGAAAATAAAGTCTCTCACTATTTCCACTGTTTCCACATCTATTTGCCATGAAGTGATGAGGCTGGATGCCATAATCTTTGTTTTTTGAATGTTGAGTTTTAAGCCAACTTTGTCACTCTCCTTTTTCACTTTCATCAAGAGGCTCTTTAGTTCTGTGCTTTCTGCCATAAGGGTGGTGTCATCTGCATATCTGAGGTTACTGATATTTCTCCTGACAATCTTGATTCCAGCTTGTGCTTCATCCAGTCCAGCATTTCGCATGATGCACTCTGCATATAAGTTAAATAAGCAGGGTGACAATATACTACAGCCTTGACGTACACCTTTCCCAGTTTGGAACCAGTCTGTTGTTCCATGTCCAATTCTAACTGTTGCTTCTTGACCTCCATACAGGTTTCTCAAGAGGCAGATAAGGTGGTCTGGTATTTGTATCTCTTTCAGAATTTTCCACAGTTTGTTGTGATCCACACAGTCAAAGGTTTTGGCATAGTCAATAAAGCAGAAGTAGATGTTTTTCTGGAACTCTCTTGCTTTTTTTCATGATCCAACAGATGTTGGCAATTTGATCTCTGGTTCCTCTGCCTTTTCTAAATCCAGCTTGAACATCTGGAAGTTCATGGTTCATGTACTGTTGAAGCCTAGCTTGGAGAATTTTGAGCATTACTTTAGCTTTGCTAAAATGTTTTTTACTTTAGTATTAAAGAAAGAAAGTAAACTTGAAAAATAGTTCATAATATAGGATTAATGTATTTAACAGCCATTTTAGTTACAGAAGGGAAGATGTTATACTACATTGTAACTACTTTTTTTTTAACCAATGTCTTCGGTAGATAGTAAGGTATAATGATTTGATTTTCTCTTAGAAGATTTAAAGTATGTATGGTAGGTACTTTTCCACTTTAGTTTAACCTTTGCCTAACTTGACAGTGCTAATTTTATAATGTAATTGCTATTTAGTCTGAGATGGACAGCCATTCCATTTTTTACCTGTTAAAACTACTATTAGAGTCTATTAGAGTCTTCATTTTAGTCTTCTAAATTGTTGGCAAGGTAGAATGGGCATGGAGATTAGCTCTCCATGCTAATGTTCCTTCCTGGAATTGTGTTTTAGTAGAAGCAAATCCTGTATCAGAGCAGAATAGTTAATGTACAGGACTCATGTCCTCTCCCTTAAGCTAAGAGAAATTTCATTGGATATTGTTTTTAAAGAGGTCTGTTTGTTGTTTTGTTTTTTACCTTGGTGGGGGCAGACTTTTTTTTTGGAGAAAATATGTTTATGTAGCAGAATGAAATTTTATTTATTTAAATTAATATATTTGTATATTATTTATTTTTTGGCCACACTGTGCAGTGTGTGGTATCTTAGTTCCCTGACCAGGGATCAGACTCCCCCTGCAGTGGAAGAATGGAGTTTTAATCACTGGACCACCAGGGAAGTCCCAGAATGAAAATTTTATGATTAATTATAGTTCCTCTTTTAAAAAAATGTTTAAAAGATCATCGTGATAAATCAGCAGTGTTAATTTGCATAATTTATAAGAAGTCTTGAGGCACGGAGAAAAAGTTTGCTACATTTTAATAGTTTTCTTTTATCAATGTAGGTATAACTTTTTGTAATAATTTTATGTGAAGAATAATGATTAAGTAGCATGTTTGAAATGAACAAGATTTTGGTATAATTTTTAGGGAGTTATCCTAAGTATCTAAAATTTAGCACCTTAATTTCAATAAATAAGTCACTATTATAACATTATTATTCCATATTAATAAAAATTATTATTCTATATGACTAATTATTATTTCAACTAAATTGAGTCACTATTATAGAATATGAGTATTAAAGTCTATTCTTAATTTCATCAAAGTGACTTTAAATGATGGGGAAAGTTACTTTTTATAGCCTTATAGTTAATGAAATTGAAATTTTTTATCACAAGCAACTATACAATTAGGAAAATATAAAATTGGGACAAAATTTTGATATGTTAAAAAGTGAAACATATCTGATAACTTGGTAGATTATGATTGTCAAGTTATTTGATAAGTCTGTATCTATTGTCCTCTGACAGTGCCTTTGCAAGGATTAGTGTAAAGTGGAAAAAAATTACTCAATTTTGAAAAAGCCACCATTGTCGAGGTTGTTATGTAATCACTGCACCTGTGTACAGTTTTGAGTTAAAAATGCACAGTCCAAAATCATTTTAATTATCATTTTTGGAAGATCTAGCATTAGTTTTGATAGCATTATTTAAGTACATGTGAAATGTTTGTTTGGCTTATTTATTAAAAGAGGTGCATTAAAGTTTGATATTTGTGCGGTATTTAAATACTAGAGTACATTTGAAGTAAATTCTCCATATTTTAATTTAAAGAGTGATTTAATGCTCAAAATAATTGCTTAACAGTCTCTAAAATATAAAACAATGAAAGATTGCTTTCATTTTTATTAAGTATTAGCTAAGTTTACTTTCATTCATGTCAAAATTACACTAGCTTGACATTATATAATTAAAAGCAAATACAGTGACTTCAAGAGATATGCACTTATACCACATTTATTTTTCTCTGTTTTTATGAAGTCAGCCTGCAGTGTTGATTGTACTGTTAGTAACCCGGGCAAAGTGGAAGATAGGTGGAGGCGTAACACTTCTCCTTCAAGAGAAGGGAAAATATATGGACAGTTTGAAAATATATAGAATTTCCTTTGACACATTTGTGTATGGATGTGGCTTCTTTAGTAGTCATAGTTTTGAAAATTTCTTTAAAGGACAGTGTGGGACTGTAGATAAAATGTTTTGTTTCTGCAGAGTTAGAGCTTTCTGAACCAGCTTTACTCAGACTTGGGACCTGGGCTCAAAGAGAAGTCATGAAAGTTAAATTGTGACTGAATGGATAGTGAGAAACCATCCAAAATATATTAGTTTGCTAGGGCTGCCTTCACAAACTACTGTGGACTACAGGCTTAAACAAAGGAAATTAATTTTCTCACAGTTGTGGAGGCTGGAAGTCTAAGATCAAAGTGGTGGTAGGTTTGGTTTCTCCTCCCTTCTCTGCTTGGTTTGGAAACTGCCACCTTCCTGCTGTCTTCACATGACCTTTCCTCTGTGTGTAAACATCCCAGATGTCACTTCCTCTTACAAGGACACCAGTTCTGTTGAATAAGACCCCCACCCTAATGACTTCACAACCTTATTTACCTCTGTAAAGGCCCAAGCTCTGGGAGCCCGGAGTCGGTGATGGACAGGGATGCCTGGTGTGCTGCTGTCCATGGGGTCCCAAAGAGTTGGACACGACTGAGCGACTGAACTGAACTGAACTGAATTGAAAGACCCTATCTCTAAATACAGTCATATTGGAAGTTAGTACTTAAACATAAGAATTTTGGAAAGATACAATTCAGTCCATAACACAGATGTTTACATCTCTACTAGGCACAGTTCAAGGGGGGGTGGGTGACAGTGAAGACCATGGAGACAGCTCTGGGCTGTAAATCTGGAGACACAAGTCTTGTCTTCCCACTAAAGACATATATTTACATTCCAAAGGGTAAGAGTCTAGGATCCTTCCCAAGGAGAATTTGGTTGAATTAAGGAGATATGATATATCTTCTTTTTTCTGGAAGAGAGGAGAGCTTCCATACAGCTGTCTTTCACAGGGCCCCAAATTCATATTTTGAAGTTCCTCCTCTATAGTGCTAAGCCTGTTTTAAGTCGGCTTTTATAACTGTTATCAATCTGGCTCTTATCAGTCATTCCACAGGTGAGAATTGAGAATTGGAGTGTGGGAAACCGGTGTGGTTATTAAAAGTAATAATTAAGTCCTGCTCCAGAAACTTTGTGTGTACATTCAGTACAATGTGGATAAATATAACTTAACAGACATGTAAGTTTCTTGAAATTGAAACTTACAAGTTTTGATTGAAATTGAATTCTGCTTAATTCACATTTTTTGGTTATATTATGGTCAGAGGCCTGGGGCTATGAAAACCTGTGTCTTAGAAGATTGTTTCAAGTGATGTTTCCTTTTCTGTTTTCGTCTAGCCTAAATGGGATAAACTATCTAAGTAATTCAATTATATATATAAAAAAAAAGTCCAGTGCTTTAAAGGAAAGGAAATTGTAAATTTATAAAAGTATTTCAGTAGTGAAGTATGAGTTGAGGCAAAAATTGTAAGGTTTATGTGGAAGAAATGAGACCCTGTAAATTGGAAAATGAAAACTACTACAGAAGCAGAAACAACTGACTATGAGTTGAGAAAAAAAGAAATTGATGCCAAACAGGGCCTTGTGGGGCTCCTGGGCACAGAGGCCTTTTTGTCCCTCATTTCTTAGAGGCAAGACTGCACCCTCCATGACCTCTCCATTCCAAATGGCAGAACAGTTGTTAATGCCAATCAAAGGAGGGATAGCAAGGAAACCACCTGAGGCACAATTAAAGGACCAGATTAGGAGACCACCTAAGGCAATGGCACCCCACTCCAGTACTCTTGTCTGGAAAATCCCATGGACAGAGGAGCCTGCTGGGCTACAGTCCATGGGGTCACGAAGAGTCGGACTGAGTGACTTCACTTTCACTTTTCACTTTCATGCACTGGAAAAGGAAATGGCGACCCACTCCAGTGTTCTTGCCTGGAGAATCCCAGGGACAGTGGAGCCTGGTGGCCTGCCATCTATGGGGTCGCACAGAGTATCAGACACGACTGAAGCGACTTAGCAGCAGCAGCAGCATGCTGAACTTTGCCTCTCAGGTGATAACTCAATTTATCATGAAAGAGTTAGAACTCCTCATTCTTGAGCCAATATTCCATTTTCCTTTTTATGTTTTTTGTTCATGCCATCTCTAATTCTTTACATACTTTTCCTCCTAAAAGTGACCTTTAATGAGGATAATTATTTGACAGGGATAAGAGTTGTAGCAAGACGAGACATATCATTCTCTGAACTTGGAGTAAAGAATATGAGATAAAATTTAGAATCCATTGGAGTGGGGACAGAAGTCAAACTTTTTCCAGGTAGTTTGGTTTCGTTGACTAAAAAAGACGCATAAGTTGAGAGTTGAGAGTTAAGTTTTATTTGGGGCAAAATGAGACTGCAGCCTGGGAGACAGCACCTCAGATAGCTGCTCCAAATAGGCAGTCAGGAAAGGTCGATATGCAAACTTTCAGTGAAGGGGGAGTTCAGTGCAATCAAATCTTTACCAAAGGTTTTCTGCTAGTTACAAGGAGCTGATGTCACCATCAAGGGATTTAGTGATTTTCCAGATATGAAAGGCTTCCCTGGTGGCTCAGATAGTAAAGAATCTGCCTACAATGTGAGAGAGCCAGGTTCGATCCCTGAGTTGGGAAGATCCCCTGGAGAAGAAAATGGCAACCCATTCCAGTTTTCTTGCCTGGGGAATTCCATGGAGAGAGGAACCTGACAGGCTACAGTCCATGGAATTGCAAACAGCTGGACACAACTGAGCGACTGACTAACAGATAAAAAGAGATGCAAGGATTAGGATCATGAAATCAGTTCCTAAAAATATCTAACTATCTAAAGACCTGTTAGAGATACCACGGAAATATTTCATGCAAAAATGGGTACAATAAAGGACAGAAACAGTATGGACCTAACAGAAGCAGAAGATATTAAGAAGGTGGCAGGAATACACAGAAGAACTATACAAAAAAGGTCTTAAAGACCCAGATAACCACAGTGGTGTGAACACTCACCTAAAATCAGACATCCTGGAGTGTGAAGTGAAGTGGGCCTTAGCAAACATCACTACAAGCAAAGCTAGTGGAGGTGATGAAATTCCAGCTGAGCTATTTCAAATCCTAAAAGATGATGCTGTGAATGTGCTGCACTCAATATACCAGCAAATTTGGAAAACTCAGCAGTGGCCATAGGACTGGAAAAGGTCAGTTTTCATTCCAATCCCAAAGAAAGACAACGCCAAAGAATGTTCAAACTACCTCACAATTGCACTTATTTCACAAGCTAGCAAAGTAATGCTCAAAATTCTCCAGGCTAGGCTTCAACAGTACATGAACCGAGAACTTTCCAATGTTCAGGCTGGATTTGGAAAAGGCAGAGGAACGAGAAATCAAAATGCCAACATCTGTTGGATCATCAAAAAAGCAAGAGGGTTCCAGCAAAACATCTACTTCTGCTTTATTGACTTTGCCAAAGCCTTTGACTGTGTGGATCACAACAAACTGGGAAATTCTGAAAGAGATGGGAATACCAGAAAAATAGTCTGTCACTGTTTCCCGATCTATTTGCCATGAAGCGATGAGACCAGATACCATGATCTTTGTTTTCTTTTTTTTTTTTCCCCTTTATTTATTTATTTTTTTTCAGTGGGTTTTGTCATACATTGATATGAATCAGCCATAGATTTACATGTATTCCCCATCCCATGATCTTTGTTTTCTGAATATTGAGTTTTAAGCCAGCTTTTTCACTTTCCTCTTTCACTTTCATGAAGAGGCTCTTTAGTTCCTCTTTCCTTTCTGCCATAAGGGTGTGTCATCTGCATATCCGAGGTTATTGGTATTTCTCCCGGCAGTCTTGATTCCAACTAGTGATTCATCCAGTCCAGCATTTCACATGATATACCCTGCATACAAGTTAAATAAGCAGGGTGACAATACACAGCTGTGACGTACTCCTTTCCCAGTTTGGAACCAGTCTGTTGTTCCTTGTCCAGTTCTAACTGTTGCTTCTTGACCTGCATACAGATTTCTCAGGAGGCAGGTAAGGTGGTCTAGTATTCCCATCTCTTTCTGAATTTTCCAGTTTGTTGTGATCTACACAGTCAACATTCAGAAAACTAAGATCATGGCGTCTGGTCCAAACACTTCATGGCAAGTAGATGGGGAAACAATGGAAACAGTGACAGACTTCATTTTTGGGGGCTCCAAAATCACTGCAGATGGTGACTGCAGCCATGAAATTAAAGGATGTGTGCTCCTTGGAAAAAAAGTTATGACCAACCTAGACAGCTTATTAAAAAGCAGAGACACTACTTTGCCAGCAAACTATGGTTTTTCCAGTAGTCATGTATGGATGTGACAGTTGGACCATAAAAAAAGCTGAGCACCGAAGAACTGATGCTTTTGAACTGTGTTGAGAGTTTCACTGCTTTTGAACTTGAGAGTCCCTCAGATAGCAAGGAGATCCAACCAGTCCATCCTAACGGAAATCAGTCCTGAGTACTCACTGGAAGGACTGATGCTGAAGCTGAAACTCCAATACTTCGGCCACCTGATGCGAAGAGCTGACTCATTTGAAAAGACCCTGATGCTGGGAAAGATTGAAAGCAGGAGGAGAAAGGGATGACAGAGGATGAGATGGTTGGGTGGCATCACGGACTCAATGGACATGAGTTTGAGTAAACTCCGGGAGTTGGTGATGGACAGGGAGGCCTGGCGTGCTGCAGTCCATGGGGTCGCAAAGAGTTGGACACAACTGAGCTACTGAACTGAACTGAACACAGTCAAAGGCTTTGGCGTAGTCGGTAAAGCAGAAGTAAATGTTTTTCTAGAACTCTCCTGCTTTTTCTATGATCCAACGCATGTTGGCATTTTGATCTCTGGTTCCTCTGCCATTTCTAATTCCTGAAGGGACAGCTGTTTAACCGTCTATTTTCCACTTAACATAGTAGTGTGTAAGAATAATAACTGACTTCAATTTGAAATTATGTCCCTGTTGTTCTTTTTGTTTGTTGCAGTTCATACATATATAGGTGTAACATATGTGCACACACACAGAGTATTTGGATGTGTATAATTTTGGACAACAAGCTCTTGTGGTTTAATTTGCATTTCACTAATGACTAGTGGTGTTTAGAATCTATTTTTTTTCCAAGTAGCATCCAGAAAACATATTCAGATTGTGGATTCTCTGGTTTTGTGTAGTAACTCCATTCTAACATTTTAGTTCTTTTTTGAATCCATTCTTCTGCACTCTGCCGAGGCAGTTTAGCATCTTTGCTTCATTTACTGTAGGCTGCCATTGTGTCCTTGCTTTAAAGATCCATCCCACTTGTGTAGTAGATTTGGCTCTAGGAGCTTCCCTGGTGGCTCAGAGGTAAAAATTTGCATGCCAATGTAGGCATTATGGATTAGATCGCTGGTCCAGGAAGATCCCACATGCTGAGAGCAATTAAGCCCCTGTATCACAATTAGAGCTGATGCTCTAGACCCTGGGAGCCACACCTGCTGAACCCACGTACCGCAGCTACTGAATCGCACACGCCCTAGAGCCCCTGCTCTGCTGCAGGAGAAGCCAGCGTGATGAGAGGCCCTCACACCGCAGTTGGCAAGTGGCCCCTGCTCTCTGCAACTAGAGAAAAAGTCTGCACCGCAATGAAGACTAGCACAGCTAAATATATATATAGGTAAAATAATAATAATTAATAACCTGGCTCTAGATTTCTTCCCCAGGATGCTCACTAACCTTACATTCTGCTTTCCTGGTTCCACACCTGTAAGATTCACAAGTGTTTTCCCATCCCCTGCTGTATACTAAAGCCTAAGTTATCTAATTTTCTCTGTGAATAACATCTTTCCACCCTGAGCAGGTCTGGTATATTTCCACTCAGATTGTACTCAGATTGGCCTTGTTATTGACCTGGAGGCGTTGAGTGGAGGCTGTGCAGATCCCAGAGGCTTGCTGCAGCAAGTAAGCTGTAGATTTAAGGATACAGAGACTGTGTTAGGTGTAAACTGTGAGGCAGATGATAAGGCTACTTAATTTCCTGCATTTGTACAACAATACAAGTTTATGGTTGCTGTCCCAGCAAATTTTATTTTTTTATAATTTTATTTATTTTGACTGCATTGGATCCTCTTTTGTCGCATGCAGGGTTTCTCTAGTTGTGGCAAGCGGGAGCTACACTCTAGTTGCGTGCACAGGCTTCCCTTGTGGATCAGGGGCTCTAGGTGCTTGGGCTTCAATAGCTGTGGCTCCTGGGCTCTCGCTCACAGGCTCACTAGTTGTGGCACATGGGCTTAGTTGCTCCCTGAGATGTGGGATCTTTTGAGACTAAGGATCAAACCTGTGTCTCCTTCATTGGCAGGTGGATTCTTTAGGACTGGGCCACCGGGGAAGCTGCCAGCAAAATTATTCCTAGAGCTTCGTTTTAATACTGAAAAATATCATGGTTTTGATCATAAATTGTATGGTCACCCTAGTGATAGAGAAGAGAGTAAGAAAGTTAATTTCATGATGTGAAGGAAAGTGTAAATGGAAGAAGAGAAATCCAAGGTCAGGTAGGTATAGAAGCATTAGCAAAGAGTCACAAACCCCTTATGTTGTAATTCTTAAAACTTCACTGGGGCTATTTTCCAGTGTCTGAGATTCCTAGTATGATTATTTTGTGAGGTTCCTTTCCTTCTCATTTCTACCTCAAACATTTACACTGGGAGGACTGTTTCTCTTATTCGAAGTAGAGAAAGTAAATCTCTCTTCTTAAACAAGAAGTCAATAAAATAAATATGGTCCTACCACAAAAGCTAAACTTGGGGCTATATATTAATATAATAAAGATTTCATCTGTATATAATTTGCAATGATCTGCCAGGAGTTACTTCTAGAGACTTAATTGCCAGATTAATGCCCAGAAGTGAAAGTAAACAGTGCATGTAAATTTAATAAGAGCTAAGGACTGCAGTGATAACCCCAGGAGGCAAACATCTCAGAGTTTTACTATCTCATTTTCTAAATTAAGCTTATTACATGATAGAGTGGAATGGCAGAACACTGTTCCATAAATAGGAAAATACCATAAGAGTATTTAATTCTTGCACTTGATGTAGTATAAAGATTATACATGACGTTGCAGAAATGTATTCATACAGTGTCCTTGTCATGGTGGTTGTAGACTTTAATTCTCATTTATTTTTTAAATAACTTTATTTGTTTACTGACTGTACTGGGTCTTCGTTTCTGCACGGGCTTTTCTCTGGTTGTGGCGGGCAGGGCTGCTCTCTAGTTGTGGAGCGAGGACTTTTGACTGAGGTAGCTTCTCTGGTTGTGGAGCACAGGCTCCAACGAGTTCTGCCTTCAGTAACTTCAGCACAAGGTCTCAGTCATGGCTCCCGGTCTCCAGAGCACGGGCTGACTAGTTGAGGCCCACGGGCTTGGTTGCTCTGCCGCATGTGGGCTCTTCAAGGACCAAGGATCGAACCTGTGTCTCCTGCTTTGGCAGGCGGGTTCTTTACCACTGAGCCATCAAGGAAGCCCTGCTTCTTATTTTGACTCTTACTTTGATTCAGTGAAGTTACTATCTTTTTTTCAAAATGTACACTGTGGAAAGAATAGAAATTTCTTGACATGTCTTTTCCTTTAGAGGATCATAATTTACTGAGCAAAAAGGGGCTATGAAAAAATTGAGCAGACAGTAATTTTGTTTAGGAGAATGCTCTGGAGAGGAGGTTTTATCTTTTATATGTTTCCCACATCCCCTTCTGAGGGAGAATGCTATGCCAAGAGCCCCAGGCATAGCAAAGCAACTCTGGCTTTTTTCTTAAGCTTAAGTGGCCATGTTTTTAACCACTAAACCTTGTCATACAGACTCCAGCTGATTGTGCTAGAGAAGTGAGCCTCTGACTGAAAGCCACTTTACAGACCAGCTATCAGTCTAGTAGGTGGCTTGGCCTGAAAACTTCTCTTGACAGGAATGATAATGCTTGGACCAATTACAGTTGGAGGTTATGTGGGAGAGATACTAACTGTGTGTTATACTGTTAAGAGAAATACATAATGAGACAGAAACTGAGTTACTAGGGATAAGTTAAACATTCATAGAGACTAATGAACTTCTGATCCTGAGGAGAAGAGAACCATGTTGGTGGCTGACTCAATAGAGTTGTATAAGTTCTTGAACAACTGTTTGGTTCCCAAACTGCATTCCAAACATAATACCTGGTTAGACTACAGTTACTGATCACTGCCTAAGAACTGAATTGAGGTTCCAGGGTTCCTAATTTCTACAAGTATTATTATACTATTCAAACTCCTCCCTCCTACCCTATTTTTTTTAAAAATCAAGTTATAATTTACCTGTAGTAAAGTGCACAATTCAGTCACTATTCTACAAAAACTTTGCTCCAATATAATTCTGTTCCTTCCTCCCTCCTTTGTGCTATTTTTTGTCATAGAAATATCTTTATATATTATAGGCCCTCAATACAGTTTGTATTATTGCTTTATCCAGTTGTATTTTGAATCATACAGGAGAAGGAAAGAATTAGAAACAAAAATATATTTGTACGTGTATCTTATATTTATCTATGTAATTATCTTTACTGGTCTTTAATTCTTCAAGTTACTAGTTTTGCACTCCCTAATGACTGTAGTACTGAATTGGTCTGAAAGAGAATGGGAGGGAATGGAAAGAAGGAAGATGAGGACAAAATAGAAGTGGAGAGAAGAGAGGTAGAGATTTTGCTGTGCAGAATATGGAAGAGATTCTCTCTTATGCAATTAATACTTGGAAGATTCTTCTCTGTATCAGGAAATACACTCAGCACTGGCTATTCAGTCATAGACACACACTAGTAAATAGACATAGGCCCTGACCTGCAGGCTAATGGGGAAGGAAGAGAATAAAAAAGGAAGTCTTACCAGCCCATCAAACTACACATTAAATTTTATGTTGTGTATGGTTTGGGTCTATCTGAGGTAGGGTTTAGAAAAGACCTCTTTTATGGAATTTAGAAAGATGGTAACGATAACCCTATATGCAAAACAGAAAAAGAGACACAGAAGTACAGAACAGACTTTTGAACTCTGTGGGAGAAGGTGAGGGTGGGATGTTTCGAAA
Source organism: Cervus canadensis (assembly GCF_019320065.1). Lineage (NCBI taxonomy): Eukaryota > Metazoa > Chordata > Mammalia > Artiodactyla > Cervidae > Cervus > Cervus canadensis. Next base: position 84,977,655 of record NC_057392.1, read on the forward strand.
GAACAGCATGTATATTATCTATGGTGAAACAGATCACCAGCCCAGGTGGGATGCATGAGACAAGTGCTCGGGCCTGGTACACTGGGAAGACCCAGAGGAATCGGGTGGAGAGGGAGGTGGGAGGGGGGATCGGGATGGGGAATACGTGTAACTCTATGGCTGATTCATATCAATGTATGACAAAACCCACTGAAATGTTGTGAAGTAATTAGCCCCCAACTAATAAAAAAAAAAAAAAAAAAGACCTCTTTGTGGATATGATCTTTAAACTGAGACCTGAAGGATAAGGAGCCAGCTTGGTGGTAGTGATGGGCCAGGGAGGTGAAGAGGAAAAGAGGGATCGGGACATTATAGACAGAAGGAGCAGTATTTGCAGAGGCTCTAAGACAGGGATGAACTTGATGTGTGTGAAAACAGATGGTCAGAGAGGGGACTTCCCTGGTGGTCCGGTGGCTAAGACTCCATGTTCCCAATGCAGGGGGCTCTGGTTAGATCCCTGATCAGGGAACTAGATCCCACATGCCACAACAAAGATCGAAGATCCTTTGTGCTGCAACTAAGACCCTGAACAGCTCAATAAATAAATTTTTTTTTTTAAAAAAAGGCGACTAGGAAGCTGACTGTGTTTGAGGCATAGTGAGTGAAGTAGTGAGTAAGAAAGAAAAAATAGGCAGGGCCTTGATTATTTAGCACTTTGTATGTGATCCCAAGGAGTTCTGACATTATTTGAAGCATAAGGGAAAGCCATTAAAGCAGAAGTAATAAACTGAAGGTCTTTCATGGCAAATAGATGGGGAAACAGTGGCTGACTTTATTTTTCTGGGCTCCAAAATCACTGCAGATGGTGATTGCAGCCTGAAATTAAAAGACACTTACTCCTTGGAAGGAAAGATGACCAACTTAGACAGCATATTAAAAAGCAGAGACATTACTTTACCAACAAAGGTCCATCTAGTCAAGGTTATGGTTTTTCCAGTGGTCATGTATGGATGTGAGAATTGGACTATAAAGAAAGCTGAGTGCTGAAGAATTGATGCTTTTGAACCGTGGTGTTGGAAAAGACTCTTGAGAGTCCCTTGGACTGCAAGGAGATCCAACCAGTCCATCCTAAAGGAGACGAGTCCTGGGTGTTCATTGGAAGGACTGATGCTGAAGCTGAAACTCCAATACTTTGGCCACGTGATGGGAAGAGCTGACTCATTTAAAAAGACCCTGATGCTAGGAAGGATTGAGGGCAGGAGGAGAAGGGGACGAAAGAGGATGAGATGGTTGGATGGCATCACCGATTTGATGGACATGGGTTTGGGTGGACTTCAGGAGTTGGTGATGGACAGGGAGGCCTGGTGTGCTGTGGTTTATGGGGTTGCAAAGAGTTGGACACGGCTGAGCGACTGAACTGAACTGAACTGAACTGGTAGTCTCTGTCTCAAGACATATCTTATATCCAGCACAATGTGTTGCCAGCACTTATTATTAAAATTTTTTAATTTATTTTTTTTATTTTCTGGCTGCACTGGGTCATTGTTACTGCTCTTGGGCTTTCTGCTAGTTGTGGTGAGCATGAGCTCCTCTCTAGTTGAGGAGCACAGGTTTCTCATTGTGGTGCCTTCTCTTGTTGCAGAGCACAGGCTCTAGGGCGCTCACAGGCCCGGTAGTTGTGGTGCATGGGCTTAGCTTCCCCAAGGCACGTGGAATCATCCTGGACCAGAAATTGAACCCGTATCCCCTGCATTGGCAGGCAGATTCTTAACCACTGGACCAGCAGGGAAGTCTGCCGACACTTAATTTTAATTTCAAAGTAGGATGATTTCATATAAATGGTTAGATTTGCAGCTCCTCTTAAAAAAAAAAAAAAAAACAACTTGAAGACCTCCCTGTACCAAACCCCAAGTGTTTGCTGAAGGCTCAGTATAATTCAATGTTGGGGTTTTGCTGACAAGTATAATAAAGAAGTCAGAGGGGATTGCAGTTGAGCCTGTCTTTAAGAAAATGATTATAATGCTAAATCATATAGTCTAAGCTGGATAACATGGGAACTGAAGTCTAGAGGGGGCTGATGAGTAGGACATGGTGCTTCAGTGGATTGCTCAAAGAATTATTGCTTTAAGAAGTATGTTCATAAGTTAACCAGAAGAACAGGAGGTTGTATGGGAGAGTGAGGTGTTAAGGGCTATGATGGCAGGCATGGAAATTTCTGGTGAAAATAAGATCCAGGGTATAATCATGGGAGTGGATGACTGACATGGATAGAAGGGAAAGTCACCAGGCATGAGCCAGCCAGCCCCCTGAGAGATCAGAATAATGACAGGAACTGAGATGAAGAGAAAGACTTTAAATTAGATGCTGAAGTTTTCAGTGAATAGGAGAACGTGACAAGGAATCAGAGGACGACAGCCTTGATCACTCCTGACAGTCCTGAAGGGGGGCGGGAGGCTGATAGTTTAGGGAGCAAGGGAGTTAGGAGCCCCTTTCTGATCCTGACGTACACAGGTGCTTTAGTTATCTCAGGCCACTAAGACAAACTACTATAAACCGGGTGACGGAGTCAACAGACATTTATTACAATTTCCGAGGCTGCAAAATCCAAGATCAAGATGCTGCCAGATTTGATCGCTGATGAGAGCCCTATCCTGGCTGGCAGACTGCCACCTTCTCTGCATGCTCACATGACAGGGAGAGAGGGGACTCTGTTCAGTCTTTTCTTCCTCTTCCTATAAAGACATTAATCCCATCATCAGAACTCCACTCTCATGACCTTACCTAAACCTAATTACCTCCCAAAGACCTCATCTCCTAATACCATTGCATTGAGGGTTAGAATTTCAACAAAGAATTTTGGGGAGATGCAAACAGTCCATAACAATGGGTGTGTTAGAGAAATGGGATGAGTGAATTTAAAATCAGAAAGCAAGGCTAGAAACTGCGGTGTTTTTGTGAGTGGTCCCATTCAATTTATTTTCCTTTTACTTTGGATTCTAGGAACATTCACTTTAATATCTAGTTGATTTTTTTTAAATGTAATTGCACCTCGTTAATATCCAACTTCCCCCAAACCTCTATTATAGACAGTCTTTGTGTCTATGATATTGTGGGAAATTACGGGATGGGCAGAGAATCTAAGTATGCTTTTCTGTGCCTACTTCTACTGGCATAAGCAACATATCCAGTGAGCTCTCAGAGGTCACCAGTAGCAAAATAAGCAGGGTTCCTTGGTGGAGCTACTCTAGAAGAATGTTAAATTTTGGTTAATCTGCAGAAATCCTGGGGCAGGTACTATATTTCTCACACCAATGGTTAGTAGGATAATGCTAAAATATTACTGAAAAGACATTTTCAGAAATCTAGAGAAGTTAGAGACACCCAGGTGACTGATATCTGGGGTACAGAAAAAAGACTTCGGGGTGGAAACCAGGGGGAATGGACTAGTTATCTTCAACTAGGACAGTTAGAGTGGGAGCAGAAAGTAGGTAAGAGATATAGGACATTAGAAAAGCAAAGGAAGCAGAATTAGGCACATAATTGCCCATTGTCTTTTTTTCATTTATTAAAGAAAGCTATTCAAAATCTAATATGTAGAGCTTCTGTTTTTACATGACAGAGTGATTAAAGATTTTGGTGGTAGTGTATCTTTTTTTTTTTTTTTGGATTTTCCCTAATATCATTTGTGTTTTACCTTCACTGGAAATGTATAGGGATTTAGGTGATTTAGCTGATTGTCTTTGTGGGAGTCAGTCTTGTGGTTAAGTGCGCAGATGGACCCAGCTGGCTGAGTTGAATCCCAGCACTACAGCTCAGCTCACCACTTCTTGGCTTGGTGACCTTGGCTGCTGGCTTAACACTTTCTAAGTACTTCCTCTTTAAAACTGGGGTTAATAACAGTGCCTGTCTCATAAAGTTGCTATGAGGATCAAAAGAGTTAATATATGAAATAAAGTATTTAGGACAGGGCCTGGCACATAGTAAGCAAGATCTAAGTGTTAGCCATTGTATTTACCCTCTACGGGTACAGTAGTCAGACAATATGTTCCTTGCAGGAAATCCTTATAATATGTGTTATTAGGGATACAGCATACTCTATCTTGATCTTTAAAGATAATGATGATATATGCATAAGGTTAAAAAAAAAAAAACCTGTCCAATATGGTAGCCACTAGCTAGTTGTGACCATTTCAGTTCTGTTCATTTCAGTTGCTCAGTAGTGTCCGACTCTTTGCGACCCCATGAACCACAGCACGCTAGGCCTCCCTGTCCATCACCAACTCCCGGAGTTCACCCAAACCCATGTCCATCGAGTTGGTGATGCCATTCAACCATCTCATCCTCTGTCGCCCCCTTATCCTCCTGCCCTCAATCTTTCCCAACATCAGGGTCTTTTCAGATAAGCTCTTCGAATCAGGTGGCCAAAGTATTGGAGTTTCAGCTTCAGCATCAGTCCTTCCAATGAACACCCAGGACTCGTCTCCTTTAGGATGGACTAGTTGGATCTCCTTGCAGTCCAAGGGACTCTCAAGAGTCTTTTCCAACACCACAGTTCAAAAGCATCAATTCTTCAGCACTCAGCTTTCTTTATAGCCCAACTCTCACATCCATATATGACCACTGGAAAAACCATAACCTTGACTAGACGGACCTTTGTTGACAAAGTGATGTCTCTGCTTTATAGTATGCTATGTAGGTTGGTCATAACTTTCCTTCCAAGGAGTTAAGTGTCTTTTAATTTCATGGCTGCAATCACCATCTGCAGTGATTTTGGAACCCAGAAAAATAAAGTTAGCCAATGTGACCATTTAAACAAATTAAAATTAATAAAAATTCAGTTCCTCTGTTACACTAGCTACATCTCAAGCACACAATAGCCACATGTGGCTATTACCTATGAAATTGGACAGTGTGATATAGAACATTTCTGTCATTGCAAAATGTTCTATTACAGCTGGTAGATAGTGAAACCTCCCTCCCATTCCTACCACAATCCCTCCACCCAGAGGCCATCCCTGTTACAGATTTCTTGCACAACTTTTCATGGCTCAGACACAACTTTTTTACACAAATATAATTTACACTGTCCTGTGACTTTTTTGTTTTAAAATACACTATTTTTTTTTTTTTACGGATATATAATTGACATAGCATTTTTTAGTTTTAGGTGTACACTATAATCCTTTAATATATGCATACTCTATTGCAAAACGATTACCACAGTAAGTTTAGTATGTCAGCTCCCTACATTTAATCATAGATTTAGAGCATCTGATATTTAGCTTAGGAAGCAACTGTGACAACTCGAAAACACAATTCAAATATAAGGAATACACATTTCAATATATTTGGGAGCAGGTGTAAGAATAGGCTACTTCAAATTTCTTTCTTGTGTGGTACATGCTACCTACACTGCTCTGAGTTAAGCGAGTTGAATGGATCATCTCCCATCAGCATGCTCCGTAATCCTGCAGCTCGCATCCCCGAAAGACAGAGATCTCTTGAGCTGTGGGAAAACCTCGTGTAAATATTGTAGGATCACCGTAAAGACTTATCCTAAAGGGTCGGGAGGACCGCCCGCGGCCCCTTCTTGGTTGCTGAGGACCCGACCCGAAGGTTGGCTCGCGCGGCGCCCCCTCTAGCCGGAGGAGCTTGGATCCCCCCGTCCGCCCGCCCGCGGAGAGCGGCGCCCCCTGTCGTCCAGCAGAGGAGGCGGCGCCGGCTGCCGGGAGGCCGGGAACATGGCGGGGCAGCCTGCGGCCCCGGCCACACCGCCGCCCAGCCGGGACCGAGCAGCGCCCAACGTGGTGGCGCGGATCTCGCAGTGGGCCGACGACCACCTGCGCCTCGTCCGGGTACTGCAGGCCGGGCGGTGGGGGGCGCGGGCCGCGCAGCGCCGGGCTGACGGAGACGCGTCCTGGGGGAGGCCCGGGCAGCGGCGGAGGGCCGCCGGGTCGGGGCAGCGTGTGCGGGGCCGCGGGGGGCGCGCGGCCTGGCGGGGCTGCCTCGGCCCCACCGCTGCCCTGACTGCGCTGGGCCCCGGGATGCCTCCGAGGGGAAGCCGCAGCCCGGCGCGGGCCGCCACCGGGGCCATTGGCGCAGTTGGGGAGGGGCGGGCAGTTTGAAAAGGCGGGGCTTCGCAGGCGACCGGGGGAGAGAAGATTGCGACCAAGACCTGGTGGTGGTTTCTTTCTTTATAACAAAGAGTCAAGGGGGCTGCCTGCTTCGTGGATAGTGTAGGAATTGCTGAAATGGAGGAGCTGGGATAAATGATTTGTTGGGGAAATCTACAGAGCTTTTTGCAAGGTGAAATTGAAAATGCCAGTTAGGCTTCTAAATGGAGATGTGTGAACCTGAAGGTGGTCCTTAGCCTTCTCAGCGTAGCTTAGGTGTTCTAGGCAACTGGATACAGGAGTCATGTCTTAAAGGGAGATCAGAACGGGAATCTGGGAGTGGGCTGCATAAACCTTAAGTATTTAAAGTGTAAATAAACCTTGTCGTATTTAAGAATTTTTATAGAAAACTTCTAGTATTCAAAGCTTGGATGACGTTTTGGAGCGAGTCAGAAAAGCTCCGGAAAAAGCTCTAGGACTGAGACCTGAGAACCTAACATTTAGAATTCGGAGAGTGAAAAGGAGGTCAGCAAAGACTCGGAGGGAACAGACAGAGGGGAAAAGGAATATTAGGAAAACCAAGTGTGCTAGAAGCCAAGTGAAGAGAATGTTTTCAGATGCAAGAATTCTGCTGGGAAGTTGAGTAGGCTCATCAGCTTTGCAAATACTTGGCGGCCAAAATGCCAGGACCACGTCTATTTTTCCTCGCCAGGACTGCAGCTCGGTGCTGAGGCTGAATGAAGCTCTCTCACCAGCATCTCAGCCCTGAGAACAGTGCTACATAAATATAAATGAACGAATTGTATACATATATGTGTGTGTATACATATATGTCTGTGTATGTTTAATCCTTGTTAATTAAACTCCTTTAGATCGATTTCAGTTTAAATGAAACACTTTAAAAAGATCGCTATGATTTTCCCGACTGCCCCATCTGTTTCCCAAGTGCTGTGTTTTATGGTATTGGTAATAAAGTTTTCTACTAAATACTTTAATTCCACTTGCAGACTTAGGGTTATGGAGTTCCTATGGGCCTTGCACAAAAAGTATTAATATTAGACTGATTCATTCAAGGGACTCATGGTTAAAGCAATACAATCAACAGAAAACAGTACAGTATTATGTATATAATTACTGTGTGTACCAGATTGTCTGGGAGAAAAGGGGGAAGATTGATGGGCTGGTGGGCAGTTGGTTTTTTTGGAAGAAGTGGGCCTTTAGTTGAAGGATATGCCTTATTTGAGCAGTTAGGTATAAGGGATGACTTTTTTTCCTGCCTTCTATTTAGTACTTTCAGTATTGTGAATAATAATTAGAATTAATCATAAAATCTCTTTCTGAAGAACATCAGCACTGTAATGGCCGTGGCTGGAGTAATGCTACTTCTAAGAAGTGTTCGACTGGTAAGTTTAAAAATTAAGACATTATGATAAGCACTAGACAGTTAATTTCTCTCACTTCAGATGATTTTTATCTCAACATGGGTATCATTTTGATATTCATATTAGAAGCTTTTAAATAACATTTTAGAACAGTGAATGTACTTTAAGATGTTGGTTTAAAAGTAACACATCCACAGGGTTTTATGGAAAGTAATTGCACAACCTGTCCTCCTATAATGACTTTTCTTGAAGCTTGAAGTAAATAATCACCAAATTTTCATTTCAGATGTTGAAGAATGTCTCAAAAGTGTTTTCTGTAGCGGTTTTAGGTTTAAATTGAAATTGAATTATGTCCGTTTGAACTAAATAATTTATGCTTATGTAGTGTGGTTTCTTCTTTGCCCTTTCAAAAGTATTTTAACAACAGACATTTTGGGAATTTATTTGATAATTCAGGATTTACAAGTACTTTTTAATATACCTGAGTGTTGTCATAGGCTGTCATTTCAGTGTCATGTTATGAACTGGAATAGATACATTGCTCCTGTATATATTTATTTCCTATACTTATCTCTATGTTGTTTTGTATTATCATTGACTACACCTCGTGACCATACTACATCTTTTCCAACTGTTGCCTTTACACCCAGACTCCAATTTGTCTTTTTTTCCTTCTTTTTTTTTTTTTTAATGCCTTGAACTCACTTTTTTTAAGCTGAGATGTAATTGTCCTACAGTGCTGCCTAGGTTTAAGGTGTCCTGTATAATGATTTGACTTACATACCTCAGGAAATGATTACCCCAGTAAGTTCAGTGAACATCCATCATCTCATATAGATACAAAATTAAATAAACAGAAAACAATTTTTTTCCTTGTGATGAGAAGTCTTAGGATTTACTTTCATGTATAACAACTTTCATGTATAACATACAGTAGTGTTACTTATATTACTCATGTTGTACATTACACCCCTAGTATTTATTTATCTTATAACTGGAAGTTTGTACCTTCCAAGTTCTCCCTTCCTCCATCTCCTACCTCTCATAACTGCAAATCTGATCTCTTTTTTTTATGAGTTTGTTTTTGAAGTAAAATTGACCTACAACACTATGTTACTTCCTGTTACACAACAGGATTTGATAGTGATTTGATATTTCTATACATGTCAAAATGATCACCACAGTATGTCACTCTAGAGAGATTCTGCATAATTACTGACTGCATTTCCCATGCTGTACGCTTCCTACCTGTGACTCACCTATTTTATAACTAGTCCCATAAAGACTTTGTAGTGTACTTGCTCAGAGCAGGAATACTTTCCTCCATAATCACATTAATATTTTCACATCTAATAAATTTAACATTTTTGTAGTAATTTCTAAAATCCAGTGAACATTCATATTTATCTCCTGAAAATATACTTTGTAGCTGTTTTTTCTCTCAGTCTAAGTTTCAGTCAAGGATCATGCACTGTATTTAGTTGTCATGTCTCTTTGGTCTCCTTTAATCTAGACTCTTACACCCACTTTAGTTCTTGTCTCTTAAGACACTGTGGTTTTGAAGAGGCCGAGTTAGTCTTAGAGAATCTCCCACAGTCTGGATTTGTGTTTCCTCCGTAGATTTAGTGTGAACAAGAAGGTGATGGAGTATGCTGCTTCCTGTTGTGCTGCATCAGGAGACTCACAGTGTCTGTCTGTCCTAGAACATTGTCACATCTCACACAATTAATAACCTCTTGGCATCATTTAATATCCAGACAATATTAAGCCTTCTTTGATTGTCTCAATGGTGTCTTTAAAAAAAAAAAAAGATGATTTGTTCATAGTAGGATTCTAATGGTCCATATATTGTATTTGTTTGTTATATCTGTCTCATTTATAACAGTCTATACCCCCACTCCCCTTTTATTTCCCCCATAAGCCATTTATTTTTTTAGAATAACCAAGTCATTTATCCCATTATTAATGTTCCATATTCTGGATTTGTCTGCTATAATGTTTTTTCTTGTTTGGAAAAAAATTTTTAAATGTTTAGACCAACTTTACTGTCTTAGGAAGTTGGTTACTAATTTATCCTTCTGCCTGTATGAGGCTCTCACCCAGCCATGCGTGTGAATTAAGCTTGTTTCTATAGTACTGTTGATATGAAAGACACAGGTATAAAATGTTGAGTAACTCCAAGGTGTTAGGTACTTAAATTCCTAATGTTGGCCTTTTTGGAGGGGCATTTTTCCTATGAGATTGAAAAATAAGGGGAAAAACCTTGTTGATTAGTAGTCTAACTTAAATCGCCTCAGTTTTGGCTAGGTTCTCCCAGCAGTTGCTGCTGTTGCTGTTTAGTTGCTAAATTGTGTCCAGTTCTTTGGGACTCCATGGACTATAGCTTGCAAGGCTCCTGTGGCATTTCCCAGGCAAGAATTCTGGAGTGGGTTGCCATTTCCTTCTCCATCTCCCAGAGTACCTGTATGAATAGATGGTGATTTATAGAATGAGATAGTAACTTAACCAGTAAGATAGTAAGCTAGCCAGATTTGTGTAGTGCCAGGCACAGCTGTATACTCACTGCTTCTTGATAAATTGTGTCACATTTTAAGGATGTGAGCATTTTTAAAAGTGAGGAGTCTGTTTAATGTTCTCTATGTAGTAGCCTCAAATAGTAAAATAATGACTAAAGGTTTCTAAATAATGTGCTTATAAACACTTCTGTTAAGTCTTTTAAAATATTAATATAAAATTAAAAACCAAATTAAAAATGTTCAGTGGTTATCATGTCTTCTTTGAAATGTTTAGAGAATATAACATGCTTAATTTTAAAATGAAAATAGTAATAAAATGTTATACTTTTCTCCTTGTAAATCAACAGACATCAAAATTCACACATTCTTCAGATATTCCAGTAGAATTTGTAAGAAAGAATGTTAAACTACGAGGACGACTACGCCGAATAACTGAGAATGGTTTAGAGATTGAACATATTCCCATTACTTTACCTGTTATATCTTCATGGAGAAGTAAGTAAGGTACAAAAATAATAGCACTAAATAACTATTTTAAAGTTCCTTTATTAGAAGTTATTTTTAAAATAGCAAAAAAGAGTCATCTTAATTTTTAATAACTCTCCATTGTCTATGAGAGAAAGTCTAAACTCAACTTAGGCAAGCAAACTATTTATTATTTTATTTTATTTATTTATTTATTTTAATTGGAGGATAATTACTTTACAATATTGTAAAGTATTGCCATATATTCACATGAATCAGCCATGGGTGTACATGTGTTCCCCATCCTGAACCTCCCTCCTACCTCCCTCCCCATCCCATCCCTCAGGGTCATCCCAGTGCACCAGCCCTGAGCACCCTGTCTCATGCATTGAGCACCCTGTCTCATGCGTTGAACCTGGACTGGCGATCTGTTTCACATATGATAATATACATGTTTCAATGCTATTCTTTCAAATCATCCCACCCTCGCCTTCTCCCACAGAGTCCAAAAGTCTGTTCAGTACATCTGTGTCTGTTTTACTGTCTTGCGTATAGGGTCATTGTTACCATCTTTCTAAATTCAATACAGTATTCAGTACAGTATTGAATTGGTGTATTGGTGTTTTTCTTTCTGACTTACTTTACTCTGTATAATAGGCTCCCGTTTCATCTACCTCATTAGAACTGATTCAAATGCATTCTTTTTAATAGCTGAGTAATATTCCATGCAATTAAAAGATGATTGCTCCTTGGAAGGAAATTTATGACTAACCTAGACAGCATATTAAAGAGCAGAGACATTACTTTGCCAGCAAAGGTCCGTCTAGTCAAGGCAATGGTTTTTCCAGTAGTCATGTATGGATGTGAGAGTTGGACTATAAAGAAACCTGAGTGCCAAAGAATTGATGCTTTTGAACTGTGGTGTTGAAGAAGACTCTTGAGAGTCCCTTGGACTGCAAGGAGATCCAACCAGTCCATCCTAAAGGAGATCAGTCCTGGGTGTTCATTGGAAGGACTGATGTTGAAGCTGAAACTCCCAATACTTTGGCCACCTGATGACTCATTTGAAAAGACCTTGATGCTGGGAAAGATTGAAGGCAGGAGGAGAAGGGGATGACAGAGGATGAGATGGTTGGATGGCATCACCAACTCGATGGACATGGGTTTGGGTGGACTCCGGGAGTTGGTGATGGACAGGGAGGTCTGGCGTGCTGTGGTTCATGGGGTCGCAAAGAGTAGGACACGACTCAGTGACTGAACTGAACTGAACTGAATATTCCATTGTGTATATGTACCACAGCTTTCTTATCCATTCATCTGCCGATGGACATCTAGGTTGCTTCCATGTCCTGGCTATCGTAAACAGTGCTGCGATGAACATTGGGGTACACGTGTCTCTTTCAATTCTGGTTTACTCAGTGTGTATGCCCAGAAATGGGATTGCTGGGTCATATGGCAGTTCTATTTCCAGTTTTTTAAGGAATCTCCACACTGTTCTCCAGAGTGGCTGTACTAGTTTGCATTCCCACCAACAGTGTAAGAGGGTTCCTTTTTCTCCACATCCTCTCCAGCATTTATTGTTTGTAGACTTTGTGATAGCAGCCATTCTCACTGGTGTGAGATGGTACCTCATTGAGGTTTTGATTTGCATTTCTCTGATAATGAGTGATGTTGAGCATCTTTTCATGTGTTTGTTAGCCATCTGTATGCCTTCTTTGGAGAAATGTCTGTTTAGTTCTTTGGCCCATTTTTTGATTGGGTCACTTATTTTTCTGGAATTGAGCTGCAGGGGTTGCTTATATATTTTTGAGATTAATTCTTTGTCTGTTGCTTCATTTGCTATTATTTTCTCCCATTCTGAAGACTGTCTTTTCACCTTGCTTATGGTTTCCTTCATTGTGCAAAAGCTTTTAAGTTTAATTAGGTTCTGTTTGTTTATTTTTGCTTTTATTTCGATTACTCTGGGAGATGGGAGGATCCTGCTGTGATTTATGTCAGAGAGTGTTTTGCCTATGTTTTCCTCTAGGAGTTTTATAGTTTCTGGTCTTACATTTAGATCTTTAATCCATTTTGAGTTTATTTTTGTGTATGGTGTTAGAAAGTGTTCTAGTTTCATTCTTTTACAAGTGGTTGACCAGTTTTCCCAGCACCACTTGTTAAAGAGGTTGTCTTTTTTCCATTGTATCTCCTTGCCTCCTTTGTCAAAGATAAGGTGTCCATAGGTTCGTGGTTTTATCTCTGGGCTTTCTATTCTGTTCCATTGATCTATATTTCTGTCTTTATGCCAGTACCATACTGTCTTGATGACTGTGGCTTTGTAGTATAGTCTGAAGTCAGGCAGGTTGATTCCTCCAGGTCCATGCTTCTTTCTCAAGATTGCTTTGGCTATTCGAGTGTTTTTGTATTTCCATACCAATTGTGAAATTCTTTGTTCTAGTTCTGTGAAAAATACCGTTGGTAGCTTGATAGGGATTGCACTGAATCTATAGATTGCTTTGGGTGGTATACTCATTTTCACTGTATTGATTCTTCTGATCCATGAACATGGTATATTTCTCCATCTATCTGTGTCATCTTTGATTTCTTTCAGCAGTGTTTTATAGTTTTCTATATATAGGTCTTTTGTTTTTTTAGGTAGATTTATTCCTAAGTATTTTATTCTTTTCGTTGCAATGGTGAATGGAATTGTTTCCTTAATTTTTCTTTCTGTTTTCTCATTGTTAGTGTATAGGAATGTAAGGGATTTCTGTGTGTTAATTTTTTATCCTGAAACTTTACTATATTCATTGATTAGGTCTAGTAATTTTCTGGTGGAGTCTTTAGGGTTTTCTATGTAGAGGATCATGTCATCTGCAAACAGTAAGAGTGTTACTTCTTTTCCAATCTGGATTCCTTTTATTTCTTTTTCTTCTCCGATTGCTGTGGCTAAAACTTCCAAAACTATGTTGAATAGTAGTGGTGAGAGTGGGCATCCTTGTTTTGTTCCTGACTTTAGGGGAAATGCTTTCAATTTTTTGCCACTGAGGATAATGTTTGCTGTGGATGTGTTATATATGGCTTTTATTATGTTGAGGTATGTTCCTTCTATGCCTGCTTTCTGGAGGGTTTTTATCATAAATGGATGTTGAATTTTGTCAAAGGCTTTCTCTGCATCTATTGAGATAATCATATGGTTTTTATCTTTCAATTTGTTAATGTGGTGTATCACATTGATTTGCAAATATTGAAGAATCCTTGCATCCCTGGGATAAAGCCCACTTGGTTATGATGTATGATCTTTTTAATATGTTGTTGGATTCTGGTTGCTAGAATTTTGCTAAGGATTTTTGCATCTATGTTCATCAGTGATATTGGCCTTTAGTTTTCTTTTTTTGTAGCATCTTTGTCTGGTTTTGGTATTAGGGTGATAGTGGCCTTATAGAATGAATTTGGAAGTTCACTTTCCTCTGCAATTTTCTGGAAGAGTTTGAGTAGGATAGGTGTTAGTGCTTCTCTAAATTTTTGGTAGAATTCAGCTGTGAAGCCATCTGGTCCTGGGCTTTTGTTTGTTGGAAGATTTCTAATTACAGTTTTGATATCTGTGCTTATGATGGGTCTATTAAGATTTTCTGTTTCTTCCTGGTTCAGTTTTGGAAAGTTATACTTTTCTAAGAATTTGTCCATTTCTTCCAAGTTGTCCATTTTATTATCATCTAGTTGCTGTAGCAGTCTCTTATGATCCTTTGTATTTCTGTGTTGTCTGTTGTGATTGCTCCATTTTCATTTCTAATTTTGTTGATTTGATTCTTCTCCCTTTTTTTCTTGATGAGTCTGGCTAATGGTTTGTCTATTTTATTTATCTTCTCAAAGAACCAGCTTTTAGCTTTGTTGATTTTGGCTGTGGCCTCCTTTGTTTCTTTTGCATTTATTTCTCCCCTAATTTTTATGATTTCTTTCCTTCTACTAACCCTGGGGTGCTTCATTTCTTCTTTTTCTAGTTGCTCTAGGTGTAGAGTTAGGTTATTTATTTGATTTTTCTCCTGTTTCTTGAGGTAGGCTTGTATTGCTATGAACCTTCCCCTTAGCACTGCTTTTACTGAATCCCATAGGTTTTGGGTTGTTGTGTTTTCATTTTTATTCATTTCTATGCATATTTTGATTTCTTCTGTGATTTGTTGGTTATTCAGAAGTGTGTTGTTTAGCCTCCATATGTTTGTGTTTTAATAGTTTTTTATCCTGTAGTTTATATTTAATCTTACCGCATTGTGATCAAAAAAGATGCTTGAGATGATTTCAATTTTTTTGAATTTACCCAAGGCTAGATTTATGGCCCAGGATGTGATCTATCCTGGAAAAGGTTCCGTGTGCACTTGAGAAAAAGGTGAAATTCATTGTTTTGGGGTGAAATGTCCTATAGATATAAATTAGGTCTAACTGGTCCATTATATCATTTAAAGTTTGTGTTTCCTTGCTAATTTTCTGTTTAGTTGATCTATCCATAGGTGTGAGTGGGGTATTAAAGTCTCCCACTATTATTGTGTTAATTTCCCCTTTCATACTTGTTAGCATTTGCCTTGCATATTGCGGTGCTCTTATGTTGGGTGCATATATATTTATAATTGTTATATCTTCTTCTTGGATTGATCCTTTGATCATTATGTAGTGTCCTTCTTTGTCTCTTTTCACAGCCTTTATTTCAAAGTATTTTATCTGATATGAGTATTGCGACTCCTGCTTTCTTTTGGTCTCCATTTGCGTGAAATATCTTTTTCCAGCCCTTCACTTTCAGTCTGTATGTGTCTCTTGCTTTGAGGTGGGTCTCTTGTAGACAGCATATATAGGGGTCTTGTTTTTGTATTCATTCAGGCAGTCTTTTGTCTTTTGGTTGGGGCATTCAACCCATTTACACATAAGGTAATTATTGATAAGTATGATCCTGTTGCCATTTACTTTGTTGTATTGGGTTCGAGTTTATACACCCTTTCTGTGTTTTCTGTCTAGAGAAGATCCTTTAGCATTTGTTGAAGAGCTGGTTTGGTGGTGCTGAATTCTCTGAGCTTTTGCTTGTCTGTAAAGCTTTTGAATTCTCCTTCATATTTGAATGAGGTCCTTGCTGGGTACAGTAATCTGGGTTGTAGGTTTTTCTCTTTCATCACTTTAAGTATGTCCTGCCATTCCCTTCTGGCCTGAAGAGTTTCTATTGAAAGATCAGCTGTTACCCTTATGGGGATCCCCTTGTGGGTTAATTGTTGTTTTTCCCTTGCTGCTTTTAATATTTTTTCTTCGTGTTTGATCTTCATTAATTTGATTAATATGTGTCTTTTGGATGAGCTCTTGTTGATTAATGTTCCCTGGAGTCAGGAGTTTTCTGGTGTTCTCAAGTTTTGGATTTAAGCCTCCTGCCTCTGGCTTTCAGTCTTATTCTTACAATAGCCTCAAGACTTCTCCATCCATATAGCACAGATGATAAAACATCTAGGTTAATGGTGAGAAGATTCTCCACAGTGAGGGACACCCAGAGAGGTTCCCAGAGTTTCATGGAGAAGAGAAGAGGAGGGAGGGAGATATAGGTGACCAGGAGGAGAAGACGGGGAATCAAAAGGGGACGGAGCAGTCTGGCCAGTAATCAATTCCCTATTTGCTCTCCACAGTCTGGAACACCCAGAGAGGTTCACGGAGTTCCGTAGCGAAGAGAAGAGGGAGGAAGGAGACAGAGGTGACCAGGAGGAGAGGAGGGGGAATCAAAAGGAGAGAGACAGATCCAGCCAGTGATCAGTTCCCTAAGTGTTCTCCACAGCCTGGAGCACCCAGAGATTCACTGAGTTAAGGAGAGAAGAGAAAGGGGAGCGAGGAGACAGAGGTGACCTGGGGGAGAAAAAGGAGAGTCAGAAGGGAGAGAGCAATCAAGCCAGTCATCACACTCCTAAGTAAAAATGGGTACTGAAGATTGGATTCTTAAAGGTACAAAATTGATAACAAATGCCAAAAAGCAAAGATTAAAAATCTAGAGTAGAGGTTAGACACTCAAAAAATACAGTATTAAAAAGACAAAACAAAATCACAAAAGTTATAAAAATATGTATATATGAAATTTGCTTTAAAAATAGGGTCTTTTTTTTTTTTGCAAGGTAATAGTAGGTTTTAAAAATGAAAATTAAAGGAGTAATAAAAGAACTTAAACATTAAAAAATGATAATAGTAGAATATATCTAGGAATTTCTCTGGAGCTGTTGAGGGCAATGGGGTCAGTTCAGTTTCAGATAGGTCCTTGTTCCAGCTTATACTTCTTCCCAAGGTCTGTAGGTCGCTTCTAATGTAGCCAGTGCTAACGGACAAGGCTTTAATCTGCTGCACCTGTCACTTCCAAAGCAGTTCCCTCTTCTTTGTTTATTTTGGCTTCCCCTGTTTGCAAGTCTCTTCAGTAGCTAACTTCCGCCCTGACACAGGGGGGCTAAGGTGGTCACTTGTTTAGGCCCACGTGTTCAGTCGTGCTGTGTGGAGGGAGGGGCACTGCAGACAAACCTCACTGGCGTGTGTGGGGCGCGCGCGCAGTGCCTGGGCCACACTGGGTTTGCCCCCGCCCACGGCGTGTGTGCTTTCCCGGTCTCCACTGCTCAGGCTCCAGGTTGCTCTGCAGGGAACTGTCTAAAGCAGGCCCTGGGTTGCATGCACTTCCCAGGTCTAAGCCGCTCAAGTTCAGGTTCTCCGGTGCTCCACAAAGGCGCAGACGCAGCTGGGCCAGCGTTTTGTGCCCTGCCCAGGTCCGAGCAGCTCAGGCGGCCAGGTGCTTGGCCAGCACACACTCCCCAGGTGGGCCGTGCGTCTCATCACCTCCCCCCGTCCCCGCCCCTCACCCCCCACCCCATCCCAGCCGCTCGGTTTCCTGGGTTTTTTCCTGGGTGCGCAGTGGGAGCGCCATCTCAGGTGTGCCATGTGTCTCTGTGGAGCTGATGTCTGGCTGCGACCCCTCTGGCGGATGTCTACTGTCCGGGATCCTGGGAAGCCGTGGTTAGCAACTGGGAGCCTGCTCGCAGTTTGGTAGAGGATGCCGTCTTCTGGCTCTGGCTGGCGCCCGCCCGCCTCCCTGCCTCCGCCGGGGCTGGGCCGGTCCACTGCCGGCTAGCTCTCCTCTGGTATTCGCCCAGTGCTCTGCTCTGCGAGCGGCCCAGCAGTGCCTTGGGTTAGAGCTTTTTCTGGGAAAGTTCTCTCTCTCCCTCTGCTCTTTTTTTTTTTCCTCTCTCTGGCTATCCCACGGTTTAAGTTGCTATCTCACGTTAGCTCCCTGAGATTGCCCTCAGGGCATTCAGGCCCAGTCCTCACCCTAAGCAATGCAGCCGGCAGCTCCCTATTCAGCCCCCACTTCCTGGTGGTGGACGCAAGCATCTGGGCTACTTCTCCACTGGGAGTTGCGGTTAGGGGCGTCATCTGTGGGTTTTATTTATTTATGTTTTCCTCCCGGTTATGTTGCCCTCTGAGATTCCAAAACTCCTGACAGCTGATGAGAGGGTTTCCCAGTGTTTGGGAAATTCTCCTCTTTTACAACTCCCTCCCCGGGACGGGTCTCTGTCCCTAACTCTTTTGTCTCTCTTTTTATCTTTTATATTTTGTCCTACCTCCTTTGCGAAGACAATGGATTGCCTTTCTAGATGCCTGGTGTCCTCTGCCAGCATTCAGAAGTTGTTTTGTGGTATTTACTCAGCGTTCAAATGATCTTTCAATGAATTTGTGGGGGAGAAAGTGGTCTCCCTGTCCTATTCCTCCACCATCTTAGGACCACCCCCCACAAACAAACTATTTAATCAGGTTCCAGATTTCTTTTCTTCCTTCCCTCCTTTTTTCACTTAGCTACTCAGGCATTCAAACATTTATTCCACAAATACTGAACACATATTATATTCTAGGTCCTAGCTAACTGTACATGTTGAGTGAAACAAACAAGACCACTCTACACCTTGGAGCTTAAAGTTCAGGTGGAAGATGGGCAACAAAAAAATGAAAAATTGTCCTAAGGGCTATGAAGAAAAGGATCAGGGTGTAGGATGAGCATTACTGCAGCTTCTATGAAGAGGGAATCCACTTATATGGTGGTCAGAGAAGGCCTCCTCAGAGGCCTGGAGAATGGGAAGAAGCTGGCTAGGAAGAACATGTGTGGGGATGAGCCCGGGTCTTTTGGTAAGGCACGTGAAAGCTCATGTGGCTGCAGCATAGGGAAGAAGGGGACAGGAGACACCAAAGAGGTTGGAGAATTGGGCAGAGTCCAGAGCTTGCTGCTACAATCCCCCTTTCTCCCTGCTTCTCAGCAAAGACCACAAACAGCCACACAGACAGACCTTCCTGCTGCTTCCTGGGTTCTCATGCTTGGGCATAGATCTTTGTTCAGAGTGCCTGAGCGTCTGTGGATTCTTTTTGTTTGATTTTTCTCTTTTTCTTTACTACGTGGCATGTGTCATCTTAGTTCCCCAACAAGGGATTGAACCTATACCCCCTCCACTGCAAGCATGGAGTCTTAGCCACTGGACCACCAGGGAAGTCCCAATCTGTGGATTCTTTAGGATCTAGCTCAAACGTCAGCTCTTCTGTGAAGCTCTCCTTAACTCCCAAGCAGAACTGGCCTCTTTCTTTCCTATGCCCCAAGCAATTTATACATACTGCAATTACAGTACTAAAACACATTTTTCTGTAATTAATGTATCTAGGTTTATATCCTTCTATTGAACTGTGAGCCCCAAGTGGGCAGGGAACTTTTCTTATCTAATTATTCACAGTCCCTGGAAAAATAATTTTTAGCCAACAGAGACTTGGCAAAATTGTCAAATGATATAATTGAGTCATATTTAAAGATCTCCTTAATATTATTTTAATGTTTTAAATAAAGTACCTTCTTTACCCTGAGATGAATGACTATCACTGTTCAATTGATATATGGCTATAAAGGAATAAGATTGATTTTTTTTCCCTCAAGCACACCTGACATGATTGATTTTATTTCTTAACAAATCAAGCAGAACTTCCACACTTTGAATGACTATTGTTCCCTAAAGAAAGATTACTTGGGATGTTTATTTGTTGGCCATTTCAGCTCTAAGCATGGTTTATACTTTTCAGTTGTTGTAATAATGCAGTAGTAATTTAAATCTCTCCTGTCGGAAATAGTGATGATTTTTTAGTGCTTAGACAGCAAGGCCATCACTTGTGATTGTCCAGGTGGTACACTGCACAACTCCAGGGCTGGTATCCACCAGGCATCTGTCCTAAAAGGTATGCAATGCCACAGCACTCTAATTGCTATATATACATATTATTATTAATGTATTATTAGTATATACATCAA
Organism: Cervus canadensis; assembly: GCF_019320065.1. Lineage (NCBI taxonomy): Eukaryota > Metazoa > Chordata > Mammalia > Artiodactyla > Cervidae > Cervus > Cervus canadensis. The sequence goes on from NC_057392.1 coordinate 84,997,420, forward strand.
ATAATAATGTTTATCAACTTGGTACAATCAAAAATTTAAAGCTAAAAGGAAACTTCCTTCCCCTACTTATTTTAATATTTTCTATAGAAGTTAAAGGCCATGTATGCAGCCATCTCCCTAACAGTTGATGGAATTAAAGATAGAAAACAGATTCTTTGCTACCCAGTCTATAACTTTGTGTATAGAGTTGCAAAAATGAAAGAAACAGACACACCGACAGATGCTAACCAGTACAAATGTAATGATAGTGTTAGTACTTTTTGTAACTGACATACATTGTTCATTTAAAAAAATATTTATTTATTTGGTTACATCAAGTCTTAGTTGCAGCATGCAGACTCTAGTTGAGGCATGCAGGCTTAGTTTGTCCCACTTAGTCATATGGGATTGTAGTTCCCTGACCAGGGATCAAACCCGTGTCCCCTGCATTGCAAGGCAGCTTCTTACCAGAGAAGTCCCCAAATTGTTCATGTTAAAGAGATCAATTTGCATTTACATTGGTTAAACCTGTTTACCTATAAAACGGTTATTGAATCTAGAAGTTGCTTTCCAAGCACTATTTTGAATGACATAATAAGATGTTAGAGCATAATCTTGTTCATTTAAGAATAGCTATTAATTGAAAGCTCCTTATGTTCCTTTTACTGTTTTTACTACCTGGTCTATAGGATAGAGATGGACTTTTGATTTTTTTGTAAGGAGGGCTAAGATTCAGGCCCCCCAAATTGAGGCCATTCTAACCAGATGGTTGGGCTCAGATAACTACATCAGAGTAGTCTGTGTGGTGTAGTCAAACGTGTTTGGTGTAGAGAGCTTGTGTTCTGTTTCCATTTCAGCCAGTGGTTTCCAGCACTATCAAACAAGAGAATCATAACATTTCCAAGACTCCTTCCTCATGACTGTTCTGTGATAGCCTTTCCTTCCATGATCTGATCTTTGGTGTATGTGATGAGGCAAACACACACAGAGCTGAACATTTTTATGAAGTGAAACTCCTAGAACACTTCATTTCTTCAGTAGATGTTTGCTGAACACCTGCTCTTTTGCTGCAGTTTCAATATACAGTGGCAAACGGATGTGAGCCTACGGTGGTCAGAAAACCTGCAGTCTAGTGATATTATTTCAATGCTTCTCCTGTTCCTAATGGTAAAAAATAGTCTTTTTGATATATGTGATATACCTATCTGATGAAATTGTCCACTGTCATGAACTCATTTATAATATTTATTTATTCAGTCATTTATATTGTTTCTGTTGTGAGGTTGTGGAATCTGAGTTCCCAGACCAGAGACTGAACCCAGGCTTCCATAATGAAAGTGCAGAATCTTAACCACTAAACCACCAGGGAACTTCCTGATTTTTAATATTCTGTAAATCTAGGGGATGAATCAGTTGTTTTGGGATCAAGTACCATCTTTCTAAAAACCTTAGGAATATTAAGTTGTGAAGTTTTCTACCCATCTGATGGAACATAAATGTAACACACTCCTCAGTGGTGGTTTGCATCAGTATTCATCTTATGTCTGCAGTTTTCTCCAGGTGCCTGTGGTCTTTCCCTTACTTGACATGCTCACTTCCTATTCCTCCGCGTATCTCTCTCTGTTCATTCTGCAAAACCCAAACTGTACACTTTTCATGGAGCGCTATTGGGCTCCCCAACTGGAGCCCGTTTTGCTGTACCCTTATAATCCTTGGCATTGTGTCATCCTATCCAGTGTGAATTAGGCTTTTTAACAGTGTATATGTAAAAGATTTATTGAAGAGCTGGAAAGACAGGGATTCACACAAAGCTGAAATCATAAATATTAAAAGTAACCTCTCCTTTTTCAAGAAAACATCAACTGTTTGGGCAAAAATATTTGACGGATATAACTTACCTTTTTCAGTAGATTAGTTTCTGGAAAATTTATGTTTACATTGGTATTGACCATATCATATTTTAAATGCTTAATGGGGACTTTGCTAATTTTAAAGGAATCCCATCACCTTTGTTGAAGTGAAGAATTAGGACATTAATACTCAAGGTTGATAGTGTTGATTAGATTCATGTTTTTGGTCCTAAAGATTTGGTCTTAAAGACTAGAGGATATTTTATTGAAAAACAATTGGTGTTGATGGCAGCATTAAAGGATTGAAGAGAGGCCTCAGAATCTTTAGGCTGCCTTTCACTCATTAGGTACTAGTGATTTGATTTCATCTAATCTTTATTATGTGTGTTTTGCCTTAATCTAATTTGTGAATATACTGTATCACAGAGTTTTCTAAGGACATAATCCTCCTACTTATACCTTTTGAAACTTCTCTAGCTGAAACTCTAGGACAAGTCTCGAGAAACTCAAGCCTTAAAGAAAATGGTTTTCTATCATCAAATAGTATCATGACAAACTTCTAAGATATCTTTCTGAACTCACGTGTTACTTTTTCCCTAGCAATTAAATGGACTAAGTTTATACTTTCAACTGTCAGTATTTGTATGAGTTTAATATATGTTAAATGTATAATTTCTTTTAAAAAAGGCATTAACATTTTTTTTTTTTGCCAGCCATTTTCCCTTTTTGGAAAGTTGTAAACTTTTTCTAAAATAAGATCCTGTTATTAAAGTTTAATTGGTTAAAATTTTATCCAGAGTTTGCCCAAACAAGCTTTCTTAATGCTATGTTGTTCAGTCATGTCTGACTCTGTGACCCTATGGACTGTAGTACGCCAGGCTCCTCCCAGTTCAGTTCAGTTCAGCTGCTCAGTCGTGTCTGGCTCTTTGTGACCCCTGAAGGCCAGGCTTCAGTCTGTCAGGCTCCTCTGTCCTCCACTGTCTTCCAGAATTTGCTCAAATTCATGTCCATTGAGTCAGTGCTGCTATCTAACCATCTCATCCTCTGCTGCCCCCTTCTTCTGTTGCCCTCAATCTTTCCCAGCATCAGGGTCTTTTCCACAGAGTCGGCTGTTCTCATCAGGTGGCCAAAGTATTGCAGCTTCAGCTTCAGCATCAGTCCTTCCAATGAATATTCAGGGTTGATTTCCTTTAGGATTGACTGGTTTGATCTCCTTGCTATCCAAAGGACTCTTCTCCAGCACCATGATTTGAAAGTATCAATTCTTCAGCACTCAGTCTTTTTTATGTTCCAACCCTCACGTCCATACATGACTGCTGGAAAAACCATAGCTTTGACTATATGGACTTTATTACTTTTAATATAAATTGATAAAATGCTATCTGGAAATCAGTTTTATAAACTGTATAAAAATAATATTGATATTAATATTTATTGAGTTGGGAAAACAGCCTCAGTAAATTAAGTGAAAAAGCAGTTTATATGGTTTTATTGATAGTAGGAGCCTATATTATTGAACTACATGACTTGTAGCATTATGTGTATGTGTACATAGAAATAAATCTGGAAGATTTTTTTAAAAAAAGATAAATTGGTTAAACCCCACATCCTGTTCTGGAGCTTACTGAAATGAGTTTTTGAAATTATTCCATCTGTTACCTACTTGTATTGTTTTAAAACACAAGTTGACTATAGAAATAAATGGATCTACATCTAGAGAGTCTAGGTATTTATAAGTAACATATCCAGTTGTGTTGTGGAGTGCAAATGACTTTGGAATTTGCTTTTGCAATTGTGGTATTAAAGGTAAACTTTTTTCTACCTAACCTTTTTAGAAGAGCCGTGTGGTGTTTTGCTGGTTAAGTTGGCTGGAGTAGAACTTACTGAAACTGGGAAGGTGTGGTTACAAAAAGAGCTAAAACCTTCCCAAGTACTATGGTTCCAACTTCTCGGAAAGGAGAATTCAGCACTCTTTTGCTACCTTTTAGTGAATAAGGTAAGTAGTGTGAAGAAACAACTAGCAATGTTTTATTCTTATTATTTATGCATAAGTAAAAAGTGAAAGTGTTAGTCATTCAGTCGTGTCGAACTCTTTATGACCCCAGGGACTGAAACAAGGACATGGACAAATGAAATAGTTGAAATGTTAATATGACAGAATTAAGAATTATTTTTCTTATTTACATTATTATGACAGCACTAAGGGTAGTTTTTCTTACTTATAAAGTTCTTTATTATACTACAAGTGAGAGTAATCTGAAGAAAAATAATAATCTGACATTAAAGTGGTTAGAATTATAACCATTTTAATTATTAAAAGCTTTTTGAATTAATAGAATACCTAATGAAATCCATTAATTTTTGCATGTCCAGGTCACATTCAGTTCTTTAAAAATAAGAATTATCCAACTTTGATTGGTTGAAGCATCTGTATATAACTAAGTTGATAATATTATATAAAAGATCCCAAAGGCCTTATTCAAATATTAACTTCTCTTTTGAGTTGCACAATATGTATTATTTATCCTCAAACCCCACTATGGAATCATTTAATTCCCATTTAAAGGTGGGACTCTGAGTAACCAAGTGGAAGAGCTGGTACTGAAGTCCAGCTCCTTGGGACTCCTGAGCTGGAACTTCACCTTTTCTGTCTTTACCTTATACCAGACTATACTTCACACATATTTCAGTAATTTACTTCTCCTGTTCAACTTTTCTGTAGTGTGAGGTTGAATTTTAATTATTCTGATTTTGGTTCAACTCATTAAATTTAAAAGATTGAGACAAATATGATATACACTTTAAAATTGTATTTATTAGCTGCTTATCATCATGTACCAAAAGTTACTGAATTTAAAGGAACAAAAGGTTCCTTTATTCTTTTAGATAATCTTAGAAAATGTTTCCTACTTTAAACCTTTTGTTTTCACATTGAAAAATTTTAACTGTGAATTACTTGTCTAATGAAGGTATAAAATTACTAACACCTTGTTAAAATTAATCTTGTTAATAAGTTAAAAATTCTACAGGGACTGTGGAAACAGCTAAGCAGGATCTCTTACACTGTAAATTAGTATGGGGAGAAAAGCTCCCATTTTTCTGGTTTTACTAGGCAGTGAGGTATAAATAAAATTTCCTGAAGTTTGAAGATTCAAGGGCAGGGCTATTTTTATGCTCATTATTTTATGGGCCATCTTTTAAAAACATTCTTACATGCCAGGCCTTGCTAAACACTGAAATTCTGAACATAATTTAACAGTTCCGTGATGCTTCAGTTCATGTTGCATTTGTCTACTTTTTAGTTTTGTTAATTTCTTTTGCTGTGGCCTCCTGTCATTTTTCCTAAATGGTGTGCTCCATTCTCCCTTCAAACATCAACCAAAAAAATCAAAGATCTCTTTTCATACTTTATTGCTTCTACACACTTTTGAGTTAGGTGACCAGTGAGCCTGTGGAGAACTATGTGTTATAGAAGAGTCAGTTGTCTTTGAGCAAAGGTCTCACTTAGTAATGAAATTGTTGGATTTAACATTAGCTGTTTTAAGCTCTTAAGGACACCTTTGCATATGTATGTATATGTATGTATATGTGTAAATATATATATCTCTATATATGTATATTTTGTGGCCATGCCACATGCCATGTGGGAGCCCTGTCAGGGATCAAACCCATGCCCCCTGCAGTGGAAGCATGGATTCTTAACCTTTGTACCACCATGGAAGTCCCATCATTTATATTCTTGACTTTTCTCTGGAGGACTCAAATTGCAGATTGACTGATTTTAAAGTAAATAAGGTATTATGGGTATATTAGTAATTTTATTAAATAATTGGTTTGTATTTTTTATTCAAGGGTAGATTTTTTAGTGTGAGTCTGAATGAAGAAATCCTGAGAAGAGGTCTTGGCAAAACTGTTCTTGTTAAGGGGTTAAGTCATGATTCTAAAATCTATTGGAGAATTCACAGAAAGTTACTTAAAGCTGAATTAACAGCCTTAAAAAAAGGAGAAGGAATATGGAAGGAAGACTCTGAAAAAGAAAGTTATTTGGAAAAATTGAAAGGCTCCTGGAGAGAAATATGGAAAAAAGACAGTTATTTAAAAAAAAATGGATCAGATTTCAACTTGAAAAAAGAAAGTTATTATGACAAATTTAAAAGGTCTTATGAAACATGGAAAGAGAACATGAATAACTACTCCTTACTACTGAAGTTCAGAGAACTTATGAGTCGCATACACTTTCGTAGAAAAGAGTAAAATATTCCAAGAGGTCTGGCGGTGACCTACTCCAAAAAGAATGAAACCTGTAATTATAATGGATATTTTTCATTGAGTTGAAATGGGGAATTTCTAATGGTATTTAAATATTTAAGAGATGATTAAGAGATGATTCTTTGTACATGCATTATCAGAGTAATGTAAATAAATTGTGATTAATGTAGTATGGTCTTAAGCAGAATGAAATACTCCATAAAAGTTACAGGTTGGGCTTCCCTGGTGGCTCAGTGGTAAAGAATCCACCCATCACTGCAGAAGACAGCTAAGCCTGTCCGGCACAACTACTGAGCCTGTAAAGTCCGGGAGCTGCAACCACTGACTCCCTGCGCCCTGGAGCCGGTGCTCCACCACCCGAGAAGCGGCCACAATGGAAAGCCCACGCACCACAAGGAGAGAAAAGCCCGAGCAGCAGTGATGACCCTACAGAGCCAAAAAAAAAAAAAAAATTATATCAGGTTGAAGGAGGTATACACATAATGATAGTATATGAAGAGAAAGTTTAACTATTGGCTGTTGTATTATTTTAGTCATTTGGGGCAACCATATTTAGCTTTTGTTGAAAAACAGTGTTTGTTTATTTTGCCAGTTTTATCAACTTTGATGACTTATAATAAAGGAACTCTTGAGGCAGCGTGTCTGAGGCTGCTCTTTCCTCTCCGCTGCTCTCTAACTGCTTGTGAATTTGGGACAGAGCCACAAGAGGAGGTCACTTAGACCATTTCTAGGAATGAAGAGTGGCTTCTTTGCACCTGTTGTTAGATGAGGGGGACAACCTCGAGAACAAAAGCACAAATGTGCTGAGGAGGCAGCACAGAGACGGGAAAGAACAAGGATGCCTCCTGACATTGTCCAGACCCCGAGGACTTGAACTCTCTTGCCTCCCAATTTCTCATTATGCAAGATCATACATTGCTTTATTTTTCAGAGCCAGTTTGAGTGGCTTTGAGGATGTGACATACAAAAACACATACTTGCTGCTAAAATCACCCTGACAGTATAAGCTTCTTTCAAAACACCAGCAATGATCCACTCACAGGGTCTCCAGAAGTTTTTCCTAATGGGTTGTAATACTCACCAAAGTCAGAGGAATCATCTGGTCGTCTTCATTCTGACTCCTAGCAGAATCAGTGATTCAGAATGGGAAGTTTACTGCTGCTCCCTGGTTAAAGCAGGAAACTGCTGCTTCCAGGATAAAACATAGCAAAGTAGCACTTTTCAGGTGGTCCAGTGGTTAAGAACCTGCCTGCCATTGTGGGGAACGTGGGTTCCATCTCTGGTCTGGGAAGAGTTCACATGCTGAGGGGCAGCTAAGCCCCTGTGCCTCAACTACTGAACTGGTGCCCTACCGCCCGGGAGCTGCAACTACTGAAGCCTGTGACGGAAACAAGAGACGAGCCCTCACTCAGCACAGCCAGAGAAGGCCCTCAACAGCAATGAAGACCCAGCACAGCCAAAATGAATAAATACAGTTTTTAAAAATACATGTAACCTAAAAACAACAAAAAACACAGCAAAGTAGATTTCCCAACATTTTCTAATTAAACAACATTAATTTTTAGTGAGGTCTCAAATCTTCCAAAGTTCTTTTTGTGTCTGTGACTTTATTTCATCTTTGGGACAGGATAGGAAGTGATGTGGTAGATCTTGTTCCCTGGATCTAATGCCTCAGTAGCTTCCTATTTTATTTTAAGGGGATATGTTATTTTTGTTTACAGAGATGTTAGGCTAGTTTTGTGGCAAGCTCCTGAGCCTTTTTTCCCCCTCAGTTTGCCTCCAAGTGATGTCAGATCTCATCACAGTTATCACTGGATTTAGTTCTGATGACCTCTGCCAGCTCAGCCAGTGCACTGTTATCTTTCCAGTTGAACTGTGTGAAGGCGGGGCTGGTGAAGCCCCTCCTGGGGACTGTGTAACCTGGTCTAATCTTTTCCTTGAAGAGATAGTAGGGAACACTAATTAGACCAGCTTGTATGGTCTGAGGGCAAGATGAACTAGATACCGGCAGAGAGGCTAGATCTTTGTCATTGGGGATGTTATAACAGGACCATCTAAAAATGTGAAAAAGTCCATTTAGGCTAAATTTGTGACCAAAATCCAAGGTTCTTTAGCACTTTCAAATAGAGGATTTGCTACTACTTTTTAAAAAATAATTCATTAGTTTTTGATTGTGCTGTCTTCATTGCTGCGTTTGGGCTTTCTGTCTCTGCAGAAAGCGTGGGCTCCTCTCTAGCTGCGGTGCGAGAGCTTCTCGTGGCAGCGGCTTCTCTCGTGGAGCACGGGCTCTAGAGCGTGTGCGCTTTTCACACTTGTGGCCTGTGGGCTCGCTGGTTGTAGCTCCTGGGCTCTAGAGCACAGGCTCAGTACGTGTGGCACACAGACTTAGCTGTTCCCCGGCATGTGAGATCTTCCTGGACCAGGGATCGCACCTTTGTCTCCTGTATTGGCAGGTGGAGTCTTTACCTCTAAACCACCAGGGAAGCCCAAGGATTTACTACCTCTTGGTCTCTTGCCTTCAAAAACGACAGGGCCCATGACTGCCTTTCCCCTTGGCTTTCTTTCCTTTCGGTATTTTGGGTATTTAGGCCCCTTTACTTTTTAAATATATTTCTATGACATGAATTCAGTTCTTACTGTATTTCTAAAGGATTGGATTTTTATGATCCTTTTCAATCTATTTTGTCTTAGATCCACACTTCCTTTTGGGGGTTTTACTTAGTTTTCCTTTTTCAATCATACTTTCTAAAAAATATTTATTTGTTTATTTCACTGCATCAGGTCATAGTTGCAATGCACAGGTTTAGTGGCTCTGTGGCATGTGACATATGGGATCTTAGTTCCCCACCCAGGGGTCGAACCTGCATTGTGGATTCTTAGCCACTAGACCACCAGGGAAGTCCCCATAATTTTTATATATGAAATGTTGATAGCACTACTAGCTTTATTATAATTAACAGTAAACAAAACTTGGGAAAAGAGTGAAAACTATTCCCATATATATCATTCAGCACTGGTCATTATTGGCAGCTAAAAGCATATTCCAGCAACATCCAGAGGAGGAAAGCAGACATCCAAGGGCTCCTTACATGTGGCTTTCTGTTAGTTCCATCCATGAGACGGACACGTGCTGGCTCTTCTCTAGCACATTGGGTCACAGTTACTGTTCAGTGAGGGGTCTGTAGGGCTTTCTGTCATTGTCCCCAGGCTTGGGAGATTCTTAACTCTTCTTTTCCCACTCGCTTGACTCCCAATGCAGTCTAGTTCACAACCTTTAACTGCTGGATTCCTACCATCTAGGATGGGAAGGGCATGTGGGTTTGCTTTGGAAAGTCACTGGGCTTAATCCACACCCTGTGTGTGTTGTGGGGGGTGGGTGGGTGAGGGGAGGATGGGCCAGCAAGCCTGATCAGTCCTGCCACTTTCTATGATGTCAGCCCTACTTATAGGAAACTCCTGTAGTCACAAACTGACCATAAGATATTTCCTCTTTTGCTTCCTTCCTTAAAAAAAAAACACTTATTTTTGCTGTGCTGGGTCTTTGTTGCTATGTGCAGGCTTTCTCTGGTTGTGGTGAGAGGGGGCTACTCTCTAGTTTTGGTGCACAGGCTGCTCGTTGCAGGGGCTTCTCTTGTTGCAGAGCATGGACTCTAGGTGTGCAGGCTTCCGTAGTTGTGGTTCTCAGGCTTAATTGCTCATGGCAGATGGGATCTTCCTGCACCAAGAATTGAACCTGTGTCCCCTGCATTGGCAGGCGAATTCTTAACCACTGGACCACCAGGGAAGTCCTCTTTTTTTTCTTTTTGTTTTGCTTTTTAATCTTGCTTCTTTCTCCTTGTCTTAGGAAAAGGAGGTCCATAGCTTAATAAATGTCAGGAAAGAGATACTCACTATTTTCCAACTTAGTGAAAACAGGATATATGGCACCTTCAGTCTTGTATAAAGGGGAGTGAAGTACTAATGTGAAGTCTTCCTCCCCTATGTAAATAGAAGACGGCAGGGGTAGTTGCTGCCTGACAGACTACCTGCCCAAATCCTCCTTACTCTAAGACCGCCTGTGTCTCCTGGTCATGGAACCTTCCAAATTAGCTTGGTCTTTCCCACCCTGGGGAAAGCCTGGGCAATCTGCTGCTTGAAATGCCATCTTTCAAAAACTTGAGTTGAAAAAAAAAATTAGGGCCACTGATCCCAACAGTTTTGCTGTCTCTCTTTTCTGGTAAATCCAGGTGTGGTGAAGATCCCAGTCAGCACCTCATACCAACCTGGGACTCTTGTAAACCCTGCTTTAGGAGAGTTAGCTGCATTTGAAGCTGGCGGGCAGTGGTACGCCAAGAGTCATGTCTTCTGGATTTCTGCAGCATCAGTTGTATCTTTTATCAGATTCTATATTTAAGTAGTACCATATGATATTTGTCTTGCTCTGTCTGACCTACTTCACTTAGTAGCTAATCTCTAGATCCATCCATGTTGCTACAAGTGGTGTTATTTCATTCTTTTTTATGGCTGAGTAATATTCCATTATATATGGAACCACATCTTTATCCATTCATCTGCTGCTGGACATTTAGGTTGCTTCCATGTCTTGGCTTTTGTAAATAGTGCTGCAGTGACCATGGGAACGCACATATCTTTTTGAATTATTATAGTTTTGTCTTATATATGCCATGGAGTGGGATTGCAGGATCATATGGTAACTCTAGTTTTTTAGGAACCTCCATGTTGTTCTCCAGAGTGGCTGCACCTATTGACATTCCCACCCACAGTGTAGAAGTGTCTGTAGTATCATTTGATTCCTCACCAAGGTGAAGTTTACAGCTTTGAGATATGTGTCTCTCCCTGGAGACATGTAATTCCATGTGTTGCCAAGGGGCAGATATTGACTGTCCTAAACCCAGTGGTTGCAGATGGCATTGATTTGAAGACAGTGACTTTTTTTTTTCCCATAAGAAGAGAACATATTTCAAGAAGCCAAGAAACAGCATTTCAGAAGTCCAGGGCACCAACAGAACTATTATTGCTTAAGTCACTATTAAAAGAGATGGCAGACATATCCAGGAGATGCACCCACTGCTGGGATAGCTGGGGTAGAGATGACTTTTCAGGCTGTTTGTGGTGTGAGGAGGGAGAAGTTTTCCTTGACCTTTGGAGGGTCTCTGGCTGGTTTTGAAAATTAAACTGACAGAGATTAACAAGAGAAATGCACACAAATTTATTTAATACAAGTTTTATGTGACACAAGAGACTTCATAAAGAAATAAAGACCCAAAGAAATAGACCTGAGTACTTTATGGTAGGCTTGATGGAAGAGTATGTAGTTGTGGAGGAATATGATAGGAAAGGAGTGAGGTAATTGTAGTACATTTACTGGGGGGAATTTAGCAAGCCTGTTTGTTAGGATTCCTCTTGGCATCCCCTTGTGCTTGGAGATAAGGATGCTTCTTTCCTCCAGCTATAGAGAGGGCACTTCTCATGTGAGAATTTAAAAAAAAAAAATTTTTTTTTTTTTTTTTTAACCACATCACTCAGCACGTGGGATTCCCTGGCCACATTCCCTGGGCACAGGATTGAACCTGCATCCCTTGCATTGGAAATGTGGAGTCATAACCACTGGACCCCCAGGGAAGAAGGGGGAGGAAAGGAGGTCAGAGTCAGCCTCTGCTTCTGTTGCTTTTTCAAACTCCTTCAGCTTAAAATATTCAGTTTACTAAGGGGCCATATTTGGGGTGGGGCGTGTGTGTGTCTGTATGCTCAGTCATGGCTGATTCTTTGTGACCCCATGGACTATAGCCTGCCAGGTTTCTCTGTCCATGGAATTTCCCAGGCAAGAATACTGGACTGGGTTGAGATTTCCTTTTCCAGAGGATCTTCCCAACCCAGGGATCAAACCTGTGTTTCTTGCATCTTCTGCATTGGCAGGCAGATTCTTTACCACTGTAGCACCTCGGAAGCCCATATTTTGGGGGTAGCATGTCTTGAACCCCAGCAGTGGTTTGGAACTTTTCTAATATTGCCAAGGTAGCTATTTCAATGAAGGCAAACCACAGGAAGAAAGTAATGCAAATTTATGAGAAGACTGAAGAAAATAAAAAGCCCAGGATTAAAAATTACAATGTCAATAGATATTTAAAAGTAAAATAGTAAAAAAAAAACTTAAGAAATGAACCATATTTCTATTCCAAGATGGTTCTTGAGCTCACTCATTTAACTTCTTTTCAAATTATGTCAAAACATCAAAGAATGGAGAAAAATGGTATCAAAGTTGGAAAACTGTATTAATAAGGCCATTAATTAGCTAGATATTTTGAAGTTTTGCAAACTATGATGAAAAGAGTTTGACTGAGACCCTGATGATTCTAGGGTTCATTATTCCTCAGGAGAGGTGAATTCCCTCTAGGAAGTAAGTCCCTGCCCCCATGTGGGATCTCTGAGTGATGTGAATTCCTTTTGCTCAGGTCTTGAGGGGGGCTTCCCTGGGGGCTAAGCTGGTAAAGAATCCGCCTGCAATGTGGGAAACCTGGGTTTGATCCCTGAGTTGGGAAGATCCCCTGGAGAAGGGAACAGCTACCCACTCCAGTATTCTAGCCCGGAGAATTCCATGGGCTATATAGTCCATGGGGTCGCAGAGAGTCAGACACACCTGAGCGACTTTCACTGAGGAAGTTCCTCATGATCTGAAAGCCTCAGGCCACATGTCAGTTCCTCCAGTGTATAACATAGAGGGAAAATAGGATGTCAGTAGATTCTAGCATATGTTCCAACCTGCTGGACAGGCATAACAGTGCCTCCCAGTCTTGGCAGTGTGCACATTTCTTAGTCAGTCTGGGTGCCCAGTTCTGCTCTCTGGAAGATTGCCTTTACCTTTCATAGCCTCTTCACAAGGGGGAGGATCTCCCCTTTGAGGGCTGGACTTTAGAAGCTCCTTTCTGTTGCTGTGGGTTCATGGTCAAAGGGTTGAGCAATCACATGCCTTTTTTTTTCTTCCTCCCAGAGGTTTAAATCTTTATGGTTTTGAGATCTATCAGTGTACTGAAAACTATTGCTTTTCCTTCTTTTCATTTAAAAGAAAATTATTTGGCTGCTCTGGGTCTTAGCTGCGACCTGCGGGATCTAGTTCCCTGACCAGGGGTTGAACCTGGTCTTCCTGCATTGGGAGTGCAGAGTCTTAACCACTGGAAGGCTAGGGAAGCCCCTTCTTTTCACTTTTAAAGAACATAGTGGAACCACATTTTTCAGCTGTAGGTCATGAACTCTAATTAGTGAGATGGACATCAATTTAATGTGTTGTTACTAGCAATTAAAAAAGATAAAGAAAAAAAGAACAGAAATTATGAGTGCATGGTACATGGCAAAAATAAGTGTTTTTTTTGGTGAAAAAATTTGAATGTGTGTACTGGCTTGGAATGCAAAAATATATGGATTACTGAAAGTCATGAGAGAAGCTCTCATTCTCCAACACGCTCTTCTGAAGAATCCTAATCTGTAGATTTATATAACTAAGTTAGGATTACAGCTAATTCAGGCAGAAATGAGATTTTTAGAAACTGAGGTACTGGGATCATTACTTCTATTTTCTGTTCTGTTGTTAAAACACAGCTTGTAGAGACTTTGTCAATGAAATTAAGTAATTAGCGCCCTCTTCTGTTCTTCAACACGACTACACATACCTATTTCAAAGAATCCCTAATGGCTCAGATGGTAAAGAATCTGCCTGTGATGCAGAAGACTCAGGTTTGATCCCTGGGTTGGGAAGATCTCCTGGAGAAGGGAATGGCTACCCACTCCAGCATTTTTGCCTGGAAAATTTCATGGACAGAGGAGCCTGGTGGGTTACGGTCCATGGGATCACAAAGAGTTGGACACGACTGGGCGACTAACACTTTCACACATATTTATTTTAGCACTTGACACATTGTATTAATATGTAGGAGATCTACCAGGTCTTCTTTCAGGTCTGAGGTATAGTGCATCCTGTTACTCAGAACATCCCTTATAAGTTTTGGATCATTTCTGCTCCTTCCACTGCATTTAGCTTAGTTGCTTGCTTATCGGGAACTCTATAAATATTCATTTAAAATAAAGGAACCAAATAAGGAATGAAGTGGACCATTACAGCATCGCCTTCTCATTTTGACCAAAACTTGTTTTTCCAGTCTAATTTCCCCTTGTACCTCTCATGATCTTACACCAAGAAAATTGATTTGCCTTAAATAGTCTGAAGGAACATTTTTTAAGCTAGTCAAATTTGAACATGAAATTTTGAACAGATCAAGCCCCGAAGTATATAGTTTAAATATGCAAGTAAATGAAACAAAAACTAACATATGGTTTTTAAAACGCAGTTTTTCCTTTCACTATGTTTGTGTGGGAAAACCTAACCATTTGTTGTCTGGTTTAAAAAAACAGCTGTTACTAATAGAGATTGCATGCTTCATTAGGATTCCAAATAGTCCTGGAAATAGAATTTTCCTCATGGTGTAAATTGCCTTCCCAGCTCCCAGCTTTCAAAGTTTTGGAATTTGTATTGTCTTATCAGTTTCTTCATTTTTCACTCTGCAATATGATTTGCTCATGTGCCTAAACTTTTGTTCAATGATTATAAAAATGATTCCTATATTAGATGACTGGTCTGCAATTAGATTTTGATTATATTATGGGATTTTTCTTTTGATTATATTTTGGGATTCTGCAGGAATTTGTAATGGTATGGCGGCAGTGGCGGGGTGGGGGGTGGAAATCCCAGCATATTCCCTAAGGGAAATATGTAATGTCAACGTTTCAATGTTATTTCTTAGGCTGTAGGAAGCACTTCAGTTATATGTCTGTCCTGCCCATCAGGGTCTGGCCATCTTGAAAGCTGTAGATATTAGCTCTGTGGGAGGTCTTTCTGGAAACAAAACACATAGAGCTGAGTTGTGAAGCTTGTAGGAGGAAGGCAAGGGGGCTCTGTCCTTCTCTGACACTATTGTTTCCTCTAAAATACTTCATTCTGCTCCCCAACTCCCAAAAACACAAGTTGGGAAGAAACAGAAGATGGGGAAAGTTCACGTTAATTAGCATACTTTCTTCCTTTTAAAAGTATTCATTCTGTGCTGGGAACTGAAACTCTTGAGATGTGTAACCGGTTGTAAGAAAATCTTAGTTGAATTGAAGGACTTAGGCAGGCATAACTCTGCTCCTTTACCTTCATCCAGCATTCACAGGACGACTCTCTTTCCCAAGGTATTAAAATAGGGAACCTAGAGTTTAGAATTCGGATATCTAGTCCAGACTCATTCTTGATCTTGACAATTTAACCTATATTTTTTCCTTATTTGTAAGGTGAAAATTGCATTTGCTTGTAATATTTTTGACATTTCCATATAAGAGGGGAAATAATTATATAGGCTTGTTATAGAAAAAGCATATGAATAGCCTATTTTAAAATGGATCATTTAAAAATGTTATTTATTGTCTGTTGATAAGGAGTTTGGGGGCTTCCCTCATGGTTCAGACAGTAAGGAATCTGCCTGCAATACAGGAGACCTGGGTTCAATCCCTGGGTTGGGAAGATCCCCTGGCAAAGGGAATGGCAACCCATTCTAGTAATCTTGCCTGGAGAATTCCACTGACAGAGGAGCCTGGCAGGTTACAGTCCATGGAGCTACAAAGAGTCAGACACAACTGAGCAACTGAACAATAACAAGAAGAAGAAGGAGTTTACCCTTAAAACATTTTTTTCTTTTGTAGGCAAAATATGTTTCAGTGTGTAGTTTGTTAGCATTTAAAAGCTTGAAATGCGTTGCCAATAATAACAGTAAGGATAACTGACATTTTTGAGAGCTAATTTTATACTAAACACTTTGCTAAGAGCTTCACATGTATTGGTCTTCAGTTTAGTTATTTTGGAGGCATGCATTTCTTTCATTAACACTGTAGAACTGCAGAAATGTGTTTATCATCAATTGAAGTATTCCAGTGAATTTTCCACATTCCTGAATAGATAAAAGATTACCAAAATATTAATAATTGTTGAAACTGGATAATACAATACCTAGAGTATCATTACACTATTCTACTTTTGGGTATGTATGAAATTTTCCATAGTAAAAAATGAAAACCACAAACTGAAACCCACAATACAATCCCATCACCCAAGATCATCCGTCCTGCTTATGTTCCTTTCTCTCCATCTCCTGCTCCACGTGACAGCTGACCACATGTGTGGATCCACATCTCTCAAGCAAGGGAGGGAAAGACCAGTGACACTTACCCTGGTCTGCCCACTACCCCCCGCCCCATCCTTCTTGATGGACTTAGGAAGTTTCTCTTCTCATTTTCCTCCCTGTCATACGGGTATGAATCTGTACCAAACGTCTGCTGTCTTTCTTTGGTGGCACATTCAGGACAGGGTACTTAGGGGACACCTGCTCTTTTCATCTGCCAGATTCCCCTCCTATCCATATTTGGGAAGAGCAACCCCCTTCCCTATGGTGAGCAAATTACTCCCCCAAGTTCTGGTGGGGCTGTTCCTCATAATATTCCACCCAGCCCTGGGCAGGCATGGGTATTTAGTCAGGAGCCGGACACATATATACTCTGTTGATGACCAAAATAATTGATCTATAGATGGACACATGACTTGAAGCACATCAGTTAGAATCTTTTCAATTTTATTTACAGATGGTAAAAGCAGGAAGGCCTCCCTTTCCCCCTCCCCTGGGTGTTAGCTGAGATGGTTGAAGTCTGGAGCTGTCCCTGGCCATGCTCTACCCCCACCAGCCTACAGAGGACGCTCATATGTAGTAGGAGAGAATACAATAAAAACTTTGGAAAAAAGCAGAAAAAGAGTAGGAGCAAAAGTGAGAATGAGTGTAATGATGACTGAACTCCAGGATC
The DNA here is from genome assembly GCF_019320065.1 of Cervus canadensis. Lineage (NCBI taxonomy): Eukaryota > Metazoa > Chordata > Mammalia > Artiodactyla > Cervidae > Cervus > Cervus canadensis. The sequence continues at coordinate 85,014,393 of NC_057392.1, forward strand.
CAGTCATTACTGCGGCCCTTATCCTTTCTCCTGGCTTAAGTTAGGAGTCAGCACAGTGCCTTTTGCCCTCAAGCTAGTTTGAGTTGGGATTTTTATCTAAAAGTCTTGATGAATACAGGGGGCAGAGCTGTGACAGCTACTGCTCTATATTTCAGGAATACTATCTATATTCCAGCTAAGACTTCAGCAACACCAGGTACATGGCAGGTGCTTCAGACATAAGTGTTGAAACTCAATAGGTCCTCCTTGATAATTGTTAAGCTCTTTGGTCATCCTCTTGATTTCTTGGTGCATTGATTAAAACAGAGACTATTCATCTCCTTCACTCTCTTGTTTCATGCCTATAACTTAAAGATTTGATTTGAGTCTCTCAAACACAGCTATTTTTGCAACTGAAAGCATGATTTTTTGCATAGCTAGAGAAAGCTATTTCCAACACAGATTTCTAGTTCAGTTTTCTAAGAACTCCTTAAGATTTGCAGCACAGCGGGCCCACCGCAAGGCACATCAATCATCTCCCGTTTATCGGGTACCTTTTACAGGATTTTCTGTGATCCTGGTGTCACACTGTGTATCAAGGCAGAGGTGATATGGAGGAGTCTGGCAGCTATTTAGAAGGGAGGCCAGGCAGTGCTGTGCCAGTATAATTAATGAGAGTCACTGCTCTGAAAGCCAGAGGAGGGTGGGGGTTGGGAAGGATGTCTTTCACCAGTCAATGGCATTTAAGAAAAATCGCTGCTTTCATAGCCCTTCTACTGCTGTGAGGAGGTTAAGTCAAAGGACTGCCGTAAAGGGCTTTCTGTAACTCCCTGCGAGGATGGAGGTCCCTGTGTATGGGGAAGCAGGGAGAATTCAACCCCAAATTTTTCAGCAAGGCTGATTTCAACCTTGAATGGAGCTCCCAGCAGGAGTTCCTTATGCTTGGAAGTCCTTACTAAAAGATTATAGCTTACATAACCAAGAGACCAGTCAAAAAAGGTACTTTATTACCATATAGGACTTAGGTTTTACCTGCCCAAAGAAGTGTTAACCTAGGTCCCATTTTCTCCAGTCCCCTTGTAACCAGTGAAGGAAGAATGGGGTGTTATTTGGTTTGTTTTCCTATGGACTGTTCGGTAACCATGGAAGGGTTTGTGTGACCTAGAGAGGCTGTTTACTACCCACTGTCTAATCCCTTTGTTATTGTTCTCCTTGATTGTCACAAGCAGGGAAAAATAGTTCTGTCCTGCTTCGAAAAACTTAGTGTAACAATCACATTTTCTTGGTTTTAGTTAGTAATTTTTCTCTGATTAATGGTGAAAGAAAGACTCAGAGGGAAAAGCTACATTAAAAGATTTATGGATATATACACTTAAGACCATGATGAAGTATGATTCACACCAACTTCAGAATGATTGCCTTTGAGGTGAAAGGGAGGGAGAAGGGCCACGAGATGGGGTTTTAGCTGTATCTGGAATGCTTTATTTAAAAAAAACGAAGGGATGAAGGAATGAGAGTATGATTTGGGTTGTTTGCCTTGTTTTTGGTAGGTTTGAAATATTGTATAATTTAAAAAAATGTAATGTTCTCAAAATTATGGTAATTGATTAAAACTATCAAAATAAAGAATGCATAGCAAACAAGTGCCCTTGTTATGAATATTTTTATGCATTTATTTCACCATTTGTCTTTTTCCTATCTGAAAAACTGCAGATGCCAACACAGGAGGTTGGGGGTGGGGGGCATGGATAACTTCTATGGTTGTGTGAGGGGTTGTCTTGGGTATCTTTCTCCCCCTTTCTTTTTCTTGGGGGAGGGTTCTTCCTAACCACCTGGGAGATTAACAGTCAAACAACTCTCCAAAAAGCAACCTAGGGCTGGAAGGAGTATCTGCTTAATTTCTTCTAAGCTGGGAATTTGCAGCTGGGCCAGAAAATTTGGGACAGTGTCTTTCTAAGGAGCCAAAGGACCTTCTACATCTTTTCCCAAACTGATTTCTTCCTGGTACTCCTGGCAGGAAGAAATCCAAGTAACTATTCAGGTGGCTTTTTCCTTTTTTCTGAGAGTCCAGGATCGCCTTCGGGGATAAAGTTTCTTCTTGCCCATGGTGCTTTGCTGTGACATTGTAATTGCCTCTGTTGAATTGAATAATACAAATGGGTTGTTTCTATGGTATCGGCTAAGTGGGATGAAAAGGTGAAACCCTAGATCTTGTGCTGGGAGGTCACGGTGCTACCACCCCCCACACTAACTGTCCGTCAAAACTGACCGGCAGCCAGGCCCCCTGTTCTCCGAGCTCTGACGCTCATTTGTAACTTCCTGAGCAAATTCACGCTTGACAAAGAAAATGACTTTAGTTTATGTTGTCACTAAGCCCAGAAAATCCCTGCCAACCCCCAGCTGCCAGCTTTTCTAGGACCTTCTTATTGGTGGAGAATTTTAAACTGAAGGTGAGCGAGAAGCCGCGTCTCCCAGTCCCTCCCAGCCAGGCTTTGAACTAACAATAGGGCAGGTTGAATGAAGGCTGATAAATGCAAATCCCGGAATGCCGACGCCGGATCACAACGCGGCTGCCTGGGTGCGCGGCTCCAGCAGCCGCCAGCGACCTAGTCACTCGCCACGTCGGAATGTTCAGTAGATTGCACCGTTTCAGCACCATTTGAGTGCCTACTGCTTCGCTCCGCAGGTCCGTGCTCTGATTCATCGCTCGTGGGCCGCTCGAGCCCCCCTGCCACTAAACTGATCTGACTGAAGAACTGGCACATTAACGCTTAGCAGAGGCACCTGGGGGAGGGGGCGGGGACGGGGAAATAAAAGTGGGTTTAACTACCCTCTCTGGCTCAGTTTCAGTTCCACTTTACCCAAAGCAGGTTTCCTTGGTTGTAACAGCATAAGAGATGCTATTTTCGTAGAATGGTAAAACACAAAAGCAAACATAAAACCAAAACAAAACAACAAGAGGGGAGATAAGATGAGCAGGTGGGAATTTTCCTTAAGATATACTTCTGGCACTTTTTACTTCGGGGCAAACTGCACATAGTCCCTGCTCCTTCCTTCCCAGCTTCACTTCGCCAGACTCCTTTACTGTCCCACCGCGGACGCTCTTGAGTATCTCAGCCCCGAACTGAGTTTCGAGGGGGTTTCCCTAGGTTTGGGACCCTTTGAAACTTGAGGGAGAAAACAAAACAACAACAACAAAAAGTTCATCTCCAGTGCTCCTGGCCGTTGCTTGCCGGGAAACCCGTCAAGGAGGTGTAAGCCCTGGGGTCCGGGCCCAGCGCTCGGACCCTCGCACCCAGCCTCTGGGTCCCCTGGCGGCGGCTCCAGCTCCAGTCCGCTCTCCGCGGCTCCAGTTCCTGATTTCCGCGGGAGCTGCGGGACTGGCAGGGAGGGGGCTCCGGAGTGAGTGTGAGGATTTGAATGAGAAAGCAGGTTGTGGCGGCGGCGACCCATTCTGTCCTTCCCTTCTCTGGGTTCTACAGGCTGGTCTGCAGAAGTGTCCTGGGGGGCTTTCCTGCTCCTCCACAGGGTTTTGGAGTTGGAGTCACAGGGACCAATAACTCATCAAGCCAGCACTTCGCAGGACTCAGAGGAATCCATCTCTCGAGCACTCAAAGTTGATCCGGTCAGTGCTCTGGGGGGAGTCGGGGTGGGGGACGAGAAAGGAGGAGAGGACTGGTCCTGCAGTCCAGGTGTGCAAGTGAGCAGGTGGCTCGAGCGCCCCTCTGCAGCTCCGGCCGGGACGCGCTCTTTAGGACAGTGTGAGGTGTGGTGCGCGTGGGGTCCCTCAAATGCCTGGCGGAGAACGGGACCACAGCTGGTCTTGGGGTCCCGTAATTTAGGAGGATGGGTGTGTGAGCCCGCTCCAGGATTTAACTCAGGTCTCCTGTGGTGGTGAGTGGGGGTTTATGCACGCTCACTGCAGGGTGCTTCACCTCTAGGCGGGACCCCTGCCTGACCCGCAGACGCCGCGAAGAGCAGGTCCGCTTTCCCAGCAAGGGGAGTGCGGTGTCCATTACATTTGGAGTCTCACGAGCTCTTCCTGCGCCCAGTGACCCCACTCGGGACCCTTTCAGAGAAGCCCGGGTGCTCTCAGCGCTGGGAGGATTTACTCCATCGCCTTTTCCTGGAATAAACCCGGGGCACCCGAGCGGCGCGGGGCAGGGCGGTGGAGGCTAGTCCCGGACACACAGCCGCGCGCTCTGCGCTTGCGCGGGGTTCCCATGGCGACGGCGCCGCGAGTCGGCAAAGCCACCCGACGTGCCCCAAGCCCTGCTCCCTGTTGAGCGTCTGCGGCGCTCTCTCCCGCCCCCCCAGACTTTTTCTTTGTTATTTGTAACTCGGAATAAGTTTATGATCTCATTTTGACGTTAGAAGTTCAGCATTAAAACAATAACCAGGTAAAATTTAAAAGACCCCCTCCCGCGTCCCAGGGCAATACCGCTTTGATCATAGACGGAAGAGATGAGAAATTGCTCATTGGGATGGTGTTTGAGATTCCCCCCACCCCCTTCTTTTAGCCCGTTAAAGTGGACCCGAATAAAATATTCTTACTAATTAAGCGGTTTAAAAAAATCGGTCAGGTGTTCTTGAGCGTTAAGGGGACAGACCTGTGCCGCTTTTCCGCAGGTGTAGAGGCGGGCATGTACAAACCAGCACCACCTGTGTCCTTTTAGCTTGTTTATCAGAACTAAAGGCGATCTGAAATGGACCAACGTAAAATGGCAATGAAAAGAAACAAAGGCTTTCCCAGAAGAAGTGATTGTTTTTCCACTTGCTCAGGCGTTTTGATCACTTCTGGGGTTAATCATCTGCAGGGAATGTTTCAAGAAACTTTGACACGAACCAATTAGATCCCTCAAGCTTTCTGTTGAGAGAGTCACCTTTTCTTAAAATTGAGTCTTGACAACTCCATTGTCCCTTAAGAGTTTCCCTTGTTTACGCATAGGTTAGCATTTGGCAAGGGTACGCATCTTAAGGGTTATGTAGAAGGAGTTGTAGCTTCTTGTAGTACACTTCTTCTTAAGTTACATCAGTATTTGGCAGCGTGATTGGTATACTTAGTTGCTATTAAATAAACATTGGTTAGAATTAACTGCTAATAAAAGTATGAAAATGGAATTACTCTTTCTGGGATAAAGTTCGGCGTAAAAAATACCGTAAGTGTAGTAATACATGAGCACTGTCTTGCTATATCCTATTTTTAAGTAATTTGCCTTCAAGAATAGCAAATGTTTATTAGTGGTAGTATTCAGACAATATCCTTCCACCATCAGCAAATGAAGTCAACCGTAATATGACTTTTCAAATGATTAACAAATAACAGGCTGTTAAAGTTCTCTTTCCCATCCCATTCATTATGAATGCCGAGACATTATGCAATCCATCTGGCTCAAACGTTTAGAAGTGTCCAATTAAGTTTTTTATCATTAAAAATATAAAAACTCTTAATTTTCAGGTTCAGATACTTTGTGACCCTATTTGGTGGCTTGTAACTGCCTCCAATTCCCTAATTCTCAGTGACATGTGTTTCTGCTGGTTCCAGGAGGTAAACTGCAGTTTTGCAGATCATGGGATAATGAGACTGGGAGTGCTTGGGGGAAGGCTGGGGAGAGGCCATAGGATGAGACAAAGGGAGGGAAGGTTGATGCGCAGAGCCAGGATTTATAGCTGCACCAGATTATTCATAAAAGCTGTTACAGTTATTGCTTCTGTTTGATACATTTCCCCACATCATCAACATCAATTAAACTTATTTTTAGAATCAGTCTTCTAAATAATTATAAAGACAGTTACAGAAATAGAATATGATAAAGGTGGTTTATATTAGGGTGCTATAATATACTGGGAAAACTCTTAAATCCTTCTTACTTAATTTACTCGTTTAGTGAACAGTATTTATTGAAAACCAATTGTATATAAGATATACAACAAAGTGATATATAAGATAAGTAAACCTAGATTTCTGTTCTCAGTGAACTAAGAATTGTGACTTCTGAAATAATTTTAATCCTGTTTCAGGTTTTCAGGGAAAAGATATTATCTGTGGCACTCTTAAGGAGAGGGCTTAAATAAGTGCCAAGCAATCAGACATCTAGATTCAGAAACAAAGGATTAAACTTTGATTAAAAAAATCCTGAACCTTGTTTTTGAGCATTTTAGATGAGTCATATATACAGTAAAAAACATTGTGTGCATCTATCTTTTTACATTTTTGTAATACAGTCTCAACCATAAAACCTGCAGTCTTGGCAAGTGCAGCTCATGAGTTTGGGAAGAAAAGAGAAACCCTGTAATTCTCAGGTTTCTTAGATGAAGATAAGGTGAGTGATTCACTAGTTCTTTGTTCTGGCTCTGTGTTTCATGACATAATAAACCTCCTGCAGCTCCCTTCTAAGAATAGTTCTGGTCTGCATGCTTGAAGGATCATGACTATTATTTGTCTGAGAAAAAAAAGATATAAAATTATGGTAGAAGGTTGAAAGGAACACAATAGGGCATGTGAACATTTTAACTTTTGAACTGGAATAATTTCTAGGCATTTTTCATGCATTTAGACTCCACTGAAATCCATTATAGTCATGACAAACCTCTGGCATAATAATAACCAAGGTTGACACACGTTTCCTCTGGTCACTTTGGGACACAGAAGATGAGGGAGACTGCAGCCTCCTTTTCTTCATCCTCATGAGTCTACTCAACATTATCAGCTCAGAGAAGCTTGCTGAAGAGCATCGCCGTTTGGTTATTGCTCTTTGTTTCAGAAAATCAGCTGTGAATTGTGGCCCAAGTGGTGCAGAACTCGTTTCCTTGAACAATGCCTCCTCAGCCTGGGAAGTGTGTTCTCTCTCCTCACTAGTAGGGGCTTATTCCAGGCTGGCTTTGCTCACAAGGAAAATCATTTAGACACAGTTCAGTGGACACTCACTCACATCTCTTTGATACCCGTGACCACTTTTGTTTAAGGAGAAATCCAGGACTGCTGTGGTAGGGTGTCCCGAATTAGAAGTGCATTTTAAGAAGCCGTGAAGAAGTTTACACAGCTTTGTGTTGTTATCCTCAGGGTTTCTGTCTTCTGTGCTTCAAAGTAAAAGAGGGCAGGATGGACACAGAAGGGGCAGCGAAGAAAACTTCTGTAGCAAAGTTAAAGTCTCATCAAGTTCTGCATTTTCGATGCGTTAAACCAAATGCTTGTGGCTTGTGATCTGTCATGTTACAGAGCAGAAAAATATGTCTACTGTGTTTATTGTAGGACTCAGGAAGCCAGAGCCCAAGGTTGCCAAAGGATTTCTTAAAATTCTACAGCTAATAAATGAAAAAACTGGGGTGAAAATGTTATGATTGCTAATGATGCTACTGTTTCTAGGAAATCTAGGGAGGGCAGATATGAAATCCTTTCTCTAGACTTCGGTGTTTGTAACCATATAAACTTGTTGTAGTTATAAAGTGGTCAAACACCAAGAGTGTTTTATGATTTAGTCTAATTTCGCTGAGTGGAATTGACAGTGGGCACCTTCTGATTTAAATATTTGGTTATAAGCAAGTGTATGTCATGAGAATGTGTATGGGTCATGTGCATAAATGAGAAAGAGATCTTTCTTAATATGTATTTTGGCCTGAAGAATTCTGCCATGATTAAGACAATGTAAGGGAGAGCAGCGTTTCTGATTATTATCCAGTCAATAGCTTAAGCAAGGAGCTCTGGGAGAAAAGGAGGAAATGAGCATTGATCTAGTCCAATCATGTGCCTGTGCATTTACTTTAGTTCAACTTTAAACTTCATAAAGAGATCCAGGAATTATTATCCCATACTACTTAATGAAGCAGTGAGACCTGGAGATTAGTTTCTTGCCCCAAATCTAAGTGAGTATGAAAGAGTCTTGGAATTAGAACCCAGGTCTGTCTGCCTCCATGGTCTGTCATGTCATGTTGTCATTCAGAAAAGCAAGGCCAAATTTATGAAAAATACTGAGTTTTCATTTCAAACTCAGCATGCCATCCAAAATACAGACATTTAGAAGTTTCTCTGATAAGCTTTCTGGTGAGTGGAGACGCTGCATTCCCTGTATGGAGTTTAGGAGGTTATAAATCCAGGTCTGGTTCCAGAAAAACATTCAAGGCTTTGTTTATAAACTGTGTTGGCTATTTGTTTAGAAGTGAGTGGTGTTTAGATTCTCTTGTGCAAATGCTTTTCCACATCAAAGTGGCCCACTTATCACTTTGAGATTGTTGTCAAATTATGCTGGGTCTAAGAGGACCCCGCATGATGTTAATGTGTGTTTTCTGGCATCCTGAGACTTAGATGTTGATTTTTATCTTGTGTAAGCTTTGCTCACTTATTTTTCTTGAAATAATGCCTTACTGATGGATGGAATCAGATGGCATGTTTCTGTAATGTTTTCAAATTGGAGACCTGAATCACCTCGGACAGTTGCTGAAAATTTCTAAACTTTGGCCAGAAGCTGGAGTTTTGATGCTTCTGAAACTACTCTGGCCATGGTGTTGAGACTATCCTGAGCTGGTTCAGATTTGCAGTATTCAAATTTGCAGTATTTGCAGAGGGTTTACCCAGGAAAAAACTGAGGCTCAGGGATGTCCACCTCAAACAGTTGGGAATTGAACCTTGACTTGCCAGCAGATGCCTGCCTGGTCTAGTGACCTAATTAGCACACCTCGCCTTAAACGCACCCCTTTCTCTCCTGGGCCTTCTTTTTCTCCCTGTATCTCTGGCTCTAGGGGAGAAGAAAAGGTTGAGGGTTTCAGAAGACTGGATGCCAGACTTCACTTTGGAATTCAGCCCAGCCTCGCTTCAGGCAATGCAAAGGACCCTGGGGGGTGTTCTGAGTTTCCCTCTGTTTCTCTGTGTCTTACCCTCCTAGCAGCCTCTTTTCTCTGTGGTTCCAGAATTTAGCAAGGGGCTTAAGAACCTGTCTAACCATTCAGGTGCCCATGCATTAGCTATTCTATTGCCACTGGAAGGCAGAAAGATCTAGTTTGGTGCTCTCACTTGTGAGTTACTGATTAACTGCTCTAAGGCAATCATGGTTTCTCTTTCATCTGCCTTCGCTTCCTTGTTGCTAGCCCACAAGAACCAAACATTTGAATTCAGCTTCCTACTTCCCTCTTCTCTCCCTCTTCAATTTGACTGAAGGAGCCACTGGATCTTGGAACAGGTCTCTGTGGAGCGCTAGAAGGACCTCTGGTGGGAACTTTGACCTATTTGTTTTTTCCAGGGGTCACAATCCTGGACCAGAAGTGAAGTGAGTGGATTTGCTGTTTGATTGCATGTAGTTTAGTTCTCTAGACTTCCTATTTCTTTTTGCCAAACAACTCTTTCTTAACTTTGAGTGATATGGGATTGAAAAGATTTTTTTAAAAAATGATTTCTTTTTTAAAAAAAGGAGTTAGGGTTATGAAAAGATCCTTTGATTTTTATTTCAATTCAAAGACTGTTGGTTCCAACCATTTGTGTAAAACAGAAAGAAAGGGAGGGATGGGAAAAGAAGGCTTTCTTCTATGCATATAGAATAGAATACCCCTGGAAGGGAACACTAGAAACTAATCATGTTGGTTGCTGGGAGACATACCAGAGGTAAACTCTTCACTGTATACCTTCTTATGCCCTTGGATTTTGAAACTTAATGAGTAAAATTAAAGTAGAAAAAAAAACAAACTTGGGTTTCAATATTAAAGAAACAAGTAACTATCTCCTGGGACTTAAGTGATAGAAGTAGGAAACTGGGAAGCAATTTTAAAGAAAAAAATTCTTTTTTTAGCTATCTTTTTAAGGCTCACCAGAGTTCACATTTAGTAATTTCTTTTGTATTTAGTAATTTTTAAAAGCAGTGTTTTTCAGCACTGGATTTCAATAATAGGGCTTGGGGAGGGTTTTTTTTTTAATTTAATTTTCATAGTTTTCTTCCCTCTCATAAAGCATCAGCTATTGGCTGCTCCCAGACTCAGTGGGCCAATGAGAATCTGTTCCATTCCCGAGTCACTAAACCTGTCTTCTGCTGGCAATGTGTTTATGGAATGAAGCCTAGAAAGCCCTCTTCCCAACCCACCCATCCCCCTGCCCTGTTTTTTTCCCCCATGGAGAAATCCCTGTAATGTGATTATTTTATTTTCCTAATCAGAGTCTAAATGCGAATGTTAGAGGAATCTTTTCTTCTCAAATTGAAAAGGGGGAAAAAAAGCTTATACAAGTGTTTTATTCTGAACCACAGCTTTTCTTTTTGAAATAGGTTGTGAATTGGAAGTAGTTTTCTGTTTACTGGATAAATCTTGAAAGTACAGTCTTGGAAGAGAGAGACCACAAAACTGTGTACCCACTTCTTTTTCACTCATCAAAAGAGAAGTGTGAAATGTATTATTTAGTGTCCAAGTTTCAATCAAAAGCAAAACACTCAAGTCAGGGTCAGTTCTCAACACTTTTGAAAATTCCTTGTTGAAAACTGAAGGTAATAAGACATCCTTTCCTCACAGAATTCTTATTACTCTGTTACTTTTGCTAGAAAAGAATAACTGAATAGATCGTACATTCTCATGTTTAAATTTTTTAAACCTAAAAGGGAATTTAGTGAAAATTCTCTAACCTCTGTCCTTCAGCCATCCAGTTATTTCTTTAATAGACCAATAGTTATTGGTTTCTTCTGTATTTTTAATATATATATATATATATATAAGCATATGGATGCATATAGATGCTTTTTGCCTTCTTTCAGAAATCAAATGGTAATGCACCATCCATATGAATCTGCTTTTTTTTTTTTTACTGTAATAATATATATTGTATGTCATTCCATATCAGCATATAGGGCTTCTTAATTTTTTTTCTTTTTACTTAATTTTAGTTATTTTTTGGCCACACCATATGACATGTGAGATCTTAGTTTCCCCAACCAGGGGTGGAACCCACACACCTGGTGTTGAGAGTGTGGAGTCTTAACCACTGGACCACCAGGGAAGTTCCCTTTTTATTAATAGCATACTTTAAAATGGCAGTTTTAGGGTCCCAGCAAAATTGAAGGGAAGGTATAGACTTTCCCATGTATTCCCTACCCCCACCCAGTGCATAGACTCCCCATTACCAACATCCCTACCAGAGCGGTTATGACTGATGAACCTACACTGAGACATCATAGTCATCTAGAGCACATGGTTTACATCATAGTTAACTCTTGGTGGTGTGCATTCTGTGGGTTTGGACACATCTGTAATGACCTGTATCCATCACTATGATATCATACACTGTGTTTTCACTGCCCTAAAAATGTCATGCTCTGCTTGTTCAGCTCTCTCTCACCCTTCAGCCCCTACCAATCACTGACCTTTTTCTTGTCTTGTTAGTTTTGCCTTTATCAGAATGTCCTATAGTTGGTATCACAGTATGTAACCTTTTCAGACTGGCCTTTTTCCTCTTAGTAATGTGAAAGGATTCCTCCAAGGCTTGACAGCTCATTTCTTTTTAGTGCCAAATAATATTCCACTGTCTACGTGTATCAGTTTGTCCATCCATCTATTGCAGAATATCTTGATTACTTCCAAGTTTTGGTAATTATAAATAAAGTTGCTCCACACACTTATGTGCAGGTTTTTGTGTGGACATAAGTTGTCAACTCCTTTGAGAGTTGACAATACCAAAGAGCACAATTGCTGGATTGTATGTAAGAATATGTTTTGTAAGAAACTCAAACTGTCTTCCAGGGTGGCTGTACCATTTTTCATTTCCACCAGCAGTGAAGGTGAACTCCTGTTGCTCCACGTGCTCACCAGCATTTGGTGTGTTAGCTGGATTTTGGCCATTCTCAAGGGGTATGGTGGCATCTCATTGTTTTAATTTGCATTTCCTGATGACATATGATGAAAAGAGCATGTTTTAATTTGCATTTCCTGATGACATATGATGAAAAGAGCATCCTTTCAAATGCTTCTTTGCCATCTCTCTGTCTTTGGTGAGGTGTCCAGGTTTCTGGTCCGTTTTTTAATTCCATTTTGTGTGTGTGTGTGTTTTAAGCATTCTGTGTATATTTTGAGTAAATCTTTTATTAAATGTCTTGCAAATATTCTCTCCCAGTCTGTGGCTTGTCTTCTAATTCGTTTGGCATTGTTTTAAATTTTAATGAAGTTCTGCTTATCAATTCTTTGTTTCGTGTATCATCCCTTGGGTGTTGTATCTAAAGAATCACCACCACGCCCAAGATCATATAGATTTTTTTCCCCTATGTTATCTATCTAGTTTTTGTGTTTGAAATTTAGGTTTGTGATTCATTTTGAGTTAATTTCTGTGAAGGGTATGGTTAAATTTATTTATTTATTTATTTTTTTGCATAGGGATGTTCAGTTGTTCCAGCACCATTTGTTGAAAATTGTTTCATGCTATTGCCTTTGTTTATTTGTAAAAGATCAGTTGATTTCCATTTATGTGGGTCTGTTTCTGGGCTATCTGTTCTGTTCCATTGATTTATTCATTTACTCTTTCTTCAATACCACCGTCCTGATTACTGTAGCTTTAGAGTAAGTCTTGAGTTGGATTGTTTCAGTCTTCCAACTTTGTTGAATATTGTGTTGGCTATTCTGGATTTCTTTTTAATGGCTACATATTTTCCAATGTATAGGTATATTAAATTTAACCAGATTAATGCACAATTAGGTTGTTTCTGAACTTTTGAAAACAGTGATGTAGTAAATAAGCCTGTATATACTCTGCATGCTCAAGTATGGCTGTAGAATATATTTTTGGAAGTGGGATTGCTAAACCAAAGGTATACACATTTGTAACTTTGACGAATAATGTCAAATCAACTTTGATGGAATTTATACAGTTTTTGTTCTTGTCAGAAATGTATCACGTGATGATTTTTCCACATGCTCACCAACAGTTTGTCATCACACTTTTTGATTTTTGCTAATCTGATAGGGAAAAAATTACCATCTTGTTATAGATAAAACTTGCTTTTCTCATATTCACTTATGGGTGACTTTGCAAATTTCCATTTTGAGCAGAGTCTCAGAGTAGAAAGTGTCACTTCATTCTCCCTATTATAGATGAAAAAAGTCAGTTTTGAAGAAGCAAATGAATAGGTTTCTGATCACTGCCTCATAGAGGAGCAGAGTCAGCACATTTACTTTTCTTAAATGATAAGCATTTAGTTGCTTTTCACACTTCCTTCCAAGCCTCAAAATTTCACTCCTCTCCCCAGGTCTGGGAGAGTTGATATCTTCGATATCTGAGAGCAGCTCCAGCCCTGGCAGGATGGTGTCAACAATAGGCTCGGCAGTGGCTCTGCTTGTTACCACTCCCTGGTTTGGAAGCTCACTTGAATTCCTTATTGTCGTTTGTGGCTGCACAGGTTCTTGTGTCCTAGCATTACTGAAGCAAAAAAGAAGAGGTGAGCGTTCAGACTTCGGTGGGTTCAGCTGCTGTTTGTTTGGACACTCAAGAGATCCCTGCTCTTCCCTGGATGAGACGCTGTAGGAATGATGGAGAATTCTGAGGGTGGCAGGGAACCAAGCCCTGGCTACAAGAACATTGTGCCTCACTCTGGTTCCCATGATTCTAGTGTGAACGTATTAGATATTCAAGGGAAGGAAACTATGCAGGAGAATATAATAGGAGAAGACATACAGGCCAGTGACAATCAGGAGTTAGTTGCTGTGTCTAAAACCTTGTTTGTACTAATTTAAGGAAAAAGCAGTTCAGTCATGTCCGACTCTTTGCGACCCCATGAATCGCAGCTCACCAGGCCTCCCTGTCTATCACCAGCTCCCAGAGTTTACTCTAACTCAGGTCCATCAAGTCGGTGATGCCATCCAACCATCTCATCCTCTGCCCCCAATCCCTCCCAGCATCAGGGTCTTTTCCAATGAGTCAACTCTTTGCAGGAGGTGGCCAAAGTATTGGAGTTTCAGCTTCAGCATCACCACACTATAAATTTCATTTGAGGGATTTGTAATAGTGTTTGGTTTTATTTCCCTATTTTGCCTTGTTAATGCTTTCTATGACACCTTTCTTCAGATGGCAACTTTGGACAAGCTGTTTATTAGTTAGATTTAAGGAATCAAATACTTATAAGCTTGACCAGGAAGTATGTTAGATGCATTTAACTTGGGCTAACTACATCGGCTTCAGATTTTTTCCTCAGAGCTTCTTAATAATTAAGAATTCAGCACATGAAAAACAATACTGAGTTTCCAAAATTTAAAACATTTGGCTAGATTTTTTGATGTTCTTTTGAGCTTGAAAATTTTTATAATCAAATTAGGTTTACTATCCCATCTTGTTCTTTACTGCTTTGAGGACCTTTAACCTTTCCTTTTACAATTTCTGATGTCCTAATATTTGCATTGATATAAGTTCTCTATTGAACATCTAGAAGGTTAACATCTCTGGCTTTAGAGAAATTAAACTCTAAGTCTTTACCCTTATTATCTTAGGCTAAAATCTTTGTAAAATTAGTCTTTATGATCACTGCTGTCCTATTGCTTAGTCACTAAGTCTTGTCTCTTTTGCAACCCCATGGACTGTAGCCCACTAGGTGCCTCTGTCCATGGGATTTTCTAGGCAAGAATACTGGAGTGGGTTGCCATTTCCTTCTCCAGGGGATCTTCCTCACCCAGGAATCAAATGGCGTCTCCTGAATTTTAGGCAGATTCTTTACCACTGAGCCACCAGGAGGGCCCTTTATGATCACTACTAGCCTTTTAAAGAGAGGTGAGGTCAATCTCAGGATTTAGATTCTGGATAAGTTATGTTTAAGCATCCTTGATGGTATGTTATTTTTGCTAGTATCGTTGTATGTACTTTGTTATATCACATTATATTTAAACAGCATATTAACAATGTTCATTAGTTATTTTTACTTTGATAACTGAGAGCAGTATTTGGGGCATTTACAGTGCCTTCCCACTAAACTACCCTTCCCACTCCCTTCCCTTCTCATATTTCCTCTTTTAAACCTACTGATCTTTTGACATCTAGCTCTATCCTCCCACCCTACAGGAACTCTTTCCTGACACCCTTGGTTTCTTTTCTTTGAACCATTACAGAATGCTTCATTGGCCAGGTATCACGTATTCTGCTTTTTTCTGTGTATGTTTTACTTAAATTTTTTTGGTTTATCTATCTATTATTCTCCCATCTCATCATTAGTTTCTTGATGACTGGGACATCTCTCCATCCCCTCAATATTTATAGCACCTTAGTATGGCTCAGAGCATACTTGTGGGCTATTTAATTCATAAATTGGTTTGACTGTAGCTTTTTGCACTTTAAGGGGTCCTGAACTCCTGTTTTTAAGCACAGATCAGGGGCCACTTCCCCTACTTACCCTGCTGTGTGATTGGGAAGGAAAGAAGGTATTAACTGGAGGTAATTAATTGCTCAATTAAAGGCAGATCGCTTGTTGGAGCTGCATGTATTTAATGCTGAGTGGAAGGGGTAGGGAAAGCAGGCAAAGATGCGAATCCAGTACATCCTCTGTGATAAGCTCTCTTTCTCACTGGTGGGTGGGCAAGTGGATAGGAGAAAGGATGAGATGAACTTGGGAAAGGTGGGAGATCTGCTCTTCTCCGGGGGTTGCCATTTCTGAGACTGAATTTTGGACATCCTTATATATGAAGGAATTAGGAGTAGAGCTATTCTGAAGTCCTTCTCTAGTTTTTAAAAAACTGTGGAAATCACTGGTTTAGAGATAACCAGTATAAATCAAGGTTTTTTTTTTTTTTCCCCAATGTTAGACCTGGACAGAAGTAGATGAAATTAGAATTGTGACCAAAAAAATGTTTGCTATTAGTGTGTCATCAGGAATAGTCTTCAAATATGATCAAAGGTATTAATATTGGGCTGGATTTTGAGACTGGCAGCCACTGAGAGTCGAAATCTAATTACCTAACAGTCATTCCTTTGGGTGTTTTTTTTTTTTTCTTTTAGTGTGGTTTTAATTTCCAGTCTGTACTTTGTATCTACTTTTAAAATTAAAGAATCTATTTTTAAAAAGATGAAAATATCTCAACCGTGACATGAGCATAGGAACTGTGAAGAAAGCTGAGCGCCAAAGAATCGATGCTTTTGAACTGTAGTGTTGGAGAAGACTCTTGAGAGTCCCTCGGAGAGCAAGGAGATCCAACCAGTCCATCCTAAAGGAGATCAGTCCTGGGTGTTCATTGGAAGGACTGATGCTGAAGCTGAAACTCCAATACTTGGCCACCTCATGCAAAGAGTTGACTCATTGGAAAAGACCCTGATGCTGGGAGGGATTGGGGGCAGGAGGAGAAGAGGATGACAGAGGATGAGATGGTTGAATGACATCACTGACTCGATGGGCATGGGTTTGAGTAAGCCCCGGGAGTTGGTGATAGACAGGGAGGCCTTGTGAGCTGCGATTCATGGGGTCGCAAAAAGTCGGACATGACTGAGTGACTGAACTGAACTGAACTGTACATTGAAAAGTCTGGATCCTATTACTGACTCTGCCATACCTAGTAGTGTATTCTCTTCCTTTCTCTTACTGCCTTTTTCTCTCTTCCTCTTCATTATTTATTGAGTAAAATTACATAGATCTTAAGAGTGTAATCGTTGAAGTTTTTATTTAGGCCACATACTAATGCTGTCACTTAACTGTGGGTAATTACCTAAGGGTAATTACTTCTCTGTGCTTCAGGTTCTCTATCTGTAAAATGGGGTAATAATTTTACCTAGCCCTTAGGATCACTGTAAAGATGAAAAAAATAATACTTGTGAAACATTTATCAATATATTTGGCTCATAGAAAGTGCTAAAAGTATCAGCAGATATTATTACAAAGTAGCAGGTCCTGAGCTAATATGCTTTTGGGTTAGATCAGGTTCTGATTCGGCTGTCAGACTTCAAGGTTCTGTGGCTTTGAATGTGAAATCTCCAGGGTTGAATTCTGTTTCTCACAATAGAATTCATCAATACTCCTGATGAAACAATTTGAAAATGTTGGGTACAATAGAAAGATTATTTTCTTAAGTGCAAGACTCTATAAGAAAGTAATGGCTATTCAGGCCAGATGCTAATTGGGGAGGGGTCTCCTGAGCACCGAAGCTGGCTTTTTGCCTTGAGGACAGTTGCCAAACCAGGTTAACTTGAACTTCTCCTTTCATGGCCTGAAGGCACAGGGGACAAGAGATAAAGGAAGATGTCTGGGAGGGACCCTTTGGTCTTAAACCTAGGACTTCAAGGGGCTTCTCACTCTTTGGAAAGATGAATGAGAATTAAAAAAAAATTATCTACCTTTTTTCTTTCTGGTCTTCCTGGATGGCTCAGTGATAAAGAATCCACCTGCCAATGCAGGAAACGTGGGTTCGATCCCTGGGTCAGGAAGATCCCCTGGAGAAGGAAATGGCAACACACTCCAGTGTTCTTGCCTGGGCAATCCCATGGACAGAGGAGCCTGGTGGGCTATATATAGTTCATGGGGTTGCAAAGAGCTGGACGTGACTTACTGACTAAACAACAAACCTTCTTTCTAACCCTATGTCTATAAGGAAAATCACTTATCAATAATCTTGGTTCTGAGCAGATCCTGATTATTTGGTCCTGAGAATTTGTGGTTCTGAGTCAGCTCTGAAACAGATTTGCATCCAGAATCACAATAACTAAGTGGTCAGAAAAACCTCAAGATGAAAACTTTTAAGGAATTCCTACACTGCAAGTGTCCCTGGTACTGAGGGACCAGTTTTTCCTTTCTTTTGGAGGAATCTATTTTTACCCTAAACTTCAAAGAATCCCCATCAATGAAATTAGAAGGAAAATAAGCATCTCATAGTTTGAAAAAAAAAAAAAAAGAAAAATCGCTTAACACAAGGTATGAGCTGAGAAACAGAAACTTTAAAGATTAACCAAGCTGATCTGAGAAAGGACCAAATAGAACTTGGGAAAAGAAAAGAGGAGACTTCCCTGGTGGCTCAGTGGTAAAGAATTTGCCTGCCAATGCAGGAGACACAGATTTGATCCCTGGTTCGGGAAGATTCCACATGCTGTGGGGCAACTAAACCTGTGTGCCCTAACTACTGAGCCTGTGCTATAGAGCAACTACTGAAGCCCATACACCCTAGAGCCCATGCTCCGCAGCAAGAGAAGTCCCAGCAGTGAGAAGCCTGCAAACCGCAGCTAGAGAATAGCCCTTGCTCGACGCAACACTACAACAAGCCTATGCAGCAGTGAAGACCCAGCACAGCCAAAAATAAATAAAATTATTAAAAAAAAAAAAGAAAGAACTCAGTGAATGGATTTAACAACAGATTAATCCAATCTGAACAGGGAAATTGTCAGCTGAATGATAGATCTGAAGATAATTTTCTAGTGGCAACAGAGAAGCAAAGCAAATGTAAATCCCAAAAGAAAGGTTCATCAATGTGGAAGATACAGAATTCAGACTCAAGGTAAGTTTAATTATAATTTCAGAAGCAGAAAGAAAATGAGGAGAGGCTACATTTTAAACAGGTAATGACTGAGTCTTCTCAAGGACTGGCAAAAAGCATCACTTGAACATATTCATGAAGTCATCTGAATTCCATTCAGGATAAGGAAAAAAAATCCACACAGAGATAAAATATAATTAAATTGCAGAACACAAAAGATAAAGAGAAGATATTAAGCAAGGTCAGAGAGAAGAGGCAGCTTATTTTTAAAGACATGACAAATTATCCTGACAGTGCGGCAATAGAAGCCAGAAGACCAGTAGAATATTAAATTTTATGCCCCATAGATATTAATTATCAGCCTAGTATTCAGTTTCCATTAAAGATATCTTTAAAAAGCAAAGACAAAGACTTTCAGACTTAAAAAAAGAAATCCCTAGGGTTCTAGCAGATCCTCACAAAAAGGATACATTTCAGGCAGAAGAAAATTATTACCAGATGGAAGGTTTCAGAAACAAGAAGTGAAGAACAAAGAAAAGGAAAATTTTAAGTAAAATACACATTGACTGTATGTAAGGCGATAATAATGTCTTTAGTGGAAGCTAGATAAAGGAAGTGACTTAAGTTGAAGAAACAAAAGGAGTCTTTCCAAAGTTTCTGTATAGTTTGGGAGGAGGTTAAAGATAGATTAAATTTTTATTTTGATAGATAAAGTGTACGTGTTAAAATTTCTAAGGCAACCACTAAACTTTAGTAAAAGAATGAATAACTTTCTAACTAAAGGGGAAATTGAAATGAGAAAACTATTAAACATGAAGGCAAGAAAGTTGAGAGAGAGAATAGGCAAGACAAGTAGCAAACACAAAATAAGATGTAGAAGTAAAATGAAATGTATTAGCAACTATAAAGAAATCAAAGATTGTTAGACTAGATGAAAATTTAGCTATTTGCTATTTATAAAAGATGTGTCTAAAACATGAGGATACAGAAAGGTAAATAGGTAATTATAAACTAAAAGATGGCAATTCTGACATCTGATGAAACAGACTATCAAAAAAGCATTTTTAGAGATAAAAGAATGTGATATTGGTTCAAAAGTTTGAACTCATCAGAAAAAACTTTTCTGCATCTTATAACGTGGTCTCAATGTATATTATGCATGTTATAGAAAAATTGAGAGAACTGCAATGGGAAACACATATATTCCCAGTGATATTGTAATGTACTTCATCAGTACTTGATAAAGAGGGGAAAGATCAGCTACCACATACAATATTTGAGCTATACAGTTACTAAGTTTGAGCTGATAGACATGTGAAGGCATTGCATCTCAAAACCACAGAATGCACATTTTCAAGCACATGAAGAACACTTATAAAAAGTGACCTCAAACTTGGTCATCAAGCAAGTCTTAACAGCGAGTGATGAATGATTTCATCCAGACCAGATCTGTGACCACAATGTAGTTAAATTAGATACTGATAATAAACAGTGACTATGAATAATTATAGGAATATGTTTCAAAATGACCCTTGGATCAAAGAATTTGCAGTGGAAATCAGAACCTATTTTTAACTGGATGATGACAAAAATATGATGGGTCAAGACGTGCGGTGGGGTAAGCAGCTAAAGCTTGTATAAATGTTAAAATTAGAAAAAAAGAAAGCCTGAAAATTAGCTAGACGTTGAAGAGTTAAAAAAGATGCAAAATAGAGAAAACAGATAGAAGGAAATAATTCCATTATTCAATGGAGAGGATCAAAAATGATACAATTCAGTTCTTGGTAAAAGCTAGTAATGTTGATTAACACCTGGTGAGATCAATTTCAAAAGGAAAAAGAGGCACAGTATTCCTAAGCAATATTAGGAGTGGAAAAGCAGATGTTGTAGATATTAAAAAATATTATGAACTACATGATGCTAAAACATTTGAAAGCTTAGAGGAAATGAATATATTTTTAGACAAATATAACTTACCAAAACTAGAAAAAATAGGCTGAATAGTTCTTAATTTTTAAATAAGCCATTCATTAAATATTTCTCCATAAAGTAAGGTATAGATTTAGATGGGTTTATGATCAAGTTCTACCAAGCACTCAAAGAAATAATTTCAAACTTGCATAAATCATTCCAGGGAATAGAAATGCATTTTTGAAGCTATGATAACCTCAACATAAAAATTTGTCAAGAACAAGAGAAGAAATGGAAATTATAGTACAAACTTACTTAGAAATATACATGTAACAATCATAAAACCTGAGCAGGCCAAATCCAGCAATGTGTTGAAAAGGTAATACATGGTAAACAATTTGGTTTTATCTTGGAATTGCAGGGTTGATCTAATATTGGAAAATTCATATTAACAGATTAATGAAGACTTCCCTGATGGCTCAGATGGTAAAGAATATGCCTGCAATGCAGGAGACACAGGGTTGATCCCTGAGTTGGGAATTTCCCCTGTAGAAGGGAATGGCTACCCACTCCAGTATTCTTGCCTTGAGAATTCCATGGACAGAGGAGCCTGTTGGGTTACAGTCCATGGGGTTGCAAAGAGTCGGACATGACACATGATATTAAGTAGATAGAAAATGTCTTAAAATGTTTCATATCAAATTATGCAAAAGTTCAGAAAATTGGAATAGAGGGAGTTTTCTTAACACAATAAAGAATATTTACAAATAACATATGGCAAACATTACACTTAATGGTAAAATATTAAATGTACTTTGTTACTTGTTAAGATCAAGATCCATTATTCTATGCAATATTGCTTTTGATGGCTTTATATCATACTGTATCCCATTTTTTTACATTGCATCATGAGCATTTTCCATGCTCCCTTACAAAGTTTTTTGCAAACAGAAGTGTTAATATCTATCCTATATTGATGCTACCCTAATAGCTGGCTATTTAGTGTTCTATGTTTTCTGCATCATGAAAAATGATGCAATGAATATTTTCTCATGTATACGTTTTTGTCTGTATTTTTAGTGACTTCTTTTTGATATATTTCCAGCAGCTGAATTCTTGAACCAAAAGGTATGAACTCTGTGAAGCACTGGATACATATTGTATACTTGAAACCAGTCCGTTCACATGAAGCATCCCATGTCTTTGGAGAGTGATCGTAGCTCACTGCTCAACTTAGCTCAGAGCATTTGCAGCTCCTCATTGCTTCAAAGAAAAGAAAACAGAGGGAGAACTTGGGGTTTAGTGATGTCCCTGTGAGCCTTATAAAATGAACAAAGTAGTCTTTTATTTCTTTCCCTGTGTGTACATAGCTGGGAGGGGGCTAGCTATGGAATTAGGCTGTTTGCAGAGCCCTGTAACAACCAGTGAGGCAGTGCTTGGAAACCCGTGGGAAGTGGGGGGAGGGTGCTTATGAGGGGGGAGGGGAGGACAGTGACAAGCCGTCTGTGGAGTGGGGCCCCCCTGAGCCAGGCGTCTGAGCTGTTTCAGAACCTGTTAGTCTAGGCCTGGCCAGGGGACGGGAGCTGTGGCCCCTCCCACCCCATCCCTGCACTATGTAATTCTTTTGATTTTTTTTTTGGGGGGGGTCTCAAAATTAGTGGAGAAACAAGAGAAGCAGAGCTGTCTCTGAAATCGTAGCTTTTAACTGGGCTGAGTTTGAATTCTCAACCTTTAGGGAGACCTTGGTGTAGAAATTCCCAGGAGTGTTGTGTCAGAGGCTATGAGGTGCAGGACGCAGTTTGGGGACCTTTTTCCTGCTGCCTTCCTGTTCCTCAGGGCTTCTCGTTCTATGAATATTGCTGTCAGAGCGGATTAATTATGTCTTTTGTCCCTCTGCAAGGCTTAAGGAGAAGGAAATCATTCCTCCATTTGAGTTAAAGGCTATACTAATGGGAATTAACTCCGTGGTTTCTCAGGGCTATTTTAATTTATAATTAAAGCTGTATGGCTGGGGATATTAGTGGGGGGCGGGGGGTGGGAGTTGCCGACAGCCCTTATTAAGTAGAATATTAAGTTTGGAAGCTCTGAGAGAGCATCTCACTCATCACCACCCCTGTTTTGTTCCATGGATGAGGCAGGCCAGGCACAGGGGAGTGAAGAGATTTACCTGACACTGTTTAGTCAGAGGATCAACTGGGTTGCAACCCTGGCCTCTTGACAGCCAGACATTTTTCCATTGTCTCTCATGTCTTACTACCTTTCACGGACTAGTTCCTCCTTTTCCAACAACAGGGTGTGTTTACACGTTTTAATTTCTGGCTGGAGCCTTCTTCCCTGTTGTTAGCAATTTGGAAAACACATGAGCCCCTCAGACAGTTTTTCACAATGATTTCTGGCTCAAAAATTTGGCCTTGGTGTTTCTGAACTTGGTCCAAGTAACTCACTCAGATTTCATTGCAAAGAAACCTTCCACTATTTGATTTTCAAAGGACTGATACTTGGCTCTGATCCCCTCCAATCTATACACTCAAAAGGCTCCTGGATGGAGGGACAAGGTAGGTATTTTGTTAGTAAGTCATGTTTCATCTAGTCATCTCCTCCCCTTCTCCTGGCTCTTCTCCTTCACTGGCTGGCCCATAGTAGAGTTGGATTGAATGGTGGAGGTGGGAAGAATTAATCTGATTAATCATGAGTAATACAACTCTAGACTCTTTCATAGCGGAGCAGAGGTCAGGGAGGAAACACGACTGGATACAGTGTAACCTTGGGATTAGGTCAGTGGCTTTGGGAGTCAGAAGACATGAATTTGCAACCTATTAAGCTCTTTGAACTCATGCTTATAATACATGACTGACAGGGCTGCCATAAAGATCATTTTTTAAAAGACAAGATATAAATGGAAATATTGTATAAACCATAAAATGATTTACAAATAATATATATATTTTTTCTTTTATAATACAATTTTATTTTAAATAATATATTTTTAGAAAGAAAGAATGTAAAGGAATGGGAGTAGAAGTGTTGGTTTTTATGGAAGAGGGATGCCAGAGGAGAATGGGCTGTGATGTATCAGTCACAGTAGATGAAGAAGTGGAGATAGTCAATATATAGTAGACAAATCCCTGTGCTTAAAATATAAGTATACATATAAACATAAATATATTCCCTTTCCCCAAAGTTCTCTTTGAACATCTCCTGTTCCTTCTTTTCCTTTGGCACAGTGTTAGAAATCTGTCTACCGTATATGAACTTGAATGGTTTGCTTTTTATTAAGCCATTCAGTGGCTTGAACATGTTTGTTGAGTTCCATAAAACTCATGTTAAAGCAGTAATATAGATTTGCCTCATATGTAAAAATAGCTAAGGAAATTCTAAAGAAAAGATTTCAGGGTTTGCTGTGCTTAAATACACTTCAAGGGGATTGGCGGAATCCTTTACTACTGGTGAAAAGAACTTGAATACAGCATATCCTTAGGGAAAGCCCAAGTAAATACGGAGTCATATTTTTGAAACGTAGAGGACCAGTTAAAAAAACTTGCCAAGGTCCCCGCCCCCTGCCTGTGAGTCAATTGTTAGAGGTGAAACCAGAATAGCGAGCTCATGACTGCCAGCCAGGTGTCTCTTGATACTTTGCTTTGCTGACATAGTTCATCAGTCAGAACTCTTTGGATGCAAGTGACAGAAAACCAATGTGGCTTAAATACAAGTAAACATAACATAGAAAGGAATGTACTGGCTCATTTACCTAAAAAGTACAGGAAGAGATCTGACTTCAGGTGTGCCTTAAATAATATCAGTAGGACCAAGTTTCTCTTCATTCCTCTTGGTTGGATCCCGTCTCATAGATTTCTTTTTTTTTTAACTCTTGTAGTGGCAAGGAGTTCTAGGTTTCCAGGCTTCACAACTTCATAGCCTCACAACTTAGAGTCCAGCAGAAAAGAAAGTTTCTCTTCTCCAACAGTTCAAACACAGCGTTGATCCCTGGGTTGGGAAGATCCCCTGGAGAAGGGAATGGCTACCTACTCTAGGATTCTTGCCTGGAAAATTATCACGGACAGAGGAGCCTGATGGGCTACAGTCCATGGGGTTGCAAAAGAGCTGGATATGACTGCGTGACTAACATTTACTTACTTTCTTGGTGGTGCTCTGCTTTCGTAGTTTCATGTCTGGCCTGTAGTTTGACACTGGCAACTTTGGTCATGTACCTATACAGAAAAATGGCAAAAATAAAAGTATTAACAGAATGATTATAAAAGTTACTAATCACTTATAAAATGAATTTAGGAACAATAAACTGTGGAAAATTCTTCAAGAGATGGGAATACCAGACCACCTGACCTGCCTCTTGAGAAATCTGTTTGCAGGTCAGGAAGCAACAGTTAGAACTGGACATGGAACAACAGACTGGTTCCAAATAGGAAAAGGAGAACGTCAAGACTGTATATTGTCACCCTGCTTATTTAACTTATATGCAGAGTACATCATGAGAAACGCTGGGCTGGAGTAAGCACAAGCTGGAATCAAGATTGCCGAGAGAAATATCAATAACCTCAGATATGCAGATGACACCACCCTTATGGCAGAAAGTGAGGAAGAACTAAAGAGCTTCTTGATGAAAGTGAAAGAGGAGAGTGAAAAAGTTGGCTTAAAGGTCAACATTCAGAAAACTGAGATCATGGCATCCAGTCCCATCACTTCATGGGAAATAAATGGGGAAACAGTGGAAACAGTGTCAGACTTTATTTTTTGGGAGGGGGAGCTCCAAAATCACTGCAGATGGTGATTGCAGCCATGAAATTAAAAGATGCTTACTCCTTGGAAGAAAAGTTATGACCAACCGAGACAGCATGTTAAAAAGCAGAGATATTACTTTGTCAACAAAGGTCTGTCTAGTCAAGGCTATGGTTTTCCCAGTAGTCTTGTATGGATGTGAGAGTTGGACTGTGAAGAAAGCTGAGCACTGAAGAATTGATGCTTTTGAACTGTGGTGTTGGAGAAGACTCTTGAGAGTCCCTTGGACTGCAAGGAGATCAAATCAGTCCATCCTAAAGGAAATCAGTCCTGGGTGTTCATTGGAAGGTCTGATGCTGAAGCTGAAACTCCAGTACTTTGGCCACTTGATGCGAAGAGCTGACTCATTTGAAAAGACCCTGATGCTGGGAAAGATTGATGAGAAGGGGACGACAGAGGATGAGATGGTTGGATGGCATCACCGACTCAATGGAAATGAGTTTGGGTGAACTCTGGGAGTTGGTGATGGACAGGGAGGCCTGACGTGCTGCTGTTCATGGGGTCACAAAGAGTCAGACATGACTGAGCTACTGAAATGAACTGAACATGAATCCTGTCTGCATGCTTACTTGACTTCTTTTATTTCTTGTTGCTGCTTTAGAGTTTTTGGAGTTGTGAGATTTTGAGTAGAGTTGATTACAATTTCTTGTTCAAATCACATATGTAATTCTGTAGAAGTATGTTCATTTATATGGCTAAAATGTCACAATATATTATTAGTAAGTTATCAAGTGAAAAAAAAAGGCTTCAAAAAATAGAATTTAGTTTTTGTTTAAAAAAAGAAATAAGGACCACAGCATCCATGGCAATTGTCTTTGGCTGATAAGTGATACCACTATGTAAGTTCTTTTTTGGTTTTTCTACTTGCTTCGAGCACTAAAAATGGATAAACATAAATTGTTAAAGATAAATACACACGTATAAACATTTTCTGTGACTTTCCCATCCACTAAAAAAAATTCAGATTAATCGTGTTTCAAAGGCAGAATTTGAAACTAGTTTTAATAAGTCAGTTCTTTATGTGATATTCCTTAGCCACCGTCAATTAATTATTAATTCTTTAATAAGGATTGGAGATTTAAATGTTCTTAGAGTTCCAAATATAACATATATTAAATAGCAAATATTAAATCAATGAAAGTGTATTTTAGTAGCTATTTTCACCCATTATGTTCACACAGATGGGGTCACAAAACGCTCAAAAGACTCCTGCTTTGGGCCTGCTGAGCCTGGAGTTCCTGCTAGCTTTCTTGAGTAGCTCGCAGTGCCGTCTTGCAAGTTACACCTGCTCTCCTTCTGGCCACACTGTATGAGCTTTGGCTGAGCTGGTTTCTGAGGTCCCTTTCAGCCACTTCTTCCTCAGTGAGCACCCGGCCCCTGGCTCAGCTAGTTCTGGTGTGGCTGAGGTTGGCTTTGTTGCATGGCGGTTGCTCCCCCCGCCTCTGCCCCGCTGACTCGGTTCATCACCTCCAGCTCCACTCCCTCTCCGTGTTGAAATCAGCTGCTCTGACTCTGGAAGCCAGAGCGGGCAGCCCCTCCCTTCAGTCTCGGGCTGGAGGGAATTCAGGAAGCGGGTGTGTGACAAGGTGTCACTCGCGTTTACCAAGGGCCTGTGGTGTGTGCGCAGCTCAGGGGCAGCTTCCTGGCTGCTCCTCAGCAGCACACAGATGCCAGGGGAGCTAAGACATGCCAGTAATTAGCCAAAATAGGGGACACGCAGCCTGGAGACCATAGTGGTCAATTACTTATCTTTGTGTTCTAGTTTAATCATTTAAACCGAGTCCTCTCCTCTTAAAAACACCTACCCAGCAGAGCTCGTCATCCAAACATACAACCTGAAGTCCCTTTGTTACTCACCCTAGCAGCAGAAATGAGTCACTTACTCCAAGGTCCTCATCTCTCCCTTCATCTGATTAGAAGGAAGGGCCAAATGAGGGCCAGATATGAGTGTGTATGTTTTAACTGTGTACAAATGCACTTTTTTTTTTTTCATCTTTCCATCCCACTAATCTGACTTGGATTAAAAGTGAACAGAGAGAGCAAAATAAAGAATGAAATAGAGAATAAAAGAATAAATAAAAGAATAAAATAAAAATAAGGACTGAAAAACCAAATCATAAGATCAAGTTAGTAAGGAAAAATTAGCATGAATACAGAGCTCTCCTTAATTCTGGATAACCTAAAATATTTCTAGTATAAATCATGAATATACTTTTGTAGGAAATAGTTACTACTGGTATTACTGAAAATTATTTCTAGTTTGTAAAAAAAGGTATTCTTACTAAAAACATAAAGCGTACATGTATGCAAAATTGAGTACGTGGATGTATATAGAAATGAATATGTTGTGCTTAGTTGCTCGGTCGTGTCCAAAACTTTGTGACCCCGTGAACCATGTCACGCCAGGCTCCTCTGTCCATGGGGATTCTCCAGGTAAGAATACTGCAGTGGGTTGCCATGCCCTCCTCCAGGGGACCTTCCCAACTCAGGGATCAAATCCAGGTGACCCTCATAGCAGGCGGACTCTTTACCATCTGAGCCACCAGGGAAGCCCAGAAATGAATATATTGTATAAATAAGTAAATGCATAAAAAGACTAGAATGATGCACACCAAGCCAAAGTTATCATTCCAGGAAACGGACATGAAATGAGGCAAGTGGGGATTATTTTTGATGTATTTCAGTATTGAGTTTTTTTTTTTTAATTGGTGAGCTTATCTAACTATATTACTAGAATATTTTAAAAAAATCTTTGTAGTACGGGGTATTGGGTGGGGAGAGGGCAGGGAGGGTTGCCTCCATAATCGTTTGTTTTCTGACCTATTTTACAGTTGTTTGCATGGGTGATTTTATCTTGGTGGGGTGGGACTCATCTTCAGCCTGAGGGAGTGGAAGAAGCAGCCAGGTGTAGCCAAGTGTCCACATGCTTAGTCCCTTAGTTCTGCCCGGCTTTTTGTGACCCTTTGGACTGTAGCCCGCCAGACTCCTCTGTCCATGGGATTTTTCAGTCAAGAATACTGAAGTGGGTTGCCATTTTCCTCCTCCAGGGGATCTTCCCAACCCAGGAATCGAACTCTTGTCTCCTATGACTCCTGCATTACAGGCAGATTCTTTACCCACTGAGCCTTTGCAGAAGTCAGGTGGGGGTGGGGTAAGAGGAAGTGGGGAGTTAGGCCTGGAGTCAGAGAAAAGGGAGGTGAGGTTGTGGTTAGGGAAGGGAGGAAGAATGAACATCAAGGAGCCAAGGAGAAGCGCTGGCAAGAGCTTTAGGAACCTCTCCTAGTTGTGGTTCCATTAATGAATAGGCACATCTCTGGTCATTTATTTTCATCTGCACTTACTGACTGCCTTTAAGTCTAGATTGCTTTAATAGGACCGATGACAAATTGTTTCCCACCTGTGGGTTTTCTTCCTGCCAGCCTTGCGTGGTTTTCCCTGGCTTTATTTTGTGATCAGAAAAGGAGTTGGAATTCTGAAAAGTTGCTTTAGCCAAATGCTGGGAACAAAGAGAACCTTGTTATGCACATCAGCTTTTGGAGGGGTTTAATTTATCAGCTCGGATCTCTGCCTTTCAAGTCCTTGCTCTGGTTAGCACTGTGTTTCTCTGTCCATGGAGGGGCAAACCTTCTGGAGAAGCCAGACCCACTGCTTGTGCACCCGGCTCTGATTACACAAGTAAGCTCAGTCTGGTCAGAGGCAGGCCCTCGTGGTCCTAAGTGGCATCCATAGAGAGTCCAGAAGAGGAGACAAGCTTTGTTACTATGTTTGCTTGACCCCCGGCTACATGGACACGTTATGGTTTCTAAGATCTCCATGGACGGATCATAAATGTAGTCCTCTGGCATGGTGTTGACTTAAAAAGTCAGGAACTGGGAATGACAGTCACCCTTCTGTTATCACCTCCCCTCCTGCAGTTGAGCTTTCCTGAAAAGCGACCAGCATGGGCTGGCTTGAGTCCTGGCTGAGTGGGCGAGCCCTGGAGCACAGAATCCAGTCTTGAAACTTGTTCCCTGATAGTGGATTGGTTTTCCCCCAGGACGGCGGTAACTTTGAGCCCTGTACGGCGCTATTAGAAAAAGCTCCAGTGGTGGTGTGTTAAAGGACCTTCTCCTGGGTGGGAAAACTTTGGGGGAATTTCTTGGGGCCTGGGGGGTACCGGCTACCCGTGTGGAGGAGGTGGGAGCGCTGTGTGCTGTCCGCGAATGCCTGGGGCCTGAAAGCATCAGGCGGCCAGTGTGGGCATGTGGCTGCCGCTTTCTTCACTTTTTGTCTCATTCTGTTTCCCTTGACAGGGCAATTTGGTTTTGATGCTGTGCCAGCAATCTCCTGACAATGAGTTACTGGAACTTGGAGAAAAGGAACTGTGTGCAGTATCGCAGGCATTTTCTGGTGGACAACAGTCCGTTTCATGGTGAGTTGCCTTTTCTACGCCTGTAGTTGGATCTTTTGTTTCTGACAGCACTTTTATTCCAGCACTCCGGATGCAAATGTGGTATAATTATTGGGTTGAACCAAGAGCTTGAGTTAACTTGCTGATGAAAAAATTACCCAAGAAGCCCCACAGGACTCCTTGCCCACAATTGGAATTGGCATGCCTCACCGCAACAACCGCAACCGCATCATCACTTTCTACCTTGAAAGTTAGTTTGTGTCAGGGCTTTTCCTCCTCTTCTGTGCTGTCAACTCCAGTCATATTCCTTCCTTTCTGATGTTTGAAATTTGAGGGGCTGGACGCACAGGTAGTATTCAGTTAATATTGGTGGATCATCAATCAGGGCTTATAACCAGCCTGGTGTGTGCGTTCTATCAGGCACCGTACAGAACGGAGCAGGTCACGGCACGTAACCGGGACAGGGTGAACGAGTGTGGCTGTAAATCAGAATGGTCGACACTAGTCATTTTCATGTAACAGGGCGGACAAGTGTGGCTGTAAATCAGAATGGTCGACATTAGTCATTTTCATGACAAACTAAGATGAATTGCTGTTACCCTGCTGATAGACAGTTAGGGGTAAGCTCTGTCAATCCTAATATCAGGATGCCCTTGGGTGAAATTGACTCAAGAGTTGAGACGCGTGTGTTGGCAGGATTTTGGGAGTGATCTCCATCAAGAGCTAGTGGAACTGTATCGAGAAGAGATATTTCATGAGGAGTGGAGTGCTGCCGAGCAGAAGCCTTAACCTAAGCTGCCTTCCCCTCTGTCAGTTTGGTTTTTCTTCCTCAAGTTAGTGCAGACATAGTATTTTTTTATTGTTTTAAATTAACTTTAAGATAAACTTTACTTTGGCAAAGCATGCTTTGCCATTTTTTTTCACGTTCATTATACCACCTTGCTATGGAACTTTGCTAGATAGAGGATGCCTTCATTTACAGGTCAAGAAAAGGAGGAAGAGAGGAAAAGACCAGCCCAAGTTGGCATAACCAGTTATTAGCAAAGTCAGATCTAATATTTTAGCCTCTACCGTTCCAGGCTGAGTCTCTCTCAGCATTGTATCGGTGAAGACCTCTTAGCAAAGGAGATGAAAATATTGTGACTTAACACCTTGGCACTGAGTTCCGCTTTGTTTTCCTGTGAGCCTCATCTAAGGACCCTGTTCCTAGCATCATCTCTATACAGTGTTTGCTGTTAAAAATTTACAAATTTGTTTGCTGTTACAAAGTGTGGTATTTTCTGTTACAAGTTTACTTGTAATAATAATAAAAAATGATAATCAAGGAAACACAGGAGTTAGAAAAATTGCATTCTTTTTCCAAGTTTTGTGCGAGTTTTGAAAAAGTTCAGGTTTTATTCATTCGTTATCTTAGAATACCTTTGTTCAGACATCTAAAGGCTCTAACAACCTAAAAATAATTTTCTGTGTATTTTTATAGTTGTGTTACCACTTAGTGAATTACTGTATTGTTGGTAGTTATGCTGATGGCTTGAGAAACACGGTCCTACCAAATCCTTTTAACACCTTTGCCATAGTTATTATTCATCCCATTTTATGGATGGGGAAAGAGGTTTGCGGACGTTGCAAAATGGTGATCTAAAATCAAACTCATATCTGCTTAACTCCAGAACCCCACTGTTTTCTTCCAGGCTCCATCTCCATTTTAATAGAGCAATTAACATTCTGAGAGGTTGGAGTTCTATTCAGCAGTGTTTGCTCGGCTATTAACTAACCATATCTGATCTTGACCAAGTTATATAGTCCTTCAGATCTCAGTTTTCTCCTCTGTGAAATGAGTGTGCCGTTCTCCATAATTTTTTAGGTTCTTTGCAGTTCTGGTCTCTGAGATTCCATTGAAGTATTTCTGAGGATGACATGTGTGTGTGTTCCGTGAGCCGTCTTGTCTCTAAACGTGAGATACACAAGGGGGCAGCAGAATACTTAAAATATAAGTTGGTTCCTTCTTACATTGAAAAATTACTCTTTTGAGAGGATTTAGAGATAGCAAATCTTCTCAAGATTAAAAGGATTAAAACCAATTAGAATTATGATTCTCTTCATTTGTAATAAAGCAGTAACCTTAAGTATTTCTGAGAGTATAAAATATCATTTTGGATCTCTGTGCCAAAGGCACATTCAGGAAGGAATGATGCTTCTGCTCTTGCGCTGTGTTTACCTCTGCAGAAAAGTAACGCCTGTGAAGACAGGGGTTTCTTTAACTGAAGGGAGAATTGTGAGGCTTCTTAGTGTATTTTAAGCCAAGGGAGCACTAGTGATATCATTTTTATAGAGAACGTCTAAACATTTCTGAGAAAAGATAGGGGACGGGACGTGTTGAGTTAGAAAGGTCAGATTTCTTTTAGAGGAGCTTCTCCAGGTCTGCTGGTAACTCTCCTTACATAAGCAAGGCAAACAAAAAGAAACAAAACCCCATTCATTATAAACAGAAAAGAACCATTTCCTCTGCAAGATAAGAAACTTTTAGAATATGCATACTTAAGTAGTATTCCCAGGAGAAAAGAGCCAGGTTAAAATGAGGACTAGGTGGGCTGCTCTGGTAGCTCAGTGATAAAGACTCCACCTTGAATGACGGAGATCTGGGTTGGGAAGACCTCCTGGAGGAGGGCATGGCAACCCACTCCAGTATTTTTGCTGGGAAAGTCCCAGGGACAGAGAAGCCTGGCAGGCTATTGTTCATGGGGTCGCAAAGAGTGGGACATGACTAAAGCCACTCAGTTCAGTAGTTCAGGCATGTCCAACTCTTTGCGACCCCATGAACAAGGCTTCCCTGTCCATCACCAACTCCTGGAACTTACTCAAACTCATATCCATCCAGTTAGTGATGCCATCCAACCATGTCATCCTCTGTTGTCCCCTTCTCCTCCTGCCCTCAATCTCTAGCATCAGGGTCTTTTCCAGTGAGTCAGTTCTTCGCATCAGGTGGCCCAAGTATTGGAGTTTTAGCTTCAGCATCAGGCCTTCCAATGAATATTTAGGACTGATTTCCTTTAGGATTGACTGGTTGGATCTCCTTTCAGTCCAAGGGATTCTCAAGAGTCTTCTCCAACACCACAGTTCAAAAACATCAGTTGTTTGGCACTTAGCTTTCTTTATGGTTCAACTCTCACATCCATAAATGACTACTGGAAAAACCATAGCCTTGACTAGACGGACCTTTGTCGGTAAAGTAATGTCTCTGCTTTTTCATATGCTGTCTAGGTTTGTCATAGCTTTTCTTCCAAGGAGCAAGTGTCTTTTAATTTCATGGCTGCAGTCACCATCTGCAGTGATTTTGGAGCCCAAGAAAATAAAGTCTCTCACTGTTTCCATTGTTTTCCCATCTATTTGCCATCAAATGATGGGACTGGATGCCATCATCTTCATTGTTTGAATGTTGAATTTAAGCCAGCTTTTTCACTCTCCTCTTTTCACTTTCATCAAGAGGCTTTTTAGTTTCTCTTCACTTTCTGCCATAAGGGTGGTGTCATCTGCATATCTGAGGTTATTGATATTTCTCCCAACAATCTTGATTCCAACTTGAGTTTCATCTAGCCTAGCATTTTGCATGATGTACTCTGCATATCAGTTAATAAGCAGGGTGACAATATACAGCCTTGACGTACTCCTTTCCCAATTTGGAACCAGTCCATTGTTCCATGTCTGGTTCTAACTGTTGCTTCTTGACCTGCATACAGATTTCTCGGGAGGCAGATAAGGTGGTCTGGTATTCCCATCTCTTTAAGAATTTTCCACAGTTTGTTGTGATCCACACAGTCAAAGGCTTTGGCATAGTCAATAAAACAGAAGTAGATGTTTTTCTGGAGTTCTCTAAAGCCACTGAGCGCCTGCAAGCTCTCACATAGCTTACGGGTGGGTTATAGAAGTCAATAAAAGTAAAAATAAAAATGTAACATTTGTATACTGTTTCACAGTTCATAAAGTGCATTCAGAGCCTCCTTTTCTGAATATAGAGGAGGTGAGTTCTCATTGGAAACAATGCAGAAAATTACCCACAATCCCACAAACCAAAGAGTAACACTAACCTTCAGTTTCTGTCCAGTCTTTTATCTTTTCTCATTTTTGCAACAGTCCTGACCTAGGAATAGAATATTTTGAACAGGTAGGAAATGGAGGGTGCTGGCTAACAGTAATGAGCTGGTTGAATTGACTTAATTCTGTGTCACTGAGGAGAAGACCTCTGGTAGGAATCATGATGAGGTTTTTTTTTTTTTTATTTTAATTTCCCAATTGTCTGTCCTTTGCCCCGATTTTTAGTGAGTCTGTTGAATCCAAAGGGATTATAAGCCTATCAAAGAAGCCAATTGCTAGAGGCTTTTTCTAGTTGGACTTTGTTTCTAATTTGTTTGATATAGAGAAAAAACTTGGGCAAAGAATAATTTGTGCAGTATGAACCTTGCTTTAATGGCTTATATTTTTGTAAATTGTTCTCATTTGAAAATGACCTGTATTCTCAGCTCTTTCTCTTGGCTGTCATGAATTGCTTCATTTTTTTCTGACTTAGGACACAGATTCTTAAACCAATTGTCAGTATATTTGCTGTTTAACATATATAATTTCTAATGTACATAAACTTTTTCAAACATTTGAGTTTCTCCAAGTCACCTTGGAGGTGACTTAATATTTATTTCTAGCACTGCGTGTTATAATTGTGATATTGGAAAAGCGACCTAAGTAAGATTCTTATTTGACTGTAAAATTTGTAGTTACCTTTGCGCTGGCAAAAAGCAGCATGTCCCTTTGGGGGGAGGTGGTTGGGGGTTGGGTTGTGTGTGTGTGTGTGTGTTCCTAAGTCCTTCCTGACCACAGGCAGACCAGTAGCAAGGACTGACAGGTTTTTAGGACAAATGTCATTTATTCACAGAAGAAGAGTGGAGAGGTTTACCTCACTGGAATTCCATACTGTCAGATCCTGCCTGGTAAATATGCAAGGAGAATGAAGTTGTATAGAAGTGAATTAGGGTTCTCATTAATTTAGGCCAGTTTATTAGCAAGTTATGACTTAAGTAGCCTGCCTGCTTTAGGGGTTTTGGGCGTTATTACCTACTATTATTTTTTTTTAATAGAGTATCATTACTTTACTGAATCAAAGCCTAGCTTTTCCAGCCAATGGCTGTATAAACATCCTCTTCTGGGTCCAGAAAAATACCAGTGCATAGAGAATACCTACTAATGTAATGATAGTCAAGATATTGTGGGCATCATCAAGATCAAAAGTATCATTTCTTGGAGAGGAACACTACATGGAAAAAATTTCAAAGACAAATTGAGACAAAGAGTTAAAAAAAAAAAAGGCCTTAAAGGAGAGAATGTATAATATATATAAGTGTTGTAAATTTAATAGAACTAATTTTGGAAGCAGCTTTGCCCAGTGGATTCCCCTTTAGCTCCATACTCAGGCAGAGAGCACAGAGGACAGGTCTGTGATGTTAAGGGCATCTTGCAAATAGCCAGAGGCAGTGACGGCCAGCAGAGAGAGCGAG
Source organism: Cervus canadensis (assembly GCF_019320065.1). NCBI lineage: Eukaryota > Metazoa > Chordata > Mammalia > Artiodactyla > Cervidae > Cervus > Cervus canadensis. The sequence continues at coordinate 85,049,397 of NC_057392.1, forward strand.
GCCTCTTGCCGGGGTCACCTCCAACTGGGTTGCTGCAAACTTTGTGCTTTGGACCAAGTTTCCATGTCAGCAAATGCTGCTATTTAGGACAGATGACCTCTAAACTTCTCCCTAAGTGTTAAAATGTCAAGAAATGCTTGTTTCCCCACCTCCCCTCCTCAGGCCACTTTTAAATAGAGGCTGTTTGAGGAATTTGCTATGAATTAACTGACCATCATCGACTCAATAGACATGAGTTTGAGCGAGCTCCACGAGATGATGAGGGGCAGGGAAACCTGGCGTTCTGCAGTCCATCGGGTTGCAAAGAGTTGAACAAAAACAGCAAAGCAACCAAACTGGTCTATGTGCTTATTCCTCACTTGGGACAAGTCAGGGTTCGCCATTCGGGCCTTAGCAAAAGGAGACACTGGTATGTAGTTAGACATAAACTTTATTGTGAGCTGGTGAGGCAGGCTTACTCGATAACCTTTTGGTTATGTGATGGTCTTCCTTCATCTCTTGGAGACAGAGAAAATTCTCAAAGCCTCAGCGAAATGCTTTTTATATCAAAATTCAAAATTCATTATCTTTATTCCTCTTCCCCCCCCCCTTTTTTTCTTTCTTCATGATGGGCATTCCATTTATAACTTATTTATTGAGCATTCTCAATTTACTGTAGCATATACACAAAGTTGTTTTATTTTTCACCAATTACTAAAAGATAAAACAGCTTTCCTGGTGGCTCAGATGGTAAAGAACCTGCCTGCAATGCAGGAGACCTGGGTTTGATCCCTGGGTTGGGAAGATCTCCTGGAGAAGGAAGTGACAACCCACTCCAGTATTCTTGCCTGGGAAATCCCATGGACGGAGGAGCCTGAAGCGTTACTGACCATGAAATCACAACGAGTTGGACACAACTAAGCGACTAACACTAACATATACAAAACTGTTTTATTTTTCACTTTGAAAAATAATCTTTGCAACATCTTGGGCAAATTCTATTAATACTTTTTGGCTACTTTTGGTTATTGAGGTGTTGTGTGCTCATGCATGCTCAGTTGCTCCTGACTCTTTGTGACCCTATAGACTGTAGCCTGCCAGGCTCCTCTGCCCATGAAATTCTCCAGGCAAGAATACTGGAGTGGGTTCCATTTCCTACTCCAGGGGATCTTTCCGACCCAGGGATTGAACCCAAGGCTCCTGTATCTCCTGCATTGGCAGGTGGGTTCTTTACCACTGTGCCACCTGGGAAGCCTACTTGAGGGTCTAGTCCAGTTTGAAATACTAAAGTCAAACTCATTTAAATCCTGTCTCCTCCCTTACCCCTGGCTTGGGGCTGAGGGTGGGCATTCTTCTGGCCCTGCTATAGTTCTTCCCCTTGAAGAAGAATTCAAAATCCTCAGATTTTGATACTAGGAAGAGAGATCGGGGAAGCAAAGGCCTTTGAGCCACACCCCAGCCCCTGTTTGTTTGTCGTTGGTGGTGAGATGATCAAGATTCTGGTTCCATCTTCTGTGAATATTTGGTTTCATCCTGTCACCTAGGACTCTACAGAGAGCACCTGCTGTCTCCCTTCAACCCCACACGATGTCCATATCTAATTCCCTCTAGCTGAGGCCTGGCTTCCTTTGCCCTGAGGACTCTTGGTGAGGGGGCGCGGGTGACTGCCTGGTCCCTGCGCTTTTTCTTATCTCCATGTTTCTGCACGTGGATTTCTGCGGGCTTTGGAGGATGGGTCGGGTATGAAGTTGCTCCTGTCCTACTCCCAGACCACTGTCTGTCTCTTCTCACACTGTTACAGGCGCTACCCCCATAAGCCTTAGGAAGCCTCTCTGAATTATCTGCATTATTCTTTTATAGAGACATTACTTGGCCAACAAAGGTCCATCTAGTCAAAGCTATGGTTTTTCCAGTAGTCATGTATGGATGTGAGAGTTGGACTGTAAAGAAAGCTGAGTACCGAAGAATTGATGATTTTGAACTGTGGTGTTGGAGAAGACTCTTGAGAGTCCCTTGAACTGCAAGGAGATCAAACCAGTCCATCCTAAAGGAAATCAGTCCTAAATATTCATTGGAAGGCCTGATGTTGAAGCTGAAACTCCAGTACTTTGGCCACTTGATGTGAAGAACTGACCCACTGGAAAAGACCCTGATGCTGGGAAAGATTGAGGGCAGGAGGAGAAAGGGACAACAGAGGATGCCATGGTTGGATGGCATCACTAACTGGATGGATATGAGTTTGAGTAAGCTCTGGGAGTTGGTGATGGACAGGGAAGCCTGGCGTGCTGCAGCCCATGGGGTAGCGAGGAGTCGGACACGACTGAGTGACTGAACTGAGCTGAAATGAGCTCTTCCCCAGCTTGTCTCTGGGAGCGACTGGTGCTCTGGTTTTAATTCTCAGAGTACTGTCTGTGCTATCCCATGTGCTAGGCTGTACACGTAATAGGGACTCAGGCCGTGTGATTTTGAATAGATGGAATCCTACCCTCCTTACCCCTGGCAGTTCTCCTTGGTCCTCTCTAGAGCCACCTCAGGCCAGTCTTTGTCCACTAACATTTTGGATTCACGTGATGTCCTTTTCCCAAAGGTACTGGTGCTTGCTTCTTGTAAGATTGTGTATCTGGACTAATCAGAACGAAACAATAATCAGATTTATAAAAATCCATGGGGCGATGTCTCAGCCTCTTTTCCCGTTGGGAATCTGATTCAGTGGGCTTCTGGGGGGTGACTGGACCCACCGTATTCTCTTTTGTCATGCTTTCTGGGTCAAGGTCATTCACATTTTGTAATGATGGAGGGCATGAAAAGACCCAGGTGGAGTGTGTACAAAAATGGCAAATTGAAGATCTGGACACCTGGCAAGCCCTGGTGGATGAGAAGTGAACAGTGTTCAGTCTTTGAAGCTTTAGTTGTTGTCTGCAATGAGCCTGTTGGGTTAAGTGATATCCTTGGCTGGCCTTTCCCGATAATCTCTCAAATTCTCTCAAACCTCTGGTCACTGGGAGTCCAGCCAAGCAGGCAGGCTACTGATTGTTTTATTCCTTTATGCTTGGGAATACCAATTTTCCACTTACTAAGTTAGAAGAAATGTATTTAATAAACAGTCAACTTTTCCTTCTGATTTGCAGACTTCTCACGTTTTAAATGGTTACTTATGAGAATTATGTCCCCTTAGAGCTGTGTTACAAATTTAAGCCTTTGTTCTTTAAGCTGAATTTCCATAATTATAATTAATTTTCCTCTGCTCTCTCATTTTCCTCATTGTCTTTCCTATTCTGTGCCTAATGTATGTGCAGAGATTAATGGGAGGATGAAATGTCTTTCCACAAGTAGATTCAGGGTTCTTCCAGGGCAGCATAATTATTTAATTTAGTTACACAAAAGATCCAGATTTTTTTTTTCTTTGACCAAAGTAATAATTATTAGTGATTGTATTTATAATCACAAACAAAGATTGAAAATTCCAGTTTGGTCCTTTATCTGTGTCCATGAGAAGTCATCCAATTGAATCGTGATAGTTTATATGTTCTTTAGGGCTCGTTCCTTGAAGCAGATATGATTGGGGTTGTTATAAGTGCAAACTGTTGATTTCAAAGGGATATTCAGATTTTTTAAAAATCGGAAGCCCATCGCCTGGTGTATTTTTCACCCACTCTTGCAGCTTCAGTTCCCATCTCTGCATCCATAGCTCCCATCATTGTGTCCCTGGCTTAGACGGCTCCTCCTCTGCACCACGCTCAGATGTCCATCTTCCTACCTGACGGCTCCACTGATGCCTGCCGGTCCTCACACTCAGTATGTCTGGGGCAAAACTGCCTCTTCCCACTGGTACCTAACTGCCTTGCCAGTCTCCTCTTTCTTCCCCTCTTTCTTTGCACCACAGCTATGCTGACTTTCGCATTCCTTGCCCACAAAACTAACTCCTTCTTTGCTTGGCTGGCTGTCACCCCATCCTTCAGAGCCCAGATTAAGGGTCCCCTTAAGAGAAGTTTATACTGACTTCCCAGACCAGATCAGCCCCCCTTTTATGCTACCCCATCACCCTGTATTGCTGCCTTGTTGCATCATCACTGTTGTAGTAAAACAGATATGTGATAACCAGTTTAATTTCTGTCTTCCTTGTATTCTGACTCCCAGGGTAGCAGAGAATGTTGTCACTTGCATCTCCAGTACACAGAGTGGCATTGCGTGTGCATGCTTGTGTGCTAAGTCGCTTCAGTCGTGTCTGACTCTGTGACCCTATGGACTGTAGCCTGCTAGGCTCCTCTGTCCATGGGATTCTCCAAGGCAAGAATACTGGGGTGGGTTGCCATGCCTTCCTCCAGGGGATCTTCCCAACCTGGAATTGAATCCTCATCTCCTGCATTGCGGGATTCTTTACTGCTGAGGTGTTTAATAAAATGTTGCTGAATGAATTTACTCATTTTAATAGGGGAGGTCAGAACCGCCTGTTTCATTATTTTTTGCACTCTTAAGTTTGGCCTGTGATCTTTGTGCCGTGGAATGCGTCAGTTCTCCCGCCGCACACTCTCTTCTCCCCTCGTGCTTCTGGCTTGGAGAACAAAAGGATACACCCAATACACCTAAACCATTCCTTCCTGGGACTGAGAAGGAAAGGGCCAGTCTGCTGAGAATCCTAGTATGCTCTAGAAAAGGTGATTACAAGTGTGTAATGCCTCAAAGTGGAAAAGGATGAATCCATTTCTTCAAAAGAATTTCTTAGACGTTTTGAATTCATTTAATAATACCCTCCGGAATTTCCCTGTTGGTTATATATACTGGGAGAGGAATTGGTGGACAGCCAGATGAAGGGCGATTTAATCTCTCCTTGGCTTCCCACTTGGCACGGTGGTAAAGAATCTGCCTGCAATGCAGGAGACTAGGGTTCAATCCCTGTGTCAGGAAGATCTCCTGGAGAAGGAAATGGCAACCCACTCCAGTATTCTTGCCTGGAAAATTCCATGGACAAAGGAACCTGGTGGGCTACAGTCCATGGGGTCGCAAAGAGTTGGCCACGACTGAGCACATTTCACAGTACAAACCTGTGAAAATAGAGGTTTTGTCCGTGTAAAAATAACAGTTAATAAAAGCTGTTTAATTGCAGTGTTTTGCATACTATTAAAATTGTCTGCTGCTTGGGTCTGGAAAGTCTTCAGGCACAGAAGTGAGTGTTATCTGTGGGCTAATTCTTACCCCAGAGAGCAGAGAATAGATCTGCACCAAAACCAAAGCACCAGTTTCCTCAGTAAGGGAGGAGGAAAGGAGGCCTGGGGGTGCATGGTGAGAATAATCAAGCACAACAGAGCTTCTTTAAAAATTAAAGAGATGCACTTTTATTTCAGATTCACAAATAAGAAAATGGTGAGCATCTAGGCCTTTCACATCTAGGCCTTTCATCTGAGAATCTCAGGCAACATGAGAGTACGATTCTGACTTCTAGGTAGCAAAGTTATCCCAAGAATAATACCTACTTGGGTAGAATAAATGTAGAATCTGTGAAAACATTTTTTTTCTTGTCAAATTTTGTCTTGTCCATATTCCTTTCTTGGTCAGAATGTGTGAGTGACATATAACAGTGATTTCAGAACTTCTTGTATTTAAATGTAGAAGATGGTGACTTATTCCCAATTATAAAGGAGAACAGTGAACGCATTTATTATTTAATGTGCTGTTTTGTTCCTTGGCAACTTGAAGTTGAATATCAATGCATATCCACAGTGACCATTTTTTGAAATTATACCAGTGTCAGAGTTTCAAGGTACTGTGCTTTCAAGCCAGTAGAAGCTTATCTCCAGAGACTTGTGTTAATTAATTCTTTAAGTCAATGGTTCCCAGCCTTGGTTGCATGTTGGAATCACCTGGGAATGTTAAAAAAAAACCCAAAACTGTAAGTCCCAGCCCAGAGGTTCTGATTAATTGCTCTGGGTTATGGCCTGGGCCTGGGGGAATTTTTAGAACTCTGCACATAATTCCAATGGGGGCAACCAATTAGATTCTGGAGGGTTGAAAACCCCCGACTTAAGGTGGCAAATACATATTCTCTCACCAGAACTATAGAACTCACGGATTTGATCATGATTATTTTCTGTGATGATAGCCTGTTTTATACTGAATCTTGAAGGTTTGGAAGGAGGGGATGTCTCATAAGATTATGGATTCAAGTGTGTGTTTGAATATAGAAGCAGAAAATATGAAAGAGTCATTTATGCTTGGCATTTTGTGGTTTTCTATTAATTTTTATTCACATTTTTTTCTGATAGCCATACAGGCTCACTGTTGAAAAGTTGGAGAGTTCAGGAAAGACTAAAGAAATAGGAAGAAGTAGTCTATAATCTCAGTATGTGTTTTAAGTCTGTACTTTCTTAAAGTGATTTAAAAACCAAAGACTAGTGGTTTTGCCATACATTGACATGAATCCGCCATGGGTGTACATGTGTCCCCCATCCTGAACCTCCCTCCTACCTCCCTCCCCATCCGATCCCTCAGGGTCATCCCAGTGCACCAGCCCTGAGCACCCTGTCTCATGCATCAAACCTGGACTGGCGATCTGTTTCACACTTGATAATATACATGTTTCAATGCTGTTCTCTCAAATCATCCCACCCTTGCCTTCTCAATATTGTAAAGTAATTAGCCTCCAATTAAAATAAATAAATTAATTAAAAAAAAAAAACAAACCAAAGACTAAGTAGTGATTCTCCCCTCTAGTTATACATTAGAATCTGCTGAGGTGCTTAAAAGATACTGGTGGTTGGGTTCTACCCAGTCCTAGTTAAATCATCTCTGGGAGCGGGATGAGTCCTCCATCTTCATCCTTTCATTTCTTCTGTCTGGGTCTTTCTGTCTGTTTACCTTTGGGTGATTTTGATGCATTGTGAGGGGTGATACTCACTGGGCTAAAATTGTTTGCTTGTTTTTTTCCTTAAAAAAAAAAAGGTAACTTTATTATTTATTTATTTTTGGCTGTGCCGTGTCTTTGCTCCCGGGAGGGCTTCTCCCTTCACTGCAGTGGTGGGGTTACTCTCTAGCTGCGGTGTCTGGGCTCCCCATTGAGGTGGCCTCTGTGGTTGCAGGGCACGGGGTCTAGGCACCCTAGCTTCAGTACTTGTGGCTCCCAGTCTCTCGAGCACAGGCGCAATAGTTGTGGTGCGTGGGCCTAGTTGCTTCGAGGCATGTGGGATCTTCCCAGACCAGAGATAGAACCTGTGTCTCCTGCATTAGCTGGCAGTTTACCACTGAGCCACCAAGGAAGCCTTAAGATTGTTGATTTACTAAAATATTGATCTAATCAGTAAACTAAATGAAATTAATTTACTGACTGAGAACAGTATGTAATTATTTGCTAGTCTGAGCAAAAGGGATGCACGAAACTCTTTTATGCAGAGGAGTGGGAGGGCAAGTGATATGCTCCCCTTCATATGGTTGTTTTTTCCTAACAGATTTATTTCATATTCCTTCTAATATTGGGCTTTTTTAGTGCCCTTTTAGTGTGACTTGTCTTAACTTTATAGCTGAGATATTTGTTGCATGATACGCATATATTCCCTTTAGTGTTAGTTGACCTCACGAGGTTATCCATAGCCTCCTGATGGTGAACAGAAATACTTTGGGAAGATTCTTAACAACAGGAAGCAGAATGTATAAATGGTTTGCTTTGATTAATCTATAACGAGGACTGCACCGTTCACAACCGGTTAAAGGATGGATGCAGAAATAAATGTGAAGCACAGGAATTGGGAGAACAGTACCGTCGTTTGGAGCTCAGCAGATTAATCTTGAGTATTATTAGAATTGTGTTTATCTACTCTGGAAAACTAAGGGCTACTTAGAGATTGAGAGACGTGCATGCATTTTGTTGTGGAAGGCAAACTTTTTAGCCCCTGTAGACATTTGTTCTGCCTCACTTCACATGTGAGGAAGCTAATTCTCAAGGTCCCTGTGTTGTTGCTAGAAGTTCAGAGTTGTGAAGGAGAAGAAATCTTGTCTTCTCAGATCATTCTTGTTTTCCATGATAGTTCATTCTTTGCACATTGGAGTCATATGGGGGGACACAAAGAGGATGTTAAGATATTTCAGTTTAGACCTTGTCAGGAGGAGTTGGTGGATTCTATATTCCACTATTCTTGGGGTATTTCTATATCAGGAAAGGTTAGGGCTGATGCTGAATCAAGGTTGTCATTAGGACTGGCAATGCTGGTTGCTTTACTAGAATTATCTTTAAAAAAAAACTTTATTGAAGTATAGTTGATTTATAATGTTGTATTAATTTCTACAATACAGCAGAGTGACTCCAGTTACACATATATATCCTTTTTCATACTCTTTTCCACTATAGTTATCATAGGATATTGAATATAGTTCCCAGTAGGACTTTGTTGTTTATCCATCCTATATATAATAATTTCTATCTAGCATTATCTCTTTTAAGTTTTTCAACAAGACAGTTTTAGAGATGAAACTAACAGAGGTGAACATTGTGCCAGAAACCACATTGTTAGATTATGGTGTTCAAACCCAGGTTTGTCAGCCTAAAGTCCAGAGTTTTTCTACTATTGTGACATAATGATGTATTACACATAGCTTTTTCTTCTAAAGCAGTTGCAGGTTGGGGACAGGTGGGAAGGATTTGAATGTTTTAAAAGAATTTCAGACCTTTTAGAAGTCACTTGAGGATTTCACAGAAACACCATGGTGAGCTGCCCTAGGGCTGAGAAGGGGGCTTAGGGAACTGGGGTGGGGGTTGAGAGGAGGCATCTTCTAGAGGGGTCCCTCAGACCTTCTTAGAAATGCTGACTCACAGCCCTGCCTGAACCTGCTGAATTGGAATTTGCATTTTCCCCAGATCTACGGGTGGTTTGAGTTCTCAGTAAAGAGGGGGCAGCCCTGCTCTGAGAGATGTTCTGGGCTTGGGTGTACATCCTCGTGAGTGAGGAATTAGTCCTGATTCTTCAAGGAACAGGTTAGAAGAACGGGGTTAGAGGAAGAGAATGACCTCCACCAACCAACACACTGAGAGAATGGAAGCTTGTGTGTATAGTTAAGGATATAAGCAACACCCCAGCCTACAGCATGCATGGCATAGCAGAGTTAGAAGGGATTTGAGAAGCCATCTCATGGGGAATTCTAAGCAGAACCTGTCGCTGGGCTTCAGGACGTTGTAAAATCTCTGAAAACAGTATTCCAGACACTCTGTGTTTATATGCATATACATTTCTTCATCCCCCTCCTATGAACAAAGTCCTTAGCTTTCATCATATTACAAAGTGATCTGTTACTCCTTGCCCCTTCTGAACACTGTAAACCTTTGACTAAAACCACTCTCCTTCAGAGATGAGAAAGCATATTCATATTCAACCATCTAGTAGAAGGGTTAATTCTAAAAGCCAACATTCTGCCAATCCAACTCAACTGGCCTTTATGATCTGAACTGAGTATTATGAAACTCTAAGTGGATTTTCTGTGAGATAAATCTTGCAAACCTCTGTATTTTCTGATTATTGAAAACGGTTAGATCTTTTTAATAGCATTGGAATATTGTGACGTGAAATCAGTTTTACCTGAAAGCATGGTAAAATCTCTGTGTGTTGGCCAGGTGAGTGTGAAGTGTTCATTGCAGGGCTGCTGGAGGAGGGCCTGAGCATCGCGCATCGCCCTGGTTCCTCCATCGCTGAGGGCAGCAGGGCTCCGTGAGACAGGCCTCTCCTCATCTGGTGACATCCACCTGACTGTTTTGTGTCTTCATGGCTAACAAGTGGTTAGTAACTCTCTGTGGGGAGACAGGTGCTGAACTTTGCTAATAGTCATATAATCCATGCAGCATTTAGATCAAGTAATGATTTCACTATCTGGTAATTTACTATGTGGTAAAGTGTTGACTCTATGAATCCAAAGGACATTTAGAACATTTTTCGTTTCCAGGGATAAAAAATTTCAAGCTACCATTTTGTAAAACCACAGATGAATAGCCTTTAGTTATGGAAGTTAACTCTTTAAAGTGGTCCCTCTTAAGTACTGCCCTGGTAGGCCAGTGGTTAAGACTTCACCTTCCAATGCAGGGAGTGCTGACTTGATCCCTGCTGGGGGAGCTGAGATCCTACTTGCCTCAGGGTCAAAGAATCCAAGCATAAAACAGAAACAGTATTGTAACAAATCAATAAAGACTTTGAAATAGTACACATCAAAAAATCTAAAAATAAAAAAGGTCCCTCTTTGCATCTACCAAGAAATAGTAAGAGTGTCCAGGTCTTTGTGAATTATGTTAGTGAATAGTTGTTTTTCAAGGACAAATACGCAGTCTCAATATTCCAACTTGTAGCCTGTGATTGCAACCATCTTTCATGGATGTATGTTCCTGTGTTAGCTCCTGAGAACCCATCTGGGAAATAATATTCTCTTATGTCCCTTACTTTGAGCATTTTGAGTCTCATAATTATATTTTTTGATCCCCTGTCCCTTCCCATTTCTCCTAAATTATATAAATCAATGTGGATGTTTAATATCTGGCAACCGTAGGTACCATGCTTCTGATACTAGTAATATAAAAATTTTTCTTGGCTAGATAACAAGTCTGCATAAATCATGGTACTAAATTATTTCTAAATTAGATTAATTTATATAAAGTGATAAAATGTTATTGGTTTCCTATTTTATCATCTTTAGTATTCATGAAGGAGCAATTCTTTCCTCTTTTCTCCAAGGTCTTTAACAAAATTAGCCTTTGTAACCATTTTTGTGCTAGTTGACTGTGAATGAGGAGGACTGATGAAGCAGAAAATTAAAATACTTTTGATGTTGTAGTTTTAATACTAATCATTAATCTACACTTCAAAGTTCTTTTTCTCATTGATAAATTTATTGCTTTTATTTCTATCTTTATAATGTTTTTTTCTAGCTACCTTGCCCAGTTAGATTTTTAAAATTCTTGCTATTTGTAACTTGTCAAGGAATGAGAATTTTGGCAACTAAAATCACCTTGATCATTTGCAGAAGGCTTAATTATATATGCTCCCAGGCATTTCCCTGACTGTGTGTGCAAATTTTTAAGTTATGAAACATAGGACATCTTGGGTGTATTTTCACCTTTAAGAGAGCATGCATTTGTTATGAGTTCTTCCGAGAGTTGTTAAATTCATTCCTATTTTTGAAGTAAAACGCCCCAGAATTTTCATATAGAATTTTCAGGGTTGGAAAAGACCTCAAGAAATTATTTAGTGTAGTCATTTGTGAGATTCTTTCCAGAATGAAAGCTCTAGAGAGCAGGGAACATGACTTGAGGGCCTGGCTTATGGGAGACATTCAGTAATTACTTGGTGTATGAGTTAGTAACTTCTCTCATTTTATCAGTGAGGACCCTGAGGCCTGGGAAGGTTAAGTGGTGGGCCCAAGGTGGGTCTAAGTGAACTCTTAGTAAGCCAGTAAGCATGGCACGTCTTGTGCCTGTGGTCTCATTCTAAATAGAGGCAGTTCGCTGCTGTAGACTATCAGTCATTTGTCCTTGCTCCGAGCCCTCATTCCCCCATGGGATATTGCCCTTTTCTCCTTCCTGCCTTAAATATTTATTGACCTGGGTTCTGTGCTAGAGATTCAGCAGTTAACGAAGAGGAAATGTGCTGCCATCTAAACAGAGCTTCTGTCTCACCTCTTTTTGTTGTTACTCTTGTTCCGCCAAAGCTCACATGGGACCTTTACTTTTCCTTTGGAAATAACTTATCCTCAGAGAAAAGTCGCAAGAATAAAAGTGCAGCAAAGAACCTCCATATGTCCTTTACCCAGATTTGTTTACTGTTAAATTTTACCCTGTTTGCTTCATCATTGTATGTTTGCATACCCCCTCTCTCTCACCACACACACACACACACACACACACTTACTTTTTCTGAATAATTTGAGAATAAGTCGCATACTTAGTTCTTTATCCCTAAATAACTCAGTGTGAATTTACTAAGAATAGGAATATTATTCTCTTATATAAGCAGGGTATAATTATCAACCTAAGTAAATTTAACATTGATAAGGCCATTTGACTTCTTTTTAGGTTCTTTATTTTTGAAGAATTTTTTTTTCAACTGTTATCTACAGGGAAACAGATGTGGGAGACGGAGAATAACAAACATGGAGAAAATGTTATAGCATCATAAAACCTTCCAGGCTTTTAGGGTGAGGGCCAGCTTCACATGTATGTGGTCTGTGCCTTAGAAGGGGATTACTTTAAAGCTCTGCTATGGCTGTCTTGAAATCCTTTATTTTGGGGGAAAAGCCCAATATTTTCACTTCACACTGAACTTGTAGATTATGTAGCTGGTTGTGCTTAGAGCCCTTCTGTACTGGTCTAGGACCTTTTGCATTTGTTCTTGTAGGTCCTGTTGGAGATGAGGAAACTGAGGCTTAGAGGGCCTCAAAATGACTTGGCTCAGATTGCTGAACCACCTGGTGGAACCCAGATTTGACCTCAGGTCTTTTTTTTTAATGTTTATTTTTATTTGTTTGGCTGTGTCAGATCTTAGTTGTGGCATGGAAACTCTTGGTTGTGGCATGTGGGATCTAGTTCCTTGACTAGGGATTGAACCCTGCGTTGGGAGCGCAGTCTTAGCCACTGTACCACCAGGGAAGGTCCAGCCTCAGGTTTTTTTGATCCCATGTCCAGTGGTTGTCACATCGCTTCCAACTACTCCATGCCTGCAACTCTCCCTGCACGGTGATATTTCTTGATGTGGACTTGGCCTGTCCTTTTTGTTTTTCTCCTTAGGTATTCTACTTTCTTTTTGGTACCACAGGCTCTCTCTTTCATGCTAAGTTCCTGGGGTAAAGTGTTAACTAGAAGGCCATTTGGGAAACTTAAATAAGTTGTTGATTTTTGTCTCAAAGGAACTGCCTATGAGTAGTTTCTATATTAACCTTCTGCCATGTTTGTAGGAAAAAGGCTGCCCGTGGTCACTTCCTCATTCACCCTTACTGCGTATCACAATTCCAGCAGCTGGTTTCCTTCATGCTTCTGGCTTTCAGAGTCCCTCTTGGTGGCTCAGGTGGTAAAGAATCTGCCTGCAATATAGGAGACTGGGTCCTATCTCTGGTTTGGGAAGATCCCCTGCAGAGGGGAATGGCAACCCGCTACAGTATTTCTGCATGGAGAATTCCGTGGATGGAGGAGCCTGGTGGGCTACAGTCCGTGGGGTCACAAAGAGCTGGACATGACTGAGCGACTACGCTCACACGCTGTCATCCTCTCCAGTCCAGGTCCTGCTTCATTCCCAACGTCTGCCTGGGAATTGGAGAGCTCTTGGAACCTGAATTCCTACGTTCACGTGGCTCTTCCTGCTCAGACCTCCTTGGTGTTGTTAGGCCCGGTCCATTCTAGGCCCAGGGATACATCAGTGAGCAAGGCAGACACCATTCCGGCTCTCAAGGAGCCTACGTTATGTTCCTCTCCACGCTGTGTCCCGCCTACCTGTCAGGATGGCTATCAGGCAGAAAAATAATGTTAGTATCATTGTTGAGGAAAGTAAGATAAGGAAAAAGGCTAAAGAAGTAAAGTTATATGACTTGGGGAAGGGAGACAGCAAAATACGTGTGAAAAATGTGCCGCTGGAGTTGAGACAAAAGTGACTTTCTATCTCATCAAGAAGGAGACAGAGGAGTCGAGTTTTCATTTCTGTGGAGTCACCTGGGTTAGGAACTGAGACTGCTGTGACAGTGCTGTGTGTTGTAACATGATAATTGTTACCAGAGGAGCCAGCGCCATCTCTTACTTTGGTTTTCTTCCAGAAAGAAGGGTGATGTCTCTCTGCTGACAGGTGATAGCACATTATGTTATGAGAATGCCCTCCCCAGCCATTACAGGGTTAGACTTTCAGGGGAGTGCATCTCCTATCCTGTCCTTCAAGGAGTTTAATGCCCATCTGGCTCCTCCAGAGACTAGCTTCCTGTTCTGTGGAGAGTCTGGTCAGCTGCACAAAGGCCGACAGCCCTGAAACCAGCATTCTGTGCTGAAGGAGCCTTGGCTCTGGCCCCTCCTGAGCCCGGCCTTGGCTTGGGTTGGCCTGTGAGAGACTTTCCAGACATGTGGCTGCTCTCTCATGCCTGAGCTTTTGTGGCTACTGACTCTGTATTCTGGGCACCTGAGTTGCTCTCAACTCTTTGCGCTAAGAAGAACTTTGTATAGAAGGAGGTGGTTTCTTTACTTTTTTTGCTGATCACATTCTTCCTTGTGACAGTGGTCAATATTTTTTTTTAAGGGTTTGATCTTTTTTAAAAACATTTTTATTGCAGTGTAGTTGCTTTACAATATTGTGTTAGTGTCTACAGCAAAGTAAATCAGTTATCAGTTCAGTCGCTCAGTCGTGTCTGACTCTTTGTGACCCCATGAACGGCAGCACGCCAGGCCTCCCTGTCCATCACCAACTCCCGGAGTCCACCCAAACCCATGTCCATCTAGTCGATGATGCCATCCAACCATCTCATCCTCTGTCATCCCCGTCTCCTCCTGCCCTCAATCTTTCCCAGCATCAGGGTCTTTTCCAATGAGTCATCAGGTGTCCAAAGTATTGGAATTTCAGCTTCTACATCAGTCCTTCCAATGAACACCCAGGCCTGATCTCCTTTAGGATGGACTGGTTGGATCTCCTTGCAGTCCAGGGGACTCTCAAGAATCTTCTCCAACACCACAGTTCAGAAACATTGATTCTTCTGCGCTCAGCATTCTTTATAGTCCACCTCTCACATCCATACATGACCACTGGAAAAACCATAGCCTTGACTAGATGGACCTTTGTTGATAAAATAATGTCTCTGCTTTTTAGTATGCTGTCTAGGTTGGTCATAATTTTCCTTCCAAGGAGTCTTTTAATTTCATGGCTGCAATCACCATCTGCAGTGATTTTGGAGCCCCCCAAAAATAAAGTCTGACACTGTTTCCACTGTTTCTCCATTTATTTCCCATGAAGTGATAGGACTGGATGCCATGATCTTAGTTTTCTGAATGTTGAGCTTTAAGCCAACTTTTTCACTCTCCTCTTTCACTTTCATCTTTAGTTCTTCTTCACTTTCTGCCATGAGGGTGGTGTCATCTGCATATCTGAGGTTATTGATATTTCTCCCGGCAATCTTGATTCCAGCTTGTGCTTCTTCCAGCTGAGCGTTTCTCATGATGTACTCTGCATATAAATTAAATAGGTAGGGTGACAATATACAGCCTTGACGTACTCCTTCTCCTATTTGGAACCAGTCTGTTGTTCCATGTCCAGTTCTAATTGTTGCTTCCTGACCTGCATACAGGTTTCTCAAGTGGCAGGTCAGGTGGTCTGGTATGCCCATCTCTTTCAGAATTTTCCACAGTTTATTGTGATCCACACAATATAGCTATACATATTTGTTGTTGTTGTTTAGTACCTAAGATGCATCTGGCTCTTTTTTTTAACCCCATCGACTGTAGCCCTCCAGGCTCCTCTGTCCATGGGTTTCTCCAGGGAAGAATACTGGAGTGGGTTGCCATTTCCTTCTCCAGGGAATCTTTCTGATCCAGGAATCGAACCCACGTCTTCTGCATTGGCAGGTGGGTTGTTTACTACGGAGCCACCAGGGAAGGCCACAGATACACATATTCCCTCTATTTTGGATTTCCTCCCCATTTAGGTCACCACAGAGCATTGAGTACAGTTTCCCTGCGGTGTATAGTAGGTTCTCATTAGTTATCAATTCTACACATGGTCTTGTATATATGTCAATCCCAGTCTTCCAGTTCATCCCACTTCCCCTTTCGTCCTTGGTACCTGTAAGTTCTCTACATCTGTGATTCTACTTCTACTTTACAGATAAATTCATCTCTCCCATTCTTCTAGATTCCACATATAAGCGATATTATACAGGATTTGATTTTCTCTTTCTGACTTACTTTACTCTGTTTGAGGTCTCTAGGTCCATCCACATCTCTACAAATGACCCAGTTTTGTTGAAGGAGGTTGTTTCTTACTCTAAAATCTCCTTTCCCCCCTCCCCCTGCTCCTCTCTCCTCAGAGTTGTCTTTGTGTCTGCTTTCCTCATGGGACCAGTCTGTGGAGTTCAGAGGTTCAGTATCACCACATAAGGCAGTTGCATGATGATGACCACGTGTGCCTCCCATTTGAACACACATACTGTAATCCTTCTTCAACTGGCTGTAAGCCAAGCCAGGCTTGGGAGATAATATTACCTTTTATTAGACCCAGAGATGTCAAATTGAAGCATGGCAATACTTCCTTTTTTTTAAATATCAGATATGCGCGAGCGTGGTCATCATGTAAGAAAACAGTCCTTAGCTGGAGAGCATAAGCACCTAGTGTTTCTTCTTCTAGACTTTTATATTCCGGGTGTCCAGCTCTTCCCCCCAGGGAGAAGGTAAAGGCGCTTCTCTGTTCAAGGTACAGGTTCTTTGCGAGTGCTACGGGGGAGGTTGAATATGTCACTACTTCAGCCTTGAGAATTTAATTAACGCGTCAGCCCGCAGGGTAGATATTTGTTTTAATATATGTCACTGTCAACAACCATTAGCGAGTCCCGTGTGCCTACCTATCTCTGGTTAATTCCCCTCTGTTAATGTTATAATTAGCACTGATCAGAACTGATGGTTGATATCTAAACAGTTGATGCTGATTTATGAAGTCCGGGTACCTTTATTTATATCTGGATATGAGTTCATGAAACCCAAATGTCAATTGGATTTTCACACTTCCTGAGTCTCTACCAAAAGCAGCTCAAGTGCTGTACACACAGTCACTGGCTGCTTTCTTCCAGGGCCTGGGGATAAAATCCTGCCCATGAGGTCTCAGTTGTTTTCATGGATAGCTCAAGCTCAAATTGAGCTTTGGGCCTACCAGGGATTTTATCCTGAATTATATTGACACCGTCATCAAATTGACAGTGATGTACTTATAAATTTTTATACTAACCTATAAAATTTAAAGTGACATAACCCATAAAGAGTCAAGTCTCTCTCAAAAAAAATGAGAATTTTCTTTTAAAGCCAAGTCTTTAAGAGGAGGTCAATAAATCATCAAGGAAGCATCATTTCAAAGAACTGTTGGCTAAAGGGTGGCTTTTTTCTGTCCTGTGAAACAAAGCAAAATTAAATATGGGTAATACTTTGTTTTGGAATTCAGATGTTTAAAAATGTGTAATAATTGCTTCCTACTGAGGTATGTCAGGATTTACTGTAGGGCAAGTCCAAATTGGTTTATTTGAAAAGCGTGTGTGATCTATAGGGCATGTTCTATATCAGTCTCTCCAATGATGAATAAACAGCTATGTTAATTAAACCTGATGTCTGAAACCCTTGTTTCTGCCATTTTCAGTATTAGTTTTTAGTATTAGTTTAATAGGCACTGAATGGAAACCTCCAGGTCTTTCTCTACCCTTAGCTGAAATTTTTGTTGTGTACTGTGTTTGCAGTTTAAGTTTTTGGTTACACTGCGTTGTCTAGCGCGTACCCATGTTAAGCACGTACCCATGGTGTGCAGGAAGAGCATGACGTTATTATTGAGCCTATAGGTACTTTGTGTAGACCTTCGTCTCTGGAGCACCTTAACGCCTCCCTTGAAAAATGAACTCATGGTAGCATTTCCTTTTGTTCGGTGGGACTGGAGGCAAAAGTTCTAGCAATTTTTTCATCATAGTCCTGACAGTGTTTTCTAAGCCTTTACATAAAGGCGAGTCCCTCAAATGCATGGTGATGAATAGACCACAGGCATGTACTGTGCTGGTTGTTTGAATTGATGTATGATCTCTACTCTTTTAATCCATTTAACTCCAAATTTGCAGTGACTGCATAAGCTTTAATCTAGTGAGTTGAGTCCATTGTAAATATAAACTGAGAGCAGGTTTTCAGTGCCACCCCCTAGATTAATAGATACTCAGAGGCAAAGTCTCTATCCTTCCATTGGCTAACTTTTTTTTTTAGTCTCTGTGATTCACATAGGCCAAGAAATGGGATGGTACTGCTTCTACTTCAAAGCCAGACACTGCTCAGGACATCTAGTTGAGTACAGAAGGCCCTGAGTAGTCAGGGGATTTTGATGAAGTACTGGTACCCAGTGTCCCCAGGATGACTGGGAACAACAGTCTGGGGCCAAGCCAGGGGGCTCAGACAGGATAATGCTGTAGTGGGAGGCATCCTCTAGTTTGTGGAAGCAAATGTGTTTGTTCCTCCTGGGAACACCTCCATAAGACATCTGCTTGGGAGTTTCCCCACGTCTAGCTCTTTTGGTTTGAATGTATGTGTAGAATTCTTGTTTTGAGGTTTCATGTCTTTGTGTATTTACATATGTGACTTTGCCATATGACTGATATTGAGGATTTTAGGTCTCCTGTGTAGTTGAGCGCACAGTGAAATTTCCTGAAAGGAGTTAGGCTCCAGTAGCTCTATTTACTGTTCCATGAGGCTTCCAGATGAAAAAACAGGCAGCAGGATGTAAATGACATGCTCAAGATCTCCATGCTGCCTTGTCTGGAGAAGATTACTGGGTCTAGAGACAGACTCTGGGCATTCAAAGCCTATGTCTATCACTCATCTGCGGTACCAGCTCAGAAAATTGCTTCTCTCTGCCTCCGTCTCCACATCTGAAGCTAGAGAAAGGATAATACCAAATTCACTTCTAGGGACATTGTCAGGCTCGAATAAGACACTGCTAAGAGCAGTGTCTGAAAGGTAGTAAGTGCTTCAGAAATGTTAGTAATCCTCAAAGTTCTCCATTGTTTAACACACCACTGGGAAAGGATTATCTCCCCCCAGTTGAGTGCTACTAAATTGGCTGCACTTTAAAAAATCTTATTTTTTTTCTGAATAAAAGAAAGAAATGCTAGCTTTAAAAAATTATGGTTCAAGTTTAGAAGAAAATAACACCTAGAAATCTTTTTTTCAATTAATTGATTTATTTTAATTGGAGGCTAATTACCTCACAATATTGTAGTGGTTGTTTCCATACATTGACATGAATCAGCCATAGATATACATGTGTCCCTAATCCTGACCCCCCCTCCCACCTCCCTGCCCATCTCATCCCTCAGGGTCATCCCAGTGCTTCGGTCCTGAGCGCCCTGTCTCATGCATTGAATGACACCTGGAAATCTTACTGTTAATCTTTTCCACATATTTTTTCTAGTCTTTTATTCTTTATTTCTATACACATATATCTTACATAATTAAACTCAGATATCTGGGTCCTTTTACCACATAGACTGTCAAGCATTCTCTAGGTAATAGCCATGTCTTAAAAGTATTGTTAATGGCTAGATAGTATTCCAAAGCATGAATATATATTTAATCATTCCCTTGTTGATAGGCAGAGCTTCCCTGGTGTCTCAGATGGTAAAGCGTCTGCCTGCAATGCGGGAGACCTGGGTTTGATCTTTGGGTTAGGAAGATCCTCTGGAGAAGGAAATGGCAACCCACTCCAGTACTTCTTGCTTGGAAAACTCCATGGATGGAGGAGCCTGGTAGGCTACAGTCCATGGGGTCACAAAGAGTCGGACACAACTGAGCAACTTCACTTTCTTTCTCTTTCTTCTTTTGTTGATAGGGATTTAGATTTACTTGTTCACTGTTATAACTAATGCTAAGGAAATATCCTTGTACATAGGTTTTTATATCTCTGGTGATTGCTTTAAGACTGCTCTGTAGCTGGAATGATTGTTTATTGGCTGTGCCGGATCGTTGTCGCTGTGTGGGCTATCCTGCAGTTGTGGAGAGCAGGGGCTGTGCTCAGCTGAGCCGTGTGGCCTTCTCGCTGGGATGGCTTCTTTCGTTGTGGAGCACGGGCTCTAGGGCACTTGGGCTTCAGTAGTTGTGGGACACAAGCTCAGTAGTTGTGGTGCGCGGGCCTAGTTGCTCCGTGGCCTGTGGGATCTTCCCAGACCAGGGATCGAACCTGTGTCTCCTGCATTGTTGTTGCTCAGTCACGAAATCGTGTCTGGCTCTTTGCGACCCCATGGACTGCAGCACGCCAGGCTTCCCTGTCCTTCACCGTCTCCTGGAGTTTGCTCAAGCTCGTGTCCATTGAGTCAGTGATGCCATCCAGCCATCCCATCCTCTGTCTGTGGATCTACCTTTGCAGGTAGATTCTGTGCCAGTGAGCCAGCAGGGAAGCTCTATAACGATTATTGGCTAAATAAGTACAGACATTTTTAGGAATCTCACCGCATCTTGCCAGGTGACTCGCTTCATTCAGTTTGTTAGATTTGTGCTCTCAGTGTATACGGTTCCTCAGCAGTGAGTGACGGTTCTCTGAAATCCCCTTTCCACCAGGCTGCCTAGGTGCTTTGAGGGGAGGGCCGGAGGACAGGGTCTGTGGAAGGTTCTGGCTGCTCACCACCGGGAAGCTCTTACACTGTGAAGCCACGTCTGCTCTCCACTTACTTCCGTGCTACTTTGCATCTTGAAGAAAATTGAATAGGCTTTAAACATTGAATGGTAATTTGGGATTATTTTGGGCTTCTCTAGTGGCTCAGATAGTAAAGAATCTGCCTGCAATGCAGGAGACCCAGGAATGACCCCTGGTTTGGAAAGATCCCCTGGTGGAGGGCATGGCAACCTACTCCAGTATTCTTGCCTGGAGAATCCTACGGACAGAGGAGCCTAGCGGGCTCCAGTCCATGGGGTCGCAAAGAGTCAGACAGGACCGAATGGCTGACACTTTTCATTTTGGGTTTTATAGGCTATTTTTCTTTTTAAGCATCTCTGTGTTCTTATGCCAGAGGCCCATACAACTCTGGCATTTTGTGGGAATATTTTCTAACTGGGAAAAGCAAGGAATTCTGGTGGTAGGTCTGAAATCTTGCAGGTCTGAAGCATGGAGCTGGTGGAAAGGGCCTGGGTCTAGAGTTGGCTTGGGTTTGAATTTTTGTTTTAACACATCTTGTCCAACCTGTATATGTCTCCAGGGTCTTTCTCTATCTCCCTGCAGAAGTTTCATGTAGATTTAGAGAAGGGCATGCTTGTGTCATGGTCTTTGGTGAACAATAATTTTTATAATCATTGACTCACGAAGTGATTTGGCTCCCATGTTTGTGTCGGAGCTTTTCTAGTTGGACTTGGGAGTCGCAGGGCAAATACTGGCCATGCTTTTGCCTAGAGTTGGTCTAGATTCACAGTTATATGAACTTGTGAGACTGTGGTGTAGAGAGAGTATACCGTCTGCATGTGACTCGATTAAATGACATTAGACTAAACCAGTGATTGGAGTGGCTACTTAACTTGTAACTGTCGAATGTGTATTTGTTTAGGCATGGGGACTTGGCCCTTGGCCTGTACTAGCTCATCTACTTCATAGAAATGCCCTATGAGCTGGGTACTATAGTCATCGGAAGAGGATATTTATGCTCAGAGGTTTAGAGAGGCCTTCTCAGTGGGGTGATCAGATTCTAACAGATAAAATACAGGAAATATTTCATGGGACATACTTATACTAAAAAGTTATTTGTTGTTTATCTGAAATTCAGATTTGACTGGTCATGCCCATAACTTCCTGGGCACTGTGCCCAGGGTCACACAGTGAGTAGAGGAGAAAGCTGGGACTTGGACTTCCCTCCACCTGACTTTGAAGCCCGGGCATTAACCTGTTTCTCTGTGATGTTCCTTTAAGAAATCAAAACTCAGATGTGAAGGATGAGGAAAATGCCATCAGACGGGGCTTCAGATCTGTCACTGCTTGTAAATTCAGAAGCTGAACACAGAGACACTTTTCTTTTTGACCTGATTTGCTAGAGATAATTCTATATTCGGTTGAATGATTTTATACACTATTGATACTACGTATAAACTAGAAAACTAGTGAGAACCTGGCTTCCTAGGTGGCACAGGAGTGAAGAATGCATGTGCCAATGCAGGAGGCGCAAGAGACTTGGGTTTGGTCCCTGGGTTGGGAAGATCTGGAATAGGAAATGGCAACTCTCTCCAGTGTTCTTGCCTGAAAAACTCCACAGAGGAGCCTGCTGGGCTGTAGTCCATGGGTTGCAGGGGGTCAGGCATGACTGAGCACCAGACACACACAAGGAGAAGCTACTGCCTGGCACGGGGAACGTTAGTGCCCTGTGGTCACCTAAAGGGGAAGGAAATCCAAAAAAGGTCACGTATATGTGTATGTGTAGCTGATTCACTTTAAAGCAACTATACTCTAATAAAAATTAAATATAAAGGAGAAAGCTAGTGAGAATTTATAACATACTTACTATATGCCAAGTATTGTGCTAGAACTAAGCCGAAATAACCCTGATCTTTTCAAATGAGGGTTTTAGTTAAGAAGTTAGAGATTCTAAAGCTGTCTGGTTGTTGAGGTTGTCCATCAGAGGAAGCACCACTCCCCACCCCCCAAGGTGTGTTATCCTAGACTTGACATCATCTGTGACCTTCTGCTAGGAGAATACTGGGGGACTAATCAGGGGTGATGTATTATTCACCCACTGCCCCTGCTGACCTTAGAACAGGTGTTTGTTTTATGATTTTTTGAATGGGCAAATAACAGAAGGTTATTTGCTGCTGCTGAAATATTTGATATTTAATAAGGAATGGATATTTCTGAGCTCTCAAATCTGTAAGTGTTCCTTGGTGATCAAATGTTTACTCACGGGCCATGACTGTTTTTTAAAAGCCCATCTACCTGCCTTATGAAACCTCTGAGCACTCAGATTAGTGTCTGGCTTGGCTCTTGAGGACGCCCCAGAGCCGTTCAGGATAAACCCAGGGCCCTGCCCTTTGCTGCGGTGTTAAGCTCCATATTTAACATAAACCCAAGCTTCTCTAGGAAAAGCCTAGGGAGCTCTGAGCATGAGAGGGGCGGAGAACGTGTGGGGAGAAAAAGATTCCTTTGATGAGGAGGGTGAGGAACAGTTGGCTCCCTCCCCTCTCCTGACCCACCCTTCTCTTGGCATCACAAGAATGCCATGGGAGATTTTGTAAGGAAGAAAAGAAAGGTTTTCCAAGCCTGCCTTGGGACCACTTTGGTATCCATTTCTTTCCTGGATTGAGTAGGAAATTGACCTGAAGATGCCTTTTGCTTTTCGGATAGCTTTGGTTTTAGGGAGCTAAAGGAATTAGAAATCCATCACATGGCACCAGTTTTGTGTTATGGAGACATCACTGTCTTTTTGTAGAAGATTATCTAGGAGTATTGTACATGCGTGTGTGCTAAGTCACTTTAGTCAACCCTGCAGCCTGCTGGTGGCCCGCCAGGCTCCTCTGTTCATGGGATTCTCCAGGCAAGAATGCTGGAGTGGGTTGCCATGCCCTCCTCCAGGGAATCTTCCCGACCCTGGGATTGAACCCCGGTCTCCTGCATTGGCAGGTGGGTTCTTTACCACCGGCACCACCTGGGAAGCCCATCTAGGAGAATTAATCATTTGAATTATTTGACAGAAGTATTTCTGAGATATCTCAAATTTTGGGATGGCATTGTGTGTTCAAAGTGCTGGTTAGTTAATGTTAAACAATGAAATCCAGTGGTTTACTGGGTTAATGTAAAGGATTTCAAAGACTAATAACAGTAGCATAACAATGATAATATGAAACAGTTGTGAGTCTAAGCGTTTTTATGTATGAACATTTTGCAATTAATATTCTATTAATATGCTTATTGTTCAAATAAGGAAACCAAGGAGCAGAGAATTTAAGTAACTTGCCCAAGGTCACACAGCTAATTGGTGGCAGAGTTAGGATTTGAACCTAGGTAAACCTATACTCTTAAACTCTTAACTGCTGCTGTGTATAGTAGTGTATATATACATGTCAGATAAAATCTTGCCGGAAGGATATTTGAATCCTGTGTACCCCCACAAACCTTTGAAATTCAAATTTCTCAAGAGTATCTAAGAGTAAATAGTGCAGGCTTCCCTGGTGGCTCAGATGTAAAGAATCTGCCTGCAATGTGAGGGACCTGAGTTTGATCCCTGGGTTGGGAAGATCCCCTGGAGTGGAGATCCTTCCCACTCCAGTATTCTTGCCTGGAGAATTCCACAGACAGAGGAGCCTGGTGGGCTATGGTTCATGGGGTCGCAAAGAGTCAGACAAGACTGAGTGACAGACACTTTCACTTTTAGTGGGGTTTGCAAATTGGCTGAAATGTATGCCAGTTGGGAAACAGGTGACCAGATACGGGATAGAGAGTGACATCTTGGAGGAGGGGTTTGACCAGGGTACTGGGGCAGAGAGTGGCATCTTAGAGGAGGGGGGTGACCAGGTCCTGGGGTAGAGAGTAGCATCTTAGAGGAGGGAGGGGTAGGTTAGCAGTCTGGGCTGGGTGGTCCTGATGAGAATGGAGTTAGGGGCTGACACTGGCACAGGAGATGCTGGGAATCTCAGGGACCACGTCTGAAGCTGGGGACAAGAAAATGGTAAGAGGGGTTGATATTCGATAGAGGATTCTGGGAGTAAGGGGGTTAATCCTCAGGATGGAGAGACCTAGTTGCAAGTTTAAACACAGGACTGCAGTAACCTGTTTTTGAAACATCTAGCTGTCAGTCTACCTATCTCTGTGAAGAAGTTGATTAAAACATGCAAATGATGCTTATGTATAC
This sequence comes from Cervus canadensis, assembly GCF_019320065.1. Taxonomy (NCBI): domain Eukaryota; kingdom Metazoa; phylum Chordata; class Mammalia; order Artiodactyla; family Cervidae; genus Cervus; species Cervus canadensis. Next base: position 85,073,907 of record NC_057392.1, read on the forward strand.
TTGAGGGAAAATTGTCCTCTGATAACATGCTGGTTCATTCACTAAAAACTGGCTTTTTCAGACCCATTCATGCTACTTGCCTTACCCACAGGGATATGCTTTTTACCTGAGAAGTACCCTCATTGCCCCAGTATTTTATAACCGTAGCCTCATTCAAACTTGGAAGCATTCCAGTCTCTTCTGTGAAATCAGGACAGAAATCAAGGAAAAGCTTCAGCACCATCAGTCTGTATGTGCTTAACCTGAGCAGCACAAACGCAGTGTGCGGCGTAGAGGACCACATGTAGCTTATTGCTAGGGGCTTGTGTGTTTTTTTTGCCTCGAATGGAGCGAGGTTTGCTTCCGAGTGTGCGTGTCTGTGTGTGTGCTTCTGTGTCTCTCTCTGTGTTTGCATTCATTTTCTGCATTCAGCCTGCGTCACTACCATGGTAATCAGTGTTTCTCAATGGCCTCTATAGGTGAGGAGGGTTTCTTTGATGCTTAAAGACCTACACTTGCCAGACATTAAAGGTGCATAATGCCTTGAGGGCTGTAAGCGCTGCACTAAGCATGCATATCTCATACCCAAAGTAGCCACAGCGCCTGCATTCCCACAATCGCGGCAGCCCTGGGCAGATGCTTGCAGTGTTCTTATCTGACTGTGCTTTTCACTTTGAGACAAAGTTCTCTACTCACATCTCATGGATTTATTTTTCCACCTTGTAAAGCCTGAATTGTGAAGATCCCCTCATACCATTAAGGGCTGCATGAGTCAAGTTCTTGGGACTGCTAAGGATTTCTTTGCCTTTTTTTTTTTGCCTCTTTCCTTTTTGGAGATGTGTATCAGGAAAAGGCTTTGCCTTTAAGAGAGAAATTTTACTGCTCTTGCCAATAATGTGTAACAATATTAAATTTAATGGCAGACCTTGAAGTGTATAAAAACTTAAGTCCAGAAAAAGGTAAGTCGTCCTACCCATTTTAAGGTAAGCGTAATAGTCCTAGTAAAAGATGCTGTACATGTCTTATTTTATTTCATGTTTAAAGATTCATTTGAACTCTTGACAACATATTTGAGATATTATATTTCAATGTGGGATGAAAAGGTAACAGTATTTTTGAGAAGTCTTTTCTTGACAGTGTGTACTTTTATAATGGTAAATTTGCATGCTGACAAATTGGAAGTGTATCATTATAATAAAGTGGTCAGTGACAAAACTGTTTGTATTCTTTGGTTATAAGTCAAGGAAACAGACATACTTAAAAATCTCATTTGTCTGATACTTACAAACAATTGGCTTTAATGTAAACATTGTGTAGGCTTCTTCAGTTTGAATAATGAGGTATAAAGCTCTGTTTTAACTTCCTACAATAATCTGGACAGAATCATTCCCAATTTGTATCAGTTAAAGAAAGTCATGAATAGTGAAAATAATTAGCTTTCGGAATGAAATGGCATAAGCATTCAGCATGGATAAAATGGAGGCAGAATCCATGTATCATGTTTTCAGAGCCTGTTTGTCAGCTCCCTGGCTGAGAGAAAGATCTTAAAGTACGAGTTAGGAGATCAGGAATTTGAAATACATGGAGATTGTTTTTGAATTATAAGAAATGTTCCTGCCTGGTCAGACAGAATAAATGACATGTCAGGAAATGTCTTCTAAACTTATCTTGAAACTGAAATTTATCTGTCATTTAAGATTATTCATGTGCGGCCACTCAAATGTAACTTTATCATTTGAGTGCTCCATCTGAGAGCCTGTCTCGAGGTTGTTGCTAGTTGATGGTATCAACTTCAATGTGCCAAGTTCACAGGGATGCTTGCTTCTTATTCAGAATGTGAATTAAACTGTGGCTGAGGTTTTTCTGAGTGGAACTGACTTTTCTAGGACTTAAGAAAGAGCTTTTACACAGAAATAGGGTAAGATTTGGTTTACTCAGTATGCAGTTTATCAGAAGGGTTTTTCATTGAGAGTTTTATCTTTTAATATGTTTGGAAACTTTCATATGCAGAATGTGGGAGTCAGTTGAATGGTAGGGCATACTATCAGAATTGTCATACTTTCTACATCGTGAAAGTAAGGATGAAAATGACTTCTATTACTTTTATCACATGAAGTAATCTTTAAGATGAAAGTTAAAGTTAAGCATTAATTCTTAAACATAATGGAAATGTGAATGAATTTTTCTAGTCAGATAAGCTTTTAAAATTGACACATGTAAGGTGTCTGTTTGAAGGTAGATGTAGTCACATACAGATGGTTTTACTAGATGTTTTTCTTAATGAGCATATACTTCATATTTTACTTAATAGATTTTCAGTTATTCATTTTAATGATTTATTTTACTGAGTGAAAAATTTTCTTTATTGACTGTCTGTCTTGGTATTAAAATAATCTTAGTGGGTAGCAAGACTTTTTAAGAATAAATCTTTTGAATTTCATATCATTATTAAGTGGAGCCTTTTAAATTATATAGATCAACTCCATTTCCAAGTGTGTGGAAATTAATAGACTCTGAATTCTCATGAAATCTGAGTTGCATTATTAAACAGTAATGTTAGTGGAAGTGATTTCAATTTATGAGGATACAAAGTTGAAAAATATTCATTCAGAGCCAGGAAGACCAAAGAGCAGAAACCTGAGTTTTGACCATATATCCTTAGTCTTAAAATGTCTATTAAGTGTAAAACTCCTGTTTGTTCCTACATTGTGCATATCCTCAGGGAATTATTATTATTGTTATCCTTTGCCTCATAATTTAATGCCAGGTTCTATAAACCTCCAAACTAGAAGGCATCTTATTGATTCTTAAAACAATGCTGAATATGTAAGGGACTTGATGTGCAGCATAAAAACGGAAGCCAGAGCAAGCTTTGGGCACGTAAGGCAAGTGTTTTATAATATGTCTAGGAATTCCAATATCCTCTTTAGTAATAAGAGAGAATACTGCTTTCTTGCTTACTTCACAAAACTGTTATAAGAATTATGGGTATAATGTCTCTGAAAGCATTTGAAAGATGGAAAATGATCACAGGTATGGAAAATGAGATAGTCATGGACATGAGGACAATGCATATTTTGTCTACTTTAGTTGAAGAGCATTTGTATTTGTTCTGGAGTGCAAATCGAAAGCGCTTTGACCTAGAACCTTGGTACCATCTGCTACTAATTTTCCCCTTGGCCTGGTGTAACCTACATGCCCGCAGTGTTCATGCATGGTGTGAATGGCTTATGGAAGGGCTGATGTCAAAGTAGGAGTGAGCCCTAGATTCCTAGAGCAGGAAGAAATTATCGCAATCTTTCTCCTTTTTAAAGAGAAGAAAATAGATTGTGCAATTTTTTCTAAGACATGGAGCAGATCTGTATCTAGAATCGGACCCTCAATTCACAGATGATAATGGCTAGACCCACTCTTTTGAAATACACAAATTTTTGCTTTTAGCAAATGCTAAACATTTAGATACTTATGATCTCTCTCATCTTGTGTCATTTGAATTCTTTGTGTAAGGCCTTTTTTAAGGAGGGGAAAATTGAGAGTTTCTTGGGTAATTCTTAACTGCTAATAAATAATAACCAAATATACCAAATACATACTTTATATACAAGGTGTTGATTGTGGATATGAAAGTGAATGAAAGTATTAATCTATTTTCCAGTAACTCATGATCTAGTGCAAAGACACGCTCATATCACTATAACTAGCTACATAATAGAGGAGCATTCCAGTGGTACCTTGAGCTTGGAGAAGTCAGCAAAGTATTTCTGGAGGTGACATTTGAACTGAGCCTTGAAGGGTAAGAAGGATTATATCAGGTGAATAGGCAAGGACTGAAGATGAAGTAGGCAAGGGCCAATAAAGACCTCATAGTCCAAGTTAAGAAATGTAGGCATTATCCGAGAAAAAAAAAAAGCGATGATTATAAGCTGGGGAGAGATTAATCTGATTTGAATTTCAGATCTCTCTGACAACAGTTTAGAGAAAAGCTGGGAGGGATGAGACTAGAACAAAAGAGACCAGAAGGCTGTTGCAGTAAACAGGTGAGAATACAGTGGACCCTACTCAGGTTTCTTAGCTTAGATGTTCTTTTAGGAGAAATCTCTGGACTCTGATGTCCGCACTGGGGCCTCTGCTCTGGTCGTCGCTGGCCTGGAGCTCGCACGGCTTACCCCTCTGCATATGCTGTGTATCTAGTCACGGTCTTGTAGTTGAGCTAAATTAGCAACAAGTAGGTACTTGCCTTATAAGAAATCTAACATTTCTCCTCTTACTGTGTTTACAATCTCTAGTCCACTAGACAGAATTGTGCCTAATGAAATCTCTGCTCTTCTTTTACATAGAACAAAAAACTATTTCCCCAAGAATCTCAGAGAACCCCAACCCCACATTTTTTAGGTTGCAGGATATTTGTCTCGGTGCTGTCATGTTGCTTGCATAATCAGTCCCGCTAAAATTAGAGTAGGGAGGTCTTGGGTCATTTCTTGGTACTTAATTTTGTTTTTGGAGAAAAGGGCTACTTCCTTATTTAGTGAAGAAGATGATGTCCATGATGCTGTATACTTTATTGTGATCCACAGATCTGTCAGTGTTTCTTGAACTATCTGTTAGGGCAAGTTCTCCATCATTCTTATTCAAAAAATGTTGACTCTTTTTATGTATTTTTCTATTCCCGATAAAGATTAGATGTAGGCTGTCTAGTTCCAAGAATAATTTTGTTGGGATTTTTTTTTTAAGTGGAATTGCATTGCATTCATAAATTAACTGAGCAGAACCATCACTATTAAGACATTGAGTCCCTCCCTTTCAGGAACACAGTAGAAGGCACTGTATTTAGGTCTTTTATGTCAGTGAAGAATTAAGGTTTTCTTTTTTTTTTTTTTTTTTAGAATTAAGGTTTTCTTCATGCAGATTGTACATGTTTCTTGTTAGGTTATTCTTGTGGTTTTAGTTGGTATTGTGAATAGATCTTTTTCAGTTACACTATTTTGTTTTTGAAAACAGTTAAAATTTAAACACAATAGTATAGAAGAATTAGTATAAAAAGTGTCATTCCCTCTCTTAGCCCTCTTTACCTCTTTCTCTTTAACTCCTTCACTATTTTTTGTAGAGTTTTAGTATTAGTGTCCTATCTCTAAATGATGTACTATATTACTACTTACAGATTTTCAATTTTTGATATTGTCTATTGATTTTATTCTATGGTAGATGAGGAATTAACTCACTTTGACCACCCCCATCTCCGAGTTACTCCATTGCTTACCTTTGTGACTTCAGCAATTATGTAAACTTTTGTGTTTCCTGGTCTGCCGAACAGAAATACTCAGTTCAGTGATCATAGCATTCCCTTTTACCAATCTTTTCTCTTGGTTATCCCTCCTAACTTTTCTCACATAAAGTAATTTTTCCATTCTTTTTCTGTACTTATACTCAGTCCATGCTTTGATAATAGGTTGATTTAAAAATTTTTTTGGGGAAACAGTGGGAGACTTTATTTTTGGGGGCTCCAAAATCACTGCAGAGACTGCAGCCATGAAATTAAAAGATGCCTGCTCCTTGGAAGAAAAGCTATGACCAACTTAGACAGCATATTAAAAAGCAAAGACATTACTTTGCCAACAAAGGTCTGTCTAGTTAAAGCTATGGTTTTTCCAGTAGTCATGTATGGATGTGAGAGTTGGACTATAAAGAATGCTGAGTGCTGAAGAATTGATGCTTTTTAACTGTGGTGTTGGAGAAGGCTCTTGAGAGTCCCTTGGACTGCAAGGTGTTCCAACCAGTCCATCCTAAAGGAGATCAGTCCTGGGTGTTCATTGGAAGGACTAATTTTGAAGCTGAAACTCCAATACTTTGGCCACCTGATGCAAAGAGCTGACTCATTGGAAAAGACCCTGATGCTGGGAAAGATTGAGGGCAGGAAGAGAAGGGGATGACAGAGGATGAGATGGTTGGATGGCATCACCGACTCAATGGACATGAATTTGGGTAAACTCCAGGAGTTGGTGATGGACAGGGAGGCCTAGTGTGCTGCAGTCCAAGGGGTCGCAAAGAGTTGGACACGACTGAGCAACTGAACTGAACTGAAAAAAGTTTATTATCAGTAACAAAGTTTATAAACCTTAGTTACATACGTTTACATTATTTTGACTATATAAATGCTCACCAGAGAGAGGTAATTGCTTAAGTTTAAGGGTACTAATTCAGAGGATGAGCCCCCCAGATAGCGCAGTGGTAAATAATTCACCTGCCAGAGCAGGAGATGCAAGAGATGCAGGTTTGAGCCCTGGGTCAGGAAGATGCCCTGGAGGAGGTCATGACAACCCACTCCAGTATTCTTGCCTGGAAAATTCCATGGACAGAGGGATATGGTGGTCTACAGTCACAAAGAGTCAGTGGGCTGGGGTCACAAAGAGTCAGACACGACTGAAGTGGCTGAACATACACATTTCAGAGAATGGTACCTGAGGTAAAGGACAGATTCTGGAGATTTCTGTGTCACATGATGGCATCAAATTTATTAGAGAAAAGTGAATGCCTGATAATTTGACAACTAGCAATCTTGATCATAACTCAGGTGAGTATAGGTATCTCCATTTTGGGGGTGAGGAATTTGAAGTTCAGAGAGAGGAAAATAACTTGCCCTAGGTCACACTGTAATGAGTAGAGCTGATGTTTGAACCCGGTTGGCTGACTTCGGAGCCTGACTTGCAGTCACGTTCCATCTTAGTGATGATATTGTCCTGGAGGTGCTGAGATGCTGAGTAAAAGAACTCTATTTATATCTCGACAAACATCTCAGTTTAACTTTGCTTTCTTCAGATGTCTTCCCCCCAGCCATCAGTTTGGCCAGACATTCCCTTGAGTAAATGGACCTACAAATGGGTACCTTGTGAGTAAAAGACAAGGAGAAGAATATGCGGCAGATTACATGGGGTTGGTATAGGGAAGCCATGGGGTAAGAATGAGGGCTTCCCAGGGGGCTCAGTGGTAAAAAGTCTGCCTGCCAAGCAGGAGATGCAGGAGATGGGCATTTGATCCCTGGGTTGGGAAGATACCCTGGAGAAGGGAATGGCTACCCACTCCAGTATTCTTGCCTGGGAAATCCCATGGACAGAGGAGCCTGGTGGGCTACAGTCCATGGGGTCGCAAAGAATTGTACATGATTTAGTGGCTAAGCAGCAGCAGGGGTAAGAATGGTTAGGGTGGGAGCAAATTCCACAAGGTTTCTGATATCCCCATGAGGAGTTTGGGTTGGTTTTAATGAAGAAGGGGAGAGGGATGGTAAGATTTGGAGTGAATGATTGATATAAAAGCAGTATCTTAAGAAAAAGAAATGGTATTTTAGGAAAAAATAGGGTATCTAGAGAAAAAGAGAAGTGCTGCAAAGGATGGATTCAACAGGCAAAGGTAAAGAGGCCTTCAAACTGCTTGAGAAATTGGTTCAGGCATATCAAGGCCATGAACCCTAGTCATTGAGGGTTTGACAAATGATCTGTTACTATCTCTAATTACTTGTCAACAAAACAGAAGCTACCATAAGTGAGCTAGAGTTACTTCAGCAGTCTCTTTGAAGAAAGGTGAGTGATTGTTTCTATTGATCTGTTTAAAGAATAAGTCACGGTGGTTGACATGTGTAACATACGGTTTTCGTCTAATCCAGTGACCTGTTGCTTCTCACTTTTCTTTAAAATCGTTGTCAGCATTGTCTGTTTTTTTCCCCAAGGAGGGTATAAAAAGATAAAGTTTGAGAAAATATACAAGCAGGAGTCTGAGGCATGTCCCCCTCAAATGTACAAATTCAGGAGAAGAGATAAAAGGGATGATGTAAAAGACAGCTCCAACGGATGATTTTGTTACTTTCTTTTTTATAGTTTCTCATTGCATATTCTCCTCTCATGTCTTAGCTTTTCATCATTTGCCGTTGTCTTTATTCTTGGTTTTGAATGTCAGAAGTTATACTCAATGACTTTAAAAAGACAAGCAATATCGATTTACATTAAGTACTAAGTGAAATCGCTCCTTGCCTTTCTCACTCCTCATATATAATTGTGCTTGGTATCTTGGCATCTGGGTTGCAGGTTTGCATCCTTCCAGGAGTGTGTGCTATATGTGTGCATACATATACAGGAAAGGGTCACATCAGCAGGGAAGGTTTCCTAGGGAAGTGAACTTTTATTTACTTTTAGTCAACAAGGAGGATGAAAATATAAATTATATGGACCATTCCGAAAATCACCTTCCCATCTCGACTTGTGTTCCAGTGTGAACATGAGATAGGGCCTCAGCTATTACTTATTCAGCTAGTATTACTTAGTTACTAAGCTGGTACTTAGTAACTAAATTCCTCTCATACAGTGAGTATTCTCTTGATATAGAGGTTTTAAGGTCTATTCAGATGATTTCATCATTATTCTCTCATTTTTATACTTTTTATTTACTCATTTCTTTTCTCAGGTTCATATCAATTATTTGAAAAATGAAAAGTTCAGAAAATTAGGAAAATGAAAGAAGGAAGTCATAAAGAGCATAATAAATAGGAATATACAAATTTTGTTGGTGTGAGGGGAGAGGGAGAATGATGTTCCATATTTCTTATTTACCATTTAATTTTCACTTTATTTAAAAATTTTGGTTGACAGGTCTTTCTTTTACTATTTACTTACCTTTTTTCTGTCTCAAATTTATGCCTATTTTCCCCTGAAGAAGTGGTAGATGGATACAAGACAGGCACAAAGGAACAAAGGAAGAATACAACGGACGTAGAACAAAGCCACCCCATCCTTCTTAGGCTTGCGTTTCTTTTTCTACTCTGGGCACTCACTCTTGTTGATTGTGATCTCTCCTCCACAGCATCTTCCTTTTGGTTTTTAAACATCCCTGCCTTAGTGTTCCAATTTCCTTTTTTTTTTCCATAGAAAAAAATTTAGAATGTATTTGATTTATCAAGTCACATGCAAGTCCGTGAAGGTAAGAATCAATGGATCAATGGTTGGTATTACTCTGACTCAAACATGCATCAGCTGGAATGTCTTGGAGCTGTAACCTACACTGTGTGTGAGGCTAGGGGATCTTTCTAAGACACTTTCTGTGATTTCTCTCATTCTAAGCTCAGAAGTGTTGTTAAGAACAGACAAAGCAGAACAAACTTTGGCAGACTTAGCAGAAGCCATGAGGATCTTGGAGAGCAACAAATGGATGAAAGTTCTAAAGTTATCAACTGTTAGTACAAACAGTGTCAGCAGGCTGTGACTAAGATTCTCCTGTAACTCGCTGGGTGGATGTGGCCCTTATTTGAAGAGAGAGTTCAATTTTGGTCACTGCATTTAAAAAGGGTGGAAAGTGGCATATCATAATGAATACTTACAATGGAAAATGGGTTCCTTTAGGAACAGGTGAAGATTAAAGGGCTGAACATAGTGTTTCTTGGTTGAAAAGTTCAGCTTTGTAATTCTGTTGTTTCTAGCTATTTATCATTTTATACCTTTAAATTTCTTCATTTGACTAATGTGTTTTTGTCTCTTTCTGTAGTCTTAATTTTTTAAACTTAAATTATTTTATATTGGAGTCTAGTTGATTTACGATGTTGTATTAGTTTCAGGTGTACAAGCAAAGTGATTCAGTTATAAATATACACACATCCATTCTTTTTCAGATTCTTTTCTCATATAGATCATTACAGAATGTTGAGTAGAGTTTCCTTTGCTATACAGTGGGTCCTTGTGGAGTATCTGTGTGTGTGTGTGTGTGTGTGTGTGTGCGCCGAGTAGTGTATATATGTTAATGTCTGCTTTTTATGCCATTGTTTTGTGCTACTTCCTTTATTCTTCTGGACACAATTCCAAGTTTGCACTTTTCTTCAATGTCTCATTTATTCATTACAAAATTTATTTTCTTTGTTCCTATATTCATATTTCTGAGACCTCACGCATTTTCACATAGAGGCTGCTCTCTTTTTAACTTTATCGTGTCTTTGTTTCTTTGTCCTCCTCAGTGAAACATGAGGGACACTGGTGGCAGGAAGAGCCCTGGACGTTCCAAATCCAGGATTTTCCCAGTGCTGTGGAACACTGGGGGAGAAAGTGGGATTTGAAACAAAATAGCCCCCCAAAACCAAAACTTATTTTTTTTAAAAAAATTATTTCTTTATACGTATTTTGCTGTTCTGAGTCTTAGTTGCAGCATGCAGGATTTAGTGTCCTGGCCAGGGATTGAACCTTGGCCGCTAGCATTGGGAGCTTGGAGTCATAGCCACTGCACTACTGGGGAAGTCCCCCAAACAACCAGAAGTTCTGGTAGAAGCTTCCCTTTGTAGGTAATCACCTAGGTCAGTTTCTCTAGCACCCTTTTTCTCACTTAACAGATATGAATTCCGTGCATTTCGAAGGGTTGTGAGGGTTAAACGAGAAGGTGTGTGTCACAGGTTTCGCCCAGTGGCTGGTACCTAGGACTTCAGTGTAAGTTGCATCCCTCCCCCGACGTCAGTAATTCGTGTGTGCTCATTGCCGTACCTGTGCTCTGCACACACCCCTCATCTGTGTCCCTGCCTTCCTTTTTCTTGTGCTAACAACCTGTTTCAGCTTCTTTTTCTAAACTAATTTTCGTTGGAGTATAGTTGACTTACAATGTTGTGTTTCTGCTATACTGCAAAGTGACTCGGTTGCAAATATACATGTATCCACTCTCTCTAGGATTATTTTCCCCATATCGGTCAGAGTATTGAGTAGAGTTCCTTGCGCTTATACAGTAAGTCCTTATTGGCCATCTGTTTTATATATAGTAGCGTCTATATGTCAATCCCAATCTCCCAATTTATCCCTCCTCTCCCCCTTTCTCCCTTGGTAACCATAAGCTTGTTTTCCACATCTATAACTCTATTTCTCTTTTATAAATGATTTTATAAATCATTTGTGCCATTTTTTACAGATCCCACATATGTTGTTGTCCAGTCGCTAGGTTGTGTCCGACTCTCTGCGACCCTATGGACTGCATGCAGCACGCCAGGCTCCTTTGTCCTCCGTTATTTCCAGGAGTGTGCTCAGATTCCTGTCCGCTGAGTCAGTGATGTTATCTAATCTCATCCTCTGCTGCCCCCTTCTCCTTTTGACTTCAGTCTTTCCCAGCATCAGGGTCTTTTCCAATGAGTTGGTTCTTTGCAGATGCCACATGTAAGCAATATCATATAAGATTTGTTTTTCTCTGTCTGATTTACTTCACTCAGTATGACAGTCTCTGGGTCCTTCCATGTCACTGCAAATGGCATTATTTTGTTCTTTTAAATGGCTGAGTAATATTTTATTGTGTGTATGTACCACATTTTTATCCAGTCATCCACTGATGGACATTTAGTTTGCTTTCATGTCCTGCCTGCCCCCAGTAGTGCTACAAGGAACATTGGGTGCATGTATCTTTTGAAATTACGATTTTCTTGAGATATATGCTAGGGAATAGAATTGCTGGGTCATATGGTAGCTCTATTTTTAATTTCTTAGGGAACTTCCATACTGTTCTCCATAGTGGCTGAACCAATTAAGATTTTCATCAACAATGTAGGAGGGTTCTCTTCTCTCTGCACCCTCTTCAGTATTCACCTCTCAGCACCTATCCAGTATTTAATATTTAAATAAAATATTTATTATTTTTTGATGCTGGCCATTCTGACTGATGTGAGGTGACACCTTTTTGTATTTTGATTTGTGTTTCTCTAATAATTAGTGAGGTTGAACATCTTTTCATGTGCTTTTTGGCCATCTGTATATCTTCTTTGGAGAATTGTCTGTTTAGATCTTCCACCTATTTAGATTGGGTTGGATTTTTTTTTTTTTTTTTTGATAGTGAGCTGCATGAGCTGTTTGTATATTTTGGAGATGAATCCCTTGTCAGTCAATTCACTTGCAAATATTTTCTCCCATTCTGTGGGTTATCTTTTTTTTTTTTTTTAGATGGTTTCCTTTGCTGTGCAAAAGTTTTTAAGTTTAGTTAGGTCCCCTTTGTTTATTTTTGTTTATCAGTTTCTATTTGTATTTCCCCTCGAATTCGTGGTATTTACCATTTTTGTTTGTTTTGTCACTGAGTCATGTCTGACTGTTTTGTGACCCCGTGGACTGTAGCCCACCAGGTCCCTCTGTCCATGGGATTTCCCTGACAAGAAGACTGCAGTGGGTTGCCATTTCCTTCTCCAGGGAATCTTCCTGACCCAGGGATCGAACCTGCGGCATTGCAGGCAGATTCCTTATGGCTGAGTCACCAGGAAAGTCCACAAACTTACCTTTTTACTGAACTACTAAGTAACCAAACCCCAAATAAGTCAAACATGGGTAAACCTGTAAAAGAAAAACCTGAGGAGGCAATATGTTAAACACATTCTAGTTGCTTTATGTAGCAAAACAGCTTATTATTTAGAAGCAGGTTACCCATTCAGTTCTGATAGTCATGCCTCACCTACAATATGCAGTTTACTTGAGAGTATCCTCTAAGAAGAATTAATATTTGATCACCTTTCCTGATTTTTTTCATGCTAAGTCTTTCAAATTCAAAATTTGCTCTGCTGCTAGTCACTTAGACCAATTGTATAAATTAAGCAAACTGTCAGCTTAAAGGTAACTTCTCAACATTATGTCCTTAGTATCTCCTACAGATGAAACAGGATTTTTTTTTTAATGCAAGGAAGAGGACTAAAAAAATTATTTAACTGTGTTCTCAAAAAGTAAACGAGAGGGTTTTTTATTTCTCTAACCTGATTGGTGAAGAATTTGAAGAAAAGATCCAGGTCAACCCATGTAGGAAACTGGTCACTTTTATACATGGCTAGTGGGAAACTGAGTTAGTATTTTGGGAGGGCATTTTGACAGTGGACAAACCTTTTAGCTTATCAGCTTTACTTCCAGGAACTAATACTGAAAAAGAACTTGCACATTTGCACAAAGATATATCTATCAATAGGAATGTTTGTTGCAATAATCTTTTGTAACAGCAAGAAAAGGGGAACAATTTAAATGTACACTAGTGGATAACTGTTTTTGTTTTTTTTTTTTGAAACATAACATCTATATTATGGGGGCAATGCAGCTACTCACAATGATATGAATATTGTTTGATATGAGAAGATCCCCATGGTTATATTCAACGGAAAATACTATATTTCCATTTTTCTTAAGGCCTAAATATATGTGCATAAAAAGGCAAAATAAGATCAGAAGTTTATGTGTCAGAACTGTAATACTAGTTATTTTCAACTATAGGATTCAGTTCAATTCAGTCGCTCAGTCATGTCTGACTCTTTGTGACCCCATGGACTGCAGAATGCCAGGCTTCCCTGTCCATCACCAACTCCAGTAGCTTGCTCAAACTCACATCCACTGAGTCAGTGATGCCATCCAACCATCTCATCCTCTGTCATCCCCTTCTCCCACCTTCAATCATTCCCAGCATCAGGGTCTTTTCCAGTGAGTCAGTTCTTTGCATCAGGTGGCCAGAGTATTGGAGCTTCAGCTTCAGCATCAGTCCTTCCAATGAATATTCAGGAATGATTTCCTTTAGGATGGACTGGTTTGATCTCCTTACAGTCCAAGGGACTCTCAAGAGTCTTCTCCAACACCACTGTTCAAAAGCATCAATTCTTCGGTGCTCAGCTTTATGGTCCAACTCTCACATCCATACATGACTACTGGAAAAACCATAGCTCTGACTTGACAGGCCTTTGTTGGTAAAGTGATGTCTCTGCTTTTTAATATGCTGTCTAGGTTGGTCGTAGCTTTTCTTCCAAGAAGCAAGTGTCTTTTAATTTCAAGGCTGCTGTCACCATCTGCAGTGATTTTGGAGCCCCCCAAAATAAAGTCTCTCACTGTTTCCGTTGTTTCCCAATCTGTTTGCCATGAAGTTATGGGACTGGATGCCATGATCTTTGTTTTTTGAATGTTGAGTTTTAAGGCAGCTTTTCCACTCTCCTCTCTTGCCTTCATTAGGATGCTCTTTAGTTCCTTTTTGCTTTCTGCCATTAGGGTGGTGTTGTCTGCATATCTGAGATAACTGATATTTCTCCCAGCAATCTTGATTCCAACTTGAACTTCATCCAGGCTGGCATTTTGCATTTTGCATGATGTACTCTGCCTATAAGTTGAATAAGCAGGGTGGGTGACAATATACAGATTTGACATACTCCTTTCCCTATTTGGAACCAGTCTGTTGTTCCATGTCTGATTTTAACCATTGCTCTTTGACCTGCATACAGGTTTCCTAGGAGGCGGGTAAGGTGGTCTGGTATTCCCATCTCTTTCAGAATTTTCCACAGTTTGCTGTGATCCACAGAGTCAAAGGCATTAGCGTAGTCAGTGAAACAGAAGTAGATGTTTTTCTGGAATTCTCTTGCTTTTTCTATCACCCAACTGATGTTGGCAATTTGATCTCTTGTTCCTCTGCTTTTTTTTTTCTAAATCCAGCTTGAACATCCAGAAGTTCTCGGTTTACATACTGTTGAAGCCTGGCTTGGAGAATTTTGAGCATTACCTTGCTAGCATGTGAGATGAGTGCAGTTGTGCAGTAGTTTGAACATTCTTTGACATTACCATTCTTGAATGTACCCCTTCCTTATTTTGATATATCTCTTGTCTGAAATCTAGCTGGTAAACACATCCATTACGTCTTTTCTATAGCTGAGTGCAAACAACACCAAATCTGGACACAGGCTCTGTTAGTTAAGGGAGTTGCTGCCACACATAAAGCTCTGAATCTCAGTGGCTTAATGCAAGTTTCTTGGAGTTTTCAGTCTAATAATACAGATCTTTATGGCTGGGTGGCTTTATTCCAGGTTGTGCTTTACGGACTCAGGCTCTTTCAGTCTTGTGGCTCTGCTTTTGTCCACATGTGACTTGCAAGTTTACCCCAGGGAATGTCTCCTTTCCAGCCAGCTGAAAGGGGTGAAGGAAATAGAGAATCATGTTTAAAAGTTTTTATGAGGAAATTTTAAGGGGCAAGGCCTAAAGTCTACTGACCAGAACCCAAGCACATGGCTATGCCCAAAGGCAGAAGAACCTGGGAAATATAGTCTGGTATACGCCCTGGAGGATGAGGAAACTTTGGTGAACACATGGTAATTTCTGCCTATTACACAGAAGCTCAAATCTTACCTCCACTCTTAGTTGTACAATGACTTAAAGTTCTTTAATTGAGCTTTAGTTTTCTCATTTATAAAATGAAGATAATAAAACCTATCCACTGTAAAGGGTTGGTGTGAAGATTAAACTTTCAGTCATATATGAAATATCTTCATTATTTATGAAATGTTTTATGGATACAAGGGGGAAGTTTCATTAACACGGATATCCTTGTTTTGTATTTTGAATAGAAAACGTATCTGATGTGGGTTAGATTAGGAATAGCAAACTACATCTTGTAGGCTAAACCGAGCCAACTGCCTGTCTTGGTAAATAAAGCGTTATTGGAACATGACCATGTTCAATAGTGTATATAATTTTCTAAGGTTTCTTTTGCACTACATGCCAAGTTGAGTGATTGCCGCAGAGCCTGAATGGCCTGCAAAGCCTAAAACATTTACCATACGGCTCTATATGAAAATGTTGGCTGACCTGTGGACTAAAGGGGAGTGTCTGAGCTCTTATTCATTTGCTATATTCAGTGTAGTGTCTGAGAGGTAGCAGATGCTCAGGGAATCTTTACTGAAGGGCTGAAAATCCCTTTTTAGAGCCCTGTAACTGAGAAATTATGCATCTGGAAGGCAATTTCAGGAGGAAAGATGCCTCTCCGTCAGAGTGGATGAGTACTGCAGGCTCCTTTGCACTCTTTGAATAGCCAAATAGCCAAGATAATCAGGCACCCTGACTGCAGGCCCCGCTGAATCCTCTCCTGTGCAGCCTCGACCAGGTTCTTTTCTGAACAGAAGCAAATGCCCCCTCTAGTCATTATAATTGGTTCAATCATCAAACTGTTTATGGTGCATCACTATTCATCTCATAATCATTGGCAAATACTAAGTGAATGATGATTGCAGGGGTAAAAGGCAGAGTAAGGGATAGATGACTGAGGAATGCTTTGATTTCACAAGTGCACAGTCTCGTGAATGTTTGCTTCTGCTTGTTATGCAGCCTGACTTTTGCAAGTTTGAAACTATGACAGCCTGAGTAATAGTAGCGCAAATTTGATTCAAACTCTTCTCATGATTGGCTAATTAAGAGTGTATATCAGTCAATCAGTACACATTCAGCACATGGAAATATTAAGCTGGATATTAGAGGAGAAGTTCATTGAGCTAATATTTATTGACTGCCTAGTAGCTGTTATGCACACCCACTGGACTAGGTGCTAAGAAATAGTAGGATAAGTAAGCCATAGTCCCTGCTTGAGGTACACAGCTTAGTGGGAGAAGATATAGAAAGAATTGGCAGATCCCGCCTTACCTTTGAGAGATAAGGATGGTAAAGAATCTGCCTGTGGTGTGGGAGACACGGGTTTGATCCCTGGGTGGGAAAGATCCCTTGGAGAAGGGAATGGCTACCTACTCCAGTATTCTTGCCTGGAGAATTCC
The DNA here is from genome assembly GCF_019320065.1 of Cervus canadensis. Classification (NCBI taxonomy): domain Eukaryota; kingdom Metazoa; phylum Chordata; class Mammalia; order Artiodactyla; family Cervidae; genus Cervus; species Cervus canadensis. The sequence goes on from NC_057392.1 coordinate 85,090,417, forward strand.
ATGGACAGAGGAGCTTAACAGACTACAGTCCTTGGGGTTACAAAGAGTTATACACGACTGAATGACTAATGCTTTCACTTTTTTTCCCTGGGAGATAATATTTTTATAGACATGAATATCTGGAGCAGCAGTCTCTCCAACTGGACCAATCAGGAGGTTGAAATCTTTGGCTTATGGAAAGTGAGGGAGAGCGGCAGAAAAGGAAAGAGGAAAAGTATAAGGTTTCATCTGTTGGTGTTAGAACTAGGTCAAGATTTACTTCTCTAGGCATATTCTTAGTTACCTGAATCTAACCAAAGGTACTTGTCTAAATTAATTAAATCACACATTACAAAAGAGGTGTTTTTACAGCTATGTTTAGTACATACATTTTTTGCAGCTTTCTCTCATTTTTGTTTTGCACAGTTATATTTTATAATATAATCTTTGTAGAACTTAGCTGTTTAAAAATACTAGGATATGTTACTCCTAAGAAGTTTGCCGAGAAAGGATAGAGTCTCATGTCACTTGGAGCCCTAGAATCGACAATAGTGTCCTACATGGTATAGTGGGGTGTGCATGTGCTCAGCCGTGTCTGATTCTTTGTGACCCCATGGACTGTAACCCTCCAGGCTCCTCTGTCCATGGAATTCTCCAGGCAAGAATACTGGAGTGGGTTGCTATTTCCTACTCCAGGGGTTCTTCGCAATTTAGGGATCTAATCTACATCTCTTTTGTCTCCTGCATTGGCAGGCGGATTCTTTACCTCTGTGCCCCCTGAGAAACCCTGATATGTGTTGGGGCCTGAGAATTGTTTACTGATAAAATATTAGGCATTTTAATTTAATAATCCTTTTATAAAGAACTACGTAATCACAGAGGCAAAGACCAACCAGTGAATGATTCAGAGTTCTCATTGGGACTGGTGATATTTGTTTGCAATGAATTTTGTGTTCTCTCTGATCTCTTACTTTCTAGTCTCAGTCTTTTGGTTAAAATATATACATGGTAGTTGCTCTGATTACAGTGAATGTCCCCATGATAAGCTTGTACAAAGCAGTAACTTCAAGACCTTTTGTCGAACTATGTGGGTGATGGGCCCCCAGCCAGGATATGGAGATGACAGCTCCAATTTGGGTCAGTTGTTGGGCTTTCCGTATTGATTCTGCTGAGCTACCAAGGGGACAATACTCCCCTGTTCCTCAATATGCCAGTTTTCCACTTGGCATTATGTTTGAAAGCCTCAGGTGGGTAGGGATTTGGGCTATATGGAATGTTCTACAGAGCACAGCAGACCTTTGTTATTTGGTAAATTTCATATGAAATTCAATTACCTGTGAAGTCACCCTAGGGGAGCCACTCATCCTAAGTTACATAGAAAAAGCAAAATTGTCAATTCATTTTCCAACTAGGGATTTCTTTTCCAAAGGAGCATGTTGATTTTCTTTTAATAATGTAAAATCAAAATGCACAAGAGATGAAGCAAAACCCATGAGACTGATATGGGTAAATGAGTAGAAGAATTATTTGATGCCCTTCTACTCACCACCCCACCGTTCCTGCAGTAGTTGAAGTAATTTATTTAAAGTTCAGGTGCAGCTGTGGTTAGATATCTAACACTTCTAATATTAAGATATTGAGGATGGAGTATGTTTCCAGGGGCAGAAACAGTGCTGTTTTCCTTTGTGAATATCTATACTCTTTGGTATAGGGATTGTGCACATACTGGGTTTCCAAAGGTTACTAACTGTTGAAATCTTGTTCTGCAAGACCAACCGTAGCTGGCTGGAAATAGCCTTGGAGTTGCTCTGCTGCTGCAACCCCAATTTCACCTGCCTTCAGCTTCTGCAGCATTCTTAAGAATTTCAGAATTTGTTCTGACAGCCAGCTTAGAAGAGGCTGGTAAAAGTGGCTGTTGATTTCTGCAAAGAATACAGTTCCCCTGAAGATGGCGTGCACAGGTGGCCAAGGGCTCTGCACTATTAGAAAAAGTCTTTAATTGTGTTCAACCTGTTAGATCCTGAAAACTGCCACACAGAGGCAACAGTGCCTTTATAGTCCAGGTGTGGGTGACTTGACTAAAGATCCTTCCTTTCTAGAAGACATCTGGCTCCCCCATTTGTGGGTATCAGTGATAAGTTTAGAGATAGAAATGCTTTCCATGTGAAGAGAAATCACATAGTAGGCACTTGATATACTAGTGTCAAATGAAGTGGAAAGCCTCATTCTCTGATGATTGACGAATGTTGGAAGAAGATTAAGGGTGAGTGAACGTCTCATCTCTGTCGGGTGGTCAGGAGCAATAAAGTATTCTGCAGTTTTGAGTTAGGAAGTCTCCTTGGTTGTTGAGACATACCCCTTATCCTGAGGGACTAGGAACTTAACTGTCCATGCCGGGTGTCCTTCAGCATCTTCAGCGCCATTGCTTCTTGATGCTTCAGAGAAGGTGGGGAGGCTTGGTTTCCAGTGACTGGTAGGTTGTAATGGACTCTTGTTATTATTGTTGTTCAGTCACTAAGTTGTGTACAATTCTTTGTGACCTCATGGGCTGCAGCACACCAGGCTTCCCTGTTCTTCACTATCTCCCGGAGTTTGCTCAGACTCATATCCATTGAGTTGGTGATGCCTTCCAACCATCTTATCCTCTGTCATCCTCTTATCCTGTTCCCAATCCTTCCCAGCATCAGGGTCTTTTCCAGTGAGTTGGCTCTTTGCATCAGGTGGCCAAAGTACTAGAGCTTCCGGTTCAGCGTCAGTCCTTCCAATGAATATTCAGGATTAATTTCCTTTAGGATTGACTGGTTTGACCTCCTTGCTGTCCAATGGACTCTCAACAGTAATGGGCTCTACCCATCTCCAGATGATGGTGATGGGATAGCTAGAGAGATAGTTTGGGTTCATCCTTGTGAATGTGGTACTATTACTTTGACAAGTAGATAAGTTAGTTCTATGGTATTCTAGGTAATTATATTTTTTAAGTAAGATTAACTTCTTAATTACTCCTTAATTTACTCCTGAAGGAGAAGCTGTAATATCAAATTGTGATTGTTTTTGGCAGGCAGCCAGGGAAAGAGAACGTAATTAAATGTGTGACTACTTCTTTCCAAATATGAAAGGCATACTTCTCAGTAGGTTTATTTAACCATTAGATAAAAACAGACTTAAGAATGAATAGAGATTAACTATGGAAACAGACTTCTTTAAAAGCAAATTTTAGTTTTTAAGCAATAGTCTACTAAATGAATTGTTTTATACAGTACTAACAAAGCTTGAGTAAAAATGAAAAATTGTGTGAAATATCTTAGATTTTTCTCAAAAGTATAGTTTCAGATTTTACAATTCAATAAATATTTTTTGAAATAATATACTACACCTCAGAAAAATTGTATTTCCTACAATCCTCCTAGGTTCTCTAGCAGAGGGCTCTGTAAATTGGACTGACAAAAAAAGCATACAAATGTACTTATGTTTTATATGACGCTGCCTTCATAAGGAAATGAAGACCTGAAGAAGTGGTTACACCTGAGCATTTTTATACTAGGTTTGATGAGGAGTGGAAGAATGTTGGGACAAAGGATATGAGCTGAGGGTAGTAAACTGGGGGAAATTAGCAAGACCTGTGTATTTGGATTCTTCTTGGCATCCCTCTGTCTAACCATCCCCTGGTAACCACCACTTTACTCTGTTTCTGTAAGTTCAGCTTTTATAGATTCCACATGTAAATGATATAATATTCATTTTTCTCTGACTTATTTCACTTAGCATGATGCCCTCAAGATTCATCTGTGTTGTTGCAAATGGCAGGATTTCCTTCTTTCTCACATCCAAATAATGTTCCATTGGATATACATGCCACATCTTCTTTATCCATTCATCCATTGTTGGACACTTAGGTTGTTTGCATGTCTTGGCTATTGTGAATAATGCTGCAGCAAATATGGGAGTGCAGATATTTTTCTGAGATACTGTTTTCATTTCCTTTGGGTATATACCCAGAAGTGGATACTGTTTTCATTTCCTTTGGGTATATACCCAGAAGTGGGATTGCTGGGTCATATGGCAGTTCTGTTTTTAATTTCTTAAACTCCATACTGTTTTTCCTAGTAGCCAATTTTCATTCCCACCAGTAATACATAGGATCCTTTTCCCCCCTACATTTTCACCAATACTTGTTATCATCTTTTGACTTTTTGGTGATAGCATTTTAAATACGTATGAGGTGATATCTCACTGTGTTTTGATTTGCATTTTCCTTATGATTTCATGTACCTGTTGGTCATTGCCTATTTTTTAATCAGTTTTTTTGGGTGGCTATTATGTTGAATGAGTTCTTTATATATTTTGGAGATTAACCCTGTATCAGATATATTATTTGAAAATATTTTGTCCCCTGTTGTAGGTTACCTTTTCGTTGATTTTTCTTTTTTTGGCTGTGTTTTCTAGTCTAGTCTAGTGCTGCTTACTAGTTTTTGCTTTTATTGCTTAAGCTTTTAGTGTTAAATCCAAAACATTATTGCTTTGCCCCCTAGTTTTGATCTAGGAGTGTCACATTTTCAATTATTTTGTTTAATTAAGTCTTTAATCCATTTTGAGTTAATTTTTGTGAGTGGCATAAGATAGGGGTCCAATTTCTTCTGCCTGTGGTTATCTGGTTTTCCCAATACCACTTATTAAAAAATATTCTTTCTCTGTTGAGTGTTCTTTGCCATCTTTTCAAATATTAATTGGCCATATGTGAGAAGATTTATTTCTGGGCTCTCTATTCTATTCCATTGGTTTATGGGTCTACTTTTCTGCCAGTACCATGCTATTTTGATTACTATAACTTTGTAATATATTTTGAAATCAGGAAAAGTGATGCCTCCAGCTTTGTTGTATTTTCTCAAGAATGCTTTGGCTGTTTTGGTTCTTTTGTGTTTTTATACACATTTTAGGCTTGTTTTCCCTACATCTGTGAGAAAAAATCATTGGACTTTTTAGTCAAAACTACGGTTTTTCCATAGTCATGTACAGATGTGAGAGTTGGACTATAAACAAAGCTGAGCGCCAAAGAATTGATGCTTTTGAACTGTGGTATTGGAGAAGACTCTTGAGAGTCTCTTGGACAGCAAGAAGATCCAACCAGTCACTCCTAAAGGAAATTAGTCCTGAATATTCATTGGAAAGACTGATGCTGAAGCTGAAGCTCCAGTACATTGGTCACCTGATGCTAAGAACTGACTCATTTGAAAAGACCCTGATGCTGGGAAAGATTGAAGGTGGGAGGAGAAGGGGATGACAGAGGATGAGATGGTTGGAAAGCATCACCAACTCAATGGACATGAGTTTGAGTAAGCTCTGGGAGTTGGTGATGAACAGGGAAGTCTGGTGTGTTGCAGTCCACGGGGTCACAAAGAGTCAGACGCGACTGAGCAATTGAACTGAGAGATTAAATTGAATCTGTAGACTTTTTTGGGTAATATAGCTATCTTAATAATACGAATTATTCTAATCCATGAATATGGGATGTCTTTCCATTCATTTGTGTATTTTTCAGTTTATTTCATCAACATTTTATAGTATTCAATGTACAGATTTTTCACTTCCTTCATTAAATTATTCCTGAATATTTTATTGTTTTTGATGATATTGTGAATGGAATTGTTATTAAAATTTCTTTCTCAAAATTTTTTTCTTGGTGTATAGAAGCACAACTGATTTCTATATGTTGATTTTGTATCCTGCATCTTTACTTAACTAATTGGTTCTAACCACTTTTCGGTGGCATCTTTAGGACTTTTTTATGTGTGAGGTCATGTCATCTGCAAACAGATAGTTTTAGTTCTTCCTTTCTGATTTGGATGTCTTTTATTTCTTGTGTGATTGCGCTCGCTAGGGTCTATAGAACTGTTCTGAAAAGGGGTAGTGAGAGTGTACATTCTTGTCTTTTTCATGGTCTTAGAATAAAAGCTTTCAACATTTCACCATTGAGTTATGATGTTGGCTGTAGGTTTGTCATATGTGGCTTTTATTGTGTTGAGATTCCTTGTATACCCAATTTGTTGAGCCTTTTTTTTTTATCATGAAAGGATCTTGCATTTTATTGATTGCTTTTTATCCATCTATTGGAATGATCACATGATTATTTTTTTTATTATTCATTCTATTAAATGTGATGTATCACATTTGTGTATGTTAAATCATCCTTGCATCCCGTGGATAAATCCCTCTTGATTGTGGTGTATGATCCTTGTAATATGCTGTTGAATTTGGTTTCCTAATATTTTGCTGAGAGTTTTTGTGTTTATATTTATTAGGGATATTGGTCTATAGTTTTATTTTTTATAGTGTCTAGCTTTAATATCAGGGTAATGCTGGTCTTTTAAAATGAATTTGAAAGTGTTTCCTAAGAAGGACTGTCTAACCTTCCTCTGAAGCAGGTTAATAAAATTTTTATGTACGAGGCGCCCATATTACCAGAGGAAAAGAGTTACTTTATTTCTAAAGACAAAGGGGCACAGAAGGATATCGGAACAAGCAAGCCTTGCTAGGTTTCTAGAATTAAACGAATTTACCTCATACTTTGTCCTATCTCTGCTCCATGACTTTCCACTCTTCATAAGACCTAGCATTAAAAACACTCAGTTTTAACCATTTCCTTTGGTCTTCATTTGCTTATGAAGTCTCCTGTGTCATGTAAGATTTACATTAAATAAATGTATATGTTTTTGTCTTGCTAATCTGTCTTTTGATGTTGAGTTCCAAGTTGAGAATTTACATGGGTAGAAGAAAAAGATATTTTTCCTCCTTTATACTAAAGTCTTGAAAACTATTGTTTCATATATTTTGTTCACATTCTTTTTAAGGTAGTTTACTCCATCTTGGTCAGAAGCAGAATTCCTTTTTCTGAGCTTCTGCTTGTTTATTTTTCTTTGCACTAGGAATCAATTTATTTATCTGCAGAAACACTGAAAAAAGATTTTTTTGCTTTTGCGCATGTATGGGATTTTCTTTCCCATTTTTATCTTCTAACGGGTTACTGTATGACTATATACAGGTTATGCTATTTTGTTTCTTAATCTCATAAATTTCTGTTTTACTAAGTTATTTAAAAATTTCTCTTTGATTGCCTTGGTTTTATAGGTGTGTGGTTGTTTAGTTGCTAAGTCATGTCCAACTCTTTGCAACTCCATGGGCTGCAGCATGCCAGGCTTCCCTGTCCTTCACTACCTCCTAGAATTTGCTCAAATTCATGTCCAACTGCTGCAAATAGAAAGGAAATACAATTATATCTGATTTTCATGTTTTTAGTTGCTTTTCTCTTATCTGATTATGTTGGCTAATGCCTCATAATATAATAGTACATAAAGATAATGAGCATCCTTGCCTCATTTCAGACATTAGTCAAATGATTCCAGTGTTTCCCTATTAAATAAGATGCTGACTTTAGGATTGAGGGACACACACACATATCCATAATTTCTGAGTGTTTTTTTCTTTTTTGAAATTGGGAATGGTATCAAATTCTATTGGAGGGTCCTTTTATTGTTTCTAGAGATAATCATATGGTTTTTCTCCTTAAATCTGTTAAGATGGTGAATTACATTAATGAATGTGTAATGTCTAAAAGTGAATCATTTCATGAAGCTATCACAATATTGTTAATAGACTATACTCCAAAATAAATTGAAAAAAAAAAAGTGAACCAGTCTTGCATTCCTAGGAAAGAATTCCACTTGTTAAAACAATTTATATTTTTTGTTATTCACTTTATATATATGATTTTACATCCATATTCATAAGTGAGGTTTATAGGGTTTTTTTTTTGCAGTTGTTTTAGAAGTTAAATTTAGGTATCAGTATTATATCTTCTTCATAAAATGAAGTTGGCAATTTATTCTTCTTTTTGTTTGCTCTTTTTATTAACATAGGAGCAATTTTATTAACATAGGAATTGTCCATTCCTTGAAGGTTTGATAGCATTTCCCCCATAAAATCACGTTTCTGTGATGTTTTATTGGCAGTAGTTTTTTGAAAATTTATTTTAATTGAAGGATAATTGCTTTACAGAATTTTGTTGTTTTCTGTCAAACCTCAACGTGAGTCAGCCACAGGTATACATATGTCCCCTCCCTTTTAAACCTCCCTCCCATCTCCCTCCCCATCCCACCCCTCTAGGCTGGTTCAGAGCCCTGTTTGAGTTTCCTGAGACATACAGCAAATTCCTGTTGGCTATCTATTTTACATATGGGAATGTAAGTTTCCATGCTACTGTCTCCATACATCTCACCCTCAGCAGTAGTTTATTTGGGGGAATAATTCTATTTCTTTTATGAAAATTGATGCTTACTATCTGTATTGGGGTCAATATGCAGAAGGTACATTTTTTAAGAAAATTATCCCTTTTATCCAGGTTTTCAGATTTATTTGCTTAGAGTTGGTAAAAGATTGTTTTTTGGCATTTTAAACAACCTCTGTGTCAATATTCTTTTCCTTTTATAATTTTTTGTTTATGGTTTCTTGTTTTTCTTTTTGTTGAGTGGGTTTTGTTCTATTTTGTTGGCATTTTCTGCCATGGTATCTGCATTCTTAAATTTATTTAGTAATCTTACTGAAAAAATTTTTTTCTTTCCTTTCTTTTCTCTTAGGGTTTGCTAGCCTCTCAGATGGTTTCTTTTCTTTCTGAGAGAGATTTTTGTCTGTTTCCCACCAACTCTAGGTCCCTACTGATGCCCTTTTGTTTTTTTCATGCAATTGATGTCTGATTCTGGGACTGGCTGTGCTGTGCTATGCCATGTATTTGATCACTTATATGTAGATTGAAATTTCTATTATCCTCTCTGACTCCTGTCTCTGCTCTGGGATTGGGTTATAGTTGGTATTATTTGCTCTTCTTTGGATGTGTGGATAGATTCCTTCATCTGCAGAGATTCTGAAAGTACAAGAATGATCCAAGTATCAGAGAGAAATAGCTACTAAACAGGAGTGTTTTAGATATAAGGCTCTAAGACGCCTTTATAAGAGGTGACACTTTAGCAGAATCCTGAATAAGGTGAGAAAGTGACCATATAAGAGTCAAAGGAACAAAAAAAAAAAGAGTCAAAGGAATATTAGGACTTGGAGTCAGAGAAGTAGCTGTGGGTCAGACCATGGAGTTTAGTTTTTTTTCCTAAGAGTAACTGGACGCCATTGGAGGATGTTAAGTGAGAAGTACAGAGTTCTCTTTAGAGGGACCTCTTGGACTATACCTCAGAAGATGAATTTAATGAGTTGAGAGAAACTGGGAGACTAATTACAGTGTTATTGTATGAGTTGATGGTGTCTAAACTGGAGTGATCACTGGACATGTTGTATAAGAAGTGATCAGACTCAGAATATGTTTTAAAGTTTTACTGGATGGGACTTCCTGATGCAGTGGATATGGGATGTGCAAGAGAGCTATCCAGGATAAATAGGGTGAAGGTGATGCCATTTTCTGAGATGGAAAGTCTTGACTGAAGAGCAAATAATGGTGGTGGTGGTGGGTGTCAGTAACTCTTCTCTAGACAAGTTAAGATTGAGATGCTTGTTAGACCTCTAGGTGGAGATGTTGATAGGTGAGAGGTTGTAGCTTTGTAGATAAATACATTTTTGAAATTGTCAGCAAACCTAAAATCACAGTCACTTTCTAAGTCAGGAATGAGTGAAAGAAGGGCACAGACTGAGCCCTGGGTTTCTCTAGGTTTAGAGCTCAGAGAAAGGAAGAACCAAACAACAGACCCCAGGGAGGACTGGCCAGTATGAGATGAAAGACGTTGGGGGAATATGGTGGTGCAGGAGCCATGGTGGGACAGCCTTTCAAGGAGAAGGGTGTGGTCGGTGGGTCAGATGCCACGGTGGAGGTGAGCACAGTGAATAGTGAGAAACGGCCGTCAGGTTTGGCAACATGGAGGTCATGAGCATGCTGGATTAGCATGGTTTCCATGGAGCGACAGACAAGTCTGGTTGGAACAGATTAAGAAAAAAGTGGGAGAGAAAGAAGTGGAGAGAGAGACAGATGCCTGTTTTTGTTTTTTTTTTTTTTTTACTAAAAATACATAGAGATCTGGAGTGGTCACCAGACAGGAGTGTGGGCTCAGGGGTGGAATATTTAAGGGACACTCAATGGTACCTTTGAAAACTATTATGTGTTATCTGGTACAGAGAAGACAAATTGATGCAGGAGTGAGAGGAAGCTGTGTGTGTGGACATTAGATAAAGGTGGTGGGTGAAATGGGTGATTCCTCTACCTATTTCCTGTATTTCGTTCTTGCCAGTCAAGTGCAAGCGCAGAAGTGGAGATAGGAGCTCACCTGGGCAAGGGAGAGAGGGGTGAAGGAATTCCGTGTGGATGCAAGACTGTCTAACCAACGCTGGGTAAAGAGGGCCATGAGGAAGACTATGGACACCTTACAGACAAAAGCTGAAAACTCACGATGGAGTCAAATAATTGGGATAACAGAGGAAGGGAGGAAACAAAATGAAACGGGACTGGTGATGAGAGTCTAAGGGGAAATCTCGAAATGGAGGCTTTTAGGAATGAAACAGCGGTAATTGTATAATTAGAAGCCTAGGGTGGGACTGTTGAAATGGGAGGCTGAGGTGGGTAAAGGACAAGATTTTTGCAAGTGAGGAAGGCCAGGAACAAAAATGCCAGTGTTGGGGGTGCCTTCCAATTTAGAGCCAGTGTCAGCAGGAATGACAGAAGAGGAGGTGGAGCTGGGTGCAGACGTTGTCAGCAGGGGAGGTGCCTGAACAGGTGGAATACGGGCTGCAGCCGGATGATGTGGCAGGCGCCATAAGGGGAGCTGTGTGCTTCGGTTTTCCGTGTGAGAGGGGGCGTGGTCTGAAAGCAGCAGTGGGATCAAGTACTTAAAGAGACCTTCCTGTGTATAATAAGCACTCTACACATGGCTGATGGTGTCTAGTCCTAAACGTTTGGTGAATACACGATCTTGAAAATGTAGTGCCGTGTACAGAGTGGGCTCAGAAAATGTGAATGTGTTCAACAGGGTCCCAGATCAAAAATGAAACAGAACTCCATTTGCTAATCTGAAGGGAGATTTTGGCCTCCCAGAATGTTGAGTGTGGATTTGTCTCACTGACCGTGCAGAGCTCTGGTGGATAATCACCTGTGTCTAGCCATCTAGGCCGTGTTGGCTTCTTTGTGTACATTAGATAAATGATGCTGTGCAAATGTAGATTATTAGCAAGCTATAAAGTGATCTCCTGTAAGAAGTTTAATGTGGGGCTTTTAAACATTCCAGCTGTTTGAAGGACGGACCAGCATGAGTGATTAAAGCTCACTGGCTCTCGTGGCCTCAACGCTCCTGGATTGCTTGGAAAAATGAGATCATAGGGTTTGATGTAAAGTCAAATAAACGTGAACATCCCACTTGGACTTTGCTCTGTCTTCCTGCTCGTTTAGGATGATTCGATCATTATGTTTGCCAAGAAAGTCAAATTAATAAGCTTGCTCTGCATGGTTAACTGCACGGATCCACAGGCTCTGAGGCATAACCCACATATTTTTAGAGATTCCTGAAGAGAGGAAAGCTCAGGAAGTGGAGCCTTGAAAAATGGAGGCCAATAGATACTCAGATTTGCTTTTAGTTTATCTTAACTAAGAATTGATCATTTCGAGGACTGATTTAGAAATAGCAGCACTCCAGAGAAGATAATTGGAACAATTTAATCTGCCTATCTATAAAAGTGGAGGAAGAAAGCAGGGATTTCTTATTAATGTTTCATGTGAGATCAACAGGTAAGTAATTTCACACTGAAACAGAAAGTGACCCAGAAGTAAAGAGAAATAGCAACAGAGTATATTTACTTGCTGAAGGACATTAAACTCCAGAGGTTCTTTTCATATTATTCTTACTAGTTTAAAAACCTGATGTATGCTTATCACTGGAAATTTTAGTGATACTGAAGTATATGAAATAAATGGAAAAGTCATTTTTTGAGCTAGGCTACTTTGCTGCCCGCTGGCTGTTCCAGCCTTTGTAGGTATTCACAGTTGACCATTTTGTGTATACCTGTGTATATGAGAACATACTTCATCTTAACAATAAGATGCATGATCTTATACATTGTTTCACTGGTTTTGTTTTACTTCCTTCTCTCTCCCCCCTGCCCCCCACATACATATATGTTCATGTTGAATACACATCTACCGCATTCTGTTTAACAAATGTGTTTTCAATAGTGGTGGCTGTACCATATTTTAAGAAATGAGTTTCCGTAATGTTGATGGATGTTTAACTTTTTTGTTCTTACAAATAGAACTATGACACACATTCATTTACGCATGCCTTTGTACCCTTGTGCAGTGTATAAACTCTAAGCTTTGAAGTGTCAGGTTTAAAGAACAGGAAAATTTTTAGACGTGGCTAGATTTCCCCAGTCTTAGAGAGCGCCTGCTTATCCAGCACTCTAGCCAACACTGGATGATATCAGCCAGCAGAGGAATATCATTGTTTTAATGCACATTTCTGGAATTATTAGCATTGTTGAGCATCATTTCATGTTTCTTTGTAATTTCCTCTTCTATATATTGTCTGTCCTGTAGCCATTTTTGTTTTGGTTTATCTTTTCTTTTTTTAAAATATATTTTATTTAAAATTTATTTTTAGTTGAAGGATAATTGCCTTACAATATTGTGTTGGTCTCTGCCACACATCAACATGAATCAGCCACAGGTAAACATATGTCTCCTCCCTCTCACCCCCTCGGTTGTCACAGAGCCCCAGTTTGAGTTCCCTGAGTCTATAGCTAACTCCGACTGGCTATTTTACATATTTTTTACACATTTTTACAGATGTTACATATGTACATATTTTACATATGTAGTGTATATGTTTTTCTCATTGACTTTCTCATTGAATGAGGCAAATGCAGTATCTGTCACATATGTTGAAAATATATTTACCATTTTCTTTTAAATTCTGACTTTGGTGTGTTTTGCCATATCTTCTGCAGTTTAAAAGAAACATTCTAGTTTGGTGACTTAGGGGATTCCCAGGTGGCTCAGATGGTGAAGAATCTGCCTGCAATGCAGGAGACCCCGGTTTGATCCCTGGGTTGGGAAGGTCCCCTGGAGAAGGAAATGACCACCCACTCCAGTATTCTTGCCTGGGAAATCCCATGGACAGAGGAGCCTGGCGGGCTACAGTCTGTGGAGTTGCAAAGAAACAGACACGACTGAGGAACTAACACACACACACACACACTTCAGAGACTTGAGGCTCATTCCAAGCTCCCTCAAGTAGCATTTGATGTGTGAGGGCCCTAGCCTCCTGGCCATAGCAGCCTCTGCTGCAGGCTTGCCAGCTTATCTCCTCTGGCCTCTCTGAGATAACAGAATCCCACCGAGTGCTTGTCTGGGGTGCTATTAGATTATTGTATCACTTACAGGCAATGTGCTTTAGTGGCAAGAGTGTGGGTTTGGGTTCAGACTCTTGATTTGGTTTTTTTTTTTTTTTTTTTACCTATTGTACCTAATTGTGTGATCTTTGAGCTTCACTTTTGAAACAAGGATTAAGCCTGTCATGTCTCACAGGACTGTTGTGAGAGTCACATGAGATATCCAAAATAAATTGGTTTAAGTTAAAAAGGGCTCTGTGTAAATTTTTATTAGTCATGTGACTGGTTTTTTTTTTTCCATTGAAGAACTGTTTGAGGGGGACCCTCGGAAGCTGTAAAAGTGAGACTCTGCCCTCTCCCACGCCTCCTTATCCCCGTGTCCCAGTCTTTGATTTTATTGATTTTGCTTCCTAATAGACTTTGGAATTGTTCTCTTTGTCTCCGTTCCCATACAGTCATCCTAGTCCAGATCAAATCCGGGTTAAAGGCGGGTCAGCAGGGTAGCCCTGTGATTCGGGGGTGACATGACTAGAAACATGAGACAATGGGTCGGGCGACATTCTGGGCTAAGAGCTGAGCCTTCCGTCTCCACCCCCAGCCCCCCAAGCAGGGCTGCTCTGTACTGTTGCACAGAATGTGCACTGTGCTATACACAGTCAGCAGAGCCAGCGCACCACATGTGCCAGGCCTGCCCGAAGGGTATGCGCTCATCAGATGGTCCCCATCCTCCCCGTAAGGAGGGCAAGGCCTGCTCAGTGGCAGGTTTGTTCTGTTGATCAGGGTATTGTTTGGGGGCTCGGGAAGACAGGCTTCTTTGCCTCACTTTCCTCAAGCAGTTGCAGACATGTCTCTAAATCAGCTTTGGACAAATATGTGAAGGCTGCTGGTTGAAGAAGACCCCAAATTATGACCCCCCCATAGCTCAGCTCTGCCCTTGTGTAAGTGACCCCTTGTGTAGCTGTTTGTCCGCTTAGCCTCACTCTTGTCCTCCCAAACTGTCCTGATCTTGAGAGAAGAGGAAACTCCTCATGTCATCTCCCTACTTAAAAGCCTTCAGTGGATTTCTGTTGCTCTTATTATGAAAACTGAGATCCTTAGTGTGACCTAAGAGACCCTATGAGGTCACCCCCGCTTCCCCTCCCGCCCTGTCATCCTAGGGCTCTGCCCACGTCCACAATTGTGCTGTTCCCGCCTGCCTGTTCCCTTACCTGCTGCTCTGTCTGAGCTCAGATGGAAAGCCACCTCCATAGAGAAGCCTTCCGGCAGTCCAGGCTCCATCAGGTCCCCTGTTGTTGGCTTTCTCTTTATACCCTGCTCTTTTCATAGCACTTATGGCAAATATTTGTTGTCTAGTTTGCTGTGTATTGTCAATCACTCTTGCTGAGTTCTGTATGTCGTTTTCATCATTGTATCTTTAGCAGCTCACAGTACATCTTGTACACAGTGGACACTGTTTATTTGTTGACAGATAGAATGGATGAATAACTGAGGCACTTTGGGAAATTTACATGTGACCAGGACTTTCTCCCTGTTGGAAGCTGACGTCCCCCAGGGAAGGGTTGCGGGGCGGGGGGGGGGGGGCGGCTTTGCAAAGGACGAGTCTGCTTTTTCTGGGAAGGATAGCAAGACCAGAGACCTGTAGACTTTCCTAGGCTATAAGTGGTCCCACCTGCTCTTAAGTTGCCTTTTAGTGACCTCTTTTCCTTTCAAGGTTACCAGCATCTTATGATGATGGTTTCTCTGCCTCTTTGTTTTTAATCTGACTTGGTGAATGTAAGAGGGATACAGTTAGATATAAGGAAATCTCCAAACCACCACCCTTGCTCCTTAGAGTTAAATTCCTGAGCTGTGACCCTCTGTATAAAGTCTCCTGGGCCAGTATAGTAGAGCTGTCCTCTACTCCCAAGGCTGGGGGACTTTTAGATGACTGTATCACTGATTTGTTATGCTTTTTCTGTCATTTGACCCAAGAGTAAAATTTTCAAACTTTCTCTTTGAGAACATGTACAAATTCTTCTTTTACTGCCTTTGTGTAAACTTGGCAGATTGAATACACAAACTGCTCCTTCCAAGAACCCTGCCAAAATTCCTCTTCTACATATAGTGAGGATGGTCAGTATTAAAGAAGTGAAAGAGATCAGGTTAAGTGCCCAGGATTTAAGACTCTACCTCTGACTTAGGCTTAGAAATTCTTAGTACTTGACTAGCTATTTCACAGATACTTAAAACTACTTGCTTAGTGAATAAAAGAATTAATATTTATTCTTCAGACAATCATCTCTTAGAAATTTAAAATTTTTTCTTTTCTTTTTTTTTAAAGGCATTCAAAGTTCTCATTAAATTTTAGAGTGCAGGCAAGGGATGAATTAAAGTGTCCGCTGATCAGCAGTTAAAACCTTTTCCATGTCAAAGATCACATAGGCATTGATTTAATAGAAGCCTTTGGATTCAGTATTTTTTTCCCTAAGAGTCTGTGTACATCTTTTTTCTCTCTGATCTCCTAAATTGGCCACTTTGTTGATATGCAAAGAAAATGCAATTTCCTGTTAATTGTGTCCTTTGATCTATCTAAAAGATTCTGCAAGTTTGGGAGAAAGCTGTTTAGGAAATGTACCTTGGCTGATAGTGCTGTCCCCAGGAACATTCTCATTCTCGTTAGAGTACTTTTGCATGAAGCTGTCAAGCATCTTTCATCCTGGGACTGTTAAAGTGCGAGCAGGGAGTTATTTAAATTGTTCGGAGCACAAATGCTTGTTGTTATGCTGGATGGAAGAGCACATTCATTTTCCTTATTGACTCTCAGGTTAAGAATACATGCACTTTGTATTAGCTCAGCTTTTATATCTTTAGCCTGCTGAACAGGAAAAGCAAATGGGGTTGGCCCTGTATGATACTGCATTTATATAAAATTGTTTCACTCTCTGGAAAGAGTTGTAAATCAAGAATGAAGGTGATGATTAATTTTGCACAGCTGCAGAAGCGTCTCGGTTCCATATCGGTATTTGTTCTGGTGTTGCATCCCAATTGTCAGATATGAATCACTAAGGTGAGGCCATATCCAAGAGGTGGGGAGCTGGACTTGACTTCTCAGTGATAGGAGTGACAAAGAATTTATGGCTGTCTTAAACCACCATAGATATGTATTGTAATGTCCCCTGTACCCCATTGCTTCATTGAACTGTTTTATGAAGAGCCAGCCCAGCAAAATTGGGTCAAAGACTACTAGAGGTAAGATGCGTTCAGGGTTTACATTTTCAGAGCTAGTGGCCTGTCAAAGGTGAACTTGGGCAGGAGGCAGGCTGTGTGGGAAATGAGGCTGTCTGCTTAGGAGGCTGCTCCAGGAAGGCCTTGATTTAGGGTCTCTGCGTTGGCCTGCGTTTCCTGAATTGTGGCCTTTACCCTCTGGGTCATGAGGCCATGGAGTGGCAAAGAGTTGGACATGACTGAGCAACGAACACTTCCACCCTCTGGGTCATTTGGGGGAGTGTCAGGGCAAAAGGGGGCTTTTCTGAGAAGGCTTGTTTTACTCAAGGATTCTGGGGAACTTTAATTGGGAGGTGAGGATACAATTTCACATGCTTTTTATAAAGATAAAACAAAGGTCTTTGAAGGATTTGAGCATGGGAACGAGGTGGTTAGAGCTGCCCGCTGAATTGGTCACTATTGTCAGGACTGAGGAAGGGGTGGGTGAGGTAGGACCGGGAATGCTGGCTAGCTTCCAGGGTATCTTTCAGAAAGTATGGTGTGACAGCCAGGGTTAGAGATGAAGGACCGAGAGGCGAGGGGACCGAGGAGGGAAAAGAGGAGGCGTGTGGTGTAGGAGAGTGGAGGGATCAGTGGTGACCAGGTGTCTGGCTCGGGCCAGTGGGTGGTTGGTGATGCCACCCACTCCTGAGACTGAAATCAGGAGGGGGAACAATGGATAGGGAGGCGTGTTAACCATTTCCTTTTTGTTTTCTGTATTCTGATGCCTCGCATCTGGGACCTTACTGACCCTGGGGGACTGTCCCTCCCAGGGTTGGCTAATTCCTAGAGACAAAGACTCACTTGTGGGCAGTACAGACCAACCAATTGTCACCCCAACCACCTCCTATATCAGTCTCTGCTACCCACTCTTCACCTGCCTCCATCACTCAACACACAGATACCAGATAATTACGGATAGCCCCCAAGCCTCACAGTCTGCTAAATTACTTACATTCATTTACCGTGCCTGACCTGATCCTTCCTGTGAAACCACAGTAAAGGCTCTTGCCTGCATTTCACCATTACCCGACTCCCACCCCATCCCTCTGCCTCCTGACTGACCCTGCTGGATCCTTCCTCTGTGCCCCCTGCCCTACATTGCCTCCTGTTTCCAGGGAGCTGAATGTCTACAAAATTTATTCCTGTGTGACAATATTTCCATATCTGTGTGTCTTACCACACATACTAGAATTTTAAAACAAATTCCAGGAACTCCTAAGACCGTGGGACTGATGGGGAGTTTGGTGTTATAACCTGTTGAGTTTGAAGTGGTCTGGGGTATTTGAATATTTGGATATAGATATCTAGGAGCTGTTAGACATAGGGATTTTGGGCTTTAGAAAAGAAGTCCCAATATTTCCTCCCCATTATATCTCCTAGGGTTGCTGTGGGATATAGGTGAGATTCATGTAGGAGGAGGCCTTTGAAAATTATGAAGTGCTATGTCAATAAAAAGTACTCTTATTTTATCACTTGCCTTTAGAGTCTGGGGCTGTATACCTTGCTGAGAATAAATGGAATTTTGCCTTATCCCCTTGTTGGCCAATCTCTATTCAGACAGAAGCTTTCATAGGAGTTCCCTTGGCAGGATGTTGCTGCCACCATACTGGCTTGGGTTTGATTTTTTTTTTAAAAAAGAGCAGTCTGACAAAAATAGAAATATAGATCAATGGAACAGGATAGAAACCCAAAAATAAACCCATGCACCTATGGTCAATTAATCTATGACAAAGGAGGCAAGACTTCACAATGTCAGAAAGACAGTCTGTTCAACAAATGGTGCTGGGAAAACTGGAGAGCTGCATGTAAAAAAAATGAAATTAGATCACTCTTTAACACCATACACAGAAATAAGCCCAAAATGTGAGACCAAACATTATAAAACTTCTTGGGGAAAACACAGACAGGACACTCTGTGACATAAATCACAGCAGTATGTTTTTTGATCTGTTATCTAAGAATAATGGAAATAAAAACAAAAATAAATGGACCTACCAACTCAAAAGCTACAGAGGAAACAATAAACAAAGTGAAAAGACAGCCCACAGATTGGGAGAATATATTTGCAAATGATATGACTAATAAGGGATTAGTCTCCAAAATCTACAAACAGCTCATGGCAGCATCAAAACAAACAGCCCACTCAAAAAATGGGCAGAAGACCTGAATAGACATTTCTCCAGAGAAGACATACAGATGGCCAATAGACTTGTGAAAGGGTGAACACTCTTGCTTGCTTATTAGAGAAATGCAAATCAAAACTACAATGGGGTATCACCTGATGCCAACCAGAATGGCTATCATCAAAAAAATCCACAAACAATAAATGCTGGAGAGGGTGTGGAGAGAAGAGAACACTCTTACACTGTTGGTGGGAGTGTAAATTGGTACAGCCACTATGGAGAACAGTATGGAGGTTCCTTGAAAAACCGAAAATGGAGCTACCGTATGACTCTGCAATCCCACTCCTAGGCATATATCCAGAGAAAAACAATCTGGAAAGATACACGGACCCCTGTGTTCATTGCAACATGGTTGATAATAGCCAAGATGTGGAAGCAACCTAAATGTCCATCAACAGAGGAATGGGTAAAGAAGATGTGGTACTTGTATACAACGGAATATTACTCAGCCATTAACAAGAATGAAATAACACCATTTGCAGCAACGTGGATGGGCCTAGAGTTTGTCATACTGAGTGAAGTAAGTCGGACAGAAAAGGAGAAATATTGTATGACATCCTCATATATAGAATCTAAAAAGAAATGATACAAAGGAACTTACAAAAGAGACTTACAGACTTAGAGAAGAAACTTACTGTGGGGGGAGAAGGATGGGGAGAAGGGATAGTTAGGGATGGACATACACACACTCTTATATTAAAAATGTATAACCAACAAGGATCTACTGTATTGCACATGAGCTCTGCTCAATATTATGTGGCAGCCTGGATGGGAGGGGAGTTTGGGGGAGAATGGATACATGGATATCTATGGATGAATCCTTCCACTCTTCACCTGAAATTATTACAGCATTGTTAACTGGCTATACCCCAACACGTAATGAAAAGTTTAAAAAAAGAGCAGCTGTCCTAGCAACAGAAGAGGGGAATATCTGAAAGTGAATGCAGTTGGTCCTTGAACAACATGGGTTTAAGACTATGTGAATCGACTTAATACGAAGGTTTTTTCCAATAAATGCTACAAATGATCCTCAGTTAGTTCATTCTGTGGTTGCAAAACCACAAATACAGAGGGTCGGCCAACGATGGTACTTGAGCATCTGCAGATTTTGGTGTCCACTGAGGGATAACTATATTTTCCTTTGTTCTGATCTAGGTATAGTAATTGATGGTATAAAATAAGAATAAAGTAAATATGATTTAGCATAAGATCAAGGTTTGAATTTCCTTTCTTGGAAATAGTTTTCCTTCTCCTTCAGAAAACTGCTTCCTTTATATCTACATTTTGGAATTAGTCCTTTTAGATTTATTTAATTCACCTCAAGGTTTTCTTAAATTGGGGACTAAATAGCTCTGGGCCCCAGAGATCACAGAGACCGATTAGAGAGCTCATAGAGACTCTGGGGCGTGGGACCGTGTCACTCCACCCTTCACGGCCTTCCTCTTCCCATAGCTTTGTGTTCGTCACCTCTGTGCTACAAGGTGCTACCTCTGTGATTATACCTGTCTCTTTAAATCGCTGGCTCCATCCCAGGGACTCTGGTTTTTATTTGGAATTCAAAACAAAATGGAATGGAAACCAATTCAGGATGTGATCTCAAGTTAATTATCTTTTCTGGGCCTGATAACAGTCAAGGACTGGACAGGCTCTTTCCTGTATAACAGGCCACTGGTCAGACAGGACTAGACAAGAAAGAGAGAAGAAAATGGAAATCACTCAGCTAAATAAACCTTAGTACCGGACTGCACTGCTCCTTCATTCTCCAGTCATACATTTAGTTGTTCACGTTTGCAACAGCTACTTATTGAAAATGCCAGGTTCTGTGGCATTTGTCGCTGTTCAGTCGCTGAGTTGTGTCTGACTGTTGTGACCCCATGCGACCCCCTGACGCACACCGGGCTTCCCTGTCCTTCACTGTCTCCCAGAATTTGCTCAGACTCATGTCTGTGGCATATATTGGGGAAATTCAATGATGAGCAATGTCAGACAGATCCCTAATCTCATAGAGCTTATGTTGGTAGGTCTAATAAAATGATAATGCAGAAATTGCAGAAATACAGTCAGCCCCCAGTACCAGTGGAATTTGAGTTAGGATTGGCTGAGTCTGCAGATGTGGAACCCACAGATATGGAGGGCTGACTGCACTACACTATATAAGGGACTTGAGCATCCATGGATTTTGGTATCCATCAGGGGTCCTGACACCAATTCCCTGTGAATACTGAGTATAACTAATGAAATAATTTTGAGCAGTTCAAGGTTAATTTCATGGGCACTAGATTACAATACCAGGGCATTCTGGAGGATTAATGTCAATAGACAAACATTTTATTGTCCATTGCCAATAACAAATTACCCCAAAGTGAATGACCACTTATTACCTTTCATGGTTTCTTTGAGTCTGGAATTTAGGAATATCTGGTTCTGGCTTGAGGTGTCTCATGAGAATACAGTCGTCTGAAGGTTTGACTGAGATGGGATGATACACTTTCAGGGTGTTTTCCTTGTGTGATTCTCAAGTTCTTGCTGAGGGAGACCTCACTTTCTTTCCATGTGGACATCACCACAGGGCTTGAGTTGCTTTATGATGTTGGTACTGTTTAACCCCGGAGTGGAATAATCCACGAAACCAAGTTGGAAGCTGCCAGACCTTTTACGACCTAGCTTTGGAAATCACAGGTCCCTTTTGCCATAAGCTGTAGACTGCCTAGTTTAGTGTGGGAAGAGATCATACAACAGCATCAGGAGTCATGGTTACTCTGACTGTCTGGCAGGGTAAGCGTCTGTAAGCTGACTCCCATTAAGGCCAGGTATATAACGTGAAATTTAAAAAAACAGCACCTTAAATAAGAATTCATTTTTTTACATGTAAAAATCTTGAGGGGAGGCAGTGTAGAGTTATGGCAACTCTGTGTCCTTCCAGGTTTCAGGTTTTATCTAAGCTTCCCTGCATTGTTAGGATTTTTGTAAGTATTACACTGCATGATATAAGGGAGAAGAAGTGGGAGAGAGAAGGGAGAAGGGAAAGACCTAGGTTTCTTATTCAAAGAAGTCTTGTAATTAAAAATGACTGCTATAGTTCAAGCCACCATAATTTATATTCAGATAGCAGGAAGGATCAAGAACAAAAGGGTACCTGTTAACTGAATTAGTCCCCTGTTAGAACACTTTTCATAGAAATCCACTTATGAACTTGCACTTATATCACACTGGCCAGAAACCAGCAATATGACTGCACAACACTATTTTATATAAAATACTTTAGAATCCATGAATTTTGGTATCCTGTATGTGCAAAGGAGGCTGGGGAATGTTTTTAAGCTAGGCACTTGGCTAAAGTGTGCCTGAATAAGCAATGGACAGTATCTGCCTGAAGTTTAAAAAAAAAATTTCATGCTCTTTTGCTTCTTGTGTAGATTGATTGTGGACTATCAAACCTACTTGTTTTCAGTAACAGACAATTTGCAAATGTGTTTCTGATCTCTTGGGCCATAATTTTTAGGAAAATATCTGACAAAATAAAGCCAAAATGTATATTTTCATGAATGAGGTGATTTCTAGGGCCTCAATGTTAGAACCATTTTACCAAGAGAGTTTGTTTTCCTAACATGCCCAAGGTGTGTTAGTTAGTCCCTCAGTCATGTCCAACTCTTTGCAACACCATGGACTATATAACCCTCCAGGCTCCCCTGTCCACGGAGTTCTCCAGACAAGAATACAGGAATGGGTTGCCATTCTCTTCTTCAGGAGATCTTCCTGACCCAGGGGTTGAACTTGAGTCTCCCTCATTACAGGCAGAGTCTTTACCATCTGAGACACCAGGGAGGCCCAAATACAAACTCCAGAGAGGAAAGATGTTTCTGCCCGGTTTTGAACTGGGGAACTTTCTTGTGTAAGGCGAACATGATAACATTGGATGTTGGTGGTGGTGGTGTTCAGTCGCTCAGTCATGTCTGACTCTTTGCAACCTCATAGACAGCAGCATGCCAGGCATCACTGTCTTCACCATTTTTCAGAGCTTGCTCAAACTCATGTCCATTGAGTCCGTGATGCCATCCAACCATCTCGCTTCTGTCATCCTGTCTTCTTCTCCTGCCTTCAATCTTTCCCACCGTCAGGGTCTTTTCTAATGAATTGTCTCTATACATCAGGTGGTCAAAGTATTGGCGCTTCAGCATCAGTCCTGCCAATGAATATTCAGGACTGATTTTCTTTAGGCTTGACTGGTTTGATCTCCTTGCAGTCCAAGGGACTCTCAAGAGTCTTCTTCAACACCACAGTTCAAAAACATCAGTTTTTGGTGCTCAGCTTTCTTTATGGTCAAACTCTCACATCCATACATGACTATTTGAAAAACCATAGCTTGGACTATATGGAACTTTGTCAGCAAAGTAATGTCTCTGCTTTTTAATATGTTGTCTAGGTTGGTCATAGCTTTTCTTCCAAGGAGGAAGTGTCTTTTAATTTCATGGCTGCAATCACCATCTGCAGTGATTTTGGAGCCCAAGAAAATAAAGTCTGTCACTGTTTCCATGGTTTCCCCATCTATTTGCCATGAAGTTATGGGACCTGATGCCATGATCTGCGTTTATTGAATGTTGAATTTTAAGCCAGCTTTTTCACTCTTCTCTTTCACCTTCATCAAGAGGCTCTTCAGTTCCTCTTCACTTTCTACCATAAGGGTGGTGTCATCTACATATCTGAGGTTATTGATATTTGTGCAAGCAATCTTGATTCCAGCTTGTGCTTCATCCAGCTTGTCATTTCACATGATGTTCTCTGCCTAAAAGTTAAATAAGCAGGGTGACAATATACAGCCTTGACATACTCCTTTCACAATTTTGAACCAATCTGTTGTTCCATGTCTGGTTCCAACTGTTGCTTCTTGATCTGCATATAGATTTCTCAGGAGGAGGGTATGGTGGTCTGGTATTCCTATCTCTTTCAGAATTTTCCACAGTTTGTTGTGATCTACATGGTCAAAGGCATTAGTGTAGTAAATGAAGCAGAAGTAGATGTTTTTCTGAAATTTTCTTGCTTTTTCTATGATCCAATGGATGTTGGCAATTTATCTCTGGTTCCTCTG
Organism: Cervus canadensis; assembly: GCF_019320065.1. Classification (NCBI taxonomy): domain Eukaryota; kingdom Metazoa; phylum Chordata; class Mammalia; order Artiodactyla; family Cervidae; genus Cervus; species Cervus canadensis. Next base: position 85,114,273 of record NC_057392.1, read on the forward strand.
CCTTTTCTAAATCCAGCATGAACATCTGGAAGTTTTCGGTTTACGTACAGTTGAATCCTAGCTTGGAGAATTTTAAGCACTGCTTTGCTAGCATGTGCAATGAATGCAATTGTGTGGTAGTTTGAACATTCTTTGGCATTTCCCTTCTTTGGGACTGGAGTGAAAACTGACCTTTTCCAGTCCTGTGGTCACTGCTGAGTTTTCCAAATTTGCTGGCATATTGAGTGCATAACTTTCACAGAATCATCTTTTAGGATTTGAAATAGCTCAGCTAGAATTCCATCACTTCCACTAGCTTTGTTCATAGTGATGGTTCCTAAGGCCCACTTGACTTCATACTCCAAGATGTCTGGCTTTAGGTGAGTGATCACACCATTGTGGTTAAGGGTCATTTAAGATCTTTTTTGTATAGTTCTTCCATGTATTCCTGTCACCTCTTCTTAATATCTTCTGCTTCTGTTAGGTCCATACTGTTTCTGTCCTTTATTGTCCATACTTTATTTTGCCCATCTTTGCATGAAATGTTCCCTTGGTGTCTCTAACTTTCTTGAAAAGATCTCTAGTCTTTCCCATTCTGTTTTTTTCCTCTATTTCTTTGGCTTGTTCACTTAGGAAGGATTTCTTTTCTCTCCTTGATATTCTTTGGAACTCTGCATTCAGATAGGTATATCTTTCTTTTTCTCCTTTGCCTTTAGCTTCTCTTCTTTTCTCAGCTATTTGTAAGACTTCCTCAGACAGCCATTTTGCCTTCTTGCATTTCTTTTTCTTGGGGGTGGTTTTGATGACCACCTCCTGTACAATGTTATGAACCTCCATCCATAGTTCTTTAGTCACTCTGTCTATAAGATCTAATCCCTTGAATCTGTCTGTCACTTCTACTGTATAGTCGTGAGGGATTTGATTTAGGTCATAACTGAAAGGCATAGTGGTTTTCCCTACTTTCTTCAATTTAAGTCTGAATTTGGCAATAAGGAGTTCATGATCTGAGCCACAGTCAGCTCCCAGTCTTGTTTTTGCTGACTGTATAGAATTTCTCCATCTTCGGCTGCAAAGAATGTAGTCAGTGTGATTTCAGTGCTGACCATCCAGTGATGTCCATATGCAAAGTTGTCTCTTGTGTTCTTGGAAGAGGGTGTTTGCTATCACTACTGCCTGCATTCTCTTGGCAAAACTGTCCGCCTTTGCCCTGCTCATTTTGAACTCTATGGCCAAACTTGCCTGTTTATTTAGGTAACTCTTGTCTCCCTATTTTTGCATTTTTGTCCCCTGTGATGAAAAGGACATCTTTTTTTTGGTGTTAGTTCTAGAAGGTCTTATACTTCATAGAACTGTTCAACCTCAGCTTCTTTGGCATTAGTGGTTGGGACATAGATTGGATTACCGTGATATTGAATGGTTTGCCTTGGAAACAAACAGACATCATTCTGTTGTTTTTGAGATTGCATCTAAGTACTGCACATTGGACTCTTTTGTTGACTATGAGGGCTACTCCATTTCTTCCAAGGGATTCTTGCCCATAGTAGTAGATATAATGGTCATTTGAACTAAATTCACCCATTCCGGTCTATTTTAGTACACTGATTCCTAAAATATCGATATTCACTCTTGCCATCTCCTGTTTTGCCACTTCTGGTATACCTTGATTCATGGACCTAACATTCCAGGTTCCTATGCAATATTGCTCTTTACAGCATCAGACTTTACTTCCATCACCAGTCACATCTACAACTGGCCATTGTTTCCGCTTTGGTTCAGCCTCTTCATTCCTCCCAGAGCTATTTTTCCTACTGGAGCTCTTCCGCAGTAGCATTTTGGGCACCTACAGACCTGGGGAGTTCATCTTTCAGTGTCATATCTTTTTGCCTTTTTATACTGTTCATGAGGTTCTCACAGCAAGAATACTAAAGTGGTTTGCCATTCCCTTCTCCGGTGGACCATGTTTTGTCAGGGCTCTCCAGCTTGACCCGTCTGTCTTGGGTGGCCCTACACGGCATGGCTCATAATTTCATTGAGTTAGACAAGGTTGTGGCCCATGTGATCAGTTTAGTTAGTTTTCTGTGATTGTGATTTTCATCCTGTCTGCTCTCTGATGGATGATGATAAGAGGTGTGGAAGCTTCCTAATGGGAGAGACTGGCTGTGGGGAATAGTGGTCTTGCTCTGGTGGGTAAGACCTAACCACTACACTACAGAAACTTAATATGCCCATAGAAATTAAATGCTATAGATAAAGTTCCCGTATATGAACAGCTTTTCTTGCGAATTTTTTGCCATTGTTCATTCAAGTGCATGACATCATCCAGAATGGACATAAAATACTTGTGCATTCTCTCTGTATTTTGTAATTGGGTTAGCTAATTTTTTTTTTTTTTTGCCTGTTTGCCTAAAGCCTTATCTCCCTAAACCAGAAAATAGGACTGTTTGGTCTTTTTTCTACATTTAATTCTAGTTCCCTGCTTATTTAAAAAGCTAAACATAAATTTAATGTCTAGAAGAGATAAGGGAAAAGTCTAAATTTTCTACTAGTTAGCATGGCAGGCAGTTATTTAGAATAAATAGATTAATCACAAAGGATAAGAAGAGCTTTTTAGATCAGTGATTCTTAAACCGCAGTCCCATAAAACAAAAATTTTGGTGAGCTAAATTCAAGTTAGTTAACATTTGGTTACTGGAGTTTTCCCCAACCTCCACTACACAAACTAGAGGAATCTCATTAGTGGAAGGATATCCTCATGCATTAAAAAAAAAAATTGGGGGAATTTCATCTGTTTCCACATGAATATACACCACTGATAAATAATGGTCTAACTTGTTATTCTGAAGGGAACAATAATACTAATGGGAACAATCCAAATAGTTGACCATACTTGATTGGTTTTTTTTGACATTTTGGCTGTTTGCTGTGTGATTGTCACTGGTATGTGTGATGGAGTTAAGTGTATGGGTATCCTTGAAAAGCCTGGGTCATGTCTTCAAAAGAACTCTGTGACCTGCTATTGACCTCCTGGCTTTGGGGGAGATCCTTACTTGGGAAATGCACTTTGCCTCTGGGTGCCCTAGGAATGTTTTGTTGAATGTAATTTTAATACATAAAGTCTTGAGGTTGCCACTTGTTTATACATGTGTCTCTTTAAAATGGACTATTTAAAACTGGCTATAGAAACTACTGCCAAGTGGAGTCCCTTAGGCTTTTTTCAAAGAAAGTGATGGTGGAGACAGTGTGGGAAAGTCTGCAGTTTATCCTGAATATTTTTTCTTTCTGCTTTCGTTGTACTAAAGAATTCAGTGCCTTTTATTTTTTTGAACCCCAGGTAGTATGAGTCTTAGAAAATAGCTCAGTATGGATGCTGTAATCCTACTCCACCACTTCTTGGTTGTGTGACCTTGGGGAAATTACTTGGTTTATTTATGCCTCAGTATCCTCTGCTGTAATATAGGAATAATGATAGTACTACTTATAGCGTTATTCTGATTATTAAATGACTGGGAGCCATACCAAGCACTGTGAACAGTGTCCTGTGAGTACCTGTTAACTGCTCAATAAAGTCTAGCTGTTCTTTTTTATTATTAATATTTTCACTATTCTTAGAACTGGAAAGAACTACACTTGACTCATTTTTTTAATATACCACCCTTGAGTAGCTGGCATTTGAATTAGTGGTTTTATTAAATATTTGGCTGATAGTGTTTAATAACTTTTCTGCCAGAATAAAACAGATTTTGGAGGAAGGTTTAGTATGAATTTTCTGTTAGCAGGATTTAGGTGCCCTACACTTCAGATTTGACGAAGATCCGCCCTGCCCCAAATTTTGACCTCAGAATGGATCAAGCATAGTTAGGGAGTATTTGGGCTTATTAAACAGGTAGAAATATAAGTCAGTATAACATATCTGACCATTTAAACAAAATTCTATAAGGACAAGTTATAGAAAACATTGACTTGAATCCTCAACAGTTTTAATTAAAAAAGATAAATGTTAGTGGCAGTGAAAAAATCTTAAATATTTGTTTTTGTGATTTATTTTTAGGATGAAAATCAGTTTTTTAAAATGTGTTCCGTGAGCTGCACCTGCCGTAGATCTTGAATTGTAGAAAAAGTGAAGTTCATTTTTATTGCAGAGCCATGATGGTCCCCATTTCAGTATCCCACCTGTGTTCTCCCTCTCTCTAAGCCACCTTAGCAATCATTATATTTAGAAATGTACCAAGCCTCCAGTCTTAAAGGATTTAGAAACAACCTGTGAAATTAGTAAAAGTATCTGCCACCAAGTATTACTATATGAATTCACATGTTGACATTACTTTGAGAGACTTAGGAACGAGAAGAACAACACTCAGGAGGAAATGTTAGCGACTGCTAAAAGCAGTCGAGTGATGTTCTTCCTGGGCGATTCCACAATACAGCACTATCAAATAATGGAGACTGGCGGCTTAATCTCTAATGCTAATGATTTCATTACACACTCATAAAGATTTAGACTAACATGCTAATAACTCATTGTGCTGGGGTGACAAAGGACGAGTTTTGTGTTTAGAGAGAGCTTACATAAAACATGTTCCTTTGAAAAGAAGTAGCCTGTCTGTCTAAGTTACGCCAGCAGGCAGCACTGTGCATTAGCAACAGATACTTCCTGGGTGCCAGGCGCTGTTAAACTATCACAAAACCCTCTTCACTGCAGTCTTGCTCCATCGGAACCCATTCTCAGGGTGGTGTTGGTAAAGATGATTCCCAAATATGAGTCACTCTGCTTAAAGCCCTTAAGTGGCTCCCAGAGCCCTCAAAGGAAGTCCAGACCATCACTGCCTCCTTTCTCTTTTTCATTCTTATTCTACCCATCATTTTATTACGTAGACATCTTGGCTATTGGGGATTCCCTGGTAGCTCAGATGGTAAAGAGTCTGCCTGCAATGCGGGGGACCTGGGTTTGATCCCTGGGTCAGGAAGATCCTGTGGAGAAGGAAATGGCAACCCACTCCAGTATTCTTGCCTGCAAAATCCCATGGATGAAGGAGCCTGGCAGGCTACAGTCCATGGGGTCGTGGAAAGTTGGACACGACTGAGCACCTTCACTCACTTGACTGTTGAGTCGGCTTAAGGAACCTCACTGGTGGCTAGGTGTCCCAGGAGACTGGAGCTAGGCGTACAGGCAGTCCTGGAGGCCCAGTTCTCATCTCCGTGGCTTTCCCAACTCCTTGTCTCATTCTCTTTTTCTGTAGACTGCCTTCCTCTGCTTTGACGTGGAGGAAATGGCTATCTCACAACTCCTAGTTTAGGTCTTCACTGCAAGTGTTCAGCAGAGATGGAAACTAGTTTCTTGGGCCCTACAGCAAGTTCCTGGGAAAGTGAATCTAATGGACGAGAGGAAGATGGGCTCACTGGTGCACTGAGCCTGGGGCATGGTCCCAGGGGTAGCAGTGGCTGTGAAAACAGGCTGCCATTTTGCGGGTTGGGAGTGTCCAGAGGGCTCCCAGATGAAAACACAGTGAGCTCTTTGAGATATCCCACCTTTGAGTCCCTTCTCCAGTTATCCTCAGATGTCTTCAAATAGACTTCGGCTTTTGTCTTTGGTATCGAGGACTGTGATTGCCTTGTACGTAGTTTATTTATGGGAAGTCTAATGCCACAAAGAAGTTGCCTTTTCAACCAGGTGATATATCTTGTGTTTTTGAAAATGTATTCATTTTAATAAAGATGTATTAGTTATCTAGATTATTGAAATTGCTATAATATAGAGCTGCATGGAATATAATCGTGTCTAGTTTCAAGGCTATTTTTTGAGGAAATCAATGGTATATATTTAAGCTGCATTTACTTGCATGACTTGCATGTCCAGGGTTATAATCCTTTATTCATTAATGTTTTCTCCCAGATCTTGTTCCAGTGTTGTGGCAGGCAGTCAGACTCTTTAATCATTTGCCTGTACAGATGCCTCTGATATATGGGAAGTTTTTTAAAACTCATTCTGGTATGTGTAAGAGAAAAGACTTGTTGGAAAAACAGAAAATTTCCAACAGCTTTTGTTGCAGGACATTATGAGTTTGAGATTAACTCAATAACAAGAGACTTTGTATAATCTGAGAAGCTGGAGGATTTAAGATTATGAACATGGCAACTTGCCCAAATCATTTCTAGAGCTGGAGGTAGTTCAGAGTTCAAGACTTCGCAAATAAATACTCACACTCAGAGAGAAAAATCAGAAACATCATTGCCTAAGTCCAAAATGAAGTCACAGTCCTACTGGTGGGAGGACTTTTCCATGGTTGAAGATATAACCTTGTATTTTTAAGCTCAATATGGGAACTGTTGAGGGGTTATATCATGGGACTATATCTTAGCATGACAGTGGATGGAAAGTAGGAAACCCTTACAAAGACACATGTTGGTGAACTTATTTGTTAAATATTTGATATTGCCTTCTCCTGCAGTGAGGGAGGGAGTGTCCTTACTCTTGTGTTCTTAAAATTGAATACCTTAAAAATCATTTGGAGAGCTGTGCCAGGATCACCAATGGGAAATAAATAGGGAGAAAAAAGTGTAACCCGAAAGTAATTAGCCTCCAACTAATAAAAATAAATGAAAAAAAAAAAAGAAAGAAAGTGTAACCTACTAAATGGCATCAGTGCTAAAGCTGAGAATGATCCTTGCTCTCAAGCTTCAGTCCAAGAATCAGTTTAGAATTCTTTTTTAAATTTTTTTTCTTCCTTTTTTTCTTTTGGCTGCACTTTGTGGCGTGCGGGATTTTAAGTTCCCCAGCCAGGAATGGAACACGTGGCCCCTGCAGTAGAAGTGCAGAATCCTAACCACTGGACCGCCAGGGAGGCCCCGAATAGAATCCTTAACTGTTGGGCACCTGTGTCCTCTGTGCCCTGGTTAGCGCTCTCAAAGATGTTGGGAGCTTTTCCTATGAAGATGGTATGTTAATAATTTCATAAAGGTACCATTCAAGAGCCCAATCTGAATACATTTGGGGGTGGAATGTTTTCTCAGCAGTTGGGGATTTTAAAGTTTACTTTATATGTACTGCATAACCATACTCAAGGAGCTGGAAAGGAAAATGTACTGTTGATATGTCCTAATTATGGCAAAGGTAGTCTCCTAACCTTCAGCATTACCTATAGTTCTGTCCTTCATGGAGTGGTGCAAGAATTAATTACTGTGACTTCTGTTTGAGAAAAATAAATATAAGATGATATATTTACAAAACATTTTCCATAGGAGAGGCGCTAAAGTGCTAATTGAATGTAGGTGATTTTCTCATTTGAAGGAAGGAGTGATGTGAACTTTGAAGCAATCCTTACTGACAGTGGCATTTTGTTTATCCTAAGGACTTCTTTTCATCTTGTGTTAGGATGGGACATAACAGGTTTTTCCAGTAATACTGACCTGCTCAAATTCACACACAGCTCTCTTCCGCTCCCTTTTTACTTGATGTATCCAGGGGCTGGCCAAAGTTAAAGGGCTCATCTCTTCTAGAACTGACTAGCCAACAAAGTAATGGACCTCTGACCTAGAGCTCAACAGTCCTAGCCAGTTTTATTTTTTTAATTCATTTTTTACATTCAAGTATATTTTACAATGTTCAGGTCACAAATTTAGCTCTCAAAGTCTTAGACCTTAATCAGCTTGAGAGGAAAAAGCTGCTGAGATTTGTTATGACAATTGAAGGTAAAATTTAACTTGTTCTAGGTATAACACTCGGAGAAGGCAATGGCATCCCACTCCAGTACTCTTGCCTGGAAAATCCCATGGACAGAGGAGCCTGGTAGGCTGCAGTCCATGGGGTCGCTAAGAGTCAGACACGACTGAATGACTTCACTTTCACTTTTCACTTTCATGTGCTAGAGAAGGAAATGGTAACCCACTCCAGTGTTCTTGCCTGGAGAATCCCAGGGACGGGGGAGCCTGGTGGGCTGCCGTCTATGGGGTCGCACAGAGTCGGACACGACTGAAGTGACTTAGCAGCAGATATAACACAAAGTAAAGTTAGACATGTTGCATGGGTCAGTCTATCTCTGTTGAATGACTATGTTGGTCATTTGTTTTTTCAATTTTCAGGCCACCATAGACTCAAAATTTCATAGAATAACAATGAAAATCAATTATTAAAAATAAAAACCAAGGCATAAAAAAGACAAATTCCAAATTTTAATTAGGCTTAACAGATATAAAATCTGCCAAATGTTATAAAAGTGCTAAATTCTTTCCGTTTCTGCACTTATCTCATTTTGGACCCATCACAACCAGCTTACAGACCTGTGGGGGTCCTGGGATTACTTTGAGACATTGAATCTAATTATTTAGTTGAAAAGGTAACATCATGGCTAGATGTTCCTGTTTAGGAAATTTCTGAGCATTGTATCTTGACTTAAATTTGCTATATCAATATTGTTGCCTAAAACAACTTCATTTTTTCTGAGAGTGCCTCAATCAGATTAATCAATGCTATTTAAGTGAAATCTGAGCATCTGCCCAGTCTGGCTGAATCTTGATCAGATTGGTTACTCCAGTTTCCTCTGAATAATTGGTTGTAGGCAGGGACATATGACACAATTCTGGCCAATTAGATGTGAAGAAAATCAGGGCACTTTGGAGAAAATTTTCTTTCCTATTCAAATGATATGGTAAAATAATAGGAGGGCATGATGCCTGGAGCTGCTATTATACATTTGGTAACCTATCAGTTTAAGGAGAAACTTGGACTTTATAGTGAATTATTGAACTGCTAAATGAACTAAACATGTTAGTACCTTTCACACTTACTGTGCAGGATTTTAAAAAAACCCTGTTTATTAATTAAACAATTTGTAGTTGGTCCTTCTCTAGTTTGCAGCCCAAAGCATCTACACAGAGTGATTTAGGAGTAGTTCAATGCATAGATTTTAATAATGAGTTAATTTTTAAGGAAAAACAAAAATTGATTAATGTTTAAAAAATCAGTTTTCCAAGTAGTGCTCTGCCCCTGGGCCTGTTTTTCCATTAGGTGGAAACTCCTAGACTTGCAGGTAAAAAAGCCCGAACGACTTCTGTCAGATTTGCTCTGCAAGTCCGACATTTCAGCATTGGCACATGTCATAAAAACAAGAGGCACCACAATTGATGTTTTTGTTTGGTGATATAGGGCATTTCTAATACTTGGGGTCAGATAGGCTAAAAATCAAGTCTTCATCTTTTGTTTGGAGTGTGAAGGAAAGCACAGTATACGTGGTACTCTCCGAGTAGGATGTAGGATCTGGATTATCAATAACTGCTGGAAGCTGACTGAAGGCTTGCACATTCCTTTCTCTCCCCTGCCCCTGGCCCCGGGCACTCTGCTCTCAGCCTTTAAAGTTTACTGAGATGCCCAGATGGAGGAAGATGGAAGCTGTGCAGCCGGAGACATACCTTGTGGGGCAAAAAGAACCATTACCAGGCATTTTGGGAGCTGGAGTGTTTGAGAAGTGATAATAGAGCTGGGAGATTTTAATTTTTAAAATTATGAAATAAATGGCACTGTAAAATCTGACATTATGTGGCAGGTATTAGTCCAAGCACTTATTCATTTAATCCTCGCAAGAAGCCCACAAACAGATAGCATTATTTTCACTCTCTGGTACAACAAAGGAAGGGATTCCAGAGAAGTTAGGTCATTTGGAGACTTAGAGCCTCTGCCGTCCAGGCTCTTACCATTGAGCCACACTCTCTCCATATGGAATACTCAGCTGTACAGATCAAGACAGAGGGTGGTTTAAGACTCCCCCGGGTATCCAGTGCTGGCTTTGTCCTTTAGAGAGATTTGACATTACAGATATGGTTGGTCCTTGAGCGTTTCACTGCTCCTACCCCTCCCTCTCTTTCTGTGATCTTTCTCTGGCATGAAGTTTGGTGCAGTTTTTGGTTAGAGGGGCTGAGTCTACTTTCTCCTACCTCCTGGGTCCTGCTTACTTACTTAAGCAGCAGTTCTGAAGGCGACTGGAAGTCGTTTTCTTGAGCCTTCTTTCTGTAGCCCGAGCCCCATCCTAGACAGTGAGCCCCGCTCTGGACCACAAAGGTTAATCTTTTAGCCTTCATATAGTCCTCATTTCTCTGCCTGTGTTCACTAACATCCCACTTCCCGCTGTTGGTCCTGATGACCTGCGGCCCCAACATTTCAGCCCCTCTCACCACTGTGAGCCTCATAGGAAGACAGAAAGTTTGAGAAGATATTAATTCCTTTTTCAGTGCCGCCCTGACGTGCCTATTGCCCGTTTGCCAGTCATCAGTAGGTGGCGCAAACGAGCACCGTTTTCCCTCCGCATACACCATGCGGGCGCATCATCCTGCGTGTTTCTAGATTAGAGGGGAGATTGGCCAGCCTCTTTGATTTACTATGCATCCTTTTTTTGGTCAAGAATGTCCCATTTTCTCTGAGCTGTTTTTATTGCAAGAAATTGGGTTGATCATTTCAGAAGGTTGGTGAGATTGGTTTAACACCTAATTTGATATTGAAAGTTTTCCCACAACCCTATGGTGGTAAGCTGTAGAGTGTTGTAGGTCTGCTTAAGGCTTACTACTGATACCTTAGGCAATGCACAGAAATTTGGAGAAGTCATGGCTTTCAGCCCATAACCCCCTAGATACACATTTCCCTTAAGTTAAAAAAATAAAGTCAGGAATGCACCAGCATGGAGACTTTGCTGTAATTTGTCTTTTGATTTATTATTTATAGAGTATTTACTGGCAGGTATATGGGCCTCCCAAGAGGCTCAATGGTAAAGAATTCGCCTGCCAGTGCAGGAGATGCAGGTTTGATCCCTGAGCTGGGAAGATCCTCTGGAGAAGGAAATGGCAACCCATTCAAGTATTCTTGCCTGGGAAATCCCATGGACAGAGGAGCTTGGTGGGCTACAGTCCATGGAGTCACAAGAGTCAAACACGAATAGCAACTAAGCAACAACAAATGGGGAACATAGCACTAGGAAAACGGATAAAAATTCTTAACTTCATGGAACTTACGTTCTAGTGGGAGAGACAGACAATAAGAAAACAGGAAGATTATGGCATTTAAAATATGTAGCCTCTTAGGTCATTTACGTTTTTGGACTCTTGACACATTTGAGAAGGTTGGCATCTGGACAGTAGGAAACTCTTGGTATCACCACCAAACCCCTCTTAACCCTTAAGAGTGACATTTTTCATGTTCTACCACCTCTTGACCTTTCTTTCCTCTGGACCAGTCAGTAGAACTGACCACTGTTTTTAAAAAAAAAAAAAAAAAAGGAGATACTTATGAGCTCTTCACACTCAAGGGAGGGGAGACAAAGGGTCATAAAAAATATTTTATGGTATCTTGTTGTGGTCACTGGCAGTGTTAGCACTAGAAGTGAAAATGACTTTTCTTTTCCAGGAAAGAATTTTGATGTGTTGTATTAGTGGCTTAGGGCAATGAGATCTGCCTATGTATCTAGCAAGTTAGAAAGGAGCTTTATATTAAGATCAAGCTTTACATTAAAATTCCAATGGAGGCTGCTTCCATGAGGATTCTTAATATCACTATTATAGGTCATCTGCTGACTGTCCTTTTCCATTTACATAAGATTCCCATAAATCAGATAAAACTTTAAGAAAGGCTTCCTTTCCGTCCTTGCTTCCGCTCTCGATTTCTCCCTCCCTCCTTTCCTGCCTTTCTCACTTTAAGTAAATTGCATCAGGGAAGTTTATTTTTCCTTTTGTAAGATCTTCCTTTAAGCAGAACCCTTAAAAATCTTTTGTGATCAAGCATTTTAAAGTGCCTACATGGGCATAGCTTTATAGAGACACAGATTGACTTCAGTCTAGTCATCTCGGAATACAGATGAAAAGCAGAAAATTGTATTATAAAACTGCAGCTTGGACTGGGAACTATCTAGTCAACAGTGATACACACTGCTTTTTGGCTGGTTTGTTCATGGGTGTGATGATGGCCCTAGAAGGTAATAGTTACTTGATTCAGTTGCTCTGAATAATTCTGAATTCTGGACTAGATCATGGTAATTGGTTTAAAGGAGATGTGACTTTTTTTGTTTGGATAGAGATACAGGGAGTAGTGTGTGCTTGTGGTGGGTTTGAATAGGATAATTTATAAATACAAATCAGCTGGTTTCATGGGGTTTCCACTTGTAGCTTTTTCGTAACTGTATGTTTATGCCACCAAAAATAGCTCTTTCAACAAAGAAATTGTCATTTGCTAAGATGGCCCTTGGAAGTCACATCTGCCATCTGATAGAGTTGATGGTTGCTATGAAACTGCTGAAACCTGCTTTAGTTGAGTAAAGCTGGCTAGAGTGGCCTTTAAACCTCAAATCCCCAATTTCAAGAACAAAAGGAAGGGTGCACTGGTTGGAAATACAATTCCAGTAAATGCCCCTTGTTGATTATTTTTATGCGCCTGAATTGAATATTTAAAGAAGAGTCCTTCTGGTTATTTTATTTACCTAGAATGCACTTGTTCAGGTGGTCAGTAGTATGATGGTTCCTAAATACTGACAGGTGCTTTTGCATTATTCATCAAAAGAGTTTTCTTTCATTAGAATCACACTGCTTTCACAGTGCTGCAAATGTTTTCTGAGATTTAAAGAAGATGTGGGCCTAGTTGGTGCTTTTTTAGCTTTCAGATCTGGATTGTGGGGATAAACTGATGTTTGAATTGTCCTTGTTCTGCTAGAGGAAAAGGGTTTCTGATTACAGCACTTATTAGCAGTGGGAGTGCTGAGTCAGTTGCAAAAATTTAAAATAGCATGCAGACTGGGACGTGATTGTCCTGTGAAGAGATCTTTAGGGAAGCAGCCTTATGGGATGAGGGTCTACAGGTTGTTGAATTCCATACTGAATGTTGTTTCCTAGGGTAGGGCGAACAGGGGTCCTGGGGAGGCTTGTGAATCTCCTGGGTGTTGACTTACACTGCTGCCTCAATGCTTTTTTGGGACTTTTTGTGCTTTTTGTGGACTGAAGTCCTGTTGCTTCTGGTGCATGTGTTATGTTTAAACATAGCATACCTTGAATTTGGCAATGATCTTAGCTTGATTGTACCATAATCTCAGCGTAAGGCTGATACAGTCATTTATGTGCAAGGTCACCATCCCATTTTTAAGGTTTGTGATTTGTTTGTTGAGCATCTACTTTGGGTCTACTACTATGCTTTTCTGAATTTACCAAAACTACTAGAATTGTTTTCTGTCTTATGCTTTGCTATGGCTCTAAGTCAGGCAAATGTGACTTAAATATGCATCAGAAAATTTTTAGTAGTCAATTTTGGATCAAGTTTGAGGGTTGGGATAAATGACTTCTAGGAATAAGGCAGATATTTTTCTCTTCAAAATTAAAAATTAGAAGTAGTTTTTGTGGTAGCTGAAAAAGACTATTTTAAATTCTGAAAACTTTCTCCATTATATTAAGGCATTTTAGTATTTGTCTTTTAAGTTTTAAATCTTTTTTTCAATTCTTATTCCATATGGGCAAATAGCATAATAGATATTAAAACAAAAAGTTATTTTTTAGTTTGAAAAATACTGTTTAACTGCAAAAAAAAAAAAAAGGAAAACCCAGAAGAAAATGAAGATTATGAATCATCTGTAATTCAGAAAACTATAGTTGGCATTTTGGTAGTTTTCTAGTTTTTTCTCCTTTTCCTATGATGTACAATTTACAAATGTAAGGTTGGAGCCTCACTTTTATGTGATTCAATGGAGTGCAGGAGTCAGAAAAAAGCAAGTATAGATGGTAGATACCAAATGAGGGAATGAATCACAGAAGAACTGAAAGGGCTTCTAAGAATGCTGCCTCATCTATGATACAGTGAAATCTCATAGACAACTCATGAACAGTTTTAAGTTTACTTATACTGAACTTGGAGTTCTGAGAGAAGAAAAACTTTGATTAGATGAATTCTTTGGCCAGCTTGGTGACTCTACTGTACTCTGAAAGGTCTAATAAAAAACACTTTCAATCATACTGTTCATTATTAGCTTAAATGACAATGTATTGATTGCCATTTAAGCTAATAGTTGTCATTTCTCACCATTCATATTCTCTCTCAAACCTTAGTTTTAAATGCTAAAAAATCACTGTTTCTGAGATAAATATCAATACAAATCAATCCCCAGCTTTTATTCATAAAGTTTTTTTTATGGCAACAGTTAAGAATTGAATCTCTTTTAGATCTATTCATCAGGAACCACAAAAATCATTAATCCAATGAACAAACACTTCTGGTGCCACCACTGTGTGCCAGGCACTCTTCTAGGCACAGGGAACCATGAGTGAATAAAACATTTCTATTTTCATGAAGCGAACATTTTAGAGGGAAATGACAGAAAATAAAATCAATGGTTGTTGGTGGCTCAGATGGTAAAGCATCTGCATGCAATGTGGGAGATCCGGGTTCAATCCTTGGGTTGGGACGATCTCCTGGAGAAGGAAATGGCAACCCACCTGGAAAGTCCCATGGATGGAGGAGCCTGGTAGGCCACAGTCCATGGGGTTCCAAAGAGTCGTACACGACTGAGTGACTTCACTTTCAGGAGGCCTCTCCAGACTGGATGATTAGTATCTACTCCTCTGGATTACTTAATCCCAGCCTGAATTGCAAGAAGGAATCAGTCTTGCAAAAATCTGGAGAGAAAGCATTTGAGACAGAAGGAACTGGGGAACCGTATGGAGCCCGGTGATCATAGGAAGAGGAGTAGGAGAGGTAGGTTGGAGGGAGATTGTGTAGGCCTGTAGCAAGGAGTTTGGGATTAATTATACTTATTGTGAGAGGCCATTGGATTGTTCTGAAAAGTCTACTCGACCTTAAAAAGTACCACATTAACAACAAAAACAACCCAATCACAAAATGAACAGAAGACCTAAATAGACATTTCTTTGAAGAAGACATACCGATGGCCAGTAGACATGTGAAAAAAAAAAAGCTTAACATTGCTACTTATTAGAGAAATGCAGATCAAAACTACAATGAGTTGCCACCTCATACTGGTCAGAATGGCCATCACTACAAATAGTAAATGCTGGAGAATGTAAAGAAAAGTGAACCCTTCTACACTATTCATGGGAATGTAAATTGGCACAGCTACTATGGAGAACAGTATGAAGGTTCCTTAAAAAACTAAAGATAGAGCTGCCATATAATCTTGCAAGGGCTTCCCTGGTGGCTCAGTGGTAAAGAACTTGCCCAACAATGCAGGAGATGTGAGTTTGATTCCTGGGTTGGGAAGATCCTCTGGAGAAGGAAATGGCAACCCACTCCAGTATCCTTGCCTGAGAAATTGCATGGACAGAGGAGCCTGGCAGGCTCAGTCCATAGGGTCACAAGTTGGGCATGATTCTAAACAATAACACCAACATGATCTTGCAATCCTACTTCTGGGCATATATCTGGAGAAAAGTCTAATTCAAAAAGGTACGTGCACCTCAGTGTTCACAGCAGCACTGTACAATCACCAAGACCTGGAGGCAGCCTCAGTGTCCATCAGGAGATGAGTGGATAAAGAAGGTGTGGTATATACGCACGATGAAATACTGTTGTTGTTCAGTCACTCACTCAAGTCTGACTCTTTGCAACCCATCAGATTGCAGCACGCTAGGCTTCCCTGTCCTTCACTATCCCAGAGTCTGGTCAAACTCATGTCCATTGAGTCAGTGATGCCATCCAACCATCTCATCCTCTGTCACCCCCTTCTCCTCCTGCCTTCAGTCTTTCTCAGCATCAGGGTCTTTTCCACTGAGTCTGTTCTTCACATCAGGTGGCCAAATATTAGAACTTCAGCTTCAGCATCAGTCCTTCCAATGAATATACAGGGTTGATTCCCTTTAGGATTGACTGGTTGAATCGCCTTGCAATCCAAGTCTTCTCCAACATCACAATTCAAAAGCATCAGTTCTTTGGTGCTCAGACTTCTTTATGGTCCAATTCTTACATCCATATATGACTGCTGGAAAAACCATAGCGTTGACTGTACAGACCTTTGTTGGCAAAGTGACATCTTTGCTTTTTAATACACTGTCTAGTCTGTCATAGCTTTCCTTTCAAGGAGCAGGAGTCTTTTAATTTCATGGCTGCAGTGACTATCCACAGAGATTTTGGACCCCAAGAAAATAAAATATGTCACTGTTTCTACTTTTTTCCCTTTCTATTCACCATGAAGTGACAAGACTGGATGCCATGATCTTAGTTTTTTGAATGTTGGTTTTAAGCCAGCTTTTCACTCTCCTCTTCCACCCTCATCAGGGGCTCTTTAGTTCCTCTTCAATTTCTGCCATTAGAGTCATATCATCTTAGTTCATGTGCTGCTGAAGCTGAGCTTGACGTATTTTGAGCATTACCTTACTAGTGTGTGAATTGAGTGCAATTGCACAGTAGTTTGAACGTTCTTTGGCATTGTCCTTCTTTGGGATTGGAATGAAAACTGAGCTTTTCCAGTCCTGTGGCCGCTGCTGAGTGAGTTCTCCAGATTTGTGGCATATTGAGTGCAGCACTTTTAACAGCTTCATCTTTTAGAATTTGAAATAGGTCATCTGGGATTCCATTACCTAACTAGCTTTGTTTTTAGTAATGCTTCCTAAGGCCCACTTGACTTCACAGTTCAGGATATCTGGCTCTAGGTGAGTGGCCACACCATCATGGTTATCTGGGTCATTAAGACCGTTCTTATATAGTTCTTCTGTGTATTCTCGCCACCTCTTCTTAATCTCTTCTGCTTTGGTTATGTTTCAGTAATGAAATATTACTGTCATAAAAAAGAATAAAATAATGCCACTTGTAGCAACATGGATGGACCTAGAGATTATCATACTAAGTGAAGTAAGTCAGGCAGACAGAGACAAATCCTGTAGGCTATCACTTATATGTGCAATCTAAAATATGATACAGGGGCTTCCCTATCGGCTCAGTGCTAAAGAATCCGCCTGCCAATGCAGGAGACATGGATTCGATCCCTGGCCCGGGATGCTCCTACATGCTGTGAAGCAGCTAAGCCCATGCACCGTAACTCCTGAGGCTGTGCTTTAGAGCCGGGAGCTGCGACTGCTGAAGCCTATGTGCCCAGAGCCTGTGCTCTGCAACAAGAGAAGCCACAGCTACAAGAAGCCAGTGTACCGTTAACTGGAGGCTAGTCCCTACTCGCTGCAACTAGAGAAAAAGTCTGTGCAGCAACGAAGATTTAGCGCAGCCAAAAATAAATAATAAAATTATTTTTTAAATATGATATAAGTAAACTTATATACAAAACAGAAACACTCATAGACAAAGAAAACAAACTTATTACCAAAGAGGAAAAGGGGTAGGGGAAGGATAAATTAGGAGTTTGGGATTAGCAGATACAAACTACTATAATAAAATAACAACAAAAACCTATTAAACAAAAAAGAAAAAATACCACAGTAACTATGAGGTGGAGAACTTTTATGAGGGGAAGTAGAGAAGTCAACTGGAACACTTAGACATCCAGGAGAGATGATGGTTGGTTTGGATCACAGGGTTGCCATACTGATGGAGAGAAACAGTGCATTTGGGTTGTGCTTTGGATGAAGAGTCGAGGCTTTCTGAAGGATGGAGAAAGGAAACAGTGATGTTTGGGGTTTAAACATTTAGGGGATGGGGGCCTTTTACTGAGATGTAGAGGATAGAGCAAGAGCAAGTGTAAGATTTGTGTGATGTTTAAGATTCAGAGATATCACAGTACTGTCGTCTGACACTTGTACATAAAACTGGGACTGAAGGTGGAGGATGATCCTGGAAATTTTCATTTGGAGTCATCTGTGTGTGGACAGGAATCAATACTCTGGGATTAGGCCACATGACTTAGGGTGACATAGAAACTCAAGTCCCTTCAACATTTGGAAGTGTATGTATTTTCCTGTCAGAATTTTTAGCGATTGAGAGTCTGCTGACAGTACAGAGCTGCTGCTTTTTCTGAGCTCTGATCTCATTTAGGAAGAAGGAAAGAAACTAATGTTTGTTCAGGGTATGACATATGCTGAGAATTGAGCATGACCCTTTTACTTTATCTCATTGAATCTTTACCATGATTCTTGTCTTTAACATGTGAGGCGACCGGCTCAGAGTCAGCCAAGTTGGCCAGGAGACAATGTGACTGAGAAATGAACCCAGGATTTCAGTGCAGGTCTTTGGGCTTTTTTTTTTCCTTCCTTCTTTCATGTTTGCAATTGACAGAGTTGCAAAGGAGTGGCAATATTTGCTTTTGCAAATTGCATGTGATTTTAAAATAAATACAACATGTCACACGTTAAAATTTTTTTCAAAGCAGTGCTTACTCATGGCACAGACAAGAAAATTCTTTAACAATACAAAAAACTCTAAGGTGGGAATTGAAGTACCCTTGTCTCTTCCTGTTTAAGTACCATTTCTTTTCCACAAATTATAGAAAATTTCTAAGACTGTATAACATTTTTCTGTATGTTACAAAACTCAAATAGAATTGCCATGCTACAAATATTGCTTTGTAACTTTTTATTCACTTAATAATGTATCTTGGACAGCTTTCTGTTTTGGCAGATCTATATTATTTTTAATGACATCATAATATTTAGTGGTTAGCTCATTTATTTAATCAGGCCTCATAGACATTTATATGATTTCAGGTTTGTTTTTTAAACAATTGCAAACAAGGTGGTAGTGATCAACCATATAATTTCTATTTCTTGCTTTATTATGCTGGTGTTTATCCAGGATAAATCCCTGGTACTGTAATTGCAAGCTCAAAATGAATATTTATTTTAAATTTAAATAAATATTGATAAGTTGATTCAATTAATTTTACCTAATTTATAATCTTACCATTAGCCCCTCAACTTCATCCTCAATATCTTTTTTTCACATTAAAATTTGTGCTTATCAGGTGAAATACTATTTCAGTTTTGACTTTAAGATTTTAACCATGGGTACTGTTAAGCATTTTTCTATTTATCAGTCATTTCTTCTGTGAATTGTCTATTCTTATCCTTTTGCTGCTTGATTTGCAGGGACCCTTTCAGATCATGGATATGAATCCTTTTTTCTGTTATGTCTCTTTACAAAAGTTTTCTCCTAAGTTTTTGCTTATTTTGAATGATGTTTATGGTTTATATAGATATTTTTACATGTAGTTACATTTATCATCCTTTTCCATAAGGACTGCTATCTTTTGCCAACGTTAAAGAAAGTGTAGAGTTCTTACTCTGGAAAAGCTTCCATAAGGACAGACTGTCATATGGCAGCGCTTATGTCTTAAGACTGTGTAGACCATAGTGACTTCCCTAGTGGTTCAGATGGTATGGAATCTGCCTGCAGTGCAGGAGACCTGGGTCAATACCTGGGTCAGGAAGATTGCCTGGAGAAGGGAATGGCAACCCACTCCAGTATTCTTGCCTGGGAAATTCCCTTGAACAGAGGAATCTGGCGGACTACAGACCATGGGATCCCAAAGAGTTGGACACGACTGAGCGACTAACACCCCCCACCCCCGACATAGCGGCCGAAGTAGGTCCTGCATTCCCCTGACCTACGAATGTCACGGATGACTCTCAGTGTTCTGTGTTTCTGTATTAAGATGTCTGTCAGGCATTCAACAACCTTCCTGTCTACCTCCTATTTTTTCTTGGACTGCAGCTCTGTCTTACCCTTTGGTTATTTCTCACTGACTTCCTTCTTCACCATCAACATCTTTGCTCCCAGTTTCTCCTTCTTGTTCCTGCCACCATTGTGTTTAATATCTCCTACTCTCTTGATCCATCCTGACTCTCTCCCTGCCCTCTCTGATGTTTTTTCTGCCCCTTGTCAATTTCTGTGTGCTTCCCAGCACATAGATTTAGCACAGAGATTAGCCCAGCAGTCATAGGGTAATCATGGACACTTCTCAGCCTTGGTTGTTCTTGCTTGGTGGACACCCTTGTACTGCTGAAGAAGTGTGCAAATGTTTGTGTCCTCATGAGTGTGCTTGTGTTAGTGTGTGTAGTTATTTCTGAATGCAGAGAGACTCAAGGAATCTTGTAATCAGATAGCTTGGGTTTTAATGCTGGCCTTCCTTTTTTTTTTTCTGGGATTGGCTATTTAGAAAACTTTATAGCACATCTGCTCCAATTATATATGGAAATTTTGCTTAAAAGAAGTTTTTGGGTTTTTTCATTTTCCCCCCATTTTTAGATTTTTCTACTTAAAGAATGATTTTAAATATGATTTGAAATATGGACTAATCAAAATGCCACTTATTTGTGACAGTTACTCAGCAATATTTACATGGTATTTTAAAAAAGGGAAGCTTTTGATATCAGGATCAGAGTTTGAATGGGGACAGACAATTGTTGAAACATCCACCTGCGTGGCTACTCCTGGGCTTTTTCTTTACCACAGGGAGATCTATTTTTATGTTGTTGTTTTTGCATGTTGTTTCTTTTGCATGGATTTTTTTTTTCCACACAAAACCACCTGTCACAGAAATAAGGTGCCTGCTTTAGATGCCTTACAACTTGATTTCCAACTGGCTGTGGCTGGAAGGTGCCAGGCCTGCTTCAGATCAGCAGGTAGTTTCTCTGAGCCCCTCAGCCCTCCGGAGATGGAGACTTTGACCTGAAAGCAGCAAAGGCTTGGGGGGGGGGGGTGGGGAGTGCTCTGTTTTCTAGAGAAAAATGTGATCTCTTCCTCCAGCGTCCTTTCTTTGACTTGTAGACAGAAAGCCTTACAGGCTCACAGAAGTAGGACTTCTACGGACAAAATCAGGACAGTTTGCATGAAATCAGTTGCTGTTTCTTGACTTTTTTTTTCTTTTCTGTTTTTGGCAAAAAATAGTTGACTCCATAAACCAGTAGTTAGTGAGAGATATAGAGGCTTGAGTGTAAGAATTTGGAAACTGGTGGGGGTTTATGAATTGGTTAGCCTACAAAGCAGACTTTCCTTTAAAATGAAATTAAAACAAAACACAGTCTGTGTAGCTCACTGTGTGAGTTTCCTGTCAAGGTATCTTTTTAAAGAGGTGACTCTGGATGGGATGTGGGTGACATAGAAAACTGTTTACATAGTAGTTGGAGCTAAATTTAGAATTTTAAAATTAATTCATATCCCTCTTCCCCATGGGATCAGTTCAGTTCAGTTCAGTCGCTCAGTCATGTCCGACTCTGCGACCCCATGAATCACAGCACGCCAGGCCTCCCTGTCCATCACCAACTCCCATGGGATAACATTGAAACAAAATGAACAAAACATTTGTTATGAATTCTTGTTTGTATTTCGTTTCCCAGGGCTAACAATTATAGAATATAAAATAGGTCTTATTGAAAAGGAAAGTATCATGTGAAAGGCTTTAATAAAATAGAAACAAGGTTCTGACATTTGAAAAATTGCTGATTAATTCATTTCATCCTTTCTTTGACCTAAATCCTCCCATATGTATTTATCAGCTTTGCAAACAGGTTGACTTTGTGCATTTAGAGTTTGCAAACAAGTCCCAGAATGTTACTGCTAACCAATTAGTTTCTAAAAGCCTTTCAAGTAATCTTATCGTCTCCACAGGAGTGATTTAGGCAATGAAAAAAAAAAAGTTTGTTCTTCACTGAGAAGAATCATGACTTAATAAGAGTGGAGCTCGCCATGGCTGTTCGTAAGCATACTTATTCATGAGCTGATATTATTTGAATTTAAGGCCTGATTACTGGAAAGGAAGAGCATTTCCAGTTGAAGCCATTCTCTGTGAGAGCAGTTATATTTTGTATACAGATCATTTTTGAAAATTCATATCTGTAGTAAGAGATCCGGATGTTAATCAGTTTTTTTTTTTTTCTTTTTAAAGTTACTCTAATAGGCTTTTGGATTGAACCAGGCTTTCAGCTTATCGAAAGATAAAATAATATTTGTGAAAGCCAGATCAGCTGTTTGTAGACTCATGGAGCTTAGAGGAAAATGCATTTTGAGGGAAGTAGGATAATCAGCGATACTAGGTGAGCCTCTGAAGTCACACAGCTAGTTAGTGACAGAACCCGAAGCAGAGCTCTTTTTGCCAGCCCTCCTTCTGCCCCTAAACCCAGACCAGCTGTGTCATCCAGCCCAGCAGCGGGCTGTCTCAGGACTCACTGTGTACCAAGTCCCCAGATATGTCTTGGGTCTGTGCTGACAACTAAGCATACCCAGTACTTCTGCTCTGATGGTTTTAGGAAATCTCCCTTTTCCTTCCTTTGACAGAAGCATTACCTGCATTATTTGGCACCTTTTCCACATAGAAATGAAATTGTTTTCAGAAACGAATCCCTTTCAGCCACACAGCTTTACTCTGATCTGTGGAAGCTGGCAAGAAATCAATTCACATTTTTTGTGTAGCTTTTGGCTGAAAAGATTCTATTGTAGAGGAGCTGAACTTTTTTTTTTTTTTGGCCCACTAATGCAGAGTTTGTTGATCAGTGTCCCAGAATAGACGTGTTTACAAAAGAGCGCAAGTGATATTTTTGTGTGTCCTCGGTACAGACATGGCCATGAGCCTGTGTGAGAGACTGTCTCAAGGTGACCTTTAGAGCAGAGAATGAGCAGAGCCCCAGGTGTGCTTATTACTGTTGGAGGGGATTTTGCTTCTTGGCCTTTCAGAGATCAGAGCTAGGAAATACATGCACACACACACAAACATATAAATACGTACACATATACTTGTGTCTCTGTGTATATGATTTTGTTTACATTTTGTATTTGCTTTGTTTGCACTCCTCTCATTCTTATTGATTTAATTTTGAGCACGTAGGATGCTACAAGAGGTGTCCCTCCTTTCTTTACCCTCATCACTCAATTCTCTTCCACCCTGATAGGTAACCACCTTCACTGTTTTCTGGGTTACCCTTCCTGTATTTCTTTTTGTAATGATGAACAATATTTATGTATCTAAAAATTCATATGATTTTTATTACACAAGAAGTAGCATACCATAAATTATATATGCTTGTTTATACTTTGCCTTTTTCACTTATAATTTTAATGTATATAAATTATATCTCAAAGCTATTAAAAAGTCACCGTCAGGTGGCCTGTATGGCATTCCTAACACAATGTGATTTTCTCTGATTTGACCTTGGCTTAAAGAATTAAACCCATTTGGATGCTGTGTAGACGAGGTGGAAATGTTGGGAATCTCCCCTCAAATGATTCTATTATGATACTTTACATCGGAAGTGTGTTTTTTAACAGCATTTTCTGCTTGAGGGACTTAGTGAACTGATAACCCCTAAAGAAATTTACTTAATATTTTAAACTGACTGTGGCAGAAATGATTGATTTAATCCCTCTAAAGAGTTGAATTCTAAAGGACCTTATAGACCGCTTTGCTACGCCTTTTATTTTACAGATGAGACTCAGAGAGCTTTAAAACTCTAATTATGTAATAAAGTTAGAAATGCAGTCCTCGACTCATCTGTTCTCCTCTTTAAATATTTATACTATTCTGTTAGGCAGTGATTAAAATGATAATTATTAAGACTCTGTAGAAACATGGAAAGCTGTTTATAATACAAATGAAAAAAACAGCAGCATGCCAAATGGCTTAGTATCATGATTGCAACCAATAAGACAAATTTGTGTTCATATTGAGGTCTGGAGCATAACAGACAAAAATAGTATGTGTGTTATGTAACGGGTTAAAGGGCATTTCTCCCTTAATGTTCTCGAACATTGCGGCATTGTATCCAACTAAACTTCTTTTCTAAAAATATTAAGGCTACCACAGGGAGAATGTGAGATCAAAGAGGTTGTTGGTAGCTGCCTGAATCTATCACCTGAATTTGCACTTTCCCCAGATACTTTCCAGCACTGGAAATGTGTGATGAGGTTCTATTCCCCTATGCCTCTGACACTCTTCCATTGTTTACCCGCCCCTGGAATTTTGCCTTTATTCCCTTGTTTCTCACCCTGTTTTATGGAATCTACTGACCCAGCATGGCTGGCAAATGACTTTTATAGCAGGTAGTAACTGCTGTTACCTATCTCAACTGAACGCAGAACATAAAGAAATTATGCTGACCCTTAAGTAATTTAGGGCTTCCCTGGGGGCTCAGATGGTAAAGAATCTGCCTGCAATGCAGGAGACCTGAGTTTGATTCCTGGGTCAGGAAGGTCCCCTGGAGGAGGACATGATGACCCACTCTAATATTCTTGCCTGCAGAATTCCATGGACAGGGGAACCTGGAAGGCTAAATACAGTCCATGGGGTTGCAAATAGCCGGGCATGACTGAGCGACTAATACTTAAGTAATTGAGATAGCACTGGAATAATATTTTGTCTCTAAGATGGGTGATTATTACCCAGTAGAATGAGTTCCAAAGATTGAGGGTGCTCCTTCTCTGGTTAGCTGTACAACTCCAAAGGACCGTCTCCTATCAGGTTTGAAGGATGGAGCGAGAAGTTTAGATGACTTTCAATCTGGTTAAAAAACAATTTCAGAAATTAGAGCACTCATTCGTGGATTTGCCTATCGTGTGGCTCCGATGCCTGAAAAGTAGCCAGAAAGAAAAGAGAGTTCTGCGCCGTGATGAGCCTGCCTCAGTTCGTTGTGACTTTGGACCCTGCCCTCTGTAAGAATTCTATTTCTAGTCAGAGTCGCCACATCAGCTTAAATGTCATCTAAATGCAAGTTCACTAGACTTGTTTTTTTCAGGTTGACTCTAACAATATGTTTTTATGTGTGTGTGTGCTAGAGAACATCACAGAGAAAGCATAAAGCAGCTACATAAACAATTTAAGCAGCCCTTTGTTTCAGACCGTAGCTCTGCCAAGAACGTTTGGATCATATATACTAGTTCATGGCAGTGGATAATGGTAGGGTTTCAGCCCATGACTGAGCTAGTGCGATAAACGTGAAGCTAGTGAATATTTAATATACAATTCAAATACACTCCCTCTCTAAGGGTTTGGGTCTCATTTTCTAAAATGTTTGGGTTTCTTTGGACGATGCTTGCTAAGTGGCACATGGTGTTAGCTCAACTAACTGATTAAACTTTTATGTCACTGTGCTCTTCCTGTTAAAAAGTTGAGAATATTATCAATAATGGTTTTATTTCAGGGATAAGAAATGGGACTGTGAAAAGTCCAGGGAAATATGAGGCAGAGTGAGCAGAGCAGAGGGCACTGTGTCTGATGTATAGACAGTCCTTCCTGCAGGTCTACAGTCCTCGCTTTAGATCTTTGGTGATAGTTAAATCAACTTTCTGTTCTGGCATAAACAGTTTATTTTATTCTGCTTTCCCAAGCAGACATCTTCCTGAATTATATCTTTTATATATCTTCTCCTTTGCTTAGAAATATCTAGTGAATCTATTTTTGCCATTGTATTTAAATCTTAGGTCAGGTGTTCCTACCTCTGTACATCTAGTCTTATCTGACCCAAAAAATCAAATATCCTGTTATAATTGCCTTTTAGGACACTGCACCAAAGACAGCGAGCCATCCTTTCCTATTTTCTGATAACACCCATGCTCTTTCCTGTCCTCAAGGCTCCACCGACACTGTTTTATTACCACATTCTCCCTGTCCCCACACACTGTATTCTCTTTTTGCTATGGACTGCTGTGTATTTTTGTCATGGCATTTATTTTTTAAAATATCAATAATAAAACTGTAATAATAGCTACCATTTATAGTGTTTATTTTGTGCTAGGCACGGCTTTCGGTACCTTACATATTCATGTAACTCGTTCAGTCTTCAGCAACACATCAAGGGGTAAGTAACATTATTCCCATTTTATAGACAAAAACATGGAGGCATGTTGTTGTTCAGTTGCTGAACAAGTCATGTCCAACTCTTTTGCGCCCCCATGAACTGCAGCACGCCAGGCTCTTCTGTCTTCCACTATCTCCCGGGGTGTGCTCAGATTCATGTTCCCTGAATCTGTGATGCTATCTAACCATCTCATCTTCTGCTGCTCCCTTCTTCTGCCTTCAATCTTTCTGGTCATCAGGGTTTTTTCCAGTGAGTCGGTTCTTCACATCAGGTGGCCAAAGTATTGGAGCTTCAGCATCTGTCCTTCCAATGATATTCAGGGTTGATTTCCTTTAGGATTGACTGGTTTGATCTTGCAGTCCAAGGGACTCTCAAGAATCTTCTCTAGCACCACAAAAAAATTGAAAGCATCAATTCTTCAGTGCTCAGCCTTCTTTGTGGTCCAACTCTTGCATCTGTACATGACTACTGGAAAAAGCATAGCTTTGACTAGACAGACCTTTGTCCGCAAAGGGATGTCTTTGCTTTTTAATATGCTGTCTAGGTTTGTCGTAGCTTTCCTTCCCAAAAGCAAGTGTCTTTTAGTTTCATGGCTGCAGTTATCATCTGCAGTGATTTTTGGAGCCCAAGAAAAGAAAATCTGTCACTGTTTCCACCTTTTCCTCATCTGTTTGCCATGAAGTGATGGGATTGGATGCTATGATCTTAGTTTTTTGTATGTTGAGTTTTAGGCCAGCTTTTTCACTCTCCTCTTTCACCTTCAACAAGAGGCTCTTTAGTTTCTCTTCACTTTGTGCCATTAGGGTGGTGTCATCTGCATATCTGAGGTTGTTGATATTTGTCCTGGCAATCTTGATTCTAGCTTGTGATTCATCCAGTCTAGCATTTCACATGATGTACTCTGCATACAATTTAAATAAGCAGGGTTATAATACACAGCCTTAACATACTCCCTTCCCAGTTTGGAACCAATCAGTTGTTTGGTGTCTGGTTCTAACTATTGCTTCTTGACCTGCATACAGGTTTCTCAGGAAGCAGATGAAGTGGTCTGGTATTGCTATCCCTTTCAGAATTTTCCACAGTTTGTTATGATCCACACAAAGGCTTTAGCATAGTCAATGAAGCAGAAGTAGTTGTTTTTTGGGAATTCTCTTGCTTTTTCTGTGATCTAATGGATGTTGGCAATTTGATCTCTGGTTCCTCAGCCTCTTTGAAACTCAGCTAACACATCCGTAAGTTCTTGCTTCATGTACTGCTGACACTTAGGTTGAAGGATTTTGAGTATAACCTCACTAGCATGTGAGATGAGCATCATTGTACAGTAGTTGGAATATTCTTTGGCATTGCCCTTCTTTGGGATTGGAATGAAAACTGACCATTTCCAGTCCTGTGGCCACTGCTGTGTTTTCCAAATTTGCTGGCATACTGAGTGTAGCACTTTCATAGCATCATCTTTTCAGATTTGAAATAGCTCAGCTGGAATTCCATCACCTCCACTAGCTTTGTTCATAGTAATGCTTCCTAAGGTTCCCTTGATTTCACACTCCAGGATGTCCAGCTGTAGGTGAGTTACCATACCATTGTGATTATATAGGTCATCAAGACCTTTCTTGTACAGTTCTTCTCTGTATTCTTGCCACCTCTTCTTAATATCTTCTGCTGCTTATGGGTCCATATTGTTTCTATCCTTTATTGTGCCCATCCTTGCATGAAATGTTCCCTTTGTATCTCTAATTTTCTTGAAGAGATCTCTAGTCTTTCCCATTCTATTATTTTTCTCTGTTTCTTTGCATTGTTCGTGTAAGAAGGCCTTCTTATCTGTTGTTGCTATTCTCTGGAACTCTGCTTTAAGTTGGGTATATCTTTCCCTTTCTCCCTTGGCTTTCACTTCTCTTCTTTTCTCAGCTATTTGTAAGGCCTCCTCAGACAACCACTTTGCCTTGTTGCATTTCTTTTTCTTGGGGATGGTTTTGGTCACCACCTCCTGTACAAAGTTATGAACCTCCATCCATAGTTCTTCAGACACTCTGTCTACCAGATCTCATCCCTTGAATCTATTCACCACCTCTACTGTATAATCATAAAGGATTTGATTTAGGTCATACCTGAATGGTCTACTGCTTTCCCCTACTTCACTTTAAGTCTGAATTGTAAAAAGGAGCTTGTGATTTGAGCCACAGTCAGCTCCAGGTCTTGTTTTTACTTACTGTGTTGAGCTTCTCCATCTTTGCCTACAAAGAATATTATCAGTCTGATTTCAGTACTGACCATCTGGTGATGGCCACGTGTAGAGTTGTCTCTTGTGTTGTTGGAAGAGGGTGTTTGCTATGACAAATACCCTTGACAAACTCTGTTAGCCTTTGCCCTGCTTCATTTTGTACTCCAAGGCCAAACTAACCTGTTATTCCTGGTATCTCTTTGACTTCCTACTTTTGCATTCCAATCTCCTATGCTGAAAAGGACATCTTTTTTTTTTTTTTGGTGTTCTAGAAGGTGTTGTTGGTCTTCATAGAAATGGTCAATTTCAGCTTCTTCAGCACTAGTGGTTGGGGCATAGACTTGGATTACTGTGATGTTGAATGGTTTGCCTTAGAAACAAACAGATCATTCTCTCATTTTTGAGATTACACCCAAGTACTGCATTTCGGACTCTATTTTTTTTACTATGAAGTCTACTCCATTTCTTTTAAGAATAGTAAATATAATGACATCTGAATTAAATTTGCCCATTCCTGTCCATTTTAGTTTACTGATTCCCAAGATGTTGATGTTCACTCTTGCCATCTCCTGCTTGACCACGTCCCATTTACCTTGATTCATGGACCTAACATTCTAGGTTCCTATGCGATATTGTTCATTACAGCATTGGATTTTACTTTTACCACCAGGCACATCCCTAACTGAGAGTCATTCCTGCTTTGGCCCAGCCTCTTCATTCTTTCTGGAGCTATTAGGAATTGCCCTCTGCTGTTTTCCAGTAGCATATTGGACACCTTCTGACCTGGAGGACCTATCTTCTGACATCGTATCTTTTTGTCTTTTCATACTGTCCATGGGGTTCTCTGTGGCAAGAAAGCTGGAGGGCTGCCATTAACTCTTCCAGTGGACCGCAGTTTGTCAGAACTCTCCACTGTGACTCTTCCATCTTGGGTGGCCTTGTGCAACACGGCTCATAGCTTCATTGAGTTACCCTCACCCCTTTGCTGTGACGAGGCTGCAATTCATGAAGGGGCATGGAGGCATTGAGGGGTAAAATAATGAGCCTCAGCTCATACAAGCAAGTGGAAGATTTGGAATTCTGTCCCAGGCTGTCTGGATTCAAATTGTATTCTTAACCACAGTTCTAAACTACTGTTTGTAAGTTATCTTTTTAGAGGTTTCATTCTTTTAAAATTTAACTCTTTAAGTCAAAGTTTCCTTATTCTCTGCTTCGCCTCGTTATATAACCCTGTGCCTGGGGCAGGAAGTGATTCTGTGAATATCTGTTTATTGATGTGACCTGATGTCAGAGGTCAAAGAAATTCTAATAGATTTTTCTTGGAGTTTTGACTTGCTTGGTTAGACTTGATGATTTTATCTTGACAAACTGACTGTTTTCTGTTCTCCCTCTAACTGTTGGTATGAGACGGTCAGGGTGACTGTCAAGAATTTAAATCCATGACATTTACTACCTAAATGAATGGTGCTAAGTGGTGGGTAAATTTACTAATGTGTGTGAAATCAAATCTTAAATTTTGTTCTGTGCTTCAAAGTAAACATTTTAAATTTGCATGTTTTTTTCTTAAGCAGTATTTTATTACTTGCATATTTGATATGTCAGATCAAAGGAGTAAGAGCAACCTGTACTTCACCTTTCTTGCAATATCAAGTCCTAGAAATATATTTAATTTTGCACAGTTTTCCCTTGATTTCTTTGGGGGAAGAAAAGGCTCTTCATGGAGGAAATGGTCAAAGTTGGTTATGTTAAAGTTACTTTGAGAACTCTGTGCATACTGTGTTAAGCTCTGGGATCAAATTCTTTCCTATTTAATACAATGACAAGTTAGCCAAAGAAGCTGAAGTCTAACATTGGAGTTTTGTTTACCATGTTTCTTTTATCTAACAGCATGCTGCTTGATAAGGTAGGTGCTCAGAGCTAGAAGTTTCTGGTTCTCTGATGGTTATATCTGTGCCTGTGTGTTAGTGAAACAGAAGCAGTTTCTGGCTGATGCAATGAGAAAAGGGCATTTGGAAGAATATTGGATAACTTGGAGAACCAAGGGGGAAAACTGAATAATTTGCCAGCTTTAGGAAGGGTAACTGTGACAGTTGTAACATCTCAAATGTCCAACCAGGAGCATCTCTGAAGTTTTGGCCTTTGAGATGACTGAGTTCCGTTTTGAAATGACTGAGCACTGAATGGAACTCAGGACTTCTGTTTCTTGGAAGGGAGCCAGATTTGCTGTCCGCTTAAGCCAGGAGCCCATTTCTTTCTTGGGATGGTTGACAGGTTACCGTAGGCACATAAGATGGGAAAATAAGTATTTCCAAAGGAAATGTGGGTACTATTAACAAAGAAAAGGAAACGGGCATCAACAAAAGATGCTCACTGCCATCAAGTTTCATCTCAAAGCAGAGAGTTTAAATGAAAGCATTACCTTGGATAATAACTGAGTTGGATTTTACCTGAGTTCAATCACCAAGTTATTTCTCTACTTAGAAAATCCTGGCAGCCAAATTCCTTAACAAATATTTTATATTTGTGTAAACTTGATTTTTTTTCTGACCGCATTTTGAAATGTTGACTTAGCTGTTTTCAAGAATACACAAAATTATAATATGAACCCATATGCAACTTCAGCAATTGTTGAAACATTTTGCCATTCATGTTTTTGTTAATTGCATTTGGAAGCATTAGCATAAGATGATTTTATAGTTGGCTGTGTAAAAGCTCACGAAATTTAACGTAAAGTCTGAAACTTGCTTAATGAGTGTATATTCAAGTATCAAATTATTATTGGTCTTATACCAAAAAGCATGTTGCCAGTTAGAAAAAATGATACTCTGTTCATTGGTCATGCATTGTTTATCTAGAAGTAGAATTTTATTTCCATCAGTGAGGCTTTTTTCTGGCTTAAGCCTGATAAATCAATTCTTTAACAACTCTGTTTTCAGGTTACCTCTTCTAAATTTGTCTTCTGGCTCTTGGAGGCTTTAGGGTGTGAATCAGAGGTTTCATTTAGCAATGGCTCTGAACAGCAGGATGCACATGGATTGTGTGAGAACTGATGGTGCTCCAATCTCCTTGCAGTTGAAAGATGCATGAGCGTAATGCAGTCTGGGACACAGATGATCAAGCTGAAGCGTGGGACCAAGGGGCTTGTCCGGCTCTTTTACCTGGATGAACACCGGACCCGCCTCCGATGGAGACCCTCTAGGAAGAGTGAGAAGGCAAAAAGTAAGACTAGCTTTTGAATTCTTGACTTGACTTGACCCAGTTAACACATGGCTTCTATTGGGTGGGCTCTGTGGAAGTTTTAGCTTGGTGAAGCTTTCATATTTTTACAAGTTTTAGGGGGTCAGTGTTTAGAGAATGTGCAGAGACAGAATAAGTGATGACCATTTTTGCTTTTGTTAATTCATCAAGAACTTTAAATCCATAAAAAGTTTTCTTATCCACTAGTGCTGTTGAAGGTAATATTTATCCTATGTTGAAGACATGTTGTATTTAGTTGGGATATGAGGTTTTATAGCTTGAGGCCTTTTATTTTCCTATAAAAAAGTGAAGGAAGTCATAAATTCAATAGGATTAAACTGTTTTGACATATTCTGTGCACAATTAACTGATGAATGGATTAACAAAATGGTTTTAATGATATCAAATAAAATACCTTTGATCTGCCTCCTCCATAAAGCCTCTCTCCCAATCCTAAGCTCAGTTTCAAGTCCATGCTGAGTGCCCTGGAGCATCTCTCTCATCTGCTCCTTCCTCCTGTTTTCACATGGACCTCCTTCATCCAGGGTCTCTCTCTTTCTGGTGGCCTCTGCAAAATCTCCTAACCAAGCTCCATTTGCTAGTTTCTTCTGCACTGACCAGTGAAGATGCCTTCCTCTGCATGTCACAGATGACCTCCACTAAGTTAGGCTTATGTGATATACAAATTTATTCTCACTTAACAAGAAACCCGGAGACTGGCTGGCTCCAACTGTGGGACGTTGAGCCTCTAGTTCTGTCTCTCTGAGCACTCTTGGCTCTCTTGCTTCTGCGCTGACATTGTAACTGAGGCAGCAGCAACGTGGCTTCACAGCTGATCGGCTTCAAGAAGATGCAGAAAAGGGACCTTCTCTTCCAGTGCTTCCTTTTCAAGAGGGAAGAGCCCCGTTCCACACCCTTCCCTCACAATTTGCACAACAAATGCACAGAATGCATGTCTCCTTGGTTAAAGTGGGTTATGTTCCCACACCTAAAGCCATCATAGGAGACAGGAGTGCGGCCACCCCAGTGGCTTAGCCGCACGGGAACTTGCCCTGCGATGGTCGGAGGCTCATTTCCCCATGAGTGGAAAGAAAGAAAAATTGGGACTTGCCATTAAGGCAGAACAGAGGCATGGATGGTATATATGGGCAATCAGTAAGATTAAAACTTTCTGATTCATGTCCCCGAACAGGCAAGTGAACAAACAGAACACAGTGTTTAATCCAAAGTAATCGTCTCTGCAAGTGTTCCCCTGACCTGAACCTGCCGTGTTGCTCCACCACCTAAAAATGCTAATCTCTGCCCTGTCATTCCAGCTCCTCATAATCTAGCCTCTCCCTGCCTTCCAGCGTTGTCTCCCGTTACTCTCCTGAGCTTTTCAGTCCAGCATCTCTGGAGTGGGACTGATGTTTCTATATCTTTATACCTCTTTTCCCTGATCGGCCATCTTGTTTTCCCCTCCACCTCTCAAGCCCCGCTCTGCCTTCACCCTTATAGCTCTCTCTCTATGAATCCAAATCACATTTAGCTATGCTATTTGGTTGCCATCAAATGTTTTTTCCCTTCAATTTTTAACTGCTGTCGTTATGCATATTGTAACACATCAGAGTCGGCTCTAGGTCTTTGTATGTTTTCCTTGCATAAATGTATAAACTATACCTCTGATATATTCACATCCCCCTTTCCTACCAGTCTTCTTGCCCTGCTGGGCTTGTCTGTCTTCCTATCATAAATTTTAACGCTTCCTGACCCAGTGCCTGGGAGGGTATTGTCTGAGTGCCCAGGAGGGTAAAGCAGTACCTGGAGAAGGTTACTAGCAGGAAATGATAAAGCTTGTATTGCACATCTGGGCTTTTCAATTGTCTGGACAATTCACAGACAATTCTACTTTTAAATCTTAAGATGATTTTACTTTTCTTAATCTGCACACACATCTTCACCTCCCAGGTAACTGTGCACTCTCCTCGCTTTCCTCACAGTCCTTATTGACTCCATTTACAAAGTCACCGAGGGTCGGCAGTCTGAGATATTCCACAGACAGGCTGAGGGGAACTTTGACCCCAGCTGCTGCTTCACCATCTACCATGGCAACCACATGGAGTCCCTGGACCTCATCACCTCCAACCCCGAGGAGGCCCGCACCTGGATCACAGGCCTCAAGTACCTCATGGCTGGCATCAGTGATGAAGATTCCCTTGCCAAAAGGCAGAGGACCCACGACCAATATCCTC
Source organism: Cervus canadensis (assembly GCF_019320065.1). Lineage (NCBI taxonomy): Eukaryota > Metazoa > Chordata > Mammalia > Artiodactyla > Cervidae > Cervus > Cervus canadensis. The sequence goes on from NC_057392.1 coordinate 85,147,630, forward strand.
CCTAGAACTTTGATTCTGCACTCTGTATGTGTCTGTGTGTCTGTATGTGGATTAGACTATACTTTCCCCCATAATTTTGAGGCTTAAACCCACTTTCCTTGCTTTTTTTTTCTTTACCCTTAGCACCTTTCTGCCCCCTCCTCACCCCACCCCAAGTAAACAAATGTGTAGAACATGTAGAAACTTAAGCTTACGTGAACTCAGGAGCAGACTTTTTTGGAGGAGACTAGATTTAGCTTCATAATCTGCTAGGTCTCCAAATGCAGCATAAAGTTTCCTAAGAGAGATGAAGTGACGAGCAAAATGCTTATTTGAGTTAGAGGAAATCCCACTTTGTTATAGAATCAGTCTAGTTTAACAAACACCTTTTTTTTTTCGTTTTCAAATTCATAAATTTTATCACAAACTTCCTAGGCGGTGCAGTGGTAAAAAATCCACCTGCCAATGCAGGAGATACAGGAGACGCAAGTTTGATCCCTGGGTCAGGTAGGTCCCCTGGAGAAGGAAATGGCGACCCGCTCCAGTGTTCTTGCCTGGAAAATTCCATGGATAGAGAAGCCTGGTGGCTACTGTGCACGGGGTCATAGAGAGTCAGTCACGACTGAGCAACCGAGCACATACATATTACAGAACCCTTTTCTGAGTCCCAATTATATACCAGCTGTTAAGCTCTTTCCTGCTTTTTCTCTCGTCTTAATTTACAGTTTGGAATCTGAACTGACTGATCCTCAAGGGGAAGTTATTTTTTACTTATTTATATTTACCCTGTCTAAATCGTTCAAGAAACTGGAGTTTCTTGATTAAAATTCTGATTCTCGTTCTTGATTAAGCCCATTCTTTGGTCCTGCAGCGCTGACAGGATAAATGATTAATGTGCTTTGTCTGCAGGCACCTTTTCTGCTGGGACCACCTGGACACGTGACATGCATGGCCTTTCTGGCCTCAGTTTCCTTATCTGTAAAGTGAGGGTGTTAGACTCATTGACTGCTTTGGCTCCCTTCTTCACATTTTGAATGGTCTTAAAATACGTGTTTCCCCCTCCCCCTGTAGGAATTAGTACTACTTTCTTGCTGTCATTGGAATGTGCACCCTAATTTTTTTCCAGAGTAGTGGTAAATTTGTGCTGCTTGAGCTATAATCCTCACCCAGGGTACTGTTGAAGCAGGGTGGAAATATTCAACCCATGAAAGGATGTTGACAGTGCAAAGGTCTAAGCTCATGAGCCATGATGTTTTCACCAATATTCACAGCATGCAGGTAAATCCAATTGGGATTCTTAAGTGAACAAAACATAAACATAACGATTAACTTTGTATGCTTTCTTCTGTTAGTTTGGTTCTTAACTCCTTTACATTTGACAAAACACCAAATAATGAGTGCTTTCTGGTGCAAGCCACAGAACCATACTAACAGTGCCTCAGACAATAAAGATAATTCATTTTCTCATGAACAAGAGACCTGAGGTAGAGTTAATTCAGTGGCTCATTAATGTCATTAGCAGAGATCTAGGTTCTGCCGTTCTCACCGTTTTGGCTTGGTCCATTAACTGGCTACGCTTTGGTCAAAGAGAACTGCAACAGCTCCAAACACAGAGAAACCCTGCCCAGAGGGAGCAGAGTTTCTTCTCATAAACCTCCCCCTCCTTTTTTTTTTCTTTTAGGAGTAAAGAACTTACCAGGAGTTTCACAGAAGACTACCTCTCATCATTGGCCAGAAATGCTGTTGTGGGCCCATTTCTAAGCCAACTCTGACAAGAGGAATTAACGTAATTGGACTTTGATCTCAGGACCCTTTTTGTATTTTTAGAACCTGAAGACTCCAAAGAGTTTTTATGTGGGCTCCGTCTACTTGTATTCGTCATATTAGAAATTAAATCTGAGAATTAAAAAAAGAGCTCATTAAAAATTATAATAAACTATTACATATAAACATTTTTATGGAAAGTAACTTTTTCAAAGCAAAACAAATTTGTAAGAAGGGAGGTCTTGCTTTACTCTTCTGCAAGTCTTTTAAGGTTTTCTATATGTAAGATTGCATCATCTGTAAACACATAATTTTACTTCTTCCCTTCTGATTTGGATGCCTTTTATTTATTTTTCTTGCCTAGTTGCTCTGGCTAGAACTTCCAGTACTTTGTTGAGCAGAAGTGGTGAAGGCAGGCATTCTTGTCTTGTTCCTAATCTTAGAGGGAAAGCTTTTAGTCTCTAACTATTGAGTATAATATTTGCTGTGTTTTTTTCACATGTCAGTTTTATTATGTTTGGATAGGTTTCTTCTATTCCTATTTTGTTGAGTGTTTTTATCATGAAAGGGTGTTGAATTTTGTCAAATGCTTTTTCTGCATCAGTTGAGATGATTGTGGTTTTTCTCTTCATTATGTTGATGCAGCATATAACATTGATCAATTCTCATGTGTTGAATCATCCTTGTATTCAGGAATAAATCGCACTTGGTCATGGTGTGTAATCCTATTAAGATGCTGCTGAATTGTATTTGCTAGTATAGCTGACCCTTGAACAATGTAGGAGTTGGGGTGCAGACCTCTTGAGCAGCTGAAAATCTGAGTATAACTTTATAGTTGGCCCTCTGTATTGAGGTTCTGTATCTGTGGATTCAATCAGCTGCAGTGCATGTAGTACTGTAGTACTTATTTATTGGAAAAAAAAATCCACATATAAGTGAACCCACATAGTTCCCACCCATGGTGTTCAAGGGTCAATTGTGTTTTGTTGAGGGTTTTTCCTTCAGTGTAAATAAGAGATAATGGGCTGTAGTTTTCTTATAGTGTCTTTCTCTGCCTTTGGTATCAGGGTAATGCTGTCCTCATAGAATGAGGTAGAAAGTGTTTCCTGTACTTTAATTTTTGGGGAAAAATTTGACAATTTGTTGTTTGTCGTTCTTTAAATATGTGGTAGAATTGACCAGAGAAACCATCAAGTCTAGAGATTTTCTTTCTTGAGAGATTTTTGACTACTGATTCCGTCTCCTTACTAGTTATAGATTTATTCAGATTTTTCTATTTCTTTGTGATTTAGTCTTGGTAGTTTTTATATTTCTAGGGATTTGTCCATTTCATCTAGGTTATCCAATTTTTTGGTGTACAATTGCTTATAGTGGTGTCTTATAGTCCTTTATGTTTCTGTAGAATCAGTAACAATGTCCCCACTTTCATTTCTGATTTTAGTACCCTGGGTCTTTTTTTTTTTTTTTTTTTTCTCTTTGTCTAACTAAAGATTTGTTGATTTTTATTAATCTTTTTGGAAAAAAAATACTTTTGATTTCACTGATTTTTTTTCTCAGTTGTTTTCCCACTTCGTATCTGTTCTTGTCTTTCTTATTTTCTTCTTTCTGCTATCGTTTTAAATCTATTGAGACTTCATTGGTGGCCTAAAATGTAATCTATCCTGAAACTGTCCCATACACCCTTGAGAAGAATGTGTATGCTATTACTGTTGGGTAAAGTGTCACATATGTCTGTTAGATCTAGTTGATTTACTGTGTTGTTTAAATTCATTTCCTTAGGCCTGTCTGGTTGTTCTATCCGTTATTGTGAGTGCAGTCTCCAGGTATAACTGTAAAACTCTTCCTCTCTTCAGTTTTCTCAGTTTTTGCTTTATATATTTTGATGGTCTGTCATTAGATAGATGCATGTTTATAATTGTTATATCTTCTTGTTGTATTGAGACTTCTATTAATATATAATAACAGTCTCTTACAGCCTGTTTTGATTTAAAGTCTATTGTTTGATGTTAGTATAGCCACCCCTGCTCTCTTTTGGTTATGATTTGCATCGAATATCTTTTCTCATCCTTTTGTTTTCAATCTGTTTGTGCCTTTGGATCTCAAGTGAGTTTCCTGTAGACAGCATATAGTTCAGTCAGGAGTTTTTTGTTTTTTTTTTTTTTTAATTTTACTATTTTATTTGTGAAAAAACTACAAGCAGAATTCATAAACAGACATTTCTATTTAAAGCAGGAAAATGATAAAGTGGCTTCTAATAACACAGTCGTGCACATGCCAGTAACAGGAATATATTAACATCTTTTATTTGCTAGACAAAGAGAAGTGTCCAATATAAATTTCCCCCAAACATTTAAGACCTGTGAATTTCTGTCGGTCAGGAGTTTTAATCTATCCTGTCAGTCTGCCTTTTGGGGAGTTTAACTGATTTACATGGAAATAATTATTGATAAGGATTAATATATTGTTCTATTTGTTTTCTTTATGCCTTACGTCTTTTTCTGATCTCTTATTTCTTGAATAATAAGAATAATAAGAGACCATCTTCTTTTTATGTGGGTTTTTTTTTTTCTTTTTTGGTTGCAAAATAAATTCCTTCATTGTTTCCTTTTATGTAAATTCTATAACTGTCTTGTGGTTATCTTGAGGATTACATTTAATGTTCTACAGTTATAATACTCTAGTTTCAATTTATACTACTTTAGATGAGTAGTTTTTTGAACCTGATTTGTTTGTTCATGTTTACTAGCAGTATAAAGTTTTCATATTTGAGTTAATTGGCAGCTGAAGAATTGCATATTTTGAAAATATGCTATCTGGAAAGTGAGCGTACCCTAGAATCACACAGAGGATCTATTTTATAAGAAATATAGAATAGTTGCTGTTTGTGTCAGTGAGGAAAGAAAAAGAAACAGGAAATTAATGAATAATGAAGAGGAAGCTGGTGTCAAAAATAGATAAATTTATGTTGAGTCAGAGAACCATTCTCATAGAGATTTGTCAGAGTTTGATAGGGGTTTAGATACTGTCTTACTATCAGAATGACATCCCTGATTAGATGTACATTTAATTACATTAATTGGGGAGAACAGAGCTGAGAAGTTCATTATTATTACATTTCAATTAGACCTAAAAATTTCAACCGTGAATGAATACTGAGAATAATGAGTCTTAACTGATTGCATGGATAAAATCCATCCAGTGTAAAGTGAAATTCGGGTTATTTCTGCAGCATGGCCATGTTGGATGGAGGTAGGTATGGTCCCTCTGTCTATCAGAAGCAGCACAGTGCTGTGGTTAACGGCTGAGGCTGGCGCTGCCCTGTCTGGGGTCCAGCTCCAAGGCTGCCATGTACCGTGTATCTGGAGGAGTTACTTAAACTCTTTTGCTTCAGAGCCTTGAACATGGTGATGATGATAATGATGGTGCCCACCCTGTCTCACTGTGTGACCATCAAATGATTTGGTTCTACACAAAGTGCTTTGAATGCTCTCTGGCTCATATTAAGCATTTTATAAATACTAGCTGCTGCTGTTATTGCTAGAGAGGGATAAGGATTGGCGGACTTTTTGCTTTTCCTACACAGATAGATCGACATCTAAAAATACAGTGTCCACAGCATACAAAGATGCTGCTGCTTAGGCACTTAGCCTCACCATATTCCTCCATCAGATCTCCTCTGTGATTTCTCCACCTTACCTCTTGATGCCACTAGGGAAATTATTACCTCTAGAAGATTCCAGGTAGTCCTTTATGGATGTTGTCAACTGAAGCCTTACACCTTCCCTATAAATTTGGAGTTCTGCTTGTAGGGCAAATCTGGCCCTCCCTGTAACGTGGCCTCCTGAGCTAAGAATGGGTTTTCTATGGCTGAAAAAAAAAATCAAAAGAAGAATAAAATCTTTTGACACTTAAGTTTTATGAAATTCAGAGTTCAGCATCCTTAAATTTTATTGAAACACAACCATGCCAATTCATTTATGTATTGCCTGTGGTAGCAGAGTTGGGTAGTTGCAGCTGAGGCCAAATAGCCTGCAAAACCTAAAATATATGCTATGAGGCCCTCTGCAGGGGCCTGTTTACCTTCCCCTGAACTAAATAATACTGTTCAATGCTTTACATTCTCCTGAAGTTTTTTGATTAAAAAATACTAGGCCAGAACTTTTCATTCAGTTTTTACTCTCTTGGTTTTTCTTTGTAAAATTGTTATTTCTTTTCTTAAATATATCATGTGTTGGCTATGAATCATTAATTCAGGGATTTCTTGGGCGCTCATGTGTTAATTATGAAGGACAACTTTGGGGTATCAGAATACTTTTACCTGCAGTTGTATCTTATACATTTGTATACTGTTACTGAGAGAATGGTGTTTCTTTCATAGAATCTTAGAGTTGGAAGGGGCTTCAAGGTCATCTAGTTGTGCTCACTGACATTATAGATGAAGAAATGGAAACCCCAGGAGGTAATAGAAGTGACCCACTGTCATAGGGCCAGGTCAGAATGAAGTCAGAACTAGTGTGTATTACTTGTCTGAGTCTACTTCTGTTTCTGTCTTACCAACCCTAGATCCCTTAAACCAACAGTCCAGGCCAGCTCGTGTGTTGACACTGAAGGCCTTACAGACACAGGCTCATCCACAAGGTTTGTTTCTGCAGAATATTCGTGCTTAGGGTTTGTTTGTCCTGCTTCTTCTCTGGAGAAGTCTTTAAGGTGCTTTGGTAAAGAAGTTTAGCATCGAAGGATGAAAATACAGCTGTCCTTGGACTCATTTAATCATTTCTTTGAATTCTGACCAAATATTTTATGGGGCACAGAGCAGTGTTCATGGTCAAAAGAAATAAAGCTCGTGCAATGGGCACTGTATGCCCAGAAAACAGAAACGATGAGATTCAGGTTCTAACTAGTAATTGGTCCAAGTGTTTTACTCTTGATTCTTCAGTTATTTCTCCCCCTGGGTCCTGGGTTACCCTTTAACTTCCAGGTATCATATATAATGAGGTCCTGCCTGAACTCTATGAGGAACAATTGAATTTGAAAGAACCGGGCTGGTTATTCTCAAATGTTATAAAGGGAACAAGATGTGAAAGAGATATTTACAGTTGAAAATCACTTCTGATTAGGAGAAATAAGACTTTCATATTTTATTTTCTTTCTAAGGCATAATTTCCTATAATCATAATTTGAATTACCTAAAAATATAAATGTTCTGAGTTACTACTAAGAGGTCAGTTAATATTTTGACTTAAATGAAAATCTCTCTGTCTGAGGTCACCTACTTGATGAATATTTTTCATTGACCGCTTCCTTTGACCTACTCCCACCTTCATTCATTTCTTCTTCATTATCCTTTGAATTTTGAAGCTGAGTTTGGTTTTCTTTTCTTTCTTTCTTCTTTTTTTAAAAGATTTTTTGATGCGGACCATTTTTTTTTTTTTTTTTTTTTTTTTTTTTTTATGTTGTTGTTCAATAGCTAATTCATGTCTATTTGCAACCCCATAAACTGCAGCACACCAGGCTTCCCTGTCCTTCACTATCTCCTTGAGTTACTCAAACTCATGTCCATTGAGTCAGTGATGCCATCCAACCATCTCATCCTTTGTCACTCCTTTCTCCTTTTGCCCTCAGTCTTTCCCAGTGTCAGGGTCTTTTCCAATGAGTCATTTCTTCACATCAGGTGGCCAAAGTATTGGAGCTTCAGCATCAATCCTTCCAATGAATATTCAGGACTGATTTCCTTTGGGATGGACTGGTTGGATCTCCTTGCAATCCAAGGGACTCTCAAGAGTCTTCTCCAACACCATAGTTCAAAAGCATCAATTCTTAGGCACTCAGTTTTCTTTATAGTCTAACTCTCACATCCATACATGGAGAAGGTGACTGTGGTTTTCATTCTGTCTGCCCTCTGATGGAGAAGGATAAGAGGCTTATGGAAGTTTCCTGATGGAAGATACTGACTGAGGGTGAAACTGGGTCTTGTTCTGATGGGCGGGGCCGTGCTCAGTAAATCTTTAATCCAATTTTCTGTTGATGGGTGGGGCTGTGTTCTCTCTCTGTTATTTGACTTGAGGCCAAACTATGGTGAGGATAATGAAGATAATGGCGACCTCCTTCTAAAGGTCCCGTGCATGCACTGCTGCACTCAGGGCCCCAACCCTGCAGTGGGCCACCACCGACCCACGCCTCCATGGGAGACTCCTGGACTCTCACAGGCAAGTCTGGCAGTCTCTTGTGGGGTCACTGCCCCTTTCTCCTGGGTCCTGGTACACCCAAGGTTCTGTCTGTGCCCTCCAAGAGTCTGTTTCCCCAGTCCTGTGTAAGTTCTGGTGGCTCTATGGTGGGGTTAATGGCGAACTCCTCCAAGAGGGCTTATGCCATACCCAGGTCTGCTGCACCTGGAGCCCCTGACCCTGCGGCAGCCCACCGCTGACCCATCCCTGCACAGGAGATGCTCAAACACAGCTCTGTCTCATTCTCTGCGGGGTCTCTGGGTCCTGGTGTGCACGAGGTTTGCTTGAGACCTCTAAGCATCTGGTGGGTATGGAGTCTGATTCTAACTGGGATTTTGCCCCTCCTACCATCTTGCTGGCACTTTTCCTTAGAGATATAGGGTTGACCAAAAACTTCATTTGGATTTTTCCATAAGATGTTATAGAAAAACCTGACCAGACTTTTTTGGCCAACCCAATAAATAAGCGTCCTGGGTGATATGATTTGACCCTCATTTCCCAGTGAAGGGAATCACCTCCTGTGTCCTCCTCTTACCATCCTTATTGTTATTGTCACTATCAGTAACTCACTAAGAGCCTGTGGATTGTGGGGTCTCTTCAAAAGAATTTCTTCTCAAGTTTGGTGTTAATGATCAATGTCCTTGTGCATATTCTGTGAAAGTAGTTTTTATTTTGATGACAGTGTAAGTGGCAAGTGTTTCCTTGACTTTTCTGCAAGTGGGTGAAGCAGACCTTTGAGGAAGCTGATAAAAATGGCGATGGATTATTGAACATTGAAGAGATACACCAATTGATGCACAAACTAAATGTCAATCTGCCCCGAAGAAAAGTCAGACAAATGTTTCAGGTATGTTTTCACAATGGGATTGACCTTACATAAAATACACTTTGGAGGGTAATGGTATACTGAGATATTTCAAAAGGCTATTTTGTCTTGCTGGAAGCTAATATTACCTGCTGTCTATCATTTTGTTTTTCTTTGAAGACAGAGGCATTTTATTTCATCAAAGAAAACTTCCCAAACGTAACATGCATCCACAATTTCACTTCCTAAAGTATGTTGTTGTTGCCGTTTTCAGAGTGATTATAAGCACTTTAGTTAGTTAAGTCGCTCATTCATGTCCGACTCTTTGCGACCCCGTGGACTGTAGCCCACCCGGCTCCTCCATCCATGGGATTCTCCAGGCAAGAATACTGGAGTGGGTTGCCATAAGCACTTTACCTGACAGTTAAATAATGGGGTAAATGGGATGAAGTCCCTTGGAGAGGATAAGATCTCATCTATCAACCTCACGGTCTGTTATGAGGATCAGAATAAAAACTAAATAGTGTGAAAAAATAGCAGTTGTGGAACTCCTGAAGAGCCCTCTGTTTTGTTTCAGAGGAGTTGAGGATTTTAGAATCCATAAGATTTAGAAGTGCTGTATCTCTCCTGCCATTTAGGGAGCTCTCCAGAAGTTCACTCCACTGCTTGTTGGTATTAGATGAGATGTTCTTTCCCCGTTTGAAAGTCCTGGAGGAAAATTCTTAGACCCAAATTTATCTTGTGTTCCCCAGGTGGGATTGTTCTCAGCCTTCTGTCTAAGATGCTGAAGTGAGTTCTATTAAGTTAAGACTGGTGCAAAGACAGTGTTCAACTACTAGTAATTACTAGAACATTAATTTTGGAAAGGCTTTTATTTGAAAATAAGTCATAGACATAATCCATGTGTTGTAGTAATTTGCTAAGTGAGTAGGTAGTTCATATTTTTAATGTGTAAAATTAAGTCAGAGGGTTATGTTTTACGGTTAATGCGTTTTGCCCCCTTTGTTTTCTGACCTCATGTTATCAGAGGTGGCAAGGGCGGAAACAACATGAGGGGTGGGTTGCAACAGTGAATGGAAGATGGAGGCTGGCTTTGATCCCTGACCTCTGACACTGTCACATCCTGTGGTCCTGTCCTTGGAAGCTGGAGATAGTTTGCGCTGTGGGAACTTGGTCCCACTGCGCTGAAGAGAAAGGAAAGAAAAGAAAGGAATGAGACACACTATAAAAGGAACTAGAGATGGAGAGAGGGACTTTGGAGGTGAACTGAGTTGTCACAGAGTAAACTGTAAACAACATGGAAAGGTTCGCCATGTTCCTGGCACTTCCTGTGACATCTAACTTTCATCCTATTGTGAGCCCCATCTCCCATCTGTTCCTTTTCATAGATGTTCATCAGTAAATACTGGAGAGAGAGCCCTGATTAAATCAGAGAGAGCACACTTTTAGAGGGGGGCAAAGTCTATACCTGCAAAAATAATGATCTGGGGAGTACTTTTTGGAAGTAAGAGAAGTAACATAAAATTTTGACCTATTTTTCCTTCTGTAGTTTTAATCCTCTTCAGTTACCTTTTGTCTCTAATGCACAAGTATTTTGAGGATAAACCACGAAATGTTTATGTCAAAAGTCTTGTAAGTTCAAAGTTAATACTTCGGAGAAGTTGTTTTTCCCCAAACTTTAAAATTCTTATTTTTTGTATTGGGGTATAGCCAATTAACAATATTGTGGTAGTTTCAGGTGAAGAGTGAAGGGACTCAGCCATACATATACATATATCCACTTTTCCCCAAACCCTCCTCCCATCCAAGCAGCATATAATATTGACCAGAGTTCCATGTGCTATGAAGTAGGTTCTTTTTTGTTATCCATTACAAATATAGCAGTGTGTACATGACTTTTCCAAAGTCCCTAACTATCCCTTCCCCCCAGCAACCATAAGTTCATTTTCTAAATCTGTGATTCTCTTTGTTTTGTAAGTTCATTTGTATCATTTCTTTTTAGACACCACATATAAGGGGCATCATATGATATTTTTCCTTCTGTGTCTGACTTCACTCAATATGACACTCTCTATATGCCATGCTACTGCAAATGGCATTATTTCATTCTTTTTAATGGCCGAGTAATATTCCATTGTTTATATGTACCACATCTTCTTTACTCAGTCCTCTGTTGGATATTCAGGTTGCTTCCATGTCTTAGCTATTTTAAACAGTGCTGCAATGAACATTGGGGTGCATGTATCCTTTTGGATCATGTTTTTCTCTGGATATATGCCCAGGAGGGGGATTGCAAAGTCATGTGGTAGCTCAATTTTTAATTTTTTAAGGAACCTTAAATACTGCTCTCCATAGCGGCTGCACCTATTTACATTCCCACCTACAGTGTAGGAAGATTCCCTTCTACTTTGTAGATGTTTTAAGAAAGCATTAAGGTCTCTTTTTGTGACCTTGAATTTAAAGATTGAAAGACTTCTTAAGCAAGAAGTGACTGGAGCAGTAGCTGGGCTTCTAGTGTAAATGTAGATTTTTTCTACCATGGATTTTTCATGTAGCTCAGGGATCTGAGTAATGGAAACAAGTAATGGGAACAAGGATCTTAGTATTATTTTAAGGAGCATACTCTTTTCTTTCTTTCTTTCTTTCTTTCTTTCTTTTGTTTTACTGAATTACTGGTAAACACATTAAATCCTTCCTGGAATTTTCTTTGCCTTCTTGTTGCAGTGCAAGATTCAACTGATTTTTAAAAAGTAATCTGTTAGGGTATGGATAGCTTCTTTTTAAGTCTTTGAGGCTATTGCTTAAAACCTCAGAGTGGTACTGTTCCTAATGATTTAGGCATTTTCAAGGAAATCTTGAAAAATGTATCATCTCTCTATCCAGGGTTATATGTTTTGAAAAAAACTACAGCAGAAATATGAAGATTAGACCTACTTTCTTAGGATGCAAAGACTATAGCCAAGAGCGTCAAACACCAAAATTGTTGGTATTCTGTAGATCAATCTATCACTGCTTTTAAAATGACAGAAGGAAACAGTAATCAGCCTCAAAAAGAAACTGTGTGATGTAAATATGGGTCTAAATGTTTGTTTGTAGTTGACGCAAAGTTAGCAGAGTTTAGAAAGATATATTTTTATACACACTTCGGCTTTCAAAGCTATGTTTAAAACCACATACCAGCTGACTGTATGTCACAAAGTCTATGTATTTCAAAATGCCATTCACCCCCTGTCAGTTTTTGTTTGGTTTTACAACTGTGTTCACTTAGAATAGAGATTATGTAAGTGGATTGGTTATTTATTATATGTTCCCAGCAGTTTTATGGTTTTATGACAAATTCAGCCAGTCAGAAGGCAGGTACGTGGTAAAAGATCCTTGCTCAATAATTACTAGGAGCAAATAATTTCAACTAGAGATAAGTGCAAATGGATTTTTCAGGCAGGGAGGAACCAATGATGCTGCTGGCTATAAGAGCAATAAGCTATCTATGTAGAATTAAGAGATTCTTTTATAGGTAAAAATTATATTTGATTGAATCACAGTTTAGAAGCTGATCAGAGACTAGTATTTTCATCATATATCGAATGTATTTTCTCTTTTGCTTATGATTAATCTTCTCCAAGATTTCTTTTATTAGTTTTGTCAAAAGACCAGCTTTTGGCTTAATTGCTCACCTTTGATGTTATATCTTCTCATTTTCTGTTTCGCTTAGCTTTCTTCTTTTGTTTATAATTTATTTCCTTCTATTTTCCTTGGCTTAACTTTTTAATAGCTTTTGGAGTTGAATTGTTACCTCATCTGATTTTAATTTACCTTGCTTTCTAATAAGCTGAAAACTTCAAGTTCCCCTCTAACTACTGCTTTAATGTCATCACACAAGTTTTAATATGTGGTACATGTGTTTCCTTCTGTTTAATTTCCTATTTAGAAATGGGTTGTTTCCAGGCAAAGTTTTTTAAGCTTTCTTTGTTGCTTTATAAATCTGTTGTGGTCAGAGAAATTAGTTTTTATAAAGTTGATTCTTTATAATTTGAAACATTATTGTGGCCTAATGTATAGTCAATTTTTGAATTGATCCATGTGTTCTTGAAAAGAACATGTTTACCATTTGCAAAATGGATATTAGCTTTTTATTGTAAATATTATTTCCTGCTCCTCAATTTCCTATTTCAAACTCTTACTGCTTTATTTTTTCTATGCCTCTTTCAGGAAGCTGATACAGATGAGAATCAGGGGACTCTGACTTTTGAAGAATTCTGTGTGTTTTACAAAATGATGTCTTTGAGACGGGACCTTTATCTGTTGCTTTTGAGCTACAGTGACAAGAAAGATCATCTAACTGTAGAAGAACTGGCCCAGTTTTTGAAGGTGGAACAAAAGGTATCATTAGACTGTTGAACTGAATGCTTACTTAAAAATACTTGTGAAAGATACATGGCTTTCTCTTGGGCCTGAGTGTAGGTGTATTTAAATTTAAGTTAGAGGGGTAAATATCACAATTCCAAAAAAAATCTTATCTATGAGGTTTTAAAAATGTGTTCCCGGCAGCTTTAGAGAAATTGAATTAGTAAATTGAACACATACATAATTTTTAACCTTAAATATGCATACTTTCCCACAGAGTGGTGACTACTGTCTCATGTGTTTCCTTTTAGGTACTATAGTAATATTTTCTTTATGTTAGTAATATAGCTAGGTATTTATTAATGATGACATAGTTCTTTTTAAAAATTATTTATTTGGCTGGATTAGGACTTAGTTGCAGCATGTGGGATCTAGTTCCCTGATTGGGGATCAAACCTGGGCTCCCAGCATTGGGAGCATGGCATCTGAGCCCCTGGACCACAAGAGAAGTCTCCTATGATGTAATTCTTTTCTTTTTTTTAGTTGGAAGATGATTCCTTTACATTGTTGTCTTGGTTTCTGCCATACAACAGTGTGAGTCAGCCCTAAGTATACACATGTCTCCTCCCGTGTGAACCTCCCTCCCACCCCCAGCCCATCTCGGTTGTCACAGAACACCAGTTGAGCTCCCTGTGTTATATAGCAACTTCCCATTAGCTCTCTGTTTTACATATGGTAACGTACATGTTTCAATGCTACTCTCTCAATTGATCACACCCTCTCCTCTCCCCACTGGATCCACAGGTCTATTCTTATGTCCCCGTCTCTATTCTTGCCCTGCAAATAGGTTCTTCAGTACCATTTTTTCTCAATTCCATATATATGCTTTAATACACGATATTTGTTTTTCTTTGATTTCCTTCACTCTGAATAATAGGCTCTAGATTCATTCACCTACAACTGACTCAAATTTATTCCGTTTTATGGCCAAGTAATATTCCATTGTATATATGTACCACAAGTTCTTTATCCATTTATCTGCCTTATGACATAATTCTTAACTAGCAAAATAGTACTTCGTTGGTAAATATCTTCCCTCACACCTTGCCCTATGCATCTCTTCCATGTGGCTGTTTCTGAGTTGTATACTTTATAATAAACTGGTAATGGTAACTAAAACACCTTTCTGAGTTCTGTAAGTCATTCTCATAAATCTTAGAAACTGAGTCACTGGAACTGACAAAGACTTTCTCCTTAACTAAACAAACTCTAGGCAGGCTCTTTGGAGCCATTTTTTCTACTGTGTTCCATCCTTTGGCCTTGCCTTTAAGAATCCAGTTGTAACAATAATTAAAAGTTGGTTTAACCAGAATCTTTATCCTTGACATCTAGTCACCTTCGATGTCTGATAAAATTCCTCATCTACTACTATTCCCCAGGTGATATTTGATCACCTTGGCTTTTGTTTCAGGAAGAATCCTATTAGGTTGGGTTAGCCCAAATCCCCACTTCTGCCTGGTGTTTCTTCCACTGATCCCTACCTTGCTCCTTGGCTGTAAATACCTCAGTTCAGTTCAGTTCAGTTCAGTCACTCAGTCGTGTCCAACTCTTTGTGACCCCATGAATCACAGCACGCCAGGCCTCCCTGTCCATCACCAACTCCTGGAGTTTACCCAAACTCATGTCCATTGAGTTGGTGATGCCATCCAACCATCTCATCCTCTGTCCTCCCCTTCTCCTTCTGCCCTCAATCTTTCCCAGCATCAGGGTCTTTTCAAATGAGTCAGCTCTTCGCATCAGGTGGCCAAAGTACTGGAGTTTCAGCTTCAACATCAGTCCTTCCAATGAACACCCAGGACTGATCTCCCTTAGGATGGACTGGTTGGATCTCCTTGCAGTCCAAGGGACTCTCAAGAGTCTTCTCCAACACCACAGTTCAGAAGCATCAATTCTTTGGCTCTCAGCTTTCTTTATAGTCCAACTCTCACATCCATACATGACCACTGGAAAAACCATAGCCTTGACCAGATGGACCTTTGTTGACAAAGTAATGTCTCTGCTTTTTAATATGCTGTCTAGGTTGGTCATAACTTTCCTTCCAAGGAGTAAGCGTCTTTTAATTTCATGGCTGCAATCACCATTTTCAGTGATTTTGAAGCCCAAAAAAATAAAGTCAGCCACTGTTTCCACTGTCTCCCCATCTATTTGCCATGAAGTGATGGGACCAGATGCCATGATCTTGGTTTTCTGAATGTTGAGCTTTAAGCCAGCTTTTCCACTCTCCTCTTTCACGTTCAGCAAGAGGCTCTTTAGTTCCTCTTCACTTTCTGCCATAAGGGTGGTGTCATCTGCATATCTGAGTTTATTGATATTTCTCTCAGCAATCTTGATTCCAGTTTGTGCTTCTTCCAGCCCAGCGTTTCTTATGATGTACTCTGCATGTAAGTTAAATAAGAAAGGGTGACAATATACAGCCTTGACATACTCCTTTTCCTATTTGGAACCAGTCTGTTTGTCCATGTCCAGTTCTAACTGTTGCTTCCTGACCTGCATACAGATTTCTCAAGAGGCAGGTCAGGTGGTCTGGTATTCCCATCTCTTGAAGAATTTTCCACAGTTTATTGTGATCCACACAGTCGAAGGCTTTGGTGTAGTCAATAAAGCAGAAATAGATGTTTTTCTGAAACTCTCTTGCTTTTTCGATGATCCAGTGGATGTTGGCAATTTGATCTCTGGTTCCTCTGCCTTTTCTAAAACCAGCTTGAACATCTGGAAGTTCAAGGTTCACGTACTGCTGAAGCCTGGCTTGGAGAATTTTGAGCATTACTTTGCTAGCGTGTGAGATGAGTTCGATTGTGTGGTAGTTTGAGCATTCTTTGGGATTGCCTTTTCTTAGGGACTGGAATGAAAATTGAGCCTTTTCCAGTCCTGTGGCCACTGCTGAGTTTTCCAAATTTGCTGGCATATTGAGTGCAGCACTTTCACAGCATCATCTTTCAGGATTTGAAATAGCTCAACTGGAATTCCATCACCTCCACTAGCTTTGTTCATAGTGATGCTTTCTAAGGCCCACTTGACTTCACATTCCAGATATCTGGCTCTAGGTGAGTGATCACACCATCTTGATTATCTGGGTCGTGAAGATCTTTTTTTGTACAGTTCTTCTGTGTATTCTTGCTACCTATTCTTAATATCTTCTACTTCTGTTAGGTCCATACCGTTTCTGTCCTTTATTGAGCCCATCTTTGCATGAAATGTTCCCTTGGTATCTCTAGTTTTCTTGAAGAGATCTCTAGTCTTTCCCATTCTGTTGTTTTCCTCTGTTTCTTTGCATTGATCACTGAGGAAGGCTTTCTTATCTCTCCTTGCTATTCTTTGGAACTCTACATTCAAATGGGAATATCTTTCCTTTTCTCCTTTGCCTTTCACGTCTCTTCCTTTCACAGCTATTTGTAAGGTCTCCTCAGATGGTCGTTTTGCTTTTTTGCATTTCTTTTCCATGGGGATGGTCTTGATCTTTGTCTCCTATACAGTGTCACAAACCTCTGTCCATAGTTCATCAGGCACTCTATCAGATCTAGTCCCTTAAATCTATTTCTCACTTCCACTGTATAATCATAAGGGATTTGATTTAGGTCATACCTGAATGGTCTAGTGGTTTTCCCTACTTTCTTCAATTTAAGTCTGAATTTGGCAATAAGGACTTCATGATCTGAGCCACAGTCAGCTCCCAGTCTTGTTTTTGCTGACTGTGTAGAGCTTCTCCATCTTTGGCTGCAAAGAATATAATCAATCTGATTTTGGTGTTGACCATCTGGTGACGTCCATGTGTAGAGTCTTGTCCTGTGTTGTTGGAAGAGGGTGTTTGCTATGATCAATGTGTTCTCTTGGCAAAACTCTATTAGCCTTTGCCCTGCTTCATTCCATACTCCAAGGCCAAATTTGCCTGTTACTCCAGGTGTTTCTTGACTTCCTACTTTTGCATTCCAGTCCCCTATAATGAAAAGGACATCTTTTTTGGGTGTTAGTTCTAAAAGACCTTGTAGGTCTTCAAAGAACCATTCAACTTCAGTTTCCTCAGTGTTACTGGTTGGGGCATAGGCTTGGATTACCATGATATTGAATGGTTTGCCTTGGAAATGAACAGAGATCATTCTGTCTTTTTTGAGATTGCATCCAAGTACTGCATTTCAGAAACTTTTGTTGTGGCTCAGCTGGTAAAGAATCCACCTGCAGTGCAGGAGACCTGGGTTCAATCCCTGGGTTGGAAAGAGCCCCTGGAGAAGGGAAAGGCCACCCACTCCAAAATTCTGGCCTGGAGAGTTCCACGGACTGTGAATCCCTACTTGTATTCAAAATTGAATCAGTTCTATACTGAGTTCTCTTTTCCCCTTTTGCAGTAGTTAACTGATTAAAATCTGTTTTTAGTTTTAACCCACTTCCAATTCTGATTATTCCTTGACAGAACTCCCAAATTTGTTAATAGGTCAGGTAGAACTGGGGTAGCCTTAAGCCCCTCATTTGTGGCTGGCATCTGAAATGGGGCAGCCTGTGGGCCTGAGTCTTGTGAGGTCCAATGCTAACTCCAGGTGGTCCATGTCAGAACTGAATTGCATCGTTGGAACCCAGTTGGTGTCAGAGAATCAGAGATTCGGTGGTGTCAGAAAAAAGACACTAGACCTGGTAATATTTTGCTTTGTTCCATTACCACCATCACATACATTTTAGGCTTAACAGATTTATAAATTTCATTGTTGCTTTCCTAAGGATTAAGACAGATAGTATTAGCAAAATGTTTTTATCACAATCAGTTATTAAATTAGTTTGATAATTTGGCAAAGGCTGAGATTCTCCATTAACAAAGTTAGCTCTAAGACAAGTAGAAAATGGGAATGGGGTAAAAGAATAATTCCTAGCCCCTCCCTCCCCACCTCAGAGAATATGCCTTTCTAAATCTCTATTACCCTGTTTCTTGCAATTATAACTACTCCCGCTTTCTCATCAGAAGAACTCTTCCTAGTATAGTGGAAAGACCATTAGACCAGGAGTCTAGAATTTCTGCATTTCACACCTGGCAAGTTTTTTTTTTTTTTTACTTCGAGGATAATTGCTTTATAGTGTTAGTTTCAGTAAGCTTTATTGGTTGGAGAATCTTGTGCAGGCCAATCAATATTGTTTCTGAGCCTTGGTTTCCTAATCTGTAAAAAGGGGAGTTAATACCTACCTTTCTTATCTCACAGTGTCAGATTGAAAATTGATAGGGGTGATGAATGTGAAAGCCCTTTGACAGAGATACTTGGAAGCACAACAGTGTGAAAAATTAAAATGTTTAAAGATACTGACTTCAAATTCATTTGTGCTTGCAGAATTTACCCAGTCTATCTGAATAACAGTAGTGGATGTCACTTGCTAAGGGGCATGTGTTTTTTGCCTCATTTTGTTATATTGACATCCAACCAGTAAATTTTAGTTGGCAAAATAGAAGCCACTGTTCTGTGACTTCTGCTCCTGGCAGATGATTACCCGTTTCCAGTTTAATTTTTAAACTAGCTTGAAGCTACATGTGAATTTAACACAAAATAAATTTTTAAAAATTATCGTGTATCAAGAGGCATAAACCATAAAGAAAATATTAGTGTCCTGAAACTTTTATATGTGGTCCAATATATCAAACATCATAAAATGAATGTCAGGTTCAAACTAGGAAAATACAATATACAAAAGAGAGAAATAGTGAATTTCCCTAGTGTAGAAAGTGCTCTACAGACTATCGGGGGGAGAAATGAATACTCAGTAGAAAAATGTGCAAAACATAAAAAATTTTATGTCAATAACATTAAAAATGTTCATCCTTCACTAGTAATTAAAAAATATGAAGTAAAACCAAGAGACCATCTTTCAGCCATCAAATTAATAAAGGTTAAAATATAGTATGAAACATGGTATACATATATTTCTGGTGAAGTTGTGAAATGATACAATCTTTCTATAGGGTAGTTTTATTATTTATCAATTTTTACATAATACATAAAACTTTGACCAATCCATTTTACTTCTAATAATTCATCCTAAGGAAATAGTTGTGCATAGAAAAAAGTTATCAAGTTGTGCATTTCAGCATTTTTTACCATAGAGAAAAATTGGACATAATCTAAGTGTGCAGCAGGAGAGTCATTAGTCAAGAGTTTTGTAGGGTTTTGAGTTTTGAAATGGGATTTTCACAGTGTAACAAATCTGAGGCAATTTGATGATCCATATGGCAGTAATTCATTTCTGATGGCATCAGATTGGTGTAGACACCAGCGTATTCAAATTTTACAGATTTACTCAGTTGTGAAATGAAATATCACTGCTGGCCACATATGCTGTCCAGGATTATGGGAATTCAAATATTGGCCTATAGGCCAGACATGTTTATTTCACTGAAGCACTTTGAAAATTGAATTGATGACTTTGACACATCCAATTGCTATTTGATTAGGACTTTCATCCTTAAAATACGATGTACTCAGAGAAATTCTCACTGTCTTTTATATCCATGAAGAAGTGCCAGTTAGGAAAGAAGCCAGTTGGCTGGATTTTCCTTCCATCACTTCCTTGCATCCACAGATCAATATCACACACATCTATTAGTCTGTGGTTCTAGAGTACAAGGGTTGGTTGAGACCCTTTTCCAGTTTTTCTGTTTTTTTAAATGTAAATATATATATGCAGATATATATATTTTAAGTTCTACAGTGTTGTGTTGGTTTCTGCCATACAACAGTGCAGATCAGCCAGAATTATAAATACATCCCCTCCCTCCCTAGACTCCCCCCCTACCCCCCTCGCATCCCTCCAGGTCATCACAGAGCAGCAGACTGCGCTCTCCCTGTGCTACTCAGGAACTTCCCAGAAAGGGATGGTTCTAGCAGAGAAGAAAGGGCCCAGCCATCCATCTTATACCTGGTCGTGTATAACTGATGCTACCCTCTTCATCCATCCCACTCTCTCCCTGCTGCACTGTGTCCACAAGTCCACTCTCCACATCTGCATCTGCATTCCTTCCCTGGGGCTGAATGTATTTTGTTTTTGATTCTTTTCAGAGTTTTGGTTTAGGAGTAAGAATCTGATTTCATTCCCTCCACCTCCTTGACAGCCTTTCTTATTAGCAAGCCTCTACCTTTTTTTAAGTCCTTTTGTTTCTTATGTATTGAAGAGTGAGGAAGAGAAGGCAGGGATATTAAAGCATCTTTATAGTTTGCAAATGCTTCTAGCTGTTAACCAAGAGCAAAGGCACTTCCATAGATGAGTCAAAAGCAGATTTCTATTTATGCATGGCTTTTTATCTGAAATATGCATGTGGTTGGTTAATTCCAGGGGAATTTTCAGAACTTTTGTGATCGCATGCGAGAAGACCCTCTTCTTATTGAACTTTGTATGGCACACACCTATATATTATCCCTTTGTGATGGTTGTAACAGCTGCTCATTCTGCTTTTTTGTTTTTTCTGTTGAAATATACCCTTGATTCTTTTGATCCAATTATATAAGTGTCATTTTTGCCCTCTGCCTTCATTACCCTTTACTGAATCCAGACTGATTTGGTGAGAGTCATGGTCATTCTCATATCACCTCTCTTGTGAGAAATAATTATAAATTTTTCTCGGCGAGAACTATCCCTTTCTGGTGTTAGTGTTCCTTCATTTTTAATTTCCAAAGCATTCTCCTCATCATAAAAAGCATTCCATTAAGAGCCTTTCCCAAATCTGTTTCATTTTTCTTAATCATTTGCAATTAAAGCAGTTGAGAGACTGTTCAGAGTAATTGTGTCTTGTAATATTTTTTCTCTTGAATACAGTTCCCAAAAGACATTTTCTATGAATTAGCTTTGTGTTTAAATGCTTTGAAATTTGTACCTTAATTTTAGGATGAGTTAGAGTAGCCATTTTGGGGAGATAAACAGTTATCACGGTTGTCTTTTTCAGTTGGAAACTGAATGACCATTCACCTAGAGATGTTTCCCTGCTCCCTCCTGAAATTGCCCAAAAATATAGTAAAAAGACCCCTGCTCCCTGTAAAACTGCAAGGACAAAGAGAATAGGAAAGGATGCAGAAACAGCAAAATCTTGAAACTTGTCTGATCTAAAGGTAGACCTCAGAGCACTGAAACCCAAGCCCACTGAGCAAGAAACCACAAAACACGTTCATTTGCCTGGAAGAACCCAAGAAAGCTCAAGAATGAAATTCACACAATCCTCTGAAAGCAGGAGAGGAGCAGGGGTTGAAAGCACAAGCATTGGTTGGAAGTCTGATCCAGATGCTGCTCGGGCTCCAGATCCTCTCCCCTCCCTGCGGTAGGAGGGCAGCTGTCCCTTCTACACCCTGGTGTGAAACTGAAAATAAGGACTGGAGGAGGATGGACCAGAAGACTCTGGACTAAGTCATACCAGGCACACCTAAGCGAGGACACTGAAACGTAGGAGATGTGTCAGTTCAGTTCAGTCACTCAGTCGTGTCCAACTCTTTGTGACCCCATGAACCGCAGCACGCCAGGCCTCCCTGTCCATCACCAACTGCCGGAGCTTACCCAGACCCATGTCCATTGAGTCAGTGATGCCATCCAACCATCTCATCCTCTGTCATCCCCTTCTCCTCCTGCCCCCAATCCCTCCCATCATCAGGGTCTTTTCAAATGAGTCAGCTCTTTGCCTCAGGTGGCCAAAGTACTGGAGTTTCAGCTTCAACATCAGTCCTTCCAATGAACACCCAGGACTGATCTCCTTCAGGATGGACTAGTTGGATCTCCTTGCAGTCCAAGGGACTCTCAAGAGTCTTCTCCAACACCACAGTTCAAAAGCACCAATTCTTCGGCGCTCAGCTTTCTTCACAGTCCGGCTCTCACATCCATGCATGAGCACTGGAAGAACCATAGCCTTATGTGTCAGGTGGTTTTTAAAGATGGCTACCATAGTTCCCATGTCGCTGTATGTGTGTTGCTTTACAACATGACTTTGCTTCTCCTCTTCTCAAGAAGTGGAGTCTCTTTTTCTGCCCCTTGAGCCTGGGCTGACTTCGTGACTTGGTTTGACTAGTGGATTGTGGCAGAATTGATGTACAAGGAGTGTAGGTTTCAGGGAGTCTTGGCAGTTCCCTTCGTGCCCTGTTGGGGCTGTGAGACTATCATGTGAGGAAGCTGGGTACTTTCTCCGAGGAGGAGAGACCACGTAAAGAGGCCCAGCCAACAGCAACCACAGTCGTGTCGGTGAAGCCATTTTGGACTATATGACAGTAGTCACGTGACTAGCTGCCTGTTTTTACCTAGAAACCCCCAGGTGAAAACAGAATAATTGTGTGGCTGGACCCAGTCCCACTTACCATCCTACATAGTTATGAACAAGTTAGTAGTGGTTGTTTTAAGTCTCTTAAGTTTTGGAAATGGATAATGAGTACAAAGATTAAGTGAACATTTGTGAGCTGAAGTGTGAGACCCACAGCCCTCTTCCAATGTTCAGATCTTGGGTTTATCCCTTCCAAGCAGGACACTGGAAAAATTTCCTTAGAGGAATATTATAAACTTTGGTAGGTTAAATAGTAGCTTGAAAAGATATGTCCAAGTCCTAACTCCCTGTATCTGTAAATGTGACCTTATTTGAAAGTAGGGTCTTTGCAGATGTACTAAAGGGTGTTGAGGTGAAATTATCCTAAATTTCATGTGTACAATAAATCCAGTGATGAGTGTCCTTATAAGCAACAGAAAAGAAGACAGGGACACACACAGAGAAGAAGGTGGCTGTGTGAAGATGGAGGCAGAGACTGCAGTTATGAAGCCTCAAGCCAGGGTTTGCCAGCAGCACCAGAAGCAGGGGAGAGAAACAGAATGGATTCTCCCTCCGTGTCTCCAGCTCTAGGAAATAAACTCAAGGGCAAAAATCCCCCCTAAAGATATTTACATCAGAAATTTCCTAAGAGTCCCACCAGAGAACTCTACAGTGAAGCTCACTAGTCAGTAAGCTCTGCTCAAGAACACAGAGCTTTCAACCAATTTTTCCTTGCCTTAGTTTTAAGTAGGTTTTAAAATAGTCGATTTAAAAAATGAGCTTTAAATAACCAGGGCTTACCACACGTTTGAGGAAATCCTCTGCTGTAAAGAAAGAGACAAAGGCAAACAAGTAACTCAAGAAACTTAGAGGAAGGAGACAATGCAGGGGAAGGAAACTTTAAAAACTGACATTAATACATCAGAGTAACTAAAAACGTTGCAGCCATTAAGAAAGAGCAAGATGCTATGAGAAAAGAAGACTCAGGAAGAGACGAGCAGGGAACGAAATTTGTTAGTTGTCTTAGATAAAGTTGAGAAAATTTCCCCAAAAGGAGAACAAACAGCAAAGAAATAGATAAATGAGAAGAAAATTATTAGATTAAACCTGAAGGTCTGCTATCTGAATGATAGGAGTTCCAGAAAAAGATGAGATAGAAGGGAGGATGTTTATCAAACAAGTAATAAAAAGATGATTAGCACCAAAAGATAGGGGTGTCTAAACTGCTAGCGTCCACTGAGTGCCTAATACAGTGAATATAGAAAGATCCACATAGAGATGGTGAAATTTTGCAATGCTAAGGTTAAAGTGAACCCCTAAAAGCTTGCATAAAGGGGGGAAAAATCCCTTACCAAGTTAACAAAAATAGGTCCTGTAGAAAGAATTGGAATCGGAATGGCTTCAGACTTCTCAACATCAATTCTGGAAGCCAAAAAAACATTAAGCAATGATTTCTGACCTAGAATTTTCTGCCTGGTTAATTTGTCAACCAAATGTGTGCATAGAATTAAAAAAAACAGATAACACACAAAAATATATACAAGAAATAAATAATTTATTTCTCAAGTGCTCTTCGATAAGAATGACACAATGAAGTTAGGACAAAAAGCTGAGTGAAGTTCTAGAACTCAACCAGCCTGGAAGAAGGAGGACGTTTATAGAGGAGAAAATTAAACTCATGGAATACCTGTTGCCTTGATGTGGAAAATAATACTGAGGTACCATTAGAGTCACTGGGGAAAATTTGTGATAGGAACATTGCAAATTAAACAGATGGGAATTTCAGCAATTAAATCAGAAAAAAATTCTATAGGAGCAGAAGCGCAACCAGATTATACAACAGACTCAATGTTAACATTTGCATACTCTGGAGAATTATATTAACAGTTTAATAAAAATTAAGATATAACTCTACTAGGAGGATGGATAGAGGGAGAAAGTTTTACTAGCCCCAAAGAGCTGTCTTTTTTTTAAACAGTAAAAAGATATAATGTTTAAAGTGTATGAAATAGGAAATAGCATCATATACATAATAATTAGGAAGATAAAGACTTATTCCATGAGAAATATCTAGAGATGTTGGCATTATTACCTCTGGATAATGGCTCTATATATAGAGGGGAAACTTTGCTTTTAGTCATAAACATCTTAGTTTTGACGGGCTTAAATATGAATATGTTACTTTGGTAAAAATAAAGGGAAGAGAGTTTAGCCATGTTGAAATTCTTTGCAAATTATGCTGTGATTTTGTTTGGGGAATCATTCCAATCTGGAATCATCAAAGAAGTCAAGTGAATGGATTTGAAAGTTACAAAAATTTCAAAAGTTAAGTTAAAATCCAGGAATTTCAGCTATACTAAAAAAAAAAAAAAATAAACTTTTGAAAGTATTTCAGTTTCTCAGTAGAAATAAAGAAAAACACCCAGACAACAGATATAACATAAAAGAAAAAGCTTTGGACTTTTTCAGAAATGAATTCAGAAAGTTGAAATTTGAACCTTTGTTCTGCCTTTTAATGATTGTATGATTGATTGTGATAGGTAACCATTCTTTGTGTCCATTTTCCTACTTACAAGAGGAAGATAAAAATACTAAGTTTACAAGAACGATAAAGATTATGGATGTAAGAACTTTTAATAAACTGCACAACATTGATTACATTATGAACATGTTATCAAGTTTTCCTCAAGTTCTTTTTCACACCACTTGCCTTACATAGAATAAACAATCGTCGGTGTTAAGAGACAGTGAGGGGCTCAGATATTGATAGCAAACAAGACTTTCAAGTCAACTCCGTGGGAAAGAGGGAGAAAATGTTCCTATTTCGTCTTATCAGTCATGTCAAATAGAACTCAAAACAAGGGGGACAAGGACACTAAAGAATATTAACGTATGTTGAACTTTCATTCATACAGTAAAATCCCAATATAACTTTCCAAGTGAGGTCTGAAAAACTCAATTGTGTTAAGTGCAGGAGTTTGCTCTTGGGAGGTTAATTAAATGAAAGCAAGGCTGGAGAGGGGATGGGAACTGATTTGCTTACATTTCCATTCTCATTGTTATGAGGTTTTACTGTATTTCAATGAGTTAATCCTTAATACTTGTATTTTCGATTAGCTCTCATTAATTTTTATATGGTGCTCAGAAAATTGTGGACTTTCTAGAATGCCTACTGATATTTTCACTAATTTAATGAATACTTTTCAAATACGATGATTTTCGTTAGCACATTCTTTGTGTTTTGAGCTAGTAACGTGTTCTCATGGGCAATTAGCTCCATCCTAGGATGCCAGGATTTTTTTATTCTTGTTGTTTTTTGAATTTTGCTTTTAGATCTTACAGTCTCCTGGCAGACTATCTGAGGCTAGTGCAAGGCCCCAATGTCTCTGAACAAATGGTCTCATAAACCAAATAATTGCAATGTAAACTCAGTCTTCCAATGGAACATATAATTTTTTTTAATCAATTTCTTTCTATTTTGTGAGAAATTATTTATCTTTTAAACTGCATGTGATAAGTCTCTAGCTTATAGCAGATGAATCAATGAGCTAGTCAAAAGCCAGACTGGCTCAGTCATGTTACTCACAGGTAGCATATCATGTATTTATGTATTTTGGGGTGATGTCTGCTAAGGAGGCCTCTACATGCAGTAAAGACTGTAAAATTTATACAAAGAATGCAGTTAGCCTTAGGGGAACAAAGCATTCTGTGCTCTTTCAAACATGCAAAAATGGTTGCACTGTAGAGCTTATTTTTCCCTGCAAAAAATTTAAATGATATTAAATAGATGGTTTGAATTAGAGTTCACTAGAACATAAGTATTGAACCTAAGAGGTAATGGGATTTTTGAGAATATCATAGAAATATAAAATACTGGCTCCCAACTTATCTTCTGTTATTCATTAGTATATTTAAATATTGTTGTTCAATTGTGGGACTGAATGAATTTTTGATAAAAATATCACATCCTTTGTTAGTATTAAAGAGATTATTCTCAGAGTTTGCTTTTCCTGCTGCTGCTGCTGCTAAGTCGCTTCAGTCGTGTCTGACTCTGTGATCCCATGGACTGCAGCCCACCAGACTCCTCCGTCCATGGGATTTCCCAGGCAAGAGTACTGGAGTGGGCTGCCATTGGCTTCTCCTTGCTTTTCCTAGTAACACACTAAGCTTGTAATGTCTTTGCAGCAAAGTAAAAGGTGCTCAGTCATGTCTGACTCTTTGCAATCCCATGTACTATACAGTCCGTGGAATTCTCCAGATCAGAATACTGGAGTGGGTAGCCTTTCCCTTCTCAAGGGGACCTTCCTGACGCAGGAATCGAACCCAGGTCTCCCACATTGCAGGCGGATTCTTTACCAGCTGAGCCACAAGGGAAGCCCAAGAATACTGGAGTGGGTAGCCTATCCCTTCTCTAGGGGACCTTCCCGACCCAGGAATCAAACCCAGGTCTCCCACATTGCAGGCAGATTCTTTACAAGCTGAGCCACAAGGGAAGCCCAAGAATACTGGAGTGAGTAGCCTATCCCTTCTCTAGGGGACCTTCCCGACCCAGGAATCGAACCGGGGTCTCCTGCATTACAGGCAGATTCCTTACCAGCTGAGTTATCAGGGAGCAAACTTCAGACTAATTCAGTACTATTAGCATATACAGCTTTTTTGGGTACCATACATTTTTCTTAGAATTATTAATCTATTTAATCCTCACAGCTACCTTATAAGGTAGCCACAGAGAAGGGAAGTGACTTATGTAAGAACACACTGTTACATGTGTTCTTAAGTAAGGCAGTTTATTTGCATATTAAGAGTACATGTTATATGTTAATATGAGGCAGTTGATTTGAATATAAGCATTCTCATTCCAGAGTTCTCACCTACCTTTTTATTTTCTTTTGCTAACCTTTATGTTCTTGAATCACTATGGCAGATTGCTCCCATGAGTTGGTGGAAGGATCTGTAGATATATACACACAGGTGGATTTACCTAGAACATTATGCTTTGGTAGGGAGTCATTTTCTTTTTACATACAATTTATGATTAGCCAACTTCAGTGTTTGTATTGAAGGCGTTACTTTTGCTAGCTACTAGCTTATAGTGAGTGGATTTCAGTCATGCATTTGCACTGATTATTGACCTGGTTTTATTAATCTTATTGCTTCATGGAGAACATTGGTCTAATAGCTGAAGAACTATTTTCACTGATTAAATCTGAAAGATGCAGAGGAATACTGAGTTCATAGTCATTTTCCAAAGATTATGTAGTTATGACACAAGTAACCTCAAATACTGCTCATTTCACCATTTTGCATTGTATCAAGAATACTTTAAAAATCCATATGCCTTTTTAGCATGGAGGAAAATATCTCATGAAATTGCAGGTATTCTACTATTGTTCTGTTTTGTTTAGATGACAAATGTGACAACAGACTATTGTATTGACATCATAAGGAAATTTGAAGTTTCTGAAGAAAATAAGGCGAAAAATGTCCTTGGCATAGAAGGTAAAATAATTAATATTCTTAATTTCTCATTTCTCCATTCAGTATTGGTAAGTTACCTTCTAGCAAAATTTTTAGCAAAAGAAATCAGGAGATATGAAATTACAGATGATTCAAACAAAATCCACAACACACACATAAAATCCTACAAATCAAACGTCATGATTTTGGTGTTTCTCTTACTTTTGCAATGACAACAGCATTTTCCACTCTGAGCAAGTCAGCTTGATGCCACTATGTATGATATATGCCAAGAAATATTTTGACTTTTCTTAAATACCTAATTTTTAGAAATAGTTTCAACCTAAGGAAGGAGAATTTTGTCTTAAAATAAATATGTTTCTTTTAAAATGTTGGCAACTAACTTGTTTTACTTAGTTGGTAGTGGTAGAGAGGTTGTAGGAACTGATAATTTTGTTAATAACTATCTCATTTTATAGTTGAAGAAAGTGAGGCTTATAGAAATTAAGTAATTTGCCCACAGTTCTATACTCAGAATCTAGCTCCTAGGTTTTTACATATGAATGAAATGGTATGTATATAGCTGCATGTGTTTGTAAGTTCCATGTATTTAAAATATATAGGGAAATGAACTGTAGCCTGCTACCCAAAAGAGAACAGGTCCTAGGCAGAACAGATAATCTTAATTAAAAAAACCACCATCACCCCCCACTGCCCACAAAAGCATCCGAAGCCGTGGTTTATCTCACCAGTTTTGATTGTTGGCCGCCTGTTCCCCAAACAGGCTCAGTGTGGACAAGGGGGTTTTGATACTGTATGTTTACTTCCGGGGACAGAGACTAATTAAAATGAAGAGAAATGATTTAATGTTTATATAATTAAAAGCTATTTTAAAAACAATGAAAGAAGATAAACTAATTTGGACCTTTCTTTACCAATAAATGAATCACTTCCTTGGTGTAGGGCCTTAAGAGATGGAATTAAACATGTTTTCTAAGTTATGGCCATAACCATGAAGACGAGCATAAAGAAATTCTCCAGAGTTTGCCAGGATATCTACTGGTGGTTTTACCACAGGATTTTTGAAGACCTGAAATGATTTACCCTAGTGATCATTTAAGTACTTGTAGGACATTTACGTATTTGTTGATGTATTAATGAATGCCTCTCCTACCCAGACACTTATGTTTTTGAAAAACTGTAGAAAAACTGATAGGGTTTTCTACATAATCTTACAGCACTTTATCACTTTTATCAAATGTGCTAGCCATTAGCAGCATCTTCCCAAACCAGCTTCATAGTCAAATAATCATACCCTGATTTTAGGCTATGCCTAATTCCTGACCTTGACCTCCACTATGACACAGACAATACTGTTTTTCAAATCAGCTTAACAGCCTATCAGATTGCTGTTGATCAGTGTGTCACTTTGGATAAATATGGCTTTAACATTGCATCAGTCACCCAGTAGGTCACACTGCATACTCACAGCTGGAGCTCGGAAGTTACTGAATAGCTTTGCAATAAGCCCCTCACTCCCCTAATCAAGATTCTTAA
Organism: Cervus canadensis; assembly: GCF_019320065.1. Classification (NCBI taxonomy): domain Eukaryota; kingdom Metazoa; phylum Chordata; class Mammalia; order Artiodactyla; family Cervidae; genus Cervus; species Cervus canadensis. The sequence goes on from NC_057392.1 coordinate 85,177,058, forward strand.
GAAATCTGTTTTTCTTTAGGTTACATTTAAACTGCTACTCCCCAAAGTCATATTGCAGTTTTTGACACTACTTGACCTGGGCAATCCCCTATTGCCTCAGTATTCCCTGAAAAGGTTGTCCTGAAGGTAAATAAGATAAGCACTGTGGACACACTTTGATCTCTTTTGTACTCAGGTTGGAGTCAGGTAAGTATATAGGCTTTATTTACTTATTTATTTTGAAGATTTTTTTTTTTTTTTTTGGATGTGGACCGTTTTTTAAGCCTTTGTTGAATTTGTTACAGTATTGTTTCTGTTTTATATTTTGGTTTTTTGGCCTCGAGGCAAGTGGGATCTTAATTCTCCAACCAGGGATTGAACCCACACCCTCTGCCCTGGAAGGCAGTCTTAACCACTGGACCACCAGGGAAGTCCGTGGCTTTGAAGCTATAACACTTCCCTTTCTCTTCCAAAGGCTTCACGAACTTCATGCGCAGTCCTGCTTGTGACATCTTTAACCCCCTGCATCATGAAGTGTACCAGGACATGGATCAGCCCCTGTGCAACTACTACATCGCGTCCTCCCACAACACATACCTGACCGGGGACCAGCTCCTGTCTCAGTCCAAAGCGGACATGTACGCGCGGGTGCTGCAGGAGGGCTGTCGCTGTGTGGAAGGTGCGTGCTTTGTCTGAGCGCCAGTGTGTGCCGATGAATGTGTCCTTTAGTCAATAAAGTCTAGTGGAAATGATGGAGACCTGAAAAATGCACGCACGCTAATGAAAACCATTTTTCCACTTATTATAAAGTCATTCTTCTTCTTTCTTTTTTTAAAGAGTGAGCAGGACCTTTGTGATCTTTCTTTCGTTTTAAAAAACAGTTATTTATTTGGACATGTGGGATCTTCCAGTTATAGCATGCAGGGTCCTTTTTTAGTTGTGGTGTGCAGAATCTAGTTCCCTGACCAGGGATTGAACCCAGGCCCCCTGCATTGGCAGTGCAGAGTCTTAGCACTGGACCACCAGGGAAAAGCTCCTCTGTAAAGTCATTCTTAGTTCATAACTCTCTCCCTCTTCAGTTCAGAAGGGAGAGAGAGATGTACTAGCAATTGGGAGGCATACCTTCAGGTGCTGAAAAATTGTGATGAACATGGACGCCATGTCCTAGGAAGTTTTTTGATTAAATAATGGTAAAAATAGTTTAGAATAGCTGTTTATTTTTAAGATACTTAATGACGTGTCAATAAGCCAACATTTATTAAATTTCTATGTGGTTCCTGGGGGTGAGAACACAGATGTGAGACCTAGTTTCTGTCTTTAAGTAGCTCACAGTCTAATAGAAGACGTGGACACTAAAAACAATAATATGGCGTGAGAATTCTACCAGTTGATGCATACATGGTAGAGAGGGGGTACAGAGAGTGAAGGGGTGAGGTAAAATGAGATAAGAAGTCAGTCTGGGAAAATAGATGAGTCTCCAAGAAGGGGTTTGGAGTGCTATGATAAGGAGCTTCAGGTTTAGCTTTCGGTAATAAGGGTCCTGTGAATTGTTTTAATACCTACAGTGATACGGTCACGCCTGCAGTTTAGAAAGATTGCTTGGGCAGCAGTGTAGGAAGATAATTTTTTTTTAATGATATATGTCTGTAGAGGGGTAAGAGAGGTAAAACTGGGACAAGGAGAATGGTGGGAAAGCTATTGAAGTGATTCAAAGGAAGGATTATAGAAGATTAGATTATGAAAGCTTAGACTAAGTGAGAAAGAAAGAGACTTATATGGATAGTAAAGAAGTAAACTTGCCAGACCTGGCCAGAAAAGTGAATGAAGTAAGGCGTGCAGGGGAGAGCTGGAAGGAGTGATGGAGCCTGAGAGGAAGAGCGTGGATGAGTTCAGCTTTCTCTGGGTTGGGTTTATAGTAACTGTAACATTTACGTGGATATTCCTATCAGTCAGTTAAATAACAATGTGTGAACTCAATGGTAGGATCCAGACAAGATAAAGATTCCACAATTCTGAGTTTTCTATGTGATAGTATACGAGATCACTTTCAAAGACCTTCATGGGTAAGTGTATGTGAAAATGTACAAGACACTTTAGGGGACTACAATCTCCCAAATATCTCCCTCCCCAAACCTGCAGCAACAAATTCCTCCTCTATGGTTCGGCCTGAACTTTTCACGGCTGCGATAGTCTACGACTGGATAGCGAAAGTCAAGCTGCTGTTTCTGGAAGGTTTTGTTGAGAAGAAGTGTATTTATCTGGGAGACTTGGTCAGCTTTGTACGTACTCAGCTTCCTGTTTGAAACTATGGTGGTCACCTTGGCTTTTAATGTACTGGGAAGGAACAGGGAATTCACCATGATTTCATCCCCTTTTGTGGGCTAGGTTCTGGTTAATTGCTTCCCATACATTCTCATTTAGTTCTTACAGCACTAAGGAAGATGGAGTGATCTCCTTAAGAAGAGGGGTAGGGTTGGTGACTCAAGGTCCCGTAGCTGGGAAGGTACGGTATTCCAAGGTACAGAAAGCTGGTATTTCAACCCAAGCTGTCTGACTGCGCCACTTTGCTTCTCCAGGAAGCCTGTGTGGTCTTTGGAGGAACAAGCATTGAATGACATGACCAGCCCAACGTGAGGTCAAATGCGAGCCATCTGGTCACATAAGGAAGGCCAGAAAACATAATGCAAAGCACAGAGGGAAGGTTGGCTTTAATAGGAGGCATTTGCTTGGCATCTAAATATCTACATGTTCTTAAAGACTTCAGAACTTGATAACCTGATCTTTCATGCTCTCCTGACAATTTGTCAGCCCTGTAATTTGAAGATCTTAGCTTACACTTCAATCTTGGGTCCGGAGGCACCAATCTATAGACACCCAGCAGTGCTTTATCTACCTTGGTTCCGGGTGAAGTTGTTTTTATTGTTAAGCAGCTGCAGCTAGGATTTAAGGAACCTGATTTATTGACTGTAGCAGGTGGTGGATTAAAAACTGCAGGCCCACAGATAATTTTCTGAAGCAGCCCTTGGCATGTATAGCACTTAGAGATGGAGAGTAATGCTTCTGGACAGTTTCTTCATGGTACTGTGACCTGAAGAATCTCTCCACTTTCAAGCTTCTGTGTTGTTAATATTGTGTTTTCCATCTCTATTAGTTCACTTGCAGCAATATCCTTGGTCAGGGTGTATATAGTGTCTTGAGGAACACTAATCAGTCTTGTTTTTGATGAAGTGGGTTTGTCAACAAATCACATAGACTACATTTTTTTTTTTCTTTTTTACATGGCCTTTCATTTCCCTTGGTTTTCAGCCCTAGTTGCTTAATAAATATGGATGTTCTGTCCAGGGGATTTTCACTCTCATTATGGAACTGATGTTGCATTGCCATTATAATCGGTTTACAGCTTTCCCTGTTATCTCTGAGAGCGCTATCAGGGTGGAACATTTCTAAATTCCACTGTGAAAAGCTGTCATGTTAACCTCTCAGCTGGCCCTCAGGTCTGACCAACTCTTTGTCAGGGTGCTTTCGGGGGCCTCTATTGTGTGGTCTGATTGAAAAAATGGGCCTGGCTATTTCGTGGCTAGGAAATTGGTTAGAGGATTTCTACTTTGCCAACATTCTCGTCACAGCACTAGCTCTTACAAGAGGTCTTCATGGCCATTTGAACTCAGCTATGGATGCTAGTCGTTCACATGCCTGCAACCATTTGGGAGTGCTGTTTTCCTCATTTAACAGACACGTGATAAAATAGACCTAAAAAGTGAATGTTAGGAGACCATCCTCAACTATGCAAATTCTCCTTATTATAAATGTTTGCAAGAGAACACCACATGACTAATGTGGTTACTTATGAAGAGATATTTTTATGGGTATATGATAATCAAGTTAGTGAGGCATTGCCTACTACTTTGCATTCTTTTTCAAAAGATAGTAACTCATTTATGAGGAACCCTGCTATGCCCCTTTTCTTCTAAGATGGGATATAAATTGGGGTATATTGTTAAGTTACATACTTTTGAAACATCTGCTTATTTTTTTTTCATGTCTGTATTCAAAGACAAAGAATATAAAATACATGTCAAAAGATGGATGGAGCTTCTCTTCTGAGAAGATACCTTCATATATTTGACTTCATTCAGGCCCAAAGACTTCCCTGGTGGCTTAGTGGTAAAGAATCCACCTGCCCACACAGGAGATGTGGGTTCCATCCCTGGGTTGGGAAGATCCCCTGAGATGGAAATGGCAACCCACTCCAATATTCTTGCCTGGGAAATCCCATGAACAGAGGAGCCTGGAGGGCTACAGACCATGGGCTGGCAAAGAGTTGGACACGACTGAGCGACTAATGCTTTCACTTTCAGGTTCTTGCTGGTATTTGAATTTGTGACCCCCTGTTATAAGAAAGGGCAATGACATGAGAGCTGGCAAGGTTATCTATGGGGATCCTTGTTTAGGATCCAAATCCTTAATTAGGGCTTTGACCCTTGATTGGGACTGAAATGAGCAAAGTGGAGGAGGACATGTCAGTTGACCTTAAATGAAGGAAGCAAAGACATGGAAGTAGGATTGTATGTGAGGAAGCTTGCCTAACTGGAAGAAGTCTGGTAGCTTGGTTGTTAGGAGAAAAAAAGTTTTGACTTGTCAAACAGGAGCTAGGATATTAATTAACTAGTTTTTTAAGGAGTTAAGCCTAAAATCCTAGTGCCTTAAAACAAGTGAAATGTATTTTTTATGTGAAGTCCGAAATAGCTGTTCCTAATTGGGGAGTCTTTCAGGCAGTGATTTAGGGGTGCAGGCTCTTTCCCTCAGCATCTGTGCCATCTTCAGCACAACTTCCAAATCACAGCAGAAGAGGGAGCATGAACGACTGTGTAAGGCAGGTTTTCATGGACATGGAGGAGGTGCACATCACTTCTACCCACATTTCAGTAGCATGTCCTACTGCAAGGGAAGCTGGGAATTGTAGTCCAGCTCTGAACAGGGCCAGAGAGAAGACAGGCTTAGCTGAATGGCAAGTCTCTAGCACCAGAGATAGGGAGAGACCTTGGAGTTAAGCAGGCAGCAGCTTCCATAGCTTATTTATGAATAAATTTGACATAATCTACTAAGTACATAATATGTACTGGATGCTATATTATGCATTGAATAGGCTTCAAAGCAAAGTAGTGACATGGAGAAGGCAGTGTTTGGAGAAATTAGTCTGTAGTGGAATGTAAAACAAGGGAAGACAAACTTTGAGTCAGGGAGGATGGTGAGGAAGTTTTTGTGTTTCTTCAGCTGGGGGCCAGTGAGTTTGTCCATACATATAACACTATCAATAGTGTCAATAACAATAATGATTACTATGTGCCATGCAGGATTATAATCACCTTCACAGGTACTTATTTATAAATCACTCAAACTTATGATTCAAGTCTTGTTCTTAGTTTTCCTTTTATGGATGGAGAAACAATACATTATTAAATCATTTGTCTGTGTTCACATAAGTCTTAGCAGGGCCTGAAGATTTGAACTTCAGAAGTCAATGCTATTTTACAGCTACTGTAGAATTAATAAAATGGAAATAAATATAATGAAATGAGTTTAATAATGAGTTTAAGTGAACGATAATGAAAAGCCCTGGTTTTGATTTGAGAGGGTCATTGATAATTCATAAAAGAACAGTAAAGTGAATAAGAAGAAGTAAAATTAGAGAAATAATCTGTTAAGAAATATTGCTATCCTCAAGCACAGTCAGTTGGATTTAGATCAATTTCTTTTTTTTCTTTGAAAAACTTATTTTTATACTAGAGTATAGCTGATTAACAGTGTTATGATAGTTGCAGGTGAACAATGAAGGAATCCAGCTGTACATAACCCGTGTATCCATTCTTCCCTAAACTCCCCTCCCACCCAGGCTGCCCATAGTGTTGACCAGAGTGCCCTGTGCTATACAGTAGGTCCTTATTGATTATCCATTTTAAATATAACTGTGTGTATATGTCCATCCCAAACTCCCTAGCCATCCCTTCTCCCCATCCTCCCCCCCCCCACCCCAGCAACCAGAAGTTCATTCTCTGAGTCTCTTGGATTTAGATCAGTTTCTAATGAGAGTTCTTGGTAAATGCTAAGCTGATTGTATGACCTCCTTGTTAACTATAAGCATTCATAGTAAATCATTTATAATCTTTTATTCCTTATCCTGATAAATATGCCAGAACACTCATTTTGGTCTGACATCTCTGTCATGATCATCATAGTGTATAATCTCAAACAGTAAACTTAATGCTTGTCCGATATGTCCAGAAATATCAGGAAACACCAGAAACTTTGAGTTGTTGATGTGATGTTCTTTTTCTGGCAGTTGATTGTTGGGATGGCCCAGATGGAGAGCCGGTGGTACACCACGGTTACACGCTTACTTCGAAGATCCTCTTCAGAGACGTTGTGGAGACCATCAACAAGCATGCCTTTGTGAAGAATGAGTAAGTCTAGCACAGCGGGGAGTCGGGCTCAGCTGGCACGCGGGACGCTGCCTGCTGTAACTTGGCCGCCAAACCACGTGCTTCCTTGGAGGCTACATCTCCCTTTCTCCTGCCCCAGTTCTCTCCCTCCTTCCCAACGAAACAGTGTGAACAAATAACATGGGCCCTGCAACCATGCTTTCGTGTGCTCTCTTCGTTTCTTACCCCATTCTCTCTCAAGATGCTGCCTCCTTGAAGCATATTCTTTCAAAGAGTGACCTCAAAGTTTCTAAACCCAGGTTGTACAGTGTCCATAAAGTTTAGAAACGCAGATTACTGTACATAATAAATAGCTTATCAGTATTATCCAGTTCTGTTCAGTTACTCAGTTGCAACCCCATGAACCGCAGCACGCCAGGCCTCCCTGTCCATCACCAACTCCCGGAGTCTACCCAAACCCATGTCCATTGAGTTGGTGATGCCATCCAACCATCTCACCCTCTGTCGTCCCCTTCTCCTCCTGCCCTCAATCTTTCCCAGCATCAGGATCTTTTCCAATGAGTCAGCTCTTCACATGAGGTGGCCAAAGTATTGGAGTTTCAGCTTCAACATCAGTCCTTCCAATGAACACCCAGGACTGATCTCCTTTAGGATGGACTGGTTGGATCTCCTTGCAGTCCAGGGGACTCTCAAGAGTCTTCTCCAACACCACAGTTCAAAAGCATCAATTCTTCGGCACTCAGCTTTCTTTATAGTCTCACATCCGTACATCAGTGTTGTATGGCAATACAATAAAATAATAATGTCTTGGTTTTCAGACTTGTTGGATGTCCTATATATACTGCAGTGTCTGGAATCTTTATGTCACTTGACCTCTCCTTGGCATTGGATGACAGTGAATATTTTCTCCTTAATACTTGCTTTTGGGGGTGTCTTCTGTTAAAACACTCTCTCCTCTATTGCTGCCATTGCTTCTCACTCCCTTTCTTCAGCCTATGATCTTCTAGTCCATTTTCTCACTCCTTTAATAGTCACTATTTCTGGGACTTCTCTGATGGTCCAGTGGTTAAGACTCTGCACTTCCAATGCAGAGGATGCAGGTTGGATCCCTGGTTGGGGAACTAACATCCCACATGCCAAGTGGTGTAGTCACAAAACAAAGAAAAAAGTCATTATTTCCCAACGTGTCTTTGGTCTACTCCTTGGTTATTTGCCAATTATATATCGAGAATGTTCTCCCTAGGTTTCAGAGATATATTGAAAAATTCTTAGTACAGATTCATCTGAGTAGCTCATAGGTACCTGAAAACCAACAAATTTCATTGTTTATTCAGACACTTACTTAGCTATTTAATGGTGCCTACTCCAAGCCAGGCAGCCTGTAATAGGTGTAGGGAGCCAGAGCACTGAACAAGGCTAAAACTCCTGCCGGCACGGGGGCTCCATCCCAAACTGAACTCAGCCTCTCATTCTGCCAGGCTTCCCCTTGCTCTGGTTCGGAAGGTAGCACTGCTTACCACTGGTTTTATAGAAACTGGGACTTACTCTTGATTCAGCCAGTCTTGTCAGTTCTACTTGCCAAATTATCTTTTGACTCCATCGCCTTCTCTTCATTTCCACTTCTCTTTGGTTCATCCTCCACACGGGAGTCGTACCTTTCTTTCTGAAAATATAAGCAGATGATGTAATTCTTCTTCAAGTCCTTCAAAGGCTCCCTGTCATACATGATCACGCCTTCCATGCCGGCCTCTTCTTACTCTTCCATGTCACCTTCTACCATTGCTCCACAGGGACTTTGACTTCTGCCATCACGGACAGTTTCCGGAGTCCCTAGGGATCCCATTGCTTGCACAGCCTCCCCCCACACCAACCCCCTTGCCTGTGCCCTTCTCTCTATCTGAAATAGTCATCCCTATTATTCTACTACCCTAATTCTTGCTCATCCCAGCAGACTGCTTAGGCATTGTCCCTTTGGCAAACTTCCCCATACCACAGTTTATTTAAATGCTCCTTTTCTCTGTCCTTAGCTCTCTGAGTGTATTTCTGTCATATCATACAGCACTTTCTTGCAATTGTTGGTGACTTGCCTCCTTTTATGTCTTTAGGATCATGAGCTCATTGAAAATATGTGGCTGTGTCTTATTCTTTAAAAAAAAAAACAACAAAACTCTTTTTTGTGGGGAAAGGGAGCGCTGTTTGTGACTTGTGGGATCTCAGTTCCCTGACCAGGGAGTGAACGAGAAAGGAGGGAACCTGGGCCACCGCAGTGAAAGCCTGGAATCCTAACCACTAGGCCACCAGGAAACTCCCCCCTTATTCATTCTGTGCCTGCCATATACCAGACATTCAATAAATGACTTCTGCATTAAAAAGAGGCAAATTAAAATTAACAGTTGCATAAAATTAATTTTATAGACCTTAGTGGCCTTTAAAATGTCTAATGTTTGGTCTTCTCATTGCTGATTCATGTCAATGTATGACAAAACCCACTGAAAAAATAAATAAATAAATTAAAAAAAAATAAAAAATAAAAAAAATAAAATAAAATAAAAAACAGGCAAAATTAACCATGTTAGGAGAAATAAAATAATAAAGAAAAGAAGGGGAGTGACTAAAAAAAAAAAATATGAAGTTAAAATGTTGTTCTGATAAGAGACACTTGCTGCATAGCAGGCTTGGTTTCTGGTATCTTCCACATGGAAGAATCTCGAGGACTAAATTGTGATGGATCATTTTACCCTGATTGCTCCTCATCTTAGCCAGGTTGCTGAAGGATTTGCCCCTGAAGTAGAGCCTTGAGAAGACCTGCTATCTAATTACTCTGGTGACTTGACAGTGCTAACTTCAAGTTTGGGGATCCTTAGGAGAAAAGCACTTCAAATGAAAATAGTCAATAAGCTTGTTTAACACCTTTTAAAAATTCAGTCTTTTTCTTAAGTTTTAGTTGCATCTTTATACCAGGGTTTCTCAAGCCTTGGCACTACTGACATTTTGGGCCAGGTTATTCTTTGTTATGGGGAACTGTCTCATGCATTGTAGGACAGTGAGTACATTGGTGACTATACTCGCTAAACACCAGTAGCAGTCCCCCCTCACAACACTGTGACCACCAAAAATGTCTTCAGATATTGACAAATGTCCCTTTGGGAGGGGTGCCACACAGCCACCCCTGCCCCTGTTGAGAAGCAGTGCTTTATACACCAAGAATCACTAGACACTAATAGACACAGACTTTTTGTAAACAGATTGATAATTTTAAAATTCATTGCTAGAATTCCCTGATGTGATTGTGTAGACAACTCAGCGTTGCTAGTTTGTTGTTTTTCTCTCTTTCTAACACACTGGGTGAGACCCATGTGAGGACACAAGAGTAAACAAATTATAGTCAAGTAACCAAACCAACCTCAGTCACAAAGGTTCATCTCTTATGTTACCTCTGCCATGAGATTTACTAATGAGGATAGAATGTGATTTCAGAAGGTCATAGCCTGTATTGTGGAGCTTGTGCTTGTTATATAAGCCCAGAAATAAAACCTTTTATCCACATAGACATATTAGGCAATTTAAATATTGGTTTGTATGTTATGAAAAAAATCTATTGCCTATTACTTGAGAAGATATGTGATGGAAAACTAGGGGAAAAAATAAACCTGAATTTGTTTTTCCAAGGAAAAAACAAAGTCAAAAGAGGAGTAAGGTCATGTAATCATTCCTGGTTCCTCAGGCTCTCTGTGATAATCATTTCATTAGGGTCTCACATCTCTGCACATAAACCTGAGTGCTAAAGGAGAATGCCTGCCTTTTTTCCCCTTTCTAAAAGTGAAGACTAATATATAATTCTGTACAAATAACTTTGAAATGCCTGATATAGGACACTATAAAACACAAATTCCATTATGCTATTTTATCCTCAATAGTAATTTTCAAGCTGTGTACTGAATATATATTTTTAGAGTAAATATATTGCATTTGATGATAGTGGTCTCCTAGATGTTTCTAGAATTTGGATGAATAAGACAAAATTACATTATGAGTTTTCTTTCTTTATGTTTCTTATCTCTCAAAATTTTCTCTTTCATTTTTTCTTGTAAAAGAGACATAATATATGTACTGTGTATGTGCATATATATGTGTGAGGGAGAAAGATGCAAAATATTAGACTAAGTCATCCCATGTGGATTGGTATTGAGTTCACCCATTATGCCTGGTAAGGTATATTTGGCCAGAGGAGTTTTTTTTAAAAAATGTGTCTCTCATTGTTTTCATTTTAGAAGCATTTTAATCATCACCTCTTTCACAAATGCTGTCACCAGGCCTGTAAGAACACAATGAACACGGAATGATTTTCAAAAGTCCCTGTGAGTTGCTGTGGTCGATGCCTTTACAATGTGCTGTTATTTTCTCAGGTTTCCAGTCATCCTGTCCATTGAGAATCACTGCAGTGTCCAGCAGCAAAGGAAAATTGCTCAGTACCTGAAAGGAATATTCCAAGACAAACTCGACCTGTCATCGATAGACACGGGAGAGACCAAGCAGCTTCCAAGCCCTCAAAGTTTGAAAGGCAAAATCCTAGTGAAGGTAAGTATCTCAGAAATGCAACAAAAAGCACTCGTGATCTACTAAGCCCTTCCTCTCTCAAAGATTAAAAATGGGTTTATCAAGAGAATAATAGAGTCAATAATAGAGTCAAGGGTGAAGGGTTGTCTAGACTTATCCATGCACCTTGTTCCAGTTTATTTATAGTCATGCCTTTAGAAAAAGCTTATTACTGACTGAACATGTATTTTGGGGTTTGTTTTTATGAAGCCAGAACATCAATACTGTGAGCCAAATGTTGAATGTTTTAGTCAGTGGTGGGTCACGCTGGAGAGAAGCCCGTGTACGGGAGACAAGCGTTACATCAGAGGAGAGGCTCGTACTGTCCGTATCCAGAAGCATTTCTTTCAGATTCTTCTCTCCCATTTCAAGCTCCAATAACTGTCTGTCAAAAAAAGTCTTCATGGTTGATCAGCCCGGGTTATGTAAGTGAGAAGAGCTGGCTTCAAAGTGCAGCACAGGCACAGACATAACGCCCCGTAGGATTCGTGTGTGCGGAGGAGCAGTAGGCGAATAGAATGACATTTCATGAACAGATCTTCTCAGAGAGGAAGCCTGCTTCCTGAAATGAATATTATTAATACAAGGAATAGCCGGGAAGACAACTTCTTGAGATTTCAGATTGCTGATGTGATTCACTTAATCCCAGCTAATTTTGTGTATTTGGACTAAAAACATTTTGGATAGTTGTATTGTTTTGAAACCGAAAACCTAAGGAAAAGCAGTAGAATATTAATATTTAAATGGAGTTATATTTTACTTTAAGAGGTGTGTACAGAAACCAAATAGCACAGTGGAGGCCTAGGAAAGTCAGACTGTAATTTCATAGCAAGACTTGAACTGGGGTGTTAGTAGAGGACAGCATGGAAAATTTTTATTCATCTTTGAAATTGGTCAAAACCTGTTTTTCTGTCAGTTAAATGAGAATTATAGGCTGAATCCATCAAAGAGATGTCGTTGGGCATTTGTATGTGTAAAAGCATTTTGAATAAAAGCTCCAATTATATAATGCAAGAAATAATGTTAAGGTCAGTGTTCCTGAAATCTTGCTAAGGTAAACTCTTGTGGTGAAAACTGGGCTAGAAAGTTGGGTTAGAAAGCTCAGGGCCACCTTTGTAACCTTGTAAATATTTTCATGTCTTTAGCCGAGCAGTCAGAAGAATAAATACCGAATGAGTCCATTTGGACAGTGGAACCTAAGGAATATTTGATATAAACTCATTGAGTTCCCTTCTGCATAACTGGGCTTTGGGCACCAAATGCCCGAGGGCTGATGGGCACCAGGATGAATCAAAGCCAAAAGACCCGAGATACTTATTGGAAGGAGTGGCAGTGATGTGGGCTGTGGGTATTTCAAAACAGCTGTGGTCAATTTGCTGGCAGTAACCTTCTCCAAACTTTAAGGAGATTTCCGAGATCTGTTGGGGCAGAAAGCTCCCATTTGAACCAACAACAAGGGACCTGATTTTCCTAAGTTCCTTTAGCATCTGAGCAATCTTTAGTATTGCTTAGATGCTAAGATCCTTTAGCATCTCTGATCCCAGAGGCAGTATTTGAATGACTACTTACTTCTTTGGAGATGGGCAAGTTGTTCATTATTATAATTATACACACATGCCTTCCCATATGTTTAATACATACCAATATTCTTGCCTGGAGAATCCCTTGGACAGAGAAGCCAGGCAGGCTACAGTCCATAAGATCACAGAGTTGGACATGACTGAAGTGACTTAGTATGCATGCATGCACAATACACACACACACACACACACACACACACACGCACACATAAACACACACATATATGTGCACACACATACACACAGATATACACAGTAATCTGTCAGTATCCATAGGGGGTTGTTTCCCCATCTGTGATGCTCAAGTCCCTCATGAATGGTCTAGTAGAGTTGGACCTTTGCATCTGTGGATTCAATCGACCCTTGGATATGGAGGGCCAGCTCTGTGTGTGTGTGTGTGTGTGTGTGTGTGTGTGTGTGTGTGTGTATGTGTATCTCCTGAAAAGTAAATGAAAGTTTGCTTTTGAACAAAACTAATAACAAACAGTAATTTTTCCACAGGCTTACAGCTGAAAGAAGCCTTATCTAGCCCAAGCATTTTAATTCTGTAGAGATATCACAGAGTTGTTAACCACTCTCCTAGGGCCATGCTGCTAGAAGCTAAGAGGTGGCTATGGTTCCGGTTTCTAGAAATATTTCCATATACCGTGGAGGAATCAATCTAATTCTTGAGCATACCTCCTGCATGAAACAGTATGTAGATCAGAGGGGGACTTTTGGGTCATTCTTTGTTTACAACGGACCTCTGTTAAGTTCATAAAATTCTACCTTGCATGTGTGGTTAATTGCTCAGTCGTGTCCAACTCTTTATGACCCTTTGGACTGTAGCCCACCAAGCTCCTCTGTCCATGGGATTATCCCAGCAAGAATACCTTAGTTTATTCTATAATTTTCCTTATGAGTAACTCTGTTCATAAAAGGCATTAAGAGATAATGTTCTGTTCTGTTGCTTTTCTTCCTATCTGCCTGAAAAATGTATCTTTCAAGGACCAGGAACATTAGAAAAGCTGGCAGAAAATATGGCCCTCCTGTCTTTTAATGAGATAGTAAAAGGAATGAAAATGAGGATGCCTTGTGAATACTCTGAGATGGCAACTTTCCTTACCCTGTACCTACTGCCACATTTAAGTGAAAGGGCTTTGAAGTGTGAGTGCTGCTGCCAGGCCTGCCCATCACTACTGCTCATGGTGGTTACATTTCCCTTTCTTTCTTGTGGTGTCAAAACCATGTGCAACACTCCAGAATTGCTGTTGCTTATTTGGTATCACCTTACACCAGTCAGAATGCCCATCAACAGATAAATAGATTAAGAAGTTGTGGCACATATATACAATGGAGTGTTACTCAGTCATAAAAAGAAACAAATTTGAATTAGTTCTAGTGAGGTGGATGAACCTAGAGTCTGTTATCCAGAGTGAAGTTAAGTCAGAAAAACAAATATTATATATTGACACATATATATGGAATCTAGAAAAAGGATACTGATGAACCTATTTGCAGGGCTGGAATAGAGACACGGACATAGAGAACAGACTTGTGGACACAGTCAGGGAAGTAGGGGGATGAATTGAGAGAGTAGCATTGAAACATCTACACCATATGTAAAATGGATAGCTAGTTATACAAACCATATGTATAACACAGAGACGTATGTCTAGCCCTGTGGTCTGTGACGACCTAGAAGGGTGGGACGGGCTGGGGGAGGGAGGGAGGTCCATGAGGAAGGGGACATATGTATTCTTATGGCTGATTTACTTTGTGGTGTGGCAGAAACCAACATAACATTGTGAAGCAATTATCCTCCAATTAAATACAGTTGAAAAAACGTTGACTAAGATGGTATCTCAAAAGAGGGGATTGCTGTCACTATGTTTTAAATGTCTTCTGTACAGCTCCAACTTGGTGTTTGTCATTGTGCTCAAAACAGTGTTGACTGAATAACTGGTGGTGAATAAATGAAGGAGGTTCGTATATCCCTGACTATGTCTGGTCACCACCTAATTGAGCACCTTATTTCTGGTACTGCTATACATGTTATCTTAGCTATTCTACAATGCTCTCTAAAATGAAGAGATATAAAACTCAGTTTATAGGGGACTTATATCAATAAGACTTAAAGTAATATATAGACATCATTACCTTAATTCCAAGCTACCTTGTTATTAAAGATATATAGGAAGATGTGAAAACAATATTTTGCTATTCTAAATTAGAATCATAGTAAAAATGTATATATATACCCATATTTCTATACCTACGTTGTATATACTATGGGAAAGAATGTAGTTTTCATTTCGCAAACAAGAACTGTATTACATAGTGGTATGAAGGCAAATTAAATACCAACTTTTTAAACCTATAAACATCCTTTTGTAATTTGAAGAAAATATTTAGGTATTCAAACCCTGAGTTTGGATTCTTAATATAGATTTTTTTTTCATTACACAAATGATTTAACCAGCTTTGAATTTATCACTATGCCAAGCACCCAAGGCCAAGTGCTCAGGTATCAGGGAAGGTACAGGAAGACTGGGAGGGAGGTGTTCTCTGAAAATCTGACTATGCTGTTGGCCCTGCGGAGGTAGGAGGGTGGATTAGGGAAAGATCCAGAGTGCTGAAGGTGGGCCCAGTCATGGTGTGAAAAGCAGAAATACTAGAAGTCCCTGGAATCTGAGTTTAGAAAAGACAGCCTGGTTAGTTGTCTGCGAAGATATTTAGAAATGTATTATTAATTTTGGCTGCCAAGCATTTGCACATCCTTCTATGTTTAAAGAATTTCCCCCATTTTTATGTGTTTAGGAATCCCCTCATAGAACTAAAGTTATTAGACATTTTGCTTTTGCTGTCTTCCATTCATTAGAAGGAGCCCTAGGTCCAGCCCGCAATCAAGGAGAAGGAATTTTAGAAGGGCATAAAAACCAAGAGGTAGGAGCCATTGGGGGTATTTTAGAGGCTGCCTACTACTGTGACCTTGGCCACTTCGCCACAGAGCCTGATTCTGTCTCCCCAAACCCCCAAGATTTGGGGAGGGATTCAGTTTCCTATTAGTTTTCCTTTCTGCTTGCAAGTATGATGCTTTACCAATACAGATGGTTAGCTGCCCTAGAAGCTCTTATCAGGCCGCTGGGCCATGCCTTCTGGTTATTTACTTTTTCTTTTTCTGAATATGAATTTGGAAGTGTAGAAAAGGAGAAAATAGGTATCATCCATAGTGCTGTTACCCAGAGATTTGTACTATTAATAATGGACCATATTTCTTGCCAGAGTTTTTCCTTGAGTTTTTATACATCACTGAGATCATAATGAGCATGTAATTCTATAACTTGGGTTTTCTACCCTTTTGCCATAGGAATTCCCCCTCGTTTTCCAAAAGTCCCTAATTCCTGAAGTATGTCAGTGATCGGTTGTGAGGGATGTGCACCAGCTGGGCAGGCATATCATTGCACTTACTTATAAAAACTAGCCTGCTCTGTGCAGAGGGGATTGCCAGCAGGAGGGAAGGGCACTTTGAACCTGCACAGGAGAACAGACTGCTCTCAGGACATGGGGTGGGGTGATGCCTATTATGTTAAGTCATATATTCTCAAACAGAAGCCTGGTCTGACTTTCATTTGTTAATATAGTACCCCTAATTGTTGTTTTTCAGTTGCTGTCATGTCCAACTCTTTGTGACCCCCATGGACTGCAGCACCCCAGGCTTCCCTGTCCTTCACTGTCTCCTAGAGTTTGCTCAAACTCATGTCCATTGAATCGGCAATGCCATCCAACCATCCCATCCTCTGTCGTGCCTTTCTCCTCCTGCCCTCAATCTTTCCCAGCTTCAGGGTCCTCTCCAGTGAGTCAGGTGGCCACAGTATTGGAACTTCAGCGTCAGTCCTTCCAGTGAATATTCAGGGTTGATCTCCTTTAAGACTGACTGGTTTGATCTCCTTGCTGTCCAAGGGACTCTCAAGAGTCTTCTCCAGCACCACAGTTCAAAAGCATCAATTCTTTGGCATACTTCTTTGGAAGTAATAAAAATGCCTTTTCTTTAAAGCCTCTTCCCCCTTTGTTTTGCCCCTAATTCAAGCAATCTACCTTCAAGTCAGTCTGAAGTAAGGAATAACACATTTTATTTTCATTTTTCAATTTTTAAAAATTATTTTTAATTGTGGTAAAATACAACATAAGACTTACGTACCATCTGAACCCTCTTTAAGTGTACAGTTCAGAAGTGTTACGTACTTTCACATTGCCTTGTTACAGAAAACACTTTCCTTGCAAAAGTGAAACTCCATAGTCATTAAACAGCTCCCCATCCTCCCAGCTCCTGGAGTCCACTGTTTTGCTTCTTGTTTCTATGAATTTGGCTACTCTGGGTACCTTATATAAATGGAATCATATAATACTGTGTTGTGACTGGCCTAATTCCTTTAGCCTAATGTCCTCAGGGTTCATCCATGTTATAGCAAGAGTCAGAATTTCCTCACTTTTTAAAAGCTGAGCAATATTTCAGTGTATGTGTACCACATTTTGTTTATCCATTCATCTGTTAGTAGACACTGGGTTATTTCCACTTTTGGGCTATTGTGAATTTTCATTTTTATTTTGTATTTTATTTTTAACTGAAGTATAGTTAATTTATAACATACTAGCTTCAGATGTATAACATAGTGATTCAATATTTTTATAGATTAGACTCAATTTAAAGTTACTATAAAATAATGACTATTTCCCTGAGCTGTACAATATGTCGTTATAGCTTATTTTACACATAGCATTTTGTACCTCTTAATCCTCATGCCCCTATCTTGCTGAATTTTCATTTTTTAAAAATTCATTTATGGCTGCCCTGGATCTTTGTCGCTTTCTCTAGTTGCAGTGAGTGGGGACAACTCTTCATCGTGGTCTGTGGGCTTCCTATCGTGGTGGCTTCTGGTGTTGCAGAACACAGGCTCTAGGTGTGAGGTGTGTGCCCTGAAGCATGTGGGATCTTCCCAGACCAGGAGTTGACCCTGTGTCCCCTGCCTTAGCAGGAGATTTTTAACCACAGGACCACCAGGAAAAGTCCCTGAATTTTCATTTTTAAATTGGGTGTTTTGTCTCATTTCAGGGCAAGAAGCTGCCTTACCACCTTGGCGATGATGCCGAAGAAGGAGAAGTTTCTGATGAAGACAGTGCAGATGAGATTGAAGATGAGTGCAAGTTCAAGCTCCACTACGTAAGTTACAGGCTTGGCCATAATTTTTACCCTCCGTGTGCTATAGTAAAAACTGCTGCTGTGCTGGAATATTCACAAATAAGGTGGCTGTAGTGTAAGAAGGATATGTATTGAAAATCACGCTGTGTGCTGGCACACAGGACTCCCAAATGTTTAGTGAGCTACTGAGTCAAGGATTGTTGTGTCTTAGAGTTGGAAGGAATCTTAGTGATTAACCCATCTGACCCTCTCTCAAGGGCCCAGTTCCCTCCTATTACAACTTGGTCAAAACTCAAATTGCAGTTGGAAATGTCACTGTCTGGTGAAATAAACTGGCTTTAGCATTGTCTTCCTGCCTTCTGCTAGCAGCTCCACCATGCTGCTGTTCAAAGCTGGCTCACAGAACCCAGCTGCAAGAGGTTCTGCTTCTCTAGAATGCTCATCCCCTCCCTGAGAGAATGCACCTCTGACCAGAAGATCTCCAAGTTCTTCCAGACAGTGAGACTCTTGGCTAAAACTGTAATTTGCCACATGTTAGATAAAATGGCAAAGAGCAGTTTGTCACCTGCATGTTGCTTCAGACTTCTGTCCTAGAACAAGCAGCTCCGTTTTTACCATTTAGCCAGGTACTCCAATGGAAATGCAAACCTGGGAGAAATGTAAGGCTTAAAGGCCTCCCTATCCTCCATCCCTTCTTGACCTCCCCCACCTTCTATAGCTCACGTGATTTCCAGGATCAGGTGACAGTCTGAGAGTAGCACCTACTCACATTAATTTGTGGTAGAGTTTACAATTTCATTTCTACAGAAAAGTAGTATTTTTCTAGATGTCAGAACTATTATCCTACCTTCTAAAAAAGAAAATATTACACAAAATCTTCTAATTTACATTCCCTAAATTCAATTATTACATCATTAAAAACAGTCTTCTTTCTTCAAGATAATAATAACAGTGGTGACTTCCTATAGGTATTAAAGAGAGCTGGTATTATTTTCAAAGAGGGCAAGAGCTTAATGACAACAAGTCTCAGTAGATAGTTCTTTCTTGACTTTAATGCATTTTTTTTTTTTTTTTGGCTTTAATGCATTTTAGAAGTGATGAAATGGACAAGATTCAGCCCTGAAATGAAAAGGAAAAATTACCATCTATATTAATCTGTTGCCTTTTAATAGTTTTTATTAGCTCAATTAAATACCACAAATAAGGCTATGGTTACAGAAAATTAAATAGATTTGCATAAGTGAAAGTACAGTTAATATTTTAGTTTCTTTGCTTTTGCTCTTATAGCTACTTGCCATTTTGGTAATTACTTGTGATTATAGGTAATTTAGTTCTTCTTCTAAGCTTTATTTTATAAACCAGATTTTTGTCTCTGAATTTCAGTATCTTTGCCTCTTGTTTCCGCTTGTTCTCTTGGTTGCCAGCTTCAGAGTCCACAGTTCGGAGGCAATAAACAGAGTGTTTGTTTTTATTTATTTGTTTGACTACACTGGGTCTTTGTTATGGCTCTTGGGATCTTCCATCTTCATTGTGGCATGTGAACGCCTAGGTGCGGCATGTGGAATCTAGTTCCCTGACCAGTGATCAAACCGGGCTTCCTGCGTTGGGAGTGCTGAGGGAAGTCCCAAGGAAAAAAGAGTCTTAGCCAAGTTATGTGTTTAGGGAATGTAGTTTTTAGTGAAAATGAGTGGTGGAAATTTAGCTAATTTAGCTAATTACAATAGTATTTATTGCTCTGAGGAAGCCCATTATTCTAGTTTCTAAATCCACCCAATAGTATAAAATTTCTTCTAATGTCAGTGAGCCTTCTAACTTTTTAAGTTAAATATCAATAATTACAAAAGAGAATTAGCTAAGGTGTTATGGAAGCAAATCAATTGCTTCACTTGTGAAACTTTCCATCTGGGTTCCTCTCAAGCTTCGTAATCTCTTGGCTGATGTCTAGGCACCCATATAGGTAGACAGTTTAGAACATGATTCCATAAAGAGAGACATGATCTTTTACTTGGATTCTTTGATTTGGGCCTAAGTGAATGTGAAGAGCACCTTACCTATAACGTTTTACAGGTGTCTCTTTGTTAGACTTTAGGAGAGGAAAATATATGCAGAAACCAACATTCTAGCAGAAATAGATAAGGTTTTTACTCATCCTGTTCAGATCTTTCTTCTCTATTTTTGAGCTCTTTTGAGAAAAGGCAGTGCTGTATTTAGAAAGCCAAAGCATTATCCTTCCTGCAGTCTGTCAATTTCTAGTTTAGTTGTCAGCAGAGGGCTCAGATGCCTTATCTGAGTGTTGAATGTAAATTGCCTGATCTAAACCAAGTGATCAGGTTTCTACAAAAGCAGATGTACTGTGCAATAATTACTTTAGAGGAAGTTCTTAACCTCAGTTTGGAGTTAATGGAATGTGGTTAGATTTATAAGTTGTATCTGAATTCTTGCAATAGATAAATATTTTTAGCTTAGCGTTCAGGAATACTGGAACACTAGCTGTCATGGGGCTTATGCAAGATTCACTTGCACACTCAACAGATTTATATGGAGGTGCAGCCAGTGTGCTGTAGATGCTGGGGCACATATCAGTGAACAAAACAGAAGAGTTTTTGCCTTTGTGGAGTCTGTACCTTGGTAGGAGAAGGAAAGACAGACAAGAAACAAAGCAAATAGGTAGCACATGTACTAGGCAGTGATAAGTAATTGGGGGGAAAGGGAGAGAAGAAATGTGTAAAGGGGCTATGGGAGGTTTAGATGTGAGGGCCAGGAAAGGTCTTACGGAGAAGGTAACACATGGGCAAAGACTTGAAGGAAGTGAAGTTAGCCATATTGATATCTGAGGAATGTTCCAGGTAGAGGGCATAGCAGATGCAAAGGTCAGAGGCAGGATATGCAGCTCGCCCAGCTTCACCTTGGAGTTAGAAGCAGGGTGGAAGGCAGGACCCTCCTGCTGGCCCTCTTTCTCCTCCTAGTCTACTGTCTAACTAAGGAATTCAAACCCACACCCACACTGAAAACTTTTGCTCTTTTAATAAATGCTTTCTGTTGTTGAATTAATTGAACCCTTTAGGCATCTGCCCTATAATTTTGAGGCTTCAGCCATAGAGAAAATCTGGCTTATGATGTAATAAGCCATAGATAAAGCTGATGTATTCAGTGACCCAGGAATCACACAGATCAAAGACTCGGGGGACAATTTCCTTTCAGCCACAGAGCAGTGATCTGACAGATGTGATTCAATGAGGCCAGCTCACCATTATTCATCTTTTTGGGGTCCTCTAATGTCAGTGTGCCTTACAGACTTTCTAGCCCATATTTCAACCTCACAGATTATTTTCCTCTTCTGCTGAGTTATTTGATACCTTTTCCCTCCCTGCACTCTCTGAATCTTAGTTCAACCAGTTTCTTAAGCACGAATACCAAACTGTCACCTACATAAAGCTCATCCTGTGAATACCAAGCTTTCCAGCAAGTTTAAATGAGCCTTTGTAGAGTAACATGCAACCACTTTTTGTGTTACATTAGTACCCCCAAATCATATTCACTCTGTGTATGTCTCACAGTAAACACTTTAATAGTCTGCTCCCTTCCTACCACCTTAGATTGAGCTTCTTTCATGTTATTCATTGTATGATTTGAGCCATTCTGAGGAGGATTAAGAATCTTGTTGGTTGAAGACTTGTCAGCACTCAGGGAAGGGATGAATTCCCTTGTGATATTGTGAGATCCCTGTTCCTCAGTAAATGCCCATGTGCCAGGCCTGCTGTTGCATCCTGGTGCAAAGGGTGAGGAGTGGAAGGTGAGCTGAAAATTCCAGTTATTTTCTAATATATGATACAACTTCTTCCTCCTTGCCCTGCCAGAGAGTTAAGGTAATGAACATTTAAGGTCTAGTGTACAGTATGTGTTATCTATATGTGTATGTAGATATTTCTCGTATGTTTAAAAGGTATTATCCTCTGAAAATTACTATTACTGAGAACTCAACTATTCCTTATCTTCTTTAATTTTTATTGAAGCACAGTTGACTTACAATGTGGTGTTAGCTTCTGCTGTCCAGCAAGTGAATCAGTTATACATATGCATATATCCACTGATTTTTAGATTCTCTTCCCATGTAGATGGGTGGAGTTTTAAGCAGAGTTCCCTGTGCTCCCAGTAGGTTGTAATTCGTAATCTGTTTTATATATAGCAGTGTGTATATGTCCATCCCAGTCTCCAAGTTTCTCTCTTCCCTCCTTGTTCCCCCTTGGTGACCTTGTTTTCTGCAATTATTCCTTGTTGGTAATTCATCTTCCCTTTCTGTTCTAGATGTTCTGTGACTTCACTATTAAATGACCGAGAATCAGGTTATTTTTCTTAGCACTCAGTATTCACTTCTTACTAGAGAACCTATGTTTTCTTTCATTCTAGAGAAATCTCAGCCATTTTTTCTTTGAATATTGTTTTTATGCCATTTCATCTTTTCTCTTTTTCTGGCAGTACCATTAGATTTAGGTTAGAGTCTTAGTTTATTGCCTGTCTTAATTATCTGTCAATTATTCTTTAATGTTTTCTTTATGTCTCTGCTGATTCTGGGTACTAGCTATAGTATTATTTTCCAATTCATTAATTATCTCTTTGGCTAAGTCTGATCTAGAGTTTACCCCAGCTCTTCTTTTAATTTCAATGACTATATACTTGATTTATAAATTTTTTAAATTGTTTTTTCATAGACTCTTGTTTTTATTTTGCTATTTGGCTTCTTAGTTTCTTGTTCTTTCTATGAGACTATTTCTTTATATCTCTGAGCATCTGAACATACTTCATTCAAAGTGAGTGTGTTTCCTGTTCATGTGTTGGTGTTTTTGGCACTTCATCTTGGCATTAGTTTTCCACATGAATTTTAGAATTTGGAGTTGAAGGTTCAGTTTTCAGTGGAATGATTTTTTTTCCCTCCTATTCTCCTCCTTTGTCTATTTAACCTGCTTCTCTAATGGTATGGGGATTGCTTCCACTTGAACTCTAAGCACCACTCCACCTGGCACCCACACATAGAAACACAGCCTACCTGTGCCCCAAGTTCCTCACTAGACCTTACATTGATTTATTGATCGGAGTTTCCTACCACTGGAGATGTTGAAGATATTTCCCATTCAGTCACCAAACAAGTGAACATTTTTGTTGTCGTCTTATTCTTAACTCTTTTGATATTCAATTTCGAATCTTCCTCACAGTAATTTTTTTATTGCTTCCTATTATAAGTGAGGGGCTTCCCAGGTGGTGCTAGTGGTAAAGAATTCGCCTGCCATTACAGGAGACATAAGACATAAGGGTTCAGTCCCTGGGTTGCAAAGATCCCCTGGAGGAGGGCATGGCAACCCACTCCAGTATTCTTGCCTGGAGAATCCTCATGGACAGAGAAGCCTGGAGAGCTACAGTCCATAGGGTTGCAAAGAGTCGGACGCAACTGAGCGACTGAGCACGCGTAAGCCCGTAAGTAAGGCTCCCGTTCCAGTTTTCTTCACCACCTTGGTTTCACGTTGTGAGACAGCTCTAATCTCCCAAAGCATGTGGAGCACCTTTAGCTTCTATTGTACTATAAGATCTAAATCCTTGGTCACCTTTGCCCTCTGTGAATATGGAGCTCACACGTTTATGATCTGCAGTGATCTTGTTTATTTTATTTTGACAAACTTATGACTTTTCTCTTTGTTTTTCTATCATTGGAACAGGGAAGATAACAAAGCATGAAGGTACACTCGTATATAAACCCACATGTATGCACAGATGTATGAACCCAGACGTATTCATTTTGAACAGTACTTTTTGTTTTTCTTAAAGTATATAAAGGGTGGTTGCTCTAATAATATTTTAAAATGTATGCTTAATAGTCTGAAGAAACATTACCTTTTGCTATTTGCCTGTCATTGTACTGTTATTTTTTTATACCTAAGCTGAAATCAGCTCTTAAATGTGAACAGTTTGTTGAAAGCCTGTTAGTACCAGCACTATGCTAATGTATATGCACTTATACAGTTTCTTTGTTCAGATATAGGTCAGTGGAACAGGATACAAAGTCCAGAGATAAACCACACATCTATGGTCACCTAATCTCTGACAAAGAAAGCAAGAATATACAGTGGAGAAAAAATAGTCTCTTTAATAAGTGGTAGTTGGAAAGCTGGACAGCTATTAATACATGTAAAAGAACGAAATTAGAATACTCCCTAATACCATACACAAAGATTAACTCAAAATGGATTAAATATCTAAATGTAAGCCTGGATACTATAGAACTTTTAGAGGAAAACATGGGCAGAACACTCTCTCACAGAAGTCACAGAAAGATCCTTTTGATCCACCTCTTTGAGTAATGAAAATAAAAGCAAAAATAAACAATGGGACCTAACTAAACTTAAAAGCTTTTGCACAGCAAAGAAAGCCATAAACAAAACAAAAAGACAACCCACAGAATAGGAGAAGGTATTTGCAAATAAATTGACTGACAAGGGATTAATCTCCAAAATATACAAACAGCTCATGTAGCTCAATGTTAAAAAAACAAACAACCCAATTAAAAAGTGGGCAGAATATCTAAAGAGACATTTCTCCGAAGAAGACATACAGATGGCCAAGAGTCACAGGAAAAGATGCTCAACATCACTGATTATTAGAGAAATGCAGGTCAAAACTACAATGAGGTATCACTTCACATCAGTCAGAATGACCATCATAAAAAAACCCTACAAACAATAAATGGTAGAGAGGCTGTGGATAAAGGGGAGTTTTCCTACACTGTTAGTGGGAATGTAAATTGGTGCAGTTCAGTTCAGCCACTCAGTCATATCCTTCTCTTTGTGACCCCATGGACTGCAGCACGTCAGGCCTCCCTGTTCATCACAAACTCCTGGAGATTACTCAAACTCGTGTCCATTGAGTCAGTGATGTCATCCAACCATCTCATCCTCTGTTGTCCCCTTCTCCTCCCGCCTTCAATCTTTCCCAGCATCAGGGTCTTTTCCAGTGAGTCAGTTCTTCGCATCAGGTGGCCAAAGTATTGCAGTTTCAGCTTCAACATTAGTCCTTCCAATGAACACCCAGGACTGATCTCCTTTAGGATGTACTGGTTGGATCTCCTTGCAGTTGAAAGGACTCTCAAGAGTCTTCTCCAACACCACAATTCAAAAACATCAATTCTTTGGCGCTCAGCTTTCTTTATAGGCCAATTCTTACATCCATACATGACCACTGGAAAAATCATAGCCTTGACTAGATAGACCTTTGTTGGCAAAGTAATGTCTCTGCTTTTTAATATGCTGTCTAGGTTGGTCATAACTTTCCTTCCAAGGAGCAAGCATCTTTTAATTTCGTGGCTGCAGTCACCATCTGCAGTGATTTTGGAGTCCCCCAAAATAAAGTCTCTCACTGTTTCCCCATCTATTTGCCTTGAAATGATGGGACCAGATGCCATGATCTTAGTTTTCTGAATGTTGAACTTTAAGCCAAAATTTTCACTCTCCTCTTTCACTTTCATCATGAGGCTCTTTAGTTCTTCTTTGCTTTCTGCCATAAGGGTGGTATCATCTGCATATCTGAGGTTATTGATATTTCTCCCAGCAATCTTGGTTCCAGCTTGTGCTTCCTCCAGCCCAGCGTTTCTTATGATGTACTCTGCATAGAAGTTAAATAAGCAGGGTGACAATATACAGCCTTGACGTACTCCTTTTCCTATTTGGAACCAGCCTGTTGTTCCATGTCCAGTTCTAACTGTTGCTTCCTGACCTGCATACCAATTCCTCAAGAGGCAGGTCAGGTAGTCTGGCATTCCCATCTCTTTCAGAATTTTCCAGTTTGTGGTGATCTACACAGTCAAAAGCTTTGGCATAGTCAATAAAGCAGAAATAGATGTTTTTCTGGAACTCTTGCTTTTTCGATAATCCAACGGATATTGGCAATTTGATCTCTGGTTCCTCTGCCTTTTCTAAAACCATCTTGAACATCTCAAAGTTCACAGATCACGTACTGTAAATGGGTGCAACCACTATGCAAAATAGTACAGGGGTTCCTTAAATAAAAAATTAGAGGTACCATATAATTCAGTTATACATGTATCTGTGTTTTTCAGATTTTTCTCACTTGTAGGTTACACACCAAGTGTTGCGTAGAGTCCTCTAAGATGTACAGCCCCTGTCGATTATCTGTTTTATACACAGTAGTGTGTGTGAATCCCAACCTCCTGATTGACCCCTCCCCCAGCACACCCTTCCCCTTTGGTGACCACAAGTTTACTTTCTGTCTGTGAGTCCCTTTCTGTTTTCTAAATAAATTTGGAAACAGAACTTATTTAGACCT
The DNA here is from genome assembly GCF_019320065.1 of Cervus canadensis. NCBI lineage: Eukaryota > Metazoa > Chordata > Mammalia > Artiodactyla > Cervidae > Cervus > Cervus canadensis. The sequence continues at coordinate 85,203,160 of NC_057392.1, forward strand.
GGACTGCCAGGAAAGCCCCAGGACTTTGTTGTATATGTACATATATCAGTTTGAATCTGCTAATCCCAAACTAAATAAATTCATTTGCATCCTTTTTTTTAGATTCCCACATGATATCAATCAATTGGCTCTGTATTATAAGACCCTATTGTATCAATCAATCAATTGATATGTATGATATCATATGATGTTCATCTTTCTCTGTTTGATTTACTTAGTATGATAATCTTAGTTCCCTGTGCTATGTAGTAGAACTTGGGTTTTTCTTTCTTAAATTTTTTGGCCATCCAACGTGCAGGGTCCTAGTTCCTGGATCGAGGATCAAATCCATGTCCCCTGCAGTGGAAGCATGGAGTCTTAACCACTGGACTGCCAGGGAAATCCTAGGATCTTGTTGTTTATTCATTCTATATATATATATATCAATTTGCACCTGCTAATTCCAAACTCCCCATCCTTCCCTCCTGTTCCCACCAAAGCAAAAATTTGTTTGCTAATTCCAAACTCCCCTCCTCCTCCCCCTTAGCAACCACCCGTGTGTTCTCTGTTTCCCTGATTCTGTTTCACAGATAGGTTCATTTGTGTCATAATTTAGATATCACAACAAGTGATATCATATGGTATTTGTCTTGTTACGTTGCTTAGTATAATAATCTCTAATTGCATCCGTGTTGCTGCAAATGGTATTATTTCATTCTCTTTTATAGCTGAGTAGTATTTCATCGTTTACATGTACCACATCTTCTTTATCTTTTCCTTTGTTGATGGACATTTAGGGTGCTTCCAGGTCTTGGCTATTATGAATACTGCTGTTATGAACATAGGGTGCATGTATCTTTTCAATTATAGTTTTGTCTGGATATATGCCCAGGAGTGGGATTGCTGGATCATATGGTAATTCTATTTTTAGTTTTCTGAGGAACCTCCATAATATTTTCCAAAGTGCTTCTGCCCATTTTTCGATTGTTTTTTTTTTTTTTTTCTTTTGGTAGTGAGTTACACAAACTATTTGTGTATTTTGGAGATTAATCTCTTGTTGGTTGCGTCATTTATAAATATTTTTTCCCATTCTGAAACTAACACAATATTGTAAATCAACTATACTTCAATTTAAAAAAAAAGGAATAGTGACTTCTCCTGGTTGGAAATATAAGCCACTCTCATCCTCTGCATAATTTTGACTTACTATGTACTAAAGGAATGAAATTGCTGTTTAACTGAAGGAAAAGAAAAGGAAAATGATTATCATGATGGCTGAGTTAAGTTCATACTCAGTAAAGAACTCAGAACAGTGCCTGGCACATAATTTACACTCAATAAATGTTAGCTAAAATCAGCGACAAGAATAGCAGCTGCGGCCTGATTATTGCTAATGCAAGTCCTGAGCAGAAGAAGGTGTTTCAGTGGGAGCTAAAGGAGCAGGCGTAGCTAAAGGAGCATTGCAGAGCCTTGGATGGCTAAGAGGCAGCTGCTCTTCAGCCCAAGACACTCAGGCTTGGAGAGCTCTAAGGCTGTCACAAAGGGCAGCTAATGTATTATCCTTCCTGTCTGCGGCTCTAGTCCGGAGCAGGGAAAAGGCATTTGGGGATGGTGAGATATTCCAGTGTTTTTGCTTTTTGTTTTTAAAATAGAGGCCTTCAGCTTTGGCTGCACATTGGAATGACAGAAGAGCTTTCAGAAATCCCACCGCACTGGTCCCAGCCCAGAGAGTCTGTCATCGGTCTGGGCTGTGGTCCCTGGTGAGGGCAGTGTGCTGCCCAGGTGAGCACCAGTGTCTGAGGGGGTCTCTCTTTACGGGGCGGCCCTCTGCCCCACTCCCTCCCGCTTCTGGCTGCTCCCTAGCCTGGAAGTGGTCAGCCCTCTCTTTTTCCAGTCACTTTTCATATCATGCTGGAGATGAAACAAGAATGTGTTTTGTGATTGACTTATTTATTTGTGGTCAATATTCCTAGGCCATATTTACTTCTCAGAAATGACAATTAGGAAGCCTGACTGGGGCTCAGGTGGCAACTGCCCCAGACCATACTGAAGGGCTGCCCTCCCCTCTCCCTAATCCTCCTGCAGCATCCTTTCTCCCTGGTGGGGTCAGGGAACCAAAGAGCAAGAGGCCTAGCTTTCTGCTCTGGTCCCTGCAGCAGCTGAGGGTGGCTGACACGTCACCAGGTCAAGTGTCCGTCTCAGCTTTCTTTCAGCAGCGCTGTTGAGTTCCGGGGTCAAATGATAATCTACTACTGAAACCTCAGCCACACATTTCTTTATTCTCGTGCTGTAAATCACAGGGAAGGAAAAGACCAACAGGCAGAAATATCATTCCTTCAGCTGCTCCAAATGTTGAGAGGATGTGAAATGAATAATTATAGCCTTTGTATTAAGTATTCATTATTTCACCAGCCCCAGTCGGCCCAGCTCTGTATTTTTAGCCTTGTTTTGCTGCTGGTGAAAGTGTTTGGGCATAACTGCCACAATTCATCTCCTCACATGGCCCTGAGCCAGGGAAGGAAGCTGGTGCTTATTGGGGGGTTTTTGTGCAACGCTGGGCACACTCATGCTCTTACACACTTTCTCCTTTGGACCTTCCAGCACATGTGTTCCCTGCAGACTCTGGGTCACTTGATGAAACGTGTTGGGACTTTGAGACCTGGACTTCCTTTCTCAGATTCATTTCTTACCTTAAGTGAAACCTACTGTTTTTCTCCAGTAGGTTTGTGATGATCTATTTCCCAGGTGTCACATAGGAGTAAAGATTATCTAAAATATGAGCCTGTTCATGATTAATTCACTCAGAAATTTATCTTTTTCTGTAACAGTGAAACTTAATGTTTTTCTGCAGCACCATGTAGTGAAATACACACAGGATTTTGAATTGGAAGTCTTAGGCTCCAGCTCACACACTTCATGTGTGTTTGGACAAGTCACTGAATCTTTCTGCCTCTGTACTCTTATGAGTAAAACTGGACTAGACCTACACAGCCTTAAAGGGTCTTGCACAGCTCAAAGGAAGCATTGTCATATGACCATGCTTTGTGAGCCGCAATACAACGTATAAAGTCTTAGTTGCTTTATCGGTGTCCCCAGTATTCTTTTCTCCATGTTCATGTGGTTACTAGTTCTCACTGATACTGTTTTCTCTAGGCTTTTGCTCCCATTGGAATGCTATCACCCTACTCTCTGCCAGATTATCAACTCCTATTCCTCGTAGTGGGTTGATTGGTGGGCACCAAAAGATGTGTCTAAGTCCTACTCTCTGGTACCTATGACTATGACTGTAATTGGAAAAAGAGTCTTTGTAGATGTAACTAGGTTAAGAATCTAGAAATGAGATCATTCTGGATTAACTCAGTGAGTCTTCAATGCAGTGACAAGTATCTTTTTTTGTGAGAGCAGCCACCTTTTAGTAATGTTAGGAGTGGGGGCACACCGAGGGCTATGTGAAGACAGAGGAAGAGACTAGAGTTCTGCTGCCATGAGCCAAGGAAAGCTTGGCCCCACCGTAAAATGGAAAAGCAGGGAAGGAGTTTCCCCTTAGAGCCTGTGAGAGGCTGAATGTAGCCCTGACAACAGCTTGCTTTCATAGTTCTGACCTCTGATGCTGTGAGAAAATAAACATCTCTTGACTTTAAGCTACCAGGTACGTGGTAATTTATTATAGCAGCCACAGGAACCTAATACACTCTTCTTTTTTATTTTTTGCATTTTTAAAAAAAATTTTATTGGAGGATAATTGCTTTACAATGTTGTGCTGGCTTCTGCCATATATCATCATGAAATAGCCACAGGCACACACATCTTTTAAGACCTGGCTCCAGTGTCCTCTGTCCCTGGAAGTCTCTGCTGCATTCCTCCCCTCCCCCACACACCCCTGAAACCCCTTACACCTGTCACCCTTCTTGCACCTGTTATGTAATTATCCACTGATGTGTCTGTCTCCTCGGTGACGCTGAGAGTTCTGTGACAGTGGGATTGTGCCTTATCATTGCTTTCATCTCGCATGTAACAGCTCAGTGTGTGTTTGTTTTACGCAAAATGCTCTCAGACTCTGTCATCTTTATGAAATCCCCCAGCAGCACATTGGCCTTAATGCTCGTAGTGGGAACTGATGTGCCTGGCTTTTCACCTGTAGGTATCTTTCCTCTTTCTGCACACGCTGCCTGGTTAATATTACTTCTACAATGTGATCCAGACACTGTCTACTCAGAGTGTCTCAGCCGTTCCATACCTCTTGACTGCTGGCTTTCACGTGTCTCACAGCCTGGCCCCAAAGTACTTTTTCAGTTTTATCCACCATTACCCTCCTTCATGGGGACTTCCCTGATAGCTCAGTTGGTAAAGAATCCACCTACAATGTGGGAGACCTGGCTGGGTTCAATCCCTGGGTTGGGAAGATCCCCTGGAGAAGGGAATGGCTCCCCACTCCGGTATTCTGGCCTGGAGAATTCCGTGGACTGTATAGTCCATGGGGTCTCAAAGAGTTGGACACGACTGAGTGACTTTCACTTCACACCCTCTTTCATGAACTTCTGCTCCATGAAAACAAAGCTGTTCCTGTGTTCATAAAACACACTTTGCTAATATAAAATCTTTACTAAAATGATGGGTGATAGGAAAGCCCATCTCTTCATCACTGTTGAAGTTTTTAGTTGCCATACAGAGTTCCCCGCTATCCCCCCCTTCTATGAGGTCTTTGCTGTCACTCAGGCAGAAATGCCATGTTCCTTCTCAGAACCACTGTGGTGTGGTCATTTGTGCTTTTTGCAGGCAACGGTGCAGACCAAGGTAGGTTATTTGAGGACATGCCTTTGTTAGCCTAATGGGGTCTTTGCTGATGTCAAGGGCCAGCTCTTTTCTATCTCTGCATCTCCTGCAGGGCCTGAGGGCCTCCAGTGCATCATTCACTGGGTATATTAAAGATATTCATGCATGATGTTAATACAGGGAAATTCAATAACCTCTCCTGATGTAGGCTTTTTTTCCCCCAATTTCCCTTTGTATTTATATTGCTTTGCCCTTACAAGATTTTGTGAAAATGAATGTATTACTGAAAAACTGCCTGTTCTGTATTTTAAGTATAATAACCACTTAGTAACAAATTTGCAAGCAGAAAAATGAGTCTTAAACTTTTAGTGAGGACTAGGGGAATTGTTCTGGCAGAGGAGTGTTCCTTGGCTTTGGATGGGTTGGCCTCTAACAAGTGGTTGATGAGTTCACAGAAGAATGTTGGACACTGGGAGAGGGGTTAGGAGCTGAGAGGCAGAGGAGAGGTGAGCAGGGCTTGGGCCATTGGTTTCAGGTAGAACAGGGGACCAAAAAGCTGTGTTGCTAAGCAGACTTCTAGGAAATCTGGGTTCCTTGATCATCTCAAAATTGTACAAGTTATCATCTGGACACAAGCAGATCTTTTTTATCCAAAACAGTTGAAGTTAGTTGTCATCTTAAAGTAATTACGGTGCCTAGTCATGGCCCAGGTCAATAGTGAGTTCCCTCCAATTACACAGTGGTACAGAGATAGGAAAGAAATTTTATCTCAGAATAATCCTTGCTTCCAGAGATTTCTACAGCACTCTTTTCCCCTCAGTGAAAGAAGTGATTTAAGTAGCATATTCTTGCTCAAATTTACCTGTGTATTAGGTTGGCCAAAATGTTTGTTCAGGTTTTTCCAGAACATCATATGGAAAAATCCAAACTAGCTTTTCAGTCAACCCAATAGATATAGAAAACTTAGTCTCCAAAAGACCCAAGTTTGAATCCTGCCTCAGTTACTTACTAGCTTTGTAACCTGGATCAACTTCTTTAACTTCTCTAAGCATCAGACTCTATATCTCTGAAATGGAAATGATGATAACACTATAAGGTTGCTGAAAGTTGAATGCAGCCATAGTCGTCATTATTTTATGGGATTGGTGGAGGGCTGGCGGGAGATGGACAAAACTGGTACAATAAGCTTAACTCCTTACAGGTAATTGAGAGAGAAGTTATAGCAGCAATGCTGGTTTGAGTGAAGGGTGTGTTCTAAGTGACTCTGTGTTTCTTAAGAGACATGATTTCCATTGCTTAATTCTTTGCAGAATAATGGGACCACTGAGCATCAGGTGGAATCTTTCATAAGGAAAAAACTGGAGTCGCTGTTAAAAGAATCTCAAATTCGAGACAAGGAAGATCCTGATAGTTTCACAGTGAGGGCACTCCTGAAGGCCACGCATGAAGGCTTAAATGCACAGCTGAAGCAGGTATACAGTTCCCTCTTGTACTTGTCTTCGGCAGGAAAAAGAAAGCACCTTATGCTTTGTTTCTGATCATCTGTCTTTTTTTGGAATGCTTCTCCAGTTTCTTCCATTTCTACCCTTATATTGCTGGAAAAATGAAAGTCTCCTCCTGCAAAATGATGTTAGAAATAGTGAATAATAGATTAAAGTGCATGGGTGGGGGTGGACCTGCTTCACTGGGATCCCTGGGACAAAGCCCCGTGTCCCTGCAGTCACCCTCCCGGTGATTGCTTGGGGGAGGTTGAGGGCTCCTTCCGGCGGCCTCCGTGCCCTGTGATCACACCTCCTAACTGTGTCTCTGTCCACCTCTCTTCTCCATGGCATGTCCTCATTCAGGCCAATGTCAACTCTCACTTAGACTTCTCTTGCCCTCTTTCAATCTAATCTCCTCTCTGAAATCAGCAAGAGATTTAAAAAATGCAAATCTGATCATGTCACTCGACTATTCAGAATTTTTCAGTGGCTTCCTGTTATGCTTGGGATAAATGACAGACTGTTTAACTGGGCTTTCAAGAACCAACATAATTGCATTCTCACCTACCTCTCCAGTCTCATATCTCCCCATTTCCCCTGTCACACCACCATCCACAATTGTCACACCAGCCACAATGATTTAACTGCCTTGGTCTTCCTCACTTTCCATTTTCTCTACTTGAAACACTCCATTCCCATATCTACTCTAGCTAACTTCTACTTAGGCTTTTAAATTCCAGCGTCTATGTGGTATTCTGAATGAGTCTTGCCTTGACCCCTAGATTACATTAGTTATCCCTTTTATATTGTTGATGGTAGTCTGTTGTATCTTCTTTTTAAAGAAGTTTATTTGCAATTACTTGTTCAATATCTATCTTCTCAACTAGACTATAAGATCTCATGAAGGCAGGAACCATGCCAGTCTTGATAACCATTATTTTTCTGACTTGTCTAGTGCCTGGGACATAGTTGTTGAATGAATGAATGGTTTAGACTCTGGGTGAGATTTTTATTCTGCCTTCTGATAAAGTACAAATGGGCAAGGGAGAGAGATGGTGGGTTTATTGATGTTATCATGGCAGGACATTGAGGGCATTTATTCTGGCTCAAAGGAGATCCATGTGGTCTCTAGCTTAGCTGATAGCAGCCTCCCCTGCTACTGCTTTCTGTCCTCCAGGGCTCAGCATGCCCCAGCAGAGGGAAGCTCATCACCCTTGGATCTGAGTGACCACTCAGCATTGGTGGTTACTTTCTAGACCCTACAGAAGTCCAGCCATTCAAACACCTTGCTGCTTTTCAGGTCTGTTTTGCTTCCAAACATAGAAAACCTCATTCAAAGTGGCTTAAATAATGAAGAAAGGTATTAGGTTAGGTAAGTGGCAAGTTCATTTGCAGAATGGCCTTCAAGATGGGCTTAATTCAGAGGCTAAGCAGGGTCATCAAAGACATGTCTTTCTGTTCTAGCTACCATGTAATTAGCATCATCCTCTGTCTGGTTTCCCCTTTCCTGGTGGTTGCAGGGTGACTGCCAGCAGGCCCCTGAACTACACGTTTCTTGGTCCAGGCCCAGAGAGAGTGAGACAGTCAATGTGCCTCATCCAACAAACCAGAATTTATACTGAGTTCTGGATGGGCAGTTTAGCTCACGTGATGACCCCGAGCTGATCCCTGTGACCCTGTGTATATGTTCTCCTTGGAACAGTAGATCAGCGTGGATATAGGATAACATTGGCTTGCTGATGCCAATGACCACCTATCCCTGGAACTGGTACTTCTGAAACTCCGTGCTGGATGGGCAGAACGAATTGTTGGAGGACAAACAGAATGTCAATTACAGCATCACTGCCCTACAGTTTACCATACAGTTTTTCATTTTCTTAAACATTTCTGTAAATAGCTGTAAGCCTCACCCCTTCCTCCCTGGCCTCCATCCTCTATTTTCAACCACACATATGTCTGTCAAATCACATTTGGTTTGCCCAGCTTGATTTCTGCTTCTTGTTCCTGGTGAATTCTCTGTGGCTAATCTGGACCAATCACTTCCCCTTATGCTTTTGGAGAAGTCTTTGCTCCATCCTAGATCATCCCAACTGGAAAGGCAACAGCAGGTCTTAGAGATTTTTGAAGAGACAAACAGGTTCATCTTTCTTTCATGGAAGAGATCCGAATGCTAATTTCCTCATCAAGTAAGACGGCAGGGGACTTCAGATTTCAGATATGTGGTAGGACAAAGCTCATCCTCCTTTTTCTTATTTTTTACTCTCCCTTAAATCTGGGTGACTGCAAGAATGCATTAGACTTGCATAAAGTAAATGGAGACTGTGACTTAAACTGACTACAAAGTGTTAAGATTTTTAACCCTGCTGTTGTGTTAGTTTTTCAAATATGGTTTTGACTCAGTGGGCCAGCAAAGACAAGTTACTGTCGAGAGAAGCCCATCTGTGTCAGATACATATATATGCATATGTGAAGCCAAGCCTGAGAACGTGCTGTGGGGTTCAGGACGACGCTCACTCCAGCTCCCTGCCCCCCCGGATCACGCCCAGCAGTGCAGTAGTGTGTGCTACTGTGCCATCTTTTTCCTGGAGATCCCTGACATAAAAGAACAATGAACTCTCATCCTTCACACTGGAAGAACTTAGTATATACAGGAAGGATGCCTACCTTGAGTCCTTGAATCCACCCCTTTTTTACATCCCAGTTCCAGTCATCTGGGTAGCCTTAATTGGTCCTTAAAAAGACTTTTTCAGCTCTCCCAAGGTCCCACTCCCTCCGTTCTCTCATTTATACAACTACTACCATAGTGACATTTCAGAAATGCGTGTCTGACCATGTTATTTTTCTATTGTAAGCCATTCAAATGCTGTTCATAGCTTGGAGGATAAAGTTCACATTGCAAGCTATAGCCCAAAAGATGATCCAACCCCAGCTCTGACTGATCAGCTAATGCCTGTGTATGATATAAACATACACACCCCACTTGGTTTCCTGGAAGGTACCATGTTTATAGCATTTGGCCTTTGTGTTCGCACTTTCCTTGGCCACAGCACCCTTCTTTTTCACATCATGTAGACAATGTCTACCTGTCTCTGGCTTCAGCTTTTGTAACATGTCCCCTTAGAAGTCCCTCTTGATCCGCCTTCTCTGTCATGAGGCAGCATGCTGAAACTTCGCCATCATAGTCTTGTTCAAGTGTGTTATGACCATTTGTGTCCATCATTAGAGTGCAAGCCCAGGGAGAAACAGGGTCTGCACCTCTCTTGCTTGCTGTCTCCCTTGTGTACATGTCAAGTTCTTAGCATGATGTCTGATCCATTAATTCAATTAATGGTATGGTGTTGATGCTCAAGGAGAGGTCAAGTTGGGGAGAGATGTTTGTATATGCTTCTACATAAAGAGGGGATATAGAGTAAGGGAGAGGTAGCAAGTCAGACAGGAGACTTAGAACTATACAGAATCCCTGTTTCATCATCAACTGGCTTTGCAACTTTGGGCATGTTATCTAACTTTGCTATACTTTAGTTTTTATTATCTGCAAAACTGGGATTTTAATTACAGTTGTCTCTAGGGATGGTTGTATATATTAGAATTAGAGAATATATGTAATATACTTGGCATAGTCCTTGGGGCATAGTAGGTGCCTGTTAAATACATGACCTTATACCTCAACCTGTCTGAGACTGCCCTGCTTCATACCTGTTGCCCCAGTGTCATTACTAAATGTACCCCATTTCACTCTTCAGAGTCCTGTTTTGGACAATAGATGACATGTTCTCCTACTGAGGGATGAGCTACTAGAACTAGAAAGGAACTCAGATTTAATTGGTGTATTCCTCCCCCCAACTCACAGATAAGAGAACTGAGGTCAAGAGAGTGAGTTTTGCCAAAGCCTCTGTAACTGCTTGGTGGCACAGTTGTGTCTTCTAACTTGGAGAGCAGAGTTACTTCTATACCACATCTGAACCACTTTCTTAATTCCAGGGTTTTTGAAGAGTTAATGATCAGCTTTAATAGATCTTCAAAGGCAGTCAATACATATAAACCAGCCAATATGTATAAACTCGTAAACCTGCTACCCACCCTTCTCCAGCATTTTCTGAACTGCCTCTTTCCCCAACCCAGCCTCCTGCTTCTGAACTGCATCTTTAATTAGTTTCTGTATATATATGTATTGCTCTCCCTGACCTTTTGATTTGGGGTGGTTTTGCTCACCCACATTCTTCCCTTTTATGAGATGATCTCTGTTCAGCTGGAAGTCCTGGGCGGGCAGGGAGGGCCTATAGGTCTCCCCTTAGATCACGTGAATCACCTAATACATATTTGTAGGGATGGCAATTGGATCAGAGTCTAAACCCTTTTAGCAGGGTGGCTTTCTGTCCTCTGGAGCAGAGACCTCTAGCCTGTGTGTCCCCCTCTCTGAAGACAGACACAATACCTGCAGGGAAGTGGAGGGCAGAGTAGGAAGAAATGAGCAGCACCTGCTTGCTGCCCACCTGGAGGTAGAAGGAGAGAGGGGCCCCATGCCCTTCCACCAGAATTGAGGAAGAAACAAAAACAAAGAAGAAAAACAATCATTTTATGCTTTATTTACTCAGCATCCAGATGCAAAGGAAAGTGGAAAGAAAGCACATGGACGATCCCTCATGACCAACTTCGGAAAGCATAAGGTAAATGAATTAAGAGTGATAAGTGTGCATAACTCAGTTAATTTAAAGAGTCTAGAAGGTAACAGGAGAATGTCATCATGACCTTGGAATAACGGTAGATTCCTTAAACAGGACCCCAGAAAAGGAAAAGATTGACAGTGAAACTACTTTAAAATTTAAGAACTTCTGTTCGTCAAAAGTATGAAAGAACAAATAGCATACTGGGAAATAAGATTTTCACTACACGTATCACACAAAGAACTTACATCCTGAATATATTTTTAAAAATCTCTACAAATCAATAGAAAGCACCCTAATTTTTAAAAAATGAGCAGAAGACTTAACTGTGCTTCACAAGAGAAGATATCCAAGTGACTGATATGGAAAAGGTACTCTCCTGATCAGTCCTGGGAAATGTAAATTAGAATAATGTTGAGATTCTGCATACATCCTCCACAATAACACCCTCACAGTATCTACTCAGCCGCTCTATGAACCATGAGCGGCTTATCAGCTCTATTGTGAGGTGTGTGTCATGAGACTGAAGCAATGATATTTATAGGGGCCTTATTTGTAATAGTACAAATAGGAGACAGTTCAAATGTCTATCAACAATAGAATGGATAAAAATGACGGTGTATTTGTGTAAGAGAATATCAGCAATGAGAATGACAAAACTACAACTACATGCAATAGTGTGATCTTTGTAAATAAGACATTGAGCAAAAGAAGCCAGACCCAGAAGAGTGCATATACTTTAAGTCCATTTATGTGAACCTCAAAAATTGGCAAAAAAAAAACAACTATGGGGTTAAAGTCAGGATAGTTTTAGTTACTTCTGGGGAGAAGGTGATGACCAAGTGGGAGAATCTGAAGACTTTGGGGCAGATAACATTCCATTTCCTCATTTGGGTGGTTTCACGTGTGGAAAGCCATCATGCTGTATACTTACGGTTCTTGTACTTTTCTAAGTGTGTGTGATACGTCAATAAAAAGGTAAAACATGTTACATAAGAAATCAGTTATTAAGTGATGAACTTTATGCATGAGGTTTCCCAAGGCCATTTCTTGTACTTTAAAGAACGTTGTATCTAGAATTTCCTGCCCATCAATAGGATAATTTATTAAAAGTTTGGACAAAATAGTCATAATATACTGAAAACAATAACAATGTTCTCCCATATAGACTGCTTAAGTAAATTATGATTCATTCACACAGTGGACAATCATGCAACCGTTGAAAGATGATCTCTCTAAAGAGTTCAACATGCAAAACCTTAAAAAAGTAAGATGAAAACTGATTATATGGTATGCTAATGATGATGTGTCAAAACTTTATATAAAGAAAATATATCATCGTTTCTCCAAATACCTGTCGTTGATTATTATTACTTATTTCTGCTTTTTGCATTTTATATTTTAAGATGAACCTGAGAAATAGATTTATTAATTTTGTAACTCTTCAAGTTACTAACTACATATGGAATTGAAGAATATTTCATTTCTTGATTACAATTTACTTCAGCTGCTACAGAATCGGACTTTATTATGTCTTAAGTCATAAGAATGAATGTCCTCAAGATTTTATAGATTATTTTTTTTTAAAGTTAATAGTATTTTAACCTGAAAGTTTATACAAAGTTTATACAACTTTCCATGCCGTCTTATTTAATCATCACAAAAATAATAATCCTTTAAAATAGGTGTTATTTTTCTGCCCTTTAGAAAAAGTACAATAGGAAACTTGAGAGATTGAATGATTTATCAGTATGGTGAGAGGCCAGTCTGAAACGTGAGCTCATCAGATGCTTGGACTCTGTACACGGTGGTCCTCAAGGCATAACCAAGACCTAATAAGGCTCCAGACTAAATTGGTGCCTGCTGTCAGTGCCGTAGATCGGACTGCATTTATGCCAATGGCGTAGCTTGCTTTTTTTGTTGATTGTGAGTGAGAAAATCTGGAAGGCAATTTAGTTCCATAGTAATGTGGGGATGGAGTCCCTTCCCTTTTCTAAGACATGTTCCCTGGATGTCCAGGGTACTTGTCTAAAAGTTTTACCTTTGTTTGCAGAAGCTGAGTTTTTGGTGACATGGTTTTCTACAGTTACTAGGGTCCCTCCCCATTATTTGTGTTGCTGAGATATGTGTTGCCAAATATTGGGTTTATTTCCAGTGTTGTGGGGATGAAACTGCATCATTGCTAAGAGGTTTTGTGTCTAACAGCTAATCTGTCCAAAGACATCAAGTTAGTCCTACAGTCTTTCAGCCTGAATCCCGTCGGTAATAATCATTCTGCTCTAGAAATTCAAATGGGTCAAAATCTCAAAAGAACAGTTTGACTTAGATGAGTTTTTGAGTCCATACTGAACAAAAGCAGGAATGGTAGTTATTCATTTTAAAAATTACTGCTTGTCTTTTTCTTAAAATGAAATCTGCCTTTCGTGAGTAATTCAAAAGGAACAATGAGCTTTCTGTATGAGGATACTTTATCCCTTATAAGCATTTAAATAAATATTACAACTTGACCCTACCCCTCATAGGAACCTTTAATGCATGACTAATAGTCTAAGACCTACATTTTATGTGCCTTAGAAGTCAGTTTCACAGTATGAGACCCTCAGTTTTGCCTTGATTGTTTTAAAATAATTTTGGCCAAAGACACTCTTTTTATTGGGCTTCCCGGGTGGGTGAGTGGTAAAGAAACTGCCTGCCAATGCAGGAGCCATAGGAGATGCAGATTTTATCTCTGGTAGGGAAGATCCCTTGGAGTAGGAAATGGCCACCACTCCAGTTTTCTTTCCTGGGAAATCCCGTGGACAGAGAGCCTGGCAGACTACAGACCATAGGGTCCCAAATGAGACAGACATGGCTTAGTGCCTAAGCAACAAATGCCTGTTGCTAAGGCAAGCTGAAATATTTGGTCAATTATTTTTCTCCAGGTTACTGTCCTTGTGTGTTTGCGTGTATCTTAAAGTTCATTTCATTCTCTGTATATTGTAGACATACCTGATGCAATGAGTTTATGTTAATTTTTTCTGATTTTTTTCTGGCAGAAAACCACTAAATCACGGTCTAAACCTTACAGTACTGATGACGAGGAGGACTTACAGCAGAATCCTGGCAAGGAGACTGGCCAGCTATACCGGTAAGAAAGCTCCCCATGTTTCTTACTCAGGCTCCCAGGACCTCTCTATCCCCATCAGCTTGGCTAGCTAGTTGTATGTGTCTAGAAAATCAGCTCACAAGGTAAAGAGCTCAGTGCAGTGGGACATGTGATCAGGATATGAGATGATGATATATGTAGGGGACTTTTGCTGCCTGGTGCAAAGTGGGCTCTTAATAAATGCTGGCTATACCAGCTGCCAGGTAAAAGGTATCTTCAGAGAAGAGAGAAGGACCGCATGAGCTAGCACAGAGACTGAAGTAGAAGACAGATGATAAGCACATGTGAAGAGCTGGGGATCTGAAATCAGTCAAACTCTTGCTCCTCCAACTTTAACAGGGGACTAGATAGGCTCCTCATTTGTGTCTATTTCTTAGGGTCATTGTGAGGATTAAAGGAATTCAACTGTTTAGCCTGATGAGCCCTACCCTAATTAACTAAGTGCTCAAAAATACCAGCTGTTGCTTTATTACTTGTTGCTGTTGAGTCACTAAGTCGTGTCTGACTCGTGACCCCCTGGACTGTAGCCCACCAGGCTCCTCTATCCATGGGGTGCTCCAGGCAAAAATACTGGGCTTGGCTGCCATTTCCTCCTCCAGGGCATTTTCCTGACCCAGGGATCAAACCCACGTCTCCTGCATTGACAGGCGGATTCTTTACCATTGAGCCACCAGAGAGACCTGCTTTATAATTGCTGGTAGAATTTGGGATGAGTAAAATGACCATAATTTTAGAACCCAAATTGTGATACATGATTTGATATAGGCTTCTCACAAAGGAATATTAATTATATCCTTCATAGACAGATAGACAGATATACAAACATGCCCATACACACACCTTGTGGCCTTATTGAAAGACTAAAACAAAATTGGAAGCATAGAGGTCCTGTAGGAATGAATCACTTAGTGTTGAATTAAATTTTATATTTCAGCCTCACTTCAACAGAATGTCCATATGTAAGATAGTAGCTAATTAGTAAGGGCAGAGGAGATGTGTATGGTCCTTACCCTCAGGGTACAGAAAATTCAATATGTATAAATAGTTACACTAAAGGATATAAGAGAATAGAATCACTTTCCAGGAGACCTCTTCTGTGAATGTTCTCAAATATAAGTTTGACAAAGGCTTAACTCTGAATCATCTCTCAACTCAGGGATCAAGCCCGCATCTCATTTATGTCTCCTATTTTGGCAGGTGGGTTCTTTACTGCTAGTGACACCTGGGAAGCCCAATAGCCAGGGAAGCTATCACACAAAGTCATGTTCCATGCTTAAATCAATTAGAAATTTGCCCGTAATAGCTATCAAGGCCCAAGCATCTATGATTGTAGCCTTTTGAGACTTCAATAAACTAACTCAATTTTTAGATAAGGATTAAAAAAAGCAAACTGTATGTAGAAATTCTCTGTAATATGGAGTGTCTTGGGGGGTTTACTTGTCATTTCTAGGCATGGCTTCCCTCACATTCATTTATAATCACTTCCTTTCACAAAACCAGATTTTTCACCTATGGCTACAGAGTTTCCTAATTACATGATAAAGGAGGAACATGGACTCTTTCTTCCCATTGATTTTTATTCCTGTTTGTGTTCATGTCTTCTTTCTCAAATGAGTTATTGTCACATTTTGACCTTAATTCTTTTGTTGAATGTTTATAAATATCATTATGATAAGAATTTTGGTCTGATTTGTTCACTATTTTATCTCCATTAGGTGCTCAGTAAATATTGACAGAGTGAATAAATCTATATCATCACTATCTAATTCCAGAACATTTTTGCCACACCAAAAAGAAACTCTGCCATTAAGAGAGATTTCCCACCCCTCTCTCCCCCAGCCCCTGATACCAACTAATCTACTTCTTTTTTGTTTTTTGGCTGCACCCTGTGGCAAGTAGGGATCTTAGTTCCAAGATCAGGGATCAAACTTGTGCCTCCTCTATTGGGAGTGTAGAGTCTTAACCATTGGATCACCAGGAAAGTCCCCCAACTAATCTGCTTTTTGTCTCTATAGATTTGCCTTTTCTGGACATTACCTATAAATGGAATCCTACCATATTTGGCCCATTTTTGTCTGACTTCTTTCACTTAGTATAATATTTCCAAGATTCATCCATGTTGTAGAATATATCAGTACTTCATCATTTATATTGTTGAATAATATTCCATTGTATGAATATATTGCACTTCATTTGTTCATTAGCTGAAGGATATTTAGGTTGCTTTTACCTTCTGGCTATTATAGATAATACTGCTATGAACATTCGTTTCTAAGTTTTTCTGTAAATATAGGTTTTAATTTCTCTTGGATATATAGTTAAAAGTGGAACTGCTGAGTCACATGGTAACTGTTTCATTTTTTGAACTGCCAAACTATATTGGCAAAGCAATTGAGCCATTTAAAATTCTCCAGTAGGGTGTGAACATTCCAATTTCTCCTCATCCTTGCCAACACACATTATTACCTGCCCTTTTGGTTATAACCAACCTAGTAGACATGAAGTGGTATCTCATTTTAGTTTGGTTTGCATTTCCTCAATGACTAATGAGCTTCTTGTCATGTTCTTATTGGCAATTTGTGTATCTTTGATGAGGACTGAAGTTTTTAATGATTATATGTTTTCTGGGAGGAGAAAAGTGCTTCTGTGAAGGGAATGTGGTAATCTGTGGAGAATTTTACTGAGACAAAGAGCAAGTGGTAGAATTTGTAAAGTTGTGAAGGAAAAGAAATCCTGGGAGTGGTTTATAGGATATATACTGTATAGTTATATGAAGAGAGTAAGTGATGTTTGTCTTAAAAAAGTTGAAGAATGTATTAATAGAAAAAGCATAAAGAAGAAAATTAAAATCACTATAAATATACCTCTAGATGACAATGACTATGGAAAGTTTGGTGTATTTCTTGTTAGATGTATTATTATCTAGTCACTAAGTCGTGTCTGACTCTTTGTGACCCTATGGACTGCCATACACCAGGCTTTCCTGTCCTTCACTATCTCCTAGAGTTTGTTCAAACTCGTTCATTGAGTTGGTGATGCCATCCAAGCATTTCATCCTCTGTTGCCCCCTTCTCCTCCTGCCGTCAATCTTTCCCAGCAACAGGGTCTTTTCCAATTAGTCAGCTTTTTGCATCAGGTGGCCAGAGTACTGGGGCTTCAGCTTCAGCATCAGTCCTTCCAATGCATATTCAGAGTTCATTTCCTTTAGGATTAACTGGTTTGATCTCCTTGCAGTCCAAGGAACTCTTAGATGTATAATTTGCTTCTTAGTCTAGGCTGGTTCTCCTTCTGCCAAAGTAGGGTGCTTCCCTGGTACAATCTGGTATTACTCCACAGTTGGGTAATGGTAGGAATCCAGCCCTTCACAACAGAACTCATAAATTCAGGAGAAGAGACTGTGGATAAAATTTGGCTGAACGGTGAACAAAGCCACACGAGTAGAGTGTTGTGGTAGAGACAGTGCTGAACTAAAAATCACATTTGGGTTCTAATCCTGGCTCCATCAGAGCAGGGAGGGAAGGTGGAGTAACCATAAAGCCCATACCTCTTCCAGCTCTAAAACATCATGAGTCCGGGGTGTGTTTTACAGGTTGGGCCGCCGAAGGAAAACCATGAAGCTGTGTCGAGAGCTCTCTGATTTGGTTGTGTACACAAACTCTGTGGCAGCCCAGGACATTGTGGATGATGGTAAGACCTGAGTGTTTTTACTTCTGGATAAACACTCCTGACCTTTCTTTATCAATTGTTAATTAAACTTTTGTTAATCGAATCATCAGCACACATTTCTGGAACTGCATAGAATCCAACTTGAGTGTCAGGAAACTGATTGCTGGAACAATGCTTAGCTCACAGGGAGCGCTCTATTGATCACTTTGTTTGCCTAACTGGCTAGAGGTCAGAGACATTTCCCGCAGGGCAGAGGAGGACTTTGTTATTAAAAAGGCAGATGGATCAGAGCAAGGTCTTCCCTGTGTTTAAACTATGGAGACTTGACCTAGTTTGACGGTCAGATCACAGATGGCCATTCCAAGTGTGAATGACTAGAAGAAAGAGGAAATTAATTGGTGAAAATAACATCCTGAAATGCCCCAAATTTTCTCATTGAGAGTTTTGACCTTGATGAAAATAATTTAACTCACAGATTGCAGTTTAACAAAAAGAGCAGAGATTTCAGAAGCCTTGGCTCTTTCACAGTTTTTTAACCATCAATTGCCATATGTGGAGCTGAGAAATCCTAGTCACAACTCTTCTTAGCCTGACTTCTTGCTGGCTGCACTTTCTCCTTAGCCTTTTCTCTTCTCACTGGTGTTTTGTCCAGTCATTGAGTGCTTATGAAAATAGACTATGGTCACGTGGGTTTTCAGTATAATTGTAGTTTCAGTGGAAGTGAATATTGCATCAGAGTTTCCCATTTTCTCATGTACCAGTGATGCAAAAACAACACCGTGCTGAGTCTTGTGACCTCACAACCTCCAGGATTTCCCCTCAGATCTTTCTTCTTTCTTCCCCTATTCTACAAGTGTATACTTTTTTATCTGCAGATTTTCTTCCCTTTGGTGTTGAATCCTTCTTCAGATGATGACAATTATTAAAAAAAAAAATATTGAACTTCGTGTGTGAGAATATGAGAACCTGTAGACTTCTGAGAAAGTGAACATCACATCTTTTTTCCAGATTCTTTTCCGTTATAAGTTATTATAAGATGTTGAGTTTAGTCCCTTGTGCTACACAGTAGGACCTTGTTGTTTATTTTATGTATTTTGTTCTTGCTTTTGTTCAGTTTCTTAGTCATGTCTGACTCTGTGACCCCATGGACTGCAGCACCCCAGGCTTCCCTGTCCTTCACCATCTCCTGGAACCTGCTCAAACTCATGTCCATCGAGTTGGTGATGCCATCCAACCATCTTGTCCTCTGTTGTCCCCTTCTCCTTCTGACTTCAATGTTTCCCAGCCTCAGGGGCTTTTCTAATGAGTCAACTCTTTGCATCAGGTGGCCAAAGTATTGAACCTTCAGCATCAGTCCTTCCAATGAATATTCAGGACTGATTTCTTTTAGGATTGACTGGTTGGATCTCCTTGCAGCCTAAGGGACTCTAAAGAGTCTTCTCCAACACCACAGTTCAAAAGCATCAATTCTTTGGTTTTCAGCCTTCTTTATGGTCCAGCTCTCACATCCATACATGACTACTGGAAAAACCATAGCTTTGACTATGTGGATCTTTGCTGGCAAAGTAATGTTTCTGCTTTTTAATATGCTGTCTAGGTTTGTCACAGCTTTTCTTCCAAGGTACTTCCCTAGTGGCTCAGATGGTAAGGAATCTGCCTGCAATGCAGGAGACCTGGGTGTGATCCCTGGGTTGGGAAGATCCCCTGGAGGAGGGCATGGCAACCCACTCTAGTATTCTTGCCTGGAAAATTCCAGGGACAGAGGAGCCTAGCAGGCTACAGTCCATGAGGGTCACAAAGAGTTGGACTTGACTGAGTGACTAACACTTTCACTTTCTTCCAAGGAGCAAGCGTCTTTTAATTTCATGGTTGCAGTCACCATCTGCAGGGATTTTGGACCCCAAGAAAATAAATTCTGTCACTGTTTCCATTAATAGTTGTATATATTAATCCCAAACTCCTAATTTATCCCTCCTCTTTCCTCTTTTGTAACCATAGGTTTGTTTTCTGTGTTTGTGAGTCTATTTCTATGGTGTAAATGAGTTCATTTGTGTCAAACTTTAGATCCCACATGTAAATTATATCATGTAGTATTTGTCTTTCTTTGTCTGACTTACTTAGTATGACAATCTTTAGGTTCATCCATATTGCTGGAATGACATTATTTTGTTCTCTTTTATGGCTGAGTTTTCTGTCGTGTGTGTGTGTATGTGTGTATACACACACACACACACCACATCTTCTTTATCCATTCATCTGTGGATGGACATTTAAGTTGCTCCCATGTCTTAGCTATTGTAAATAGTGCTGCTATGAGCATCAAGATGTATGTATCTTTTTGAGTTAGAGTTTTTGTGTTATCTGGATATATGCCCAGGAGTGGGGTTGCTGGATCATATGGTAGCTCTATTTTTAGTTTTTTAAGGAACCTCCACACTTTTTAATATAGTGGCTGCTACAGTTTGCATTCCCAGCAATAGTGTGGTGGTGGTGGTGGTGGTTTAGTTGCTAAGTTGTGTCCGACTGTTGTGACCCTGTGGACTGTAGCCTGCCAGGCTCCTCTGTCCGTGGGATTCTCCAGGCAAGATTACTGGAGTGAGTTGCCAGTTCCTTCTCCAGGGAATCTTCCCAACCCAGAAATCGAACCCAGGTCTCCTGCATTGCAGGCAGATTTTTTATCGACTGAACTACAAGGGACGCCAGTAACTTCCTACAGCTAGAAAATAAACTTGGGAAGTATTTTAATGGAGTTAGAGGTATATTTGGTTCATAGAAATATAATTTCTACTGCATGCCTCAGGAAATCATAATCCCGTTAGCTAACATCACCTGTTTTTGTCGTGTGTGTGTGTGTGTGTGTGTGTACACCACAAAGTAAGTAATAGACAATGAATGCATGGCTTATACTAATGGAAAACAACTCAGCTCTATTAATATACGAATTGACATGTGCCTAATTAGCAAGGTCATCTTATTGATGATGTGGTGTGCCTAATTTATGTAGAGAGAGGAAAGAGTGGTACTAATTTTAGTGCTGTTACATCTGAAGGTGGTTTGACAAAAAGACTGTATTTTCTCTTATTATGTTTAAAGTATTCCTCATCAACTTCTACAAGTATGATCATTTTTAGTATGCTTGAGATATGTAACCTCTGCTAAAAAGTTATGTCAATATATATATAATAAGGAGTCTGTATGCAGGAAATCATCAAATTAAACACTGTAATTCTCTAATTTCTTTGCTTCTCACTTGTATTTATGACTGTTTCAAGTTCCAGCTCTAGAATGTAGTTGCTAGTCAATTTGGCCAGTATTTAATATCTAAGACGTACAACCCCGAGGACCACAGGGGCCCTGGGAGACTGTGCACAAATCAATTTGTACAGTCTAGATATAGTTCAGGTCCAGTAAAACAGTAATTCAACTCTGGTTCATGGGCCATGTCCTTCAGTCTGGGTTCAGAATACAAACTGGAATGATAATAAGACTCTGGGTAAGTTTAGGTCTTTATCTAGGCTGGCCTCTTCCAACAGGTCCAGATGAGATTGGGTAGTCATTTTGGGGATGAGGTATGGATATTTAGTGAAGGAGTGGGAGTGGTGGGGCATTCTAGATGTGTGGCACAAAAAGATAGAATTGGGTGAAAGGGGTAGGATATTAAATCTTTGGAGGTTTACTCCATTGTGACCCCCTAACCTGTAGCATCGTTGGTCCTAGATTATCCCTTTCTGATGATGCTTTAAGCAGAAACTTTAATGTCAACTTCCTATTTTTTTTTTTTACCTCCCATTTTTTTTCCCCATTATTTATAAACTTGGCTAGGTGGATGATTGTTGTTATTTCTGAAACTTTTAGTTCTTTATAATATTCTTTTGAATTCTTTTTCCATTATTATTCCTTTCTCCCAAACAGGTTTTGACTGGCTTCAAGATTCTATTCAACTTTAAAACCCAATTTTCCTGTTTTGTAATTAACTCTTTTCCCTTTATTTTCTTAAGCCACAAATGCAGTCACTTAATGTGTTTCACATGTGTGCTTTCTAAATGATGCCTTCCATGATTATCTCCCTTTTATCAGCAATGAGTTGCATAGATAGTTTTATTTATCCTTAGGTGTCTTGCTCTCTGGCAAAGCTCTTCTGTTTGAATCAGGCACCTAGAAAATGTTTCCTCTTGCCCTCTTCCTACTAGCCAGATCAACATGAAGGAGGGAGATGACAGAGAATTCTCTTGAGAGAATATGGGATTCAAAAATAGACAGTTATCTGAACAAGAGGCAAAGCTCTGATCTGAAATGGCGAAAGAGCCCTGGGAGTGGGATTTTACAGTTCTTTCTTGCGCAGGAGCTGGGCCTCTTCTGGTTGAATTCGCTCTTTTGCTCTGCATTTTATTATTGGTGAAATTGGACTCAGCATCTTTCATGAGTGGTGTTTTCTTTGCTGCAGGTCTCACTTTTCTGTTTCCTTTGTTAAAAACTGTGTTAGGAACGACAGGAAATGTGTTGTCCTTCAGTGAAACAAGAGCGCATCAAGTGGTTCAGCAGAAATCAGAGCAGTTCATGGTTTATAACCAGAAGCAGCTCACGAGGATTTATCCCTCCGCCTACCGCATCGATTCCAGTAACTTCAACCCTCTGCCCTACTGGAACGCAGGCTGCCAGCTAGGTATGTATGCCCCTGGGAGGAGCAGTTCTCCGTGGCTCTTGCGTCTAGGCCGCTATCTTACCTAATTCTCTTAAACTCTGAACTTGCACAGTGGCACTGAACTACCAGTCTGAAGGGCGAATGATGCAGTTAAATCGAGCCAAATTCAAGACAAACGGCAATTGTGGCTACGTTCTCAAACCCCAGCAGATGTGCAAAGGTGTGTGTTAATTTCACAGTCGTATCTCTGAACGCAAGAGACCTTTACTGAAGGAGCACTCGGGAAAGCAGAGTGCCTCACTGTTTTGCAACATGATTTTTAAAAACGAGAAAAATTAAGTGTTGGAATGTAAATGAAGAACCCTTTTAAAAAAATACTTATTTTTAAGCGAAAGTTAATTGCGATATTGTGTTGGTTTCCAGCCATACATCAACATGGATCAGCCATAGGTATATATATGTCCCCTCCCTCACACCTCCCACCTCAGCCCAGCCCTCTAGGAGGTCACAGAGCCCTGGTTTGCATTCCCTGAGTTATAGAGCAAATTCCTGTTGGTTATCCTATTTTACATATGTTAGTGCATGTGTTTCCATGATCCTGTTTCTATTCGTCCCAGCCTCTCCTTCCTGCCCCCTCTACCCTGTCCATAAGTCTGTTCTCTCTGTCTGCATCTCCACTGCTGCCCTACAAATAGGTTCATCAGTACCACCTTTCTAGATTTCCATATATATGTGTTAATATGCAATATATTTGTTTTTCTCTTTCTGACTTACTTCACTCTGTATAATAGGCTCTAGGTTCATCCACCTCATTAGCACTGACTGAAATGTGTTCCTTTTTAATGGCTGAGTAATATTCCACTGTGTATATGTACCACATATTCTTTACCCATTCATTTGTCCACGGGTATCTAGGTTGCTTCCATGTCCTAGCTGTTGTAAATAGTGCTGCAGTGAACAATGGGATACATGTGTCTTTTTCAGTTATGGTTTTCTCCGTGTTTATGCCCAGTATTGGGATTGTTGGGTCATATGGTAAATTTATTCCTAGTTTTTTAAGGAATCACCATACTGTCTTCCACAGTGGCTATATCAACTTGGAATGTAAATAATTCTTGTCACCACTGTTTAATAATTCGGTAGCCTTCCCTGGTAGGCTGGTGTTTGGCCTTCCCCTATAGCTCAGCTGGTAAAGAATCCGCCGGCAATGCAGGAGACCCCAGTTCAATTCTTGGGTCAGGAAGATCCCCTGGAGAAGGGATAGGCTACCCACTCTAGTATTCATGGGCTTCCCTGGTGGCTCAGATGGTGAAGAATCTGCCTGCAATGCGGGAAACCTGGATTCAATCCCTGGGTTGGGAAGATCCCCTGGAGGAGGGCATGGTTACCCACTCCAATATTCTTGCCTGAAGAATCCCCATGGACAGAGGAGCCTAGCAGGCTACAGTCCATGGGGTTGCAAAGAGTCGGACATGACTGAGTGACTTAACCACCCATGCAGTATATTTAATTCTTTAAATCCCAGGCTCCTCTGTCCATGGGGATTCTCCAGGCAAGAATACTGGAGTGGGTTGCCATTCCCTTCTTCAGTATGTGTGCATATGTATGTGTAATTTCCATGCTACCAACCTTAGATTTTAACCTCTATTTGTCTTAGGTACTTTCAACCCTTTCTCAGGTGATCCACTTCCTGCCAACCCCAAAAAACAGCTCATCCTGAAAGTGATCAGTGGACAACAACTCCCCAAACCTCCAGATTCCATGTTTGGAGACCGAGGAGAGGTAAACCATGTATGACAAAGTGGTTAATTATGTGATTATCTTATTGTGTTTACATTTCATCTGAGGGTGCTGTGTATGTGTGTGTGTGTTTGTAAATGAGCCCTGACCTCAGCTTCTCAGATATTAACTGACTTACTGGCAAAGTAGACACAATTCCTTCTGGAGTGCAGTGCATCATCTATTTTGGAGGCGTGAGTGCAATACAAGTCAATTCACAATCCAAGAAGGACACTGGCAATGCTAAATTGAGATGCAAGGAGCAATTTTGTTATTAATAGAAACACTGAACAGGAGAATGTCTTACCCTCTCTGCATTTTTCATCTGCTGTGACCCTTATCTCTGCTACACATTGGCCACCTGCTCCCTGGCCACAGGCCACTCTTCCCTTGCTGCACTTCTGTTGCGTGATTTTACAATGTCTCCCTCTGTGGCCACAGCCTTCGCTCTTTCCAGAGCTGTCATTCCAGAGCTGGGCCTCTGTTTCCTCTCTATCTGTCAGCCCCTCCTCTGCCCATGTCCTTCCTCTCAGGAGTCGTCCATCACTTCAGGCTGTTTGCCACTCCCACCTATTAAACTATCCTTTCTGGATCTTGACTGTCAATGGGGAAACCACATAGCTCTGAGTGGTCCCACCATCAGCTCTGTCTCCGATCTTTGCTGAGTTCTGCAGTGCCGCCCCAGCTCCACCTGATCAGCCCTCCGTCACGTTTCCTGCCATGGGTATTGTCAACCTCTTCTCCTCAAACATGTATTCTCATCACTTTCTCATCTTTAGCACCTGGCTCCACACCTCTTAGGAAGTAGAGCTTCAGATGGGGCCGTGTCTTCCGTGTCATCTGTAATGCCTCTGGCCTAGTCTCAGCCACCATCAGCTCTTGGCATTTCTGCTGCGGTAGGCTCCCAGCTCACTGGTCTCCCTGCTTGCATTCTGCCCTCTCAGCAGCAAAAATAATTATGTTGGTAGTATCAGACAGTTTCTCCTTACTTCCTCTTCTTTCCCTTTTTTCTTTGTTCTCTGCAGAAGGGAAGACTCACTTTCTATATTTCCCCCCAACTTTTCGCTTTGAAGAATTTCAGTCCTTAGAAAAACCACAGGAATAGCAGAATGAACACTGTATCTTCAGCATCTAGATTCACCAATTAACTTACTAAATTTTGTTACTTTTCGCTTTATCTTCCTTTCATGTGTAAATGAGTATATGGTAAATATACATATATAGTTATGCACTTGAAAGGGAGAGGTAAATATAACAAAGCTTAATTATACGTGTATGTATTTAATAATATATATATACACACACACACTCATACATATATATATACCTTTGCTTTTCTTTGGAGAATTATTTGAGAGTAAGTTAACATCATGACCCCGACCCTTAAATAGTTCAGTATTTTTCTCTCTTTTTTTAATTTAATATAAATCAATATACTTATTTTTAATATTTATTTGGCTCTTCCGGGTCTTAGTTATGACCTTTGGGATCTTTAGTTGCAGCATGTGGGATCTAGTTCCCTGACCAAAGATGGAACCTAGCTCCCCTGCATTGGGTGCAAGGAATCTTAGCCACTGGACCACCTGGGAAGTCCAGGCATTTCTCTCTTAAGGACAAGAAGATTGAGACTTTCCTGGTGGTCCAGTGGCTAAGACTTCATGCTCTCAGTATAAGAGGGGTCCAGGTTCAATCCCTGATCAGGGAACTGGATCCCACATGCCACAGCTAAAGATCCTGCATGCTGCAATGAATAACCAGCACAGCCAAATTTATTCATTAATTAATTTTTAAAAAAGAACAAAGTTATTCTGTATAACTGCAATACAGTCATTATACTCATGTCATTAGATATTGGCACAACAATATATTTTTCTGCTATTTTATTTTTTTTCTGCTATTTTATTTTATTTTTTGTTTCTTTTAGACCCTCAGAACAACTTTATCCATCTTTTAAAAATTTTTAAATACAGTTTTGAAAGATTACTTTCCATTTAAAATTATTGCAAAATATTGGCTGTATTGTCTGTGATGCAAAGTACATCCTTGGCTGTATCTTACACCCAGGAGTTTGTTGGTACGATAATTTTA
Source organism: Cervus canadensis (assembly GCF_019320065.1). Taxonomy (NCBI): domain Eukaryota; kingdom Metazoa; phylum Chordata; class Mammalia; order Artiodactyla; family Cervidae; genus Cervus; species Cervus canadensis. The sequence goes on from NC_057392.1 coordinate 85,229,377, forward strand.
TCTAAGATAATATCTGTATTAGTTTTACCGCATTGTCCAAAAATTGTTCTTACATTATTTTTTTTTCTTTTTAGATTCAGAATCCAATTAAGAATCATACATTGCTCTTAGTTATCATTTCTCTTTGGTCTTTTAAAATGTAGAACAGGTCTCCAGTTTTGTTGTCATTATATTGATATCTTTTAAAATAAATGTCTAAGCCAGTTGTGTCCATAATGTCCTTCAGTTTGGATTTACCTGACTGTTTGTTCATGATTTAGTTCAGTTCAGTTGCTCAGTTGTGTCTGTCTCTTGGTGACCCCATGGACTACAGCACACCAAGCTTCCCTGTCCATCACCAACTCCCAGAGATTATTCAAACTCATGTCCATCAGGTCTTTTGCATCAGGTGGCCAAAGTACTACAGTTTCAGCTTCAGCATCAGTCCTTCTGATGAATATTCAGGACTGATTTCTTTTAGCATGGTCTGGTTGGATCTCCTTGTAGTCCAAGGGACTCTCAAGAGTCTTCTCCAACACCACAGTTCAAAAGCATCAATTCTTCGGTGCTCAGTTTTCTTTACAGTCCAACTCACATCCATACATGACTTTGGAAAAACCATAGCTTTGACTAGATGGACCTTTGTTGGCAAGTAATAGCTCTGCTTTTTAATATGCTGTCTAGGTTTGTCATGGCTTTTCTTCCGAGGAGCAAGCGTCTTTTAATTTCATGGCTGCAGTCACCATCTGCAGTGATTTTGGACCACAAAAAAATAAAGTCTGTCACTGTTTCCATTGTTTCCCCATCTATTTGCCATAAAGTGATGGGACTGGATGCCATAATCTTAGTTTTCTGAATGTTGAGTTTTAAGCCAACTTTTTCACTCTCCTCTTTCACTTCCATCAAGAAGCTCTTTAGTTCTCCTTCACTTTCTGCCATAAGGGTGGTATCATCTGCATATCTGAGTTTACTGATATTTCTCCTGGCAATCTTGATTCTAGCCTGTGCTTCTTCCAGCCCAGCGTTTCTCATGATGTACTCTGCATATAAGTTAAATAAGCAGGGTGACAATATACAGCCTTGACATACTCCTTTCCTGATTTGGAACCAGTCTGTTGTTCCATGTCCAGTTCTAATTTTTGCTTCTGGATCTGCATACAGATTTCTCAGGAGGCAGGTAAGGTGGTCTGGTATTCCCATCTCTTGAAGCATTTTCCACAGTTCGTTGTGATCCACACAGTCAAAGGCTTTTGCGTGGTCAATAAAGGAGAAGTAGATGTTTTTCTGGAACTCTCTTGCTTTTTTGATGATCCAACAGATGTTGGCAATTTGATCTCTGGTTCCTCTGCCTTTTCTAAAACCAGCTTGAACATCTAGAAGTTCACGGTTCGCGTACTGTTGAAGCCTGGTTTGGAGAATTTTGAGCATTACTTTGCTAGCGTGTGAGATGAGTGCAGTTGTGCGTGATTACAATCAGAATAAACATATTTGTCAGGAATGCTACAGGGGCAATGTGTTCCCTTCTCAGTGCATCATATCAGGGGCCACGTTATGTCAGTTTATCCCAGGACTGATAATGTTACTTGGCTAAGGGAGTTTTTTCCAGATGTTTCTCATTGCATAGTTATCCCTTTATCTTTATAATATATAGTTTGTGGTATTAAAGTAATCTTTTAAGTGTATGAGGAGTATCTTTATTTTATAGTTAAAATAAAATCCAACCTCTTTATTGTGGCTCATGAGGTTTTCTGTCAGGAGATTTTAACTCTTTCTTGAGCCGTAGAAAAAGATGGTATCAGATGAGGCCTTTGGGCACTTTCTCAGTATTTTTAAATGCATACAATAAACAGATAAAGTGACACTTTAGCAAGCTAATTATATTGAAGTTCACTTATCAATATATTAGAAACAAGTTGTGACATACAAATATGTGTGCAATAAATAGCAGGATCTAGAGAGGGGTTGAATAACTATTAGATGAGTATGGGTGACACATGGAGATTTCTGTCACAACCATAATCTGACTTAAACATCTGTGATTTCTGTCAGACACAAAGTTATGGGACTAATATTCTAATATCTGTGTTTTATGGAAAATGGAAATACAAATGAAAATACAGTTTTCCTCTCATCTTGGCTCCTTGAATTCTCAGCCTGTGATCTCTCACACTATTCATTATCTCTGAGAGTGAAATAACTTTTCTTGCTCCCAATCAGAAAATTGTCATCTTTAATTTTCACCTTTCCTTTGCTCTCCACATCTACCCAGTTCCCATCTCCTGGACATTCTGCCTCCCAAATCTCCCCAGTTCCATTGTTCAGTTCCATTGTCCTGGCATGTCACCTGGATTACAGCTTGATGAAGCGGACACTGTTTTCTCAGGTTTATAGATGAGGAAACTGAAGCACAGATGTGACACAATTTGCCCAAGTCCGGCCGTGTTGAAGCAGGAAGTGGCCCTTCAAGCCTGTGGTGGCTGCTGCTTTTTGTTCCTAATTGGAGGATGATTGCTTTACATCACTGTGTTGGTTTCTGCTGCACAACAGTGCGAATCAGCTCTAAGTATCCATTTATCTCCTCCCCCTGGAGCCTCCCTCCCACCCGCCCCCGTTCCATGCCTCTAGGTATCACAGAGCGCCAAGCTGAACTCCCCGTGTTAATGCAGCCGCTTCCCACTAGCTGTGTACTTTACCCATGATAGCGTACATATGTCAGTGCTATTCTCTGTGGCTTCTTAAATTCCTTAATTGAGATTTAATTAAATTAAACCTCTTAAATTCCTTACAAACAGAAGTCATATTTATTAGCTGCCCCCAAATCCAAGACCTCCAGTGGTACAGTTTTACCACACAGTTCTATTCTACGGAAAAACTTCTGGTTTCAAAGAATTAATTCAAAATGTGTAAACTTTAGCTGACTTATTTAGTAAACCAAAAATATGTCTATCTACCTGTCTCAAAGTATTTTTCCATCAGACCTCTATCTTATATTCCCTGACACTCCCCTTCCCAAACTGTATTCTTCTTACTCTCCAAACTCCTAAAACAGTGTTTTCCCAGACTTAGTAATTCCCTCCTTCTGGGTCCTTTGGGATTTTATTCCTTAATTGCTCCTTATCCAGTACTGGAGTGACAAAAGAGAGCTTACAAATAGCCAACAAAGGAAGGTTCCTCCCACAGAGGACAGGGATGTGCGGGAGGTAAAGGGGTCTTTTTTGGCCTTGCCACCTGGCATGTGGGACCTTAGTTCCCTGCAGTGGAACCACTGGACCACAAGAGAATTCCCTCATATTTTTCACCTTTTTAAATACTTTAAACTTTGCACCATAGTACTCAATTGATTTAACTATGTTAAATTGCACAAGTCCAGTGTGGATAACTTGATTAATTATTATGTACCCAGGTCAAGATAGAACATATCCAGCACTTCCAGAAGGCTTCCATACACCTTCCCGGTCAATATCTACTCCTAAGCCTCCACTCCTTCCATCAAATACCAGCCCAGTCACAATAGGTTGATTTAGTCTGTGCTTAAATGTTATGTAAATAGACTCTGACGTATATGTAAATAAACTCATATATACATCAGTTCAGGTCAGTTCAGTTGCTCAGTTGTGTCCGACTCTGCGACCCGCATGAACCGCAGCACGCCAGGCCTCCCTCACCAACTCCTGCAGTCCACCCAAACCCATGTCCATTGAGTCAGTGATGCCATCCAACCATCTCATCCTCCGTTGTCCACTTCTCCTCCTGCCCCCAATCCTTCCCAGCATCAAGGTCTTTTCAAATGAATCAGCTCTTCGCATCAGGTGGCCAAAGTATTGGAGCTTCAGCTTCAACATCATCCCTTCCAATGGACACCCAGGACTGATCTCCTTTGGAATGGACTGGTTGGATCCTCTTGCAGCCCAAGGGACTCTCAAGAGTCTTATCCAACACCACAGTTCAAAAGCATCAATTCTTTGGCACTCAGCTTTCTTTAGAGTCCACCTCTCACATCCTTACATGACCACTGGAAAAACCATAGCCTTGACTAGACGGACCTTTGTTGGCAAAGTAATGTCTCTGCTTTTTAATATGCTGTCTAAGTTGGTCGTAACTTTCCTTCCAAGGAGTAAGCATCTTTTAATTTCATGGCTGCAGTCACCATCTGCAGTGATTTTGGAGCCCCCAAAAGTAAAGTCAGCCACTGTTTCCACTGTTTCCCCATCTATTTGCCATGAAGTGATGGGACTGGATGCCATGATCTTAGTTTTCTGAATGTTGAGCTTTAAGTCAACTTTTCCCTCTCCTCTTTCACTGTCATCAAGAGGCTCTTTAGTTCTTCTTCACTTATATATTGAAATGTATATATACACTTTTATGACTTGTTTCACATTTTGGTTATGTAGAGAACTTTGTTATCTTTTTATTGTTGTGTTGCTTTATTAAATGAATATTCCACCATTTATCCATCTTACTCATTATGGACATTTAGTTTGTTTCCAGTGTGTGGCTATTATGAATTCACCTGCTCTGAGCATTTTTGCATAGACAGAAGCTCTCATTTCTGTTGGGTACATACCCTCAACTAGAGTCACAGATTCTTTGGATAAAGTTTGTGTAGCATTAGTAGATATTGGTAAATAACAATGTAATCTTTTTTCTTTCATGCCTCAGATCTGACTCTGTTGCACCTGATACAGTTTCTCTTTGTTAGTAAGCACCTAAGTGGATTGCTGTTGATATGTGAGATTTTGGCCAATATTCTTCAATTAATGTGTAGAAATGTATCAGTGGTAATAACTAATGCTTTTAATCTCTTTATAGATCATCGATCCTTTTGTTGAAGTTGAAATTATTGGATTGCCAGTAGATTGTTCTAAAGATCAAACTCGTGTGGTAGATGACAATGGTAAGGTCTCTGTTCACTTTTAATAAAGATGCTCTAGAGGTAGAATTTGCACCAAAAAGGAAAAATGTGTCTTGTGTGGGCTTCCCTGGTGGCTCAGATAATAAAGAATCTGCCTGCAATGCGGGAGGTCTGGGTTCAATCCCTGTGTTGGGAAGATCGCCTGGGGAAGGGCATGGCAACCCACTCCAGTATTCTTGCCTGGAGGATCCCCATGGACAGAGGAACTTGGTGGGCTATAGTCCCTGGGGTCGCAAAGAATCAGACTGAGCAACTAAGCGCGGCACAGAGATAGAATTTGCACCAAAAAAGAAAAATGTGTCTATGTAGAAGAGAAACCAATCTTTAAAATCTAGAACTGCCATCTGAATTTTGTGAAGACTTTTCAACACATAAAACTAAGTAATTGTGGACTGATTCATGGTATGTTTTGATGGATGTTGTAATCTAGGCTCTCAAGACTTCTGCTTTTGAAGCAAATGTTTTTTCTATTGAAATGAATAATATTTTAATAGGCTGGGTTACAACTTCATGTAGAAAAATGACTCATTACGTATTTATGTTGTTTTTATGGTAAGAGTTGCCTCAAAGTTCTCATTTGTGAAGCCGACATCCTAATGATTTCTTATTTTCTCTGGAGCATGTAAAACTGTAAAGACAAGGGCAGCACACTCTGGCAAGTTTATTCTTGAATATGTACTTGTGGTGGAGCAGCAGCACTCTTCTCTTATTTTGGCCATAATGTAAAGAAAGCTTTCTTTACTCAAGCCTCATGTATTTATCTTAACAGTCTTCTAAAGTTGTATTTATTTATACATATGACAAACATTGGGCTTCCCAAGTGGTGCTAATGGTAAGGAACCCGCCTGTCAATGCAGGAGACCTAAGAGACTTCGGTTTGATTTCTGGGTCAGGAAGATCCCCTAGAGGAAAGCATGGTAACCCACTCCAGTATTTTTGCTGGGAGAATCCCATGGACAGAGGAAGCTGGAGGGCTACACCCCATGGGGTCGCAAAGAGTTGGATACGACTAAAGCAACTTAGCATGCATGCATAACAGACCTTATTGCATGCCTGTTTTTCCTCAATCTCTAGTCATTAATACTCTAAAAAAAACAAAAACTAAACTTCAGTCCTCAAAACATTTGGGAAATTAGAGGTTCCTAGATTGGCTTTCAGAGGAGTTTAAAGAAAGGGATTTGAGGGTTCGAGAGTAGCAGAAACTTGTTACTTAGGAAATAACGTGCTTAAAGTAAGTAAGGTTCCCATACTGCATTTTCCTACCAATGCTCAATGAATTTTTTTAGTCGCAGAAGTAATTGAGATGTCATCACTAAGTCAACAAAAAGTATGTTTTCTCCCATTCAGGAGGGACATCTCAATGATTTTCAGTCCATAATTATTTCATTAGCTAAGGCATTAGGGTTAAGTGGCTGATGCCTCCTTAATACACACATTTAATAACACCAATTTTCATATTTAGAGAAGAAAAACTTATAGAGTACTTGAATTTTTATCTATTTAATTAATTTATCTGAGAGAATTTTACCAAAAAATAAATGTTTTTGGCTTATAGAATTTGAGTTGAATTATATGCTTTTCCTATTTATTTTCAGTACCTATGAAAATATATCATCTTTCTTGTGTTAAGGTCTTGCTTCATGAGATGCCATGAGAATCAACAGTGCCTCATCTCACTTGGCTCTGTCACTAGTTGTATGACGTTAGGCACATTATTTTCTCTGAATATCTGTTTTCTCAACTATAACATGAGCATTGTATTTCCTGTGTTAAAACATGAGCATGGATTACTTGTATATTTTTTTAAGAGTTACATATTTTTGAAAGTCAGTAATATATATATTTTTCTTAATTAGGGAAAGAACCCCTGCCCTACCACCCTTAGAGGATTGCCATAAGAATTAAATAGGATGGTATATGTATGTGGGTCCTCCTTGGTGGCTTAGCAGTAAAGAGTACACCTGCAATGCAGGAGACACGGGTTCAGTCCCTGGGTCGGGAGGATCCCCTGGAGAAGGAGATGGCAACCACTCCAGTATTCTTGCCTGGGAAATCCCATGGACAGAGGAGCCTGCGGGCTACAGTCTACAGGGTCACGAAAGAGTTGGACACAGCTGAATGACTAAATAACAACAACAACATTTGTACAATAACACTGAAACCTTACAGAATGCTTGCTGGTGATGATAACAGGAAACAGTTTGGTGGGTGAGAAGCATCGCAATAAATTTATTGGGGTGGGTTGGGGGTGGGGAAGAGGAATCATTCTTTACTGTTTTTGCTAACACATTATTCTTAGCTCACTACCATAGATACTTTTTGAGCTTACTGAAACATTCTAAATACTGTCTAAAAGAGCCTTCTCCACAATGCAGTTTTGCTTCAAGGATTATTAGAATTGATGTAATAATTTACAGGCAATTTTCTTACCAATTATTTTCTAGCAATGGGGGTAAGTTCCAAGGCTTTATTTCAGTAGGGCATCCTGGGGTGGCTCTGTTGTCTTCACCAGTTTAATAACCATTGCAAGCAATTTTCACTGTCTGCTTTGCAGATGTTGCCACTAAATCATTTTTAGCCAATCCCTTTTGCTTTTTTAATTTGTCTTTTCCTGTTTCTCTCAGGATTTAACCCTGTATGGGAAGAAACCCTGACATTTACAGTACATATGCCAGAAATAGCTTTGGTTCGGTTCCTCGTGTGGGATCATGATCCAATTGGACGAGACTTTGTTGGGCAAAGAACTGTGACCTTCAGCAGCTTGGTGCCTGGTAATTCTGGCTGAACTTTTCTCTCTAGACTGTTCCTTGTTCTTTGGAAGATGTGATATGCAATATATAGGATACACGGCATATATGATATAGAAAGTATGTGTTATATGATTATGTGAGTGTTAATATAACTATTGTAAAGTCAGGTATTTAATTCTATTTCACCCATGGAAAAGCCAAACATGAGTTCAATGAAAAGGTAACTACTTCTCCTCTTTTATCAGGCTACCGGCATGTCTACTTGGAAGGACTGACAGAAGCATCTATATTTGTCCACATAACAATCAATGAAATCTATGGGAAGGTGAGAACAATCACAGGGCTTAAAGTCACATGCAACTGTAATATGGTCCCTAACAAAGTTTTTAATTCATTGCATAAAAGGGACGTAAACCTCGACAACATGTTTTGACAGGAAACTCTAGGAAGGCCAGCCCACACCGTGCTCCCTGTTCTCGCCTGCCCTGGGGTCCTCATTCATGTGCTCCTTCCTCTGTTTAGGGGTATACGTGTCCCCTCCATCCAGTGGCCCTTGCTGGGCTTAACAGAACTGACAAAACTATTACTGTCCCAGGCAATCATTTGTTTGACTAAAACAGTAAAGCTGCAGTTACATGTCTGAATTTTATTATAATCCTTAAAAAAGACTCAGCTGGCTGCAGTTGGAAATGTAGTCTCAGATGTTTGAATTACCTGTCCTAACTGGGCTGTGATCCCAGCCAGTTCTAGGCAGGATGCATTCATTCAAGTGTCATGTATTTAACTGGAGACCTAAAAATCATGAATGAGTGAAAAGCCACCCACTGAAACTTAAAAGGAAGAGATTGTACCAGTGTCTTCTGGCTCTCTCCCAATGACAGTTTCTTCACTGCGGAGCTCACTTGAGGTTTACATATCAATAGGCTCTCATCTGGTAATGCCAAGTCACTGGGGATTTAGTGACCGGAACAATTTTCAGGACTAGATGTGATTTGGAGGGGCTCGGGCCCAGGGGTGTCCAGTGCTCTTTATCAGAGGGTCAGCATAGTCTGGGACTCCTCCTCCAGAGGTTTATACATTCTCTGTGCTTCTGCTTCCTTATCTGTACCTACTTCATAAACAAATACTTTATCTTTAAAAAGCTGCCTGGCACATAGTAAATGCTCAGAAATGTCAGCTAATATTAATATTAAAAAGACGACAATCTGACTGGTAGGGAGTGGACCAATTTGCCCTGAAATAGGAAGTATGTGTTTATTCTCACATCCGTCAGTTGGGAGGGGTAAGGATCCTAATTTCTAAGAGTGGTAAAGTTTTAAGTCTTCTGTATTCAGTCCTGCATTGCGCTGCTTGCTGAGATCTCTCCTCTGGCCTAAACATAGACAAATGTAAATGATCAAAAAGTGATTCTTGAAGTTCTCAGGAATCCCAGGTGAACTAAGCAGCATCTCAAGCATTTCACATGCTTGAAGGAAATAATAAAATTCAGAATTTGTTTAAAACTTGAGCCAGAAATAACAGGAAAGAGAATGTGTTCTGTAGGCCTTGTGTTCTCTCTCCTAAGTAAATGTCCATGTGTAGTGTAAGTCATTTATTACCTTCAAGGTGTGTTTGGGTTGAGATGCATAAACCACAATGCGGTGGTAGTGAACTGGGCAATGAATGAAACCTGCAACTAAAAGTTCAAAGTGGGAGAAAGGGTTTACAGAGCATGTGTGTTGTATCACCGTCTGTTTTTACTTGTGCAGCCTTCTTGAATGAGCCCCAATTGTGTTCTGTTGTGCTTTTTTTCCCCCCTTGCAGTGGAGCCCTTTAATACTCAACCCCAGTTACACTATATTGCACTTTCTAGGAGCTACAAAGGTAGTTTCTCAGCATGGTGTTTGGTTCTGGCGGGCGCGTTTCTATCAGTGGTCATGGCAGCATGCCCTCACCTCGCTCCATCGTCCTGCTTACCACTTTGAAACGTGCGTCTGTTGCTTTAAGGCGGCTCAAGTTCATAACAGTCTGTTCACTGTGGAAACTCTTCCTACCACCTTGTCCTACCTTCTTTGGGCAGGAAACTCATGGGCAAGCTTGGTGGTGAAAATGGGAGGCTGCCTTCCTCCCAAAGTCAGGTTGATGAGACATGCATGGCATAGTGCAAACGTGTGTGTGCTGCCGTTTTCTCGGTTTGAATATTCAGTGGCTGTGAAATTTCGTTTTCTATCCATTTTTCACGCAGCCATCACGTGAGAGGCAAGCGGTTGACACAGTGGTATTTGCTTAACTTCTGCTTGGTCCTTTTGTGTCTTCAGAACAGACAGCTCCAAGGTTTGAAGGGGCTGTTCAATAAGAATCCCAGACACAATTCTTCAGAAAACACTTGCTATTACATTCGGAAGCGATCGATTGGAGACAAGATTCTGCGACGCACAGCCAGCGCTCCGGCCAAAGGCAGAAAAAAGAGCAAAATGGGCTTCCAAGAAATGGTAGAGATGAAGGATTCCGTTTCGGAGGCTGCAAGAGATCAAGATGGGGTCCTGAGAAGGACCACGCGGAGTCTGCAAGCGCGCCCTGTCTCTATGCCCGTTGACAGAAGTCTTCTTGGGGCTCTGTCCCTGCCTGTGTCTGAGACGGCAAAAGACCCTGACGGAAAGGAGAACTCTCAGGGTGAGGTGCTTTAAGCTTCTCTGAGAATACGCCATTTTAAGACACATTTTTTTTTTTAAAAGACACATTTTGGTGTCCCTAATTACCACAATAACATGGTTGGCATTTTGTAGTCAAAGTAAAATATTCTGAAAAATAGGTAATTACATTACAGTGTTACCTTTTAGACCAGATTTTAAACTTAGGCGAGAGGGTGCTGGAAGAGCAATTTCCTAGTCACCTACAGCCTCAAAATAACATTGACATCTGAAGTTGACTGTGAGGGACCAGGGATGATGGTGAAGAGCGTATGGGCCTATGAGGTACAACATAGGGAGTGAAATCGGCAAAATATGAGCAGAGGTCATGGTTTTTTCTTAGTGGGTACCATAGTTACTGATTTTCTGAGAGGAATAGAATTATATTGACTTTTCTGAGGTGTAGTTTAGTTGTGTTTCTTTCTCACTATGCAACATGTTTCCACAATTGGAAATGTTTATGGGGAAAGAGGAAACACCAGCTGTTAAAAGTAAGCCACTGTCTTCACTTGAGAAATCTCTGCTTCCTCAAGAGGGAGCTTATTTGCTGTTTTCCTGTGGCCTCTGTGTCCCTCCCCTGGATGTGGGCAGGGGAGGCAGCATGTCTGTGGCTACTGTCCAGTTACAAACTCCTCAGGCACAGGGACCAGGTGTTACCCACCTTTTCCTCTAATTTGAGCATAATGTTTCACTCATATCGAGAACTTGATAAAGAGTGGTTATCTGTTTTACGAGGTACCAAAGAGCTCTGGCCTTTATCAGTGACTCCTCCCCCACCCTATTTTAGATAATTCAAGTGCCAAAACTGTATGCATTTGATGTCTCTGCAACAGACAAGTTTTAATTAAATCAGAATCACCTCAGACAGTAGAAGATAATCCCTGTTTCTTTTAGCAAAATTCTTTCATCATGCAGTCTATTTCAGTAATCTCTTTTCTCATGAATACCAATTTATATTGATTTTTATTGTCAGATATGATAGGAGGACAAATCAACTTTTCAATGGCTTCTTTGAAGGAGAAAGGGGAGTTTAATGTTTGAAATTTTGCTAAGAGTAGTATTGGAGAAGAGATGAAATACATGCTTTAAAATTTCTTTTAAAACTCCGCCTTGGGGGAAGTAAACTATAAATAAATATAAACTCCATTTTAGGAGGGAAATAAAGCAAAAAATGGTAATAATTAATCCTGTTAAAACCACAATTAAGATGCTAATACTATTTAGGTGAGTTAGAAAGCAATAGTTGATATTTCTTTCCTGCATTTAAAAAACAGGAACTTTATATAAGTTATTCATATATATATAGCATAATATATTTAGTAATACATAAATATAAAACTTGTAAATATACAGCAATACCTAACCATGCAATGATTCAAGTTACCATGTAGAAGAAAAATTAGGTGGAAAAAATTCAGAATACAAAATTGTATACATAATTTTATAGAAGCTTACAGTATCTATCTGAGTGGTAACATCATATAATATTTATATTTTTCCTTATAATTTTTGGGTTAATCAAGTTTTTATGATGAACTTTTTAGTTAGGAAAATAGTTAATAAGTTAAACATTCTTTTTCAATTTTCATAACTGAAAGCATAAAATGCTGTTAAAATAATGTGATTAAGAATATTAGCACACCTAATATTGTCTTAACATTATACTAAACAGGATGGGGTACCCTGAATTAATTTAAATTGTGTATTTTTTTTAAGTTTTCCTTCTTGTGCCTAAGATCTTGCTGCCTCATTTAGGGGAGAATGAAATATGAAATTTATGTATTAAAACTCCAAAAAATATGATCAGTGGGAAATTAGACATTAGCAATGGCATAGAGTTGGTGACCAAGTCTTTATTTTTACATTTTAAAGTCAACAGATATTGATATTCTAATGCACTTATTGCACTTTCCAATTTGTTTCAGAAATTAATTGGTCAAATTAAGTCTTTTGCCAAAATGTTTTTCAAAATGATTTGTGGGTTTTTTGGTTTGCTTTTTACTAGCACATGTATGACTTTGAAAGTTTACAGTGTCTTGCTTACAGGTGCCACAATCCTTTGTTTAACAGAGCTGTCTTGTTCTGTTTTTATTGCCATGCTTCTGTGTAGTACAAATCTGAATAGGAAACAACCTAAGGTAATCTTCACTGTAAAAGTATGGTAACTCATTGACATTTTTTTTTTACAATGAATATTACATCCTTAGCTGATGTAATAGCTATTCAAAGGGAGGCTCCAGTGAAACTATATAAATATATTTTACCATTTATCCATCACACAGACACTTTGTTGCAAATCTCTACAATCCATGATTCTGTCACAATGTAACAGATTTACATTTTCCATTTGTCTGTCTGAAGGCAAACATGAGTGTTTGCAGGTCCTATATAAAATGATATATGTCACTTAAAATATTGTTTGTTTCATTCAGCAGAAGATAAGGATGCCAGAAGAGATGGGAAGGCAAGTGTAAAAGACCAGCATTTCTCAAATTTCAACAAAAAGTTATCCTCTTCCTCCAGTGCCCTCATCCACAAAGACATCAGCCAAGGGAACTCTGCTGTTTCTACTGCCAGCTTGTCAACCACAGAACAGTTAGTGCCAGGCCCAAAGGGTGGGAGAACCAAATCAAACGTGTTAAGTGATTGCCGGGAACAGTGCCTCAGCAGATCCCTCTCTCCAAGGCAGCATTTGGCTCGTGATCCTGCAGTTAGCCCATCAAAAGATCTATGTGGTGTGAAAACCAAGGAAAATGGGAATGCTGGGGGCTTAGCTGTAGGGAAAAGCACATTGTCAGGAAGCATCCTTTCTCAAAGCAATCTGGAGATTAAGAAGCTGGAAGGTAACTGGGATAAGGGCAGAGCTGCAACATCCTTTTCTTTGTCAGACGTCTCGACACTCTGTTCTGATGCACCTGACTTACATTCCACTGCAATTCTCCAGGAGAGTGAAATTTCCCACCTTATTGACAATGTCACTTTGACAAATGAGAACGAGCCTGGCAGTTCCATCTCGGCACTGATTAGCCAGTTTGATGAGACCAGCGACCAGGCTAGCCCTACAGTTGTTTCTCATCTTCAGAGCCCCAGTGTGATGTTGGGCCATCCTCCTGTGCCCACCATGGACCTAAAAACGCCCTTCAAGCATGGCTTTTCCAATGGAAAACCCAAGTCACCCTTCCTGTGCTCCTCTCCTGAGCAGATTGCATTCTCTGGGCATGAGACCTGTGAAGGTTCAACACACACAGCTGTTGGTGAAACTATCTGCACTCCTGTCTCCAAAACTAAACCAGATAATGACCTTTCTGGGAAGGCCACGACTGGGGCCATAGAAAATAACCTGCCTCGGTCCTCTAATACTTCTCACTGCTGGTTACCAGAAAGTCCCACCCAGGGAAAAGACTGGGAATTCCTGAAGAACCCCAGCCCTGCCACTTCCACTGACTTGACACTGGAAGATGTAATAGCTGCTCCTACTCTCAGTTTAAATTCTGGGGAGAGCAGTCTCGTGGAATTGGATGGAGACTCAGAAAATCTGTCCCTAACGACCTGTGAATATAGGAGAGAGGGTACAAGTCACCTCACTTCTCCTTTAAAAGTGAAATACAGTCCAGATGCAGTGGAACATTTTCAAAGAGGCTTGAGAAATGGCTACTGTAAAGAGACTCTCCACCCTTCTGTCTCTGAAATATTCAACAATACTCAAGATGTCAAAAATCAAAATATTTCTCGTCTAGCCTATCAGGGTGCTGGCTTTATGCATAACCACTTCTCAAATTCAGATGCAAAAATGAACCAGACCTCCGGGCCCCTGACTTGCGCTCATGACATGCATGCCCCTGCCCCGGAGCAGTCCACACACTCTGCTCTGAAGCTGTCCAGTCCTTGCAAATCCAAAAGTCTGGGGGACTTAACATCAGAGGACATCGCCTGTAATTTTGAAAGCAAGTACCAGTGTATTAGCAAGAGCTTCGTAACCACTGGCATCAGAGACAAGAAGGGCATGGCTGTGAAAACAAAGTCGTTAGAGCCCATGGATGCCCTGACCGAGCAGCTGCGGAAGCTTGTGTCCTTTGAGCAGGAAGATGGCTGCCAAGTGCTGTATTCCAAGCAAGATGCCAATCAATTCCCCAGGGCCTTGGTCAGAAAGCTGTCATCCCGAAGTCAGAGCAGAGTGCGCAATATTGCCAGTCGTGCCAAGGAGAAGCAGGAAGCCAACAGGCAGAAGAGTGTGAACCCCAGCGCTGTGGGAGGAGTGGTTCTTCGAAGCAAGCCGTGCGCGCCCGCGCCCACCGGGAACCGGCACTCCACCGGCTCCTACATCGCGGGCTACCTGCGGAGCGCCAAGGGCGGCGGCCTGGAGGGCCGCGGCATCCCCGAGGGCGCATGCGCTGCCCTGCGGGCCGGCCACGCCGACAGGTTCTGCTCCCATCACTCTGTTCTGCAGACCGAACCCAGCAGTGATGATAAACCAGAAATTTATTTTCTTTTGAGACTGTGAATTACATAAAGCTACGTTTTCACTGTTAATAAGATATTCTGTAGACTGTCTGAGTTTTCAGTAAATATGGTCCTTGGCTTTGAGATGATTTTCAGATGTATTTTTAAACTCGTGTTACAGCCTCCTTTTGAGTCCGTGTGTGCTTTTTGCTTTTGTATATAGACCCGGGTGACATTTCCTGTGTACCTCTGATCTTTCCTCCCTGAGGTGTGAACTCTATTGGTATGAAATATGTGCATGCCCTAGATGTGAAACTTCTCAGCAGTTTGGGTTCTATGTTTCACCAAGACGCTCTTTACTCTGTGCCCTCAGCTCACAGTCACAAATGTAGTCATTTTTACTCTCTGCTAAGAGATTTTTACAAAGGACAAAGGGATGAATTCTTTATTTTAAAGCCATTACCATCTTTCCTAGTTTTCCTTCTTTATTGAGAAGCTCAGATGCATTTTTACAACTCAGTTAAAAGAAGATTTAAAAAGTTACCTACCTTACCTTTCAAGATTTCTCTACCCCACCCAGAAGGAGAGTTCAGAGGAGATGGGTAGCCGCCCCACCCCCCACCCCCACCACCCCACCATACCCTCTCATTTTAGAGCCGGGTGTAAGGGTCTGAGGAATAAAGCAAACTTCTGTATATAAGGACAAAATTGTTTGTTTTACATAAATTTTGTTACATATTTTTGCTAATGGCTTTGTATGTAACAAGAACACAGTTGCCAAGCTATTTGTTGTATTTTTGAACTTTCTGATTAAATTATAGGCTGCAAATAATGGCTTTCAGAATGAAGGACTTCCAGCAGATGCTAACAATGACAGTAGCACAAATTGAAAACTTCCCAAAGCTTTCAAGAAAAAAAAATATTTTCTCATGCTAAAACCCAAATGAATATAGATAATTAGAAGAAACCTTTTCCCTTCAGGGAGCCAAGTAACTCTATTTTAGTACCAACATACATTATTTTCACTGTGAATCCATTTTTTATTGCATGTTCAGATGTCCCTCTTTGCTTTTTTGTAATGTTAACTGCAATGATGTTCTTCTTGGAATTCATGAAAATATAATTAAAGGAGATTTTTAAACACTTGGTGAATTTTTTTTTTTTTTTGCAAATTGAAATTCATGTGATGGCTGTTGAGTAGGGGGAACCCAGAGCTCTTGAAAATATTTGCCTTTTCATCTCTTTGCAGTAAAAGAGATCACTTCTATGGGGACAGTTTTAAGCAGCATTTTGTGTCCTTGAGTGTTTTCATTCTGCTTTCAAGACCGTATTTGCAAGGTGACTTGAGAAGAAATGGAAATGTAATGAGTTGCTTTGCATTTGGTGATGATGTTGCAAGTTTAAAAATCCTTCCCAAATCCTGCCCATGGCAGGAGTGGAGTTGGTAAGCAGGCAATGCCGGCAAGAGGCTGTGTTTGACAAATTAGACCACCTGAAGCTTTGCTGTGTGGCTGGAGACTGGGGAGGAAAGCAGTTGAATCCTGCTTTCTCTCTTCAGCCTGCTGCTGCAGAACCTGGACCCTGTGCTTCACCACCTCGATGGTGGTGATCCCAGCCAGGTGCCCACCCAGCTCCTGCTCACCTTCAGTTCCTGCCGCCACCTCTTGGCACCGCAGCTGCTTCTCACCCCTACGCCAGGACTCCATGGAGTTCCTGCTTCTGGAATCGCATACAGGATCTGAGCCTACCACCATGGCCACTTTGCTCATTAGGCCATTGCACAAGCAGTGAATCTAGCAAGGAGAGAAACTGACCGACACTCAGAAAATTGGTCATTCTGTCTCCCTGGTTGTTAAAAGTCTCTTTGTGGCTATGCCTATTCTTTCAGAGTCACTCTTGAGAGACTGTAATGTGGCCATGATCACAAACTGTCTTTAACTTGAGTTCAGGGTCTTTCTTTCTCCATCAGTTGGTTCCCGGGAATAGGTGTGGCTGAGAGAGTGGCATTGATGCAACAGAGGCAGGTGATATGGAGATCAAGGCCAACAGTCATATTTTTTGCATCTTCTGGAGTACTTGAGCCTTCCTAAGTCTACTGTTTCTTTCATGTAATCATTTTTGTCCACTCAACCCTTTCCTGGGAGTTTCTGTTAACACCAAGCTCATGATGGGCAGCTCCAACTGCACAGTTGCTTGATGTGCCATTGTTAGGCTCTCCCTCTTCACTTCAGAGGGTATGGCCCTTCCTATTCCAGACCACTGGACCTCTAACAATTTTACTGATGTCACAGGCCCCTTGATCATCAACGACTTGCTGCCTTCCCTCTGACACATTTGTGTTTTAATAGGACATTTAAATTACTTGGCCTGTTCTCCTTATTAGGTCTAATTAGTAAAATGTCAATCAATGTAGAAGCCTGGCACAATGCACTGAAGAAAAGCAAGATGATGGAGATCAGTATGGACTAGACCCTGAGAGACAGCAGAAAACTGATCCAGACCTACAGCAAGACAGTGAAGACTTACTGCTGTCCTTGCAACTTGAAGATGAACTGCTTTTGATCCTCTCTGTTGACGAGAATCAGACATAAAGAATTCAGCAAAACAATAGTCACAAATGAAGTGCTAGAGGTTGAGTTGATTTCCTCCCATAAAATTCCTATCTAGCGTCGAAGCTGCAATTGGAATAGTATTTTAAATTTATAGTAGTCCACTGGCACCCATCATGATCACCATGGTTTTGGGGGGAAGGCCTGGTAGGTGAAATGGACAGATGTATTATGGGAATCACCATCACTGAATCTTTTAAGTCTTTGGTACTGATTTCTGCAATTTGTCCTGGCAGGTATGGCTTCTGATTTTACTATCTTGGCCTGGATGGAAGGTGCATTGTACCTTTTTAAATCATAATATTCCTTAATTCATAGGTCAGGAAACCAAGGGCCAACTTCTAAGTGTATCTATCCCATTAGGCATTCAGAGACTAGAGACAGGGCAACAGAGTGGGTCCTTGGAACTATTGGATCCATTGCAAGATGAACCCAAACACCATTTACAATCTGGTGTCTGTAAGTCTCCCTTTTAATTGGAAGACCATGGTGGTGGTGTGGGTTCTCTAATATTGTCAGCTGTGATCTCATTCTAACCATCCTCAAGATGTCTAGGACTTCCCTGGTTGTCCAGTGGTTACAAATTTGTACTTCCATTGCAGCAGGCACTGGTTCAATCTATGACTGGGGAACGAAGGTCCTGCATGGTGCAGCAAAAAAGAAAAAAAGTTTTCTGGGAATTCCCTTCTCTGCAGTGCACAGTTACTCTGCCAAGTTTGAGGAGAGGTTAGAGAGAAACTTGCCGTGCTCTGGTGGCATTGTGGGAACCCAACATTCCCTGTAATCAATGGGCTCTGGCTCTGTGAACTGACTGAGATCTAGTAACTGAAGACTGCAGTTTTCCATCAGTGTCTGACAGCAGCATTACAGTCATCAGTTTTCAATTCTTTTTGGTTGTATAAATCAAACAAAAGACTAGTCAGTGGTCTTCAAACTTTAGCATACACCCAAATTACCTAGAGGATTCATTAAAACATAGATTGCTGGCCCATATCCCCAGAATTTCTGCATTAGTAGATATGGAGTGGGGCTTGAGAATTTTCATTTCAAAGAAGCTCCTGCTGCTGCTAAGTCACTTCAGTCGTGTCCGACTCTGTGCGACCCATAGACGGCAGCCCACCAGGCTCCCCTGTCCCTGGGATTCTCCAGGCAAGAACAGTGGAGTGGGTTGCCATTTCCTTCTCCAATGCGTGAAAAGTGAAAGTGAAGTCGCTCAGTCATGTCCGACTCTTCATGACCCCCTGGACTGCAGCCTACCAGACTCCTCCACTCATGGGATTTTCCAGGCAAAAGTACTGGAGTGGGTTGCCATTGCCTTCTCTGAAAGAAGATCCTAGGTGATGCTAAAGCTGCTGATCTTAGGACCACTAAGAGCATCTTAACTAGTACTCTTAGATGGTGGTTACCTTTGGAAAAACCATCATCAGTTAGAGGTAATAATCACTTTGGGCCAGGGCACTTTGCCATTCTGGCCATACTACTTAGTACGGTAATTATATCCCTCCTGGCCTCTGCCTTTCCAGAATCCTGTTATCTCCTTTGATATAGAGCCCAGTGCTCTGCCAGGATCTTCCACCTCCAATCTGACCTGAAGAAGACAACCAACAGTGAGTTTCTCAGTGATGTTTGCTTTCCCACTCAGGTGGCATGTTCCTTCCTAGAGAATACACTCAGGTGGTGGGTTTGCACGCCTTCATTCTAATATTCTTTTTCCTGAGCCTTCTGATTCCTTTCTCACTACCCTGCCAAGTAAGTTCCCATAAACTCACCTCAACTTACTGAGCCATTGTGAATCCAGGCTTAATGGAGTCATCTTAGCTAACTATTAGGACTGGTAGACATTAAATTTTACTAGGACATTATTAAGACTTGCTAGACTTTAAATTCCAACTTATGGATGAGTTGCCCATTTCAACAAATCTCTCCTGTTCAGTGGTATGTTCCAGGTCCACTTGAGGACCCAACACCCTCAAGATCTACTGCTGCAGATGTTTCTCTGGTTCTTGCTTGATGTGTTCATGATATGGTATTACTCCCTGCCTTAAAAGCATCTATGGAAAGAAAAAAAAAGCATCTATGGCTTTCACAAAATGCCTTAAAATGACAGTTACTGGCCAGAACCTATCTAGGATTTCAGTGCCATCATAAGTAGCCAGCCACTACAGAAGTACTAAAATTATCATTACCCCCATTTATGCAGTTGTTAGAGCTACTTGATATCCCCAATCTTACCCTAAGCCTCCACTCATCCTGATCAACCCTAAGTGAGAGCATTAGTAATTCACATTGCCACAGCATGCCACCTGCTATTACTACCCTACTTCTGGTACAGTGGTCTCAGGCTGGCGTTCTTAGAGAAGACTCTCAGAGGGGATGGCTTTTGTGCTCATGTTTTATTGGGGCCTGGTCCTAGGGAAGCTAGAGTGAGAAGAAAAGGAAAGAGAGATAAGGAAGTAGGGAAAGAAACTATGAAGACGAGGATAGCAGGCTGGCTGTGATGTCAGAACAAACAGCTGGTTGCCTGACCTTGTGAGACAAGCCCAAAGAGGCCAAATAATAAAATGACTGCCCTTCAGAACAGTCCAGGAGGGGAAGAAGAGACTGCTATCTGCTGACTGTTTTCTGTTGCTTGCCTTTGTTGAATTCTGCCTCCTTAGGGTGTTAACCTTCTCAGCTCTCCAGCTATGTTACCCATCCTTTACCAGCTTCCCTGAGGAAGCCAGAGCTCTGTGGGTCTCATCTGGCAAGTGTTCAGATGTAGTCATCTCTGCTTGTTGGTAGGAGCTGTGTGTGGAAACTTCCTGGTTCACGGTGGAGGCAGTGGCCATCGTAGTTGGGATGTAAAACTGTGAATCAGCTGTGATCCGTGGCTGGGGTTGTGGGGCTGGGATGCAAGGGAGACAGCCATGGCAGGGGTGTTGGCAGGGCCACGCAGGGTTCATGTATAAATTGGCTTTTGCTCAGCCAGTTGGCATAGGTGTCTGGTCATCTGAACACCTATCAAAGGTCTACGTGATTGTGTGCTAAGTCGCTTCGGTCATGTCTGACTCTTTGTGACCCTATGGACTGTAGCCCGCCAGGCTACTCCGTCCATGGGATTCTCCAGGCAAGACTACTAGAGTGGGTTACCATGCCCTCCTCATCAAAGGTCTACTGATAAGCAATTTCAATACTGAGACCTAGAAATGAAAAAGAAAAAAAGGATTTAGCCAAATTCCTTGACCTTATGAAGCTTACAAAATATTCTGTGAAACAGACATAAAAGTAGATAAAGGGACACAGTGGGCTAAATGGAGTGGTCCATGCAAACATGGGGTAGGCAAGGTGCACAGAAAGTGGCAGCTCATTTGGTTTGGGGGGACAGGTCAGAGAAGATTTCTTGGAGGCAGGACCAGTTTCAAGGACACACAACCAGTGTCTCAGGTTCTCACACTCAGAAGTGCTCATGCTTGGGGTTTAATGCTGTGTGGTCCCCTTTTGACATTCTTGATACTGTGGCTTCACCTTTGACATGTGTGTTCTGTATGAAGCACAAGGGGGCACACGCCTGGGGCTTGGCGTCCCAGCCCAGTGCAGTCCCACCTGCTGCCTCCCTGTCTCCCCAGGAGGGGTTCTCAGCAGCCCACCTTCGCCGGTGGAGCCAGGCAGCAGTGAGCCCGGCAGGGAGAGGCCTGCATACTCTGCCATCACCCTCCGTCCCCAGCAGAGACCAGGCGTGGGAGCAAGGATGGTCAAGGTTGGGCTTGTGCTCCACTGTGTCTTGGGTGGGGCAAGATGGCATTTGTTCCCAGCCTGGGTTGGCAGTTCCATAGTCTCCTTGTCTAGACAGCTCATGGGGGCCTCTCTTTTACCCTCAATGAGGTTCCAAATATGCCCTGTGCAGAGGCTCCAGTTCCTTGGCTTGGGTGGCCAAATGTGTGATGAGTGACTGACTAGCCCACTTTTTCATTTTGCACTGGGCTCAGAAAATTATGTGATCAGCCTGCTTGTGGGTGATGATGCTGGAACTGATTCTTGAAGGATAAATAGGAATTTTCCTGATATAAAGGGCAAGGAAGGGGCTGAAAGAGTCTCCTAGAAAGAGAGAACAGCATGAACAAGTGTGTGAAGCATGAAATTGTACCACACATAGATACATAGAGCTGGAAATGCTGCTGCTGCTTTTTTTTTTTTTTTAATTTCCTGTTTTTGAACATCTTGGTGGATGGTGTTCCATCCCCTGAGATGGGAAGGTGAAGGCATTCATGGGTGAGGGGAGAGCTCCCTCTTGGCCACGTTAATTTGAGATTCCTATCAGATGGAGATGTCAAGGGGACAGTGTCTGGAGCAACAGGCAGAGCTCAGGGTGTGGGTTTGGGAATCTGGCACAGGTGACTGAAAGCCATGGGATGGGTGAGGTTGTCCAGGTAGAGAAAGTAGATAGAGCAGAGAAGGGGATCGGGGATACCCTTATTTTAGATGATGTGGGGAAAAGGAGGACCCAGAAAAGGAGATGAGGAGCATCGGATACAGGAGGAAGAAACTTGGGAGAATGTCATGGAGAGGATGATGCAAGAGTTTTAAGAAGGAGGTCTGTACCTAGTTTGAAAGTTTTTAAATACTGGAAGGTCAAGATACTTCACATAAAAATGTAGGTCTTCAGTCTTTCATGAACAATCAGCAAGTCTGAAAACACAGGACTCACAGTCTGCTTGGTAAAAACCGGCTACCGGCCGCCGGAGCCTGAGCTAATGAGTGCGCATGTGCTGTGCATCTTCGCCGTCTCCCACCCACTGCCTCCGGTCTCCCTGACTATCAGGGCTTGTCAGTCTGCATTTATCATCATGCTCACATTACTGAAAGTCCCACAGGAGAGAACTATTTCTCTGTCTCCCCATCAAAGCCAGGAAAACAAAAGATAGCCCCAAAGAGCTGTGTGTTTTAAAAGCAAAGTTGGGGAAAAAAAAAAAAAAAAAGCAAAGTTGGAGGGAGCATATTTCTGTGAGGAAGTGATGAATAGTCTATGTGTTTAATGAGAAAATAAAGCCTCTTCAAAAGAAACAGCTCTGTTTCACTCGATTATAATCCACTACCTCCATGTCTTCTGCAGGCTTTTGAGTTGACCCTATTTTAAATTCATTTGCATATTCTGTTTCCAGAAAAAAAATATTTCTCAAATGTTTCATCATGTCATTTTTCATATTTAATTAACCTCAGTGAGTCCTGTTGGTGTCCATATTGTCTGAACACAGAAAATATGAACTGACTGAGGATGTTTTTCAAATCTAAATTCACACTTAGGAGCATTTGTCCACTGTCCTTTGCTGGCTCTCTTCCCAGCTGCCAATTGGGAGCCTAGAGGTATGTGTGACAAGGCCTGAATCACCAGTTCAAGTCCTACCCCATAGATCATTTTCTAATCAACAAGACTATCTGTATGGCAGGAGGAGTTCACTCTGGTGCCTTCAAGAGCCCTGGCTGGTACGGAGCTACAGGGAGCCTCAGTGCTGGGGTGAGGTTGTGGGCTTTACATCCTATGGTCTGAGCCTTCTTGTCACCCTTTCCCCCACTTCATCTCTTCATCTTGCCACACATGCCCTAATGCATCACCTCCTGGTGACGGGAAGATTCCAGTCCTGAGCTCTGATCATATTAAGGCATAAAATTGTATTGTAAATTAGAAGTTTCATCTCCCAGGAGGAGGGAAGACCAGTCTGTTCAGTCAAGTCTTTTGCAAATTCACAGCAGTGGTTATAAGTTTGTGATTAAAAACTTATCTCTGGGCCAAACTACTTGCATTCAAATTTCATTTTTGCCCCATGTACATTTTACCATTATCTGTAAAATGGGAATAATAGTAGACTAATCTCATGTTGTGAGGATTCTGTGAATTGACATGTAAAGTCCTTGATTAATAGTGGTTGGTATTTGGTAAATGTTCAAATTTTTGCTGTTGTATTAGAATTATCATCATGCTGATTGTTACCTTATGGCATACTGTTTGATCTTTCCACTTAGTTATTATGTAACCACTGAGTTGATCAGTTTCTTTCTCCCTGAAGTACAATGCAGTTTTTGGTGGGGGGATCAGAATTTTCTAATTTATACACAATTCTATATATCATCCTTTCCTACTGACAGAGACAATGAGAAATTTCTCTTTATAATTTATGGATGCATGCTTAGTAGAAGAAATTGAATATATTCATCTATAAATACATACAATTTCTAAACAGGAACAGTCAAGGAGGGAAATCACTCAGATGTCAAAATTCTTCACTTGGGTCCAGTCTCATTTTTCTTAAATCTTCCAAACCCCTCTTCAATCAGTTCTCTGCTCTGAATTCCTTTCCATTCATGTGTTGAATAAGTGGTCATTTTGCCTTGTTCCTCATGCTGTTTCATGGTTTTTTTTTTTTTTTAAATTGTTTCATTTCCATTTTGCTTTTCACAGTGATACCACAGAGTGTTTTGAACACAGTATGATTTCAGAGAGCCTAATCAATATCCTGATTTTTTTTTCCCAATTATTCCCTCAGTATATTCTCTATCTCCACTTGCTATTTCAATGCATGTTTGTATAATTCACTTTAAATTATGCTTTGAACTTATTTCTTATTTTGGAATTTTTCATTTTGAGATTAGATAAGACGTATAAAATTGTTGTAAAAATAGCATGAAGAATTCCTACATACACTTCACCCAGCTTCCCAAAATGTTAACGTCTTACATAACCACAGTATAATGATCAGAAACAGGAAGTTAATATTGATATGGTATACTATTAGCTAATCTATAGTTTTATTCAAATTTTATTAGCTATTCCACAAATGACCTTTTTTGGGGACCAGATTCCAATCAGTGATCCCAGATTGCATTCAGTTGCCATGTCTTCTTGGTCTCCCCCCATCTGTGAAGTTCCTTAGCCTTTGTCTGTCTTTCATGGCCTTGACACTTTTGAGGAGTACTGGCCAGGTATTTTGTAGAATGTTCCTTTGTGTTGGTCTGTCTGATATTTTCAGACATGCTTTTTCTCTGTGAGTTCTCATGTTCAGGCATGTAAGATTAATGTAAATAAATAGGGTTTCTCTATGACTTTAGCATTATAGATTTCTTTACAAAAAACCTCTTAAGAACTTTTTATTCTTAAAAATGTCTTGAAAGGTTCTACTCCCTACAATGGGAACTGAATAGTCACCTGTGCATGCTAAGTTGCCAGTCATGTCTGACTCTGTGTGAGCCTAAGGACTGTAGCCCACCAGGCTCCTTCGTCCATGGGATTCTCCAGGCAAGAACAATGGAGTGGGTTGCCATGCCCTCCTCCAGGGGACCATCTAGATCTAGGGGTTGAAACAGAGTCTCTTAAGTCTCCTACATTGGCAGGCAGGTTCTTTACCACTAGCGCCACCTGGAAGTCCTAACAGCCACCTAGATAAAAACAAAACAAAAACAACCACAATGACCTCTCCCTACAAAGTTATTTTTCTCTTTCAGATGAATAACTATTTGTGAGAATTCTGCTGAAAGATTATAAAGACTTTCTCACAAGCTAGAGATGCTAGTTCAAGTAAAATGTGAAGAAACATGAAAACAATGACATTTTAAAGTGATTTCTATGATCTGACTTTATGAATACCATACAGCATTTAGTGGTCTTATATTTTTTATAACTCATTCATTTTTACTATGAAATCTTTATAGCCAAAAGAAGTCTAGTATATCATACATGTTCATTGATTTCTTTGACTGCAAGTCACAGAAATCAATTCTAGCTGCTCATTGCAACATGAATCTATTGAAAGGATATGGCTTAACTCATAGAACCAGGGGAAACAACTAAGATATTGGCTCAAAAAAGACAGTTGTCAGTAGGCCTGCAGCAATCTATAAAGAAGGAGCTAATGAGCTGACCTTTTGAACAGTCTCTGCCTTCTTGAAGGTACTTATTGTGTGATTCTATTCAGGTTTAAATATAAAAGACAGAGCAAGTAATGCACCTTTACTGATGATCCCAGAAAGACTGGGTCCACATGGGGAGGGATAGTGTCTGTTTGGGCTCCCAAAGAGTCTGAGAGAAGAGTTTAAGAGCAAGCACTTCATTTGGGAGCTGCCCCCAAGGAGGTTTACTCAAGAGTGGGGAAGAAAGGCAAGGAAGGGGAAGAAGTCAATAAAAGATGTGTTATCAAAGCAGTTTCCATGCTTGGCACCTGAGGTTTATTCTCACAGTGAGAGAGTTTAGAACACACATCAGAGTTATTTCAACTGAATGATGAGGAAGCGAGGATATTTTCCAACCATTTCTCTTTACATGGCTGGTTGAAAGCTTCTGGGACATAATGTTGCTGTTGTTCAGTTGCTCAGTTGCATCCAACTCTTGCAACCCCATGGGCTGCAGCATGGCAGACTTCCCTGTCTCACTGTCTCCTGGGGTTTGCTCAAGCTCATGTCCATTGAGTCAGTGTTGCCATCCAACCATGTTATCTTCTTTGCCCTCTTCTCCTCCTGCTTTCAATCTCTCCCAGCATCAGGGTCTTTTCCAGTGAATTGACTCGTTGCATCAGGTGGCCAAAGTATTAGAACTTCAGCTTCAGCATCAGTCCTTCCAATGAATATTCAGGACTGACTTCTTTTAGGGTTGACTGGTTGGAATTCCTTGCAGTCCAAAGGGCTCTGGAGTCTTCTCTAACACCATAGTTCAAAAACATCAATTCTTCACTGCTCAGCTTTCTTTATGGTCCAACTCTCACATCCATACATGACTACTGGAAAAACCATCAGTCAGTTCAGTCGCTCGGTCACGTCCAACTCTTTGCAACACCATGAACCGCTGCACACCAGGCCTCCCTGTCCATCACCAACTCCCAGAGTCGACCCAAACCCATGTCCATCTAGTCGGTGGTGCCATCCAACCATCTCATCCTCCGTTGTCCCCTTCTCCTCCTGCCCTCAATCTGTCCCAGCATCAGAGTCTTTTCAAATGAGTCAGCTCTTCACATCAGGTGGGCAAAGTATTGGAGCTTCAGCTTCAACATCAGTCCTTCCAATGGACACCCAGGACTGATCTCCTTTAGGAGGGACTGGTTGGATTTCCCTGCCGTCCAAGGGATTCTCAAGAGTCTTCTCCAACACCACAGTTCAAAGCATCAATTCTTTGGTGCTCAGTTTTCTTTATAGTCCAACTCTCACACCCATACATGACTACTGGAAAAACCAAAGCCTTGACTAGATGGACCTTTGTTGACAAAGTAATGCTTTTTAATATGCTGTCTAGGCTGGTCATAACTTTCCTTCCAAGGAGTAAGCGTCTTTTTAATTTCATGGCTGCAATCACCATCTGCAGTGATTTTGGAGCCCAAAAAAATAAAGTCAGCCACTGTTTCCACTGTTTCCTCATCTATTTGCCATGAAGTGATGGGACCAGATGCCATGATCTTAGTTTTCTGAATGTTGAGCTTTAAGCCAACTTTGTTACTCTTTCACTTTCATCAAGAGGCTCTTTAGTTCCTCTTCACTTTCTGCCATAAGCGTGGTGTCATCTGCATATCTGAGGTTATTGATATTTCTCCCGGCAATCTTGATTGCAGCTTATGCTTCCTCCAGTCCAGCATTTCTCATGATGTACTCTGCATATAAGTTAAATAAGCAGGGTGACAATATACAGCTTTGACAGACTCCTTTTCCTATTTGGAACCAGTCTGTTGTTCCATGTCCAGTTCTAACTGTTGCTTCCTGACCTGCATACAGATTTCTCAAGAGGCAGGTCAGGTGGTCTGGTATTCCCATCTCCTTCAGAATTTTCCACAATTTATTGTGATGCACACAGTCAAAGGCTTTAGCATAGTCAATAAAGCAGAAATAGATGTTTTTCTGAAACTCTCTTGCTTTTTCAATGATCCAGCAGATGTTGGCAATTTGATCTCTGGTTCCTCTGCCTTTTCTAAAACCAGCTTGAACATCTGGAAGTTCATGGTTCATGTATTGCTGAAGTCTGGCTTGGAGAATTTTGAGCATTACTTTACTAGCTTTGACTATATGGACCTTTGTTGTTAAAGTGATATCTCTGCTTTTTAATACATGGTCTAGGGTTTGTTATAGATTTCCTTCCAAGGAGCAAGTGTCCTTTAATTTCATGACTACGGTTGCCATCTGCAGTCATTTCGGAGCCCAAGAAAATAAAGTTTGGTATGTTAACTCTTGGTTAATTCTGGCCTGTCCTCTGCAGGTATCCAGCATATTATTACAATTAAACAGAAGTTTTCAGGCAAGGAGTCATAGGAATTTGAAGTGAGCAGCTTTCTGTGAGTAGAAGCAAGTGCTGAGAAGACACAGTCAGGGAATGAATACATCTGCTGGAGTGGTTTCCTTAAGAGAACACAATTGAGATGTTGTTACTAGCAGGTGGAGACTACAGTATGAGCAGGAGAAAATGGTAAATATTCATTTCCCAACCAGTACAATCCTCTCATTTTACAGAAAGAGTTGTCTGCAGGTCAAATTGTTGTATATGTTGTATCAGTTAGGATACTTTCAGCTACAAGCAGGAGCATATCAAAATACAAAATACAAGTGGCTAAAAGAATAGAGATTGTGTCTGCATTATAGTGTGGTAACAATTGCTCATCAGTAGCTTCACACAGCAGAAGTTTCTTTCTTACACAAGCAAAATCAGCTGAGGGTTCAGGCAGCTGTCCACAGCAGCTGATTTTTTAGGCATTGGCTTATCATTCCAGGCTGCTTGAATCTTTGGCAGCTCCGCAAATGTGCATGTTCCCATGATTACCACTGTAGGAAAGAGTGGCCAGAGTCAATCACTGAACACAAAACACGACACTCCGGTCACCCATCATTCAAGTCACAGAGCCATGCTTCGCTGAAGGAGAGTGCTGTGCTGCTGGGGTCCAGAAGTAGAGAAGAACAAGACATTTGCAGCCAGAGGCAAAGGTCCTCCCAAGGGTTTATTTTTCTCTCCATTAGTGAATCTGGAGGTAGGTAGTCTCATGGTTGTTTCGGAGACTTTGCAATCATTGAAGACTCTGGCACTTCCTGTCTTCCCGATTTGGCATCCCTGATTTTCAGGGACATTGTTTTGTCACAAATGACTAGAGCAGCTCCAGAATGTCACATCCTCTCATGTCAATATCCAAAGGCAGGAAGAGAAGGGTGCGATCTCCTTGCTTCTTTATCAGATAGAGTGAGGCCTGTCTCTCTCTCTCTCTCTCAATTCCCCCTCTCATTCCAGCCAGGGAAGAAATCTCTCTTTATAACAGACTTCCCATTGTACCACACCAGAACTAGCTCACGTGGCCTCCTATAGCTGCAGGTGAGCCTGACAAAGTAAGCATTTGAAGTTTTCAGCCTTTCTTGTGAGAAGCAGGCTCTGCCAGTGTAGAAAATGGGGTAAGGGCATGGCTGTTGGGTTCAACATCAATGGGATAAGACACAAGACAACAAGATTCTCAATGTCCAAGAACAACAGTCTCAAATATTTGCCCCAGATCACCATGCTGTTGAAACACATCTTCCTGAATTCCTACCCTGTGGAGCTTGGAATTACAGTCAGTGATGGTAGGGTTGTATTCAGTCACAACCTTCTATTTCTTAGAAAATTGAGTCTTTCCTGAGATCCAATATCAAGCAGCCTCCTGAGAACAAGTCTGTTTGGCTGATCAGATGAGAAATAATGGCTCTTGCTTGATAATTCAGAGTAATTTAAAAGAAGCTTCTTTTATAGAGTTTTTTGGAACTCATAATCAAAATAGTAGACTACAAATGAGTAGGAAACTAGGACTTGATTGCAAAAAATTTTCCCTCCTGAAAGACAAACCACAACTTGGCTCATTTTTCTAAGAATCAGCTCTCTGACTCTAGGCAGATAGATGAATAGCACTAAATAAACAGTTACTGTGTATTTCAGAATCATACACATCTGGGACTTTAATAAGGGCTTTTTTTTTTTTTTAAGGAAGACAGTAGCAGAGACTTCTATTACAAATAAAAATGGTCTAACAGCTTCCAGTTAACTTGCTATGACAGCAAAAGAAAAAGGTTGCAATGCCATTAAAAGCTAAAACTTAAAAACAATTATAATAAGCTAGGAAGAAATTCACTAAGTCTAAAACAAATGGAGCTGGAGTGAGGAAAAGAAATCTTACGTGGTCTTTTATCCTGGAAACAAAGCATAAAAACAGTAGGAAAATACTTTATATCCCCTCTATTGGCATTGGGGAGTCAGAGTCTCCATCAGCCAGAAAGGAACACTGGCTTCTTTGAGAAGATTGTTTCAGAGATCTCACCTCGGCCGCCCTGCCCTGCACCCTGAGAATCCAACACGGCAGTGTGAAAGCCACCCTTCCCAGAATGCAGTGCGCCACAGGGCTCTCACGGACCAAGCACGTGAGAAGGGACCTGGGTGGGAAGACCCCGGGCGGCAGTGCGTTGCTGGGATTGTAATGCTCCTTGCTTGCTTCTACCCCGGGTATCATGCACAGGATGGAGTCTGTTCATCGGTCGCTGGGGCTTTTGGGACTCTTCAGTTTACCAGAGACTCCCCTTTTCTGCCCTCAGTATGTTGAATAACCCTAACCCAGTTTCAGAGTGCTATGGAAACACCATTTGTGAGCATTGCTTGCTGTATGTGCAATATCTGATACGTAACATTTACGGAATACCTACTATGTGCCCCTCATGATTTTAAACACTCTCTATGGATCAGTAAGTAATCCTCACAATAACCCCATGGAGTAGCTGCTGCGATTATTGTTGTTTTACATATAAAGAAACTAAAGTGTAAGTAAAAGGGGCTTCCCTGATAGCTCGGTTGGTAAAGAAGCTACCTGCAATGCAGGGGACCCTGGTTTGATTCCTGGGTGGGAAAGATCTGCTGGAGAAGAGATAGGCTACCGACTCTAACACTCTTGGGTTTCCTTTGTAGCTCAACTAATAAAGAATCTGCCCGCAATGCAGGAGACCTGGGTTCAATCCCTGGGTTGGGTAGATCCTCTGAAAAAGGGAAAGGCTTAGTTTTTTTTTCTCTACATATTTTTCTTTTACATATAAAGAAACTACATTTCCATTGTGTTTTACACATAAAGAAACTAAAGCGTAGAAAGGTTAAATTGCTTGCTCAACTTTTCAGTAAGTGGCTAAAGTGGGATTTGAACCTAGAGACTCTAGCTTCCAATTCCAGACTTAATTTCCTTTAGTTAAAGCCATGGTTTTTCCAGTAGTCATCTACCGATGTGAGAGTTGGACTGTAAAGAAGGCTGAAAGCCAAAGAATTGATACTTTCAAACTGTGGTGCTGAGAGTCCCTTGGACTGCAAGAAGATCAAACCAGTCAGTCCTAAAGAAAATCAGCTCTCAATATTCATGGGAAGGACTGATGCTGAAGCTAAAGCTCCAGTACTCTGGCCACCTGATGCAAAGAGCTGACTCACTGTAAAAGACCCTGATGCTGGAAAAGATTGAAGGCAGGAGGAGAGGGTGGCAGAGGTTGAGATGGTTAGGTAGCATCATCAACTCAATGGACATGAATTTGAGCAAACTCTAGGAGAAAGTGAAGGACAGAGGAGCCTATGGTGCTGCAGTCCAGGAGATCACAGAGTCAGACTGAATAACAACAAATGCTGTCCTTGAAATCTGTATTCTTCTCTAGTGATAGAGAAGTTGTTTGTATTGGTGTGTGTATTTGTATAGGAATAACCAAATATACACAAACATAATGTTCATCAACTGATCAAGATGATGATGACAGAGAAAATCACCAGCTAAGAAAATGGTGCAAGACAGGGTGGGAATACGTTATAAGTGAAATCTGTCTTTTAAGCCAGGGACCCCAAAACACAAAGAAAATCGATGAGGAGCCCCTGGTGGAGAGATAGATGGAACAAGATGGGTATTCATGTCAGGTAAAACATTGCAGCTGGGAGATTAAGCTCCTGACTGTGCCTGCTTTGTGAGACTACACTCAGTTAATGCCATTACAATCCTAAGCAAGCTACCTCCAGAAGAAATAACTTTCCTGGACTGCTTCTAATTCAGAATTCAATATGAGGCATCTCTATTTGCCTCCTACACCTCATCTGCAAAGAAGTGTAGGAATATTGCTCTGTTTTGTTCTATTAGCTGTACATTCTCTATCTCTCCATGCCTGCCAAGACCAGGAGGTAGGTGATAGAATTTCTCCCACCTTCCTCTTGTCTTCTTTTATGTTCTTTGGAGGTAAACGGGCACATGGGGTGGGAAAGAGACTAGTATCCTTTCAAATATGCCTATCTTTATGTTTGTTTTCAGATCTTAAGTAACTGTTGATAGTAACAGCAATAGAAAGATGTAAATTCATATATGTTAAAACTCTGGAAGGATAGAAATTGGTTATCTTAAAACTTCCAAACTTATCAAAGGGAAAAATGCAGGAAAAAAAATACAAAAAATGACCAAACAAGACAAAAGCATGAAAGAACAATATCAAGGGAAAATAGGATTGCAGAGGTAAGTCTGAAGTAGTTATGTATTTATGATAAATCTGAGTGACTCTGAGACTGGGTTAAAATCTAAGAGCAAAGTGTACGTGAACTGTCTAAGATGAAATGACTTCTAAAGACTGAAAAATCAAGAAATGAAAAATGTATCCCAGGCAAATAGTGGTTAAGGGCATGTTCCCTCTCTCTGCCTGTTGCACCTGATTGTCAGGGACCCAGCAGATAACTGCAGAGACACTCAAAGAAATGCCAGAGCCATCAGGGGTTGTAAATTGTAACCTGGGGTTTGTGAACTTGGATGGAAAAAAACTGCATATTTTTCACTAATCTCTAACGGAAATTTAATATTACTTTCAAAATGTTACAGTAATATTTCAAAATGTCACTTTTGAAATATTACTATGTTTGTTGTAGGCAATAAACATAGTAATTAGAAGTAATTTCTTGTCCCTTTAGAACTCAAATGTATACCACCACCCTTTTTTTCTCAGCCAGAAATCTTCAGGAGTGCAGTGGATAGAAACACAGAACAAAAAAGTAAGCAAGCAAGTAAGCAAATAAAAACACTTCCTCATAGGAGCAACAGTTAAAAACTAAAAGGGAAAAACTGATTCATTTCCAACTCACAACTAAAAATATAAGATGCTTATTTAACCTCTCCTCTATAAGAAAGCTGAAACATTTTGCTGAAGAGCATAAAAAACTTGATTAGAAAGACAAAGCTGTTGAAGGAAAGGCCCAGTTTTGTGAAACTGTCGATTTCCCTTCCTACTGTGTAAATCTAAAATATAGTGTAGTCCTGATCACATAACAATGGGATTTTAAAAAACAAACCAGGAGTTGCAGAATGACCTTAAGGAAGAATCTATGTATAGGAGGGGTTTATTTTGGGTTTTTAAATTTTGCTATTTTTTTTTCAGTTAAAAAGAGTGATGAATAGGGTCAAATCTATGTTGAGATGTTGATAGTATTCTTTATCCTTATTTAGTAAATCATGGACAAATTGGCCAACTTGCTGTGTGTGGGGGGTGGGGCATAGAGGAGCAGGTAGCTTCCAACTTACATTTTAAATCTAAATAAATTCCTGGTGGATCAAAGGTATAAATACAAAAAACCATGAAAGTTGCAGAACAAAATATAGGTGAATATTTATAAAGATTCAAGGTAGAGAGTCAGTCCTCAGATAGACACCAAAGGTAGAAACAGTAAGGTACAATAAATATATTTTATGTCGTGAAAACAAAAATCTTTAGGACATTAAAAACACTTCAAAGATATAAAGACAAATGATCAAAGTGAGAGAAAAGAAAAAGGTTTTAGTAACATTTATGAAAGACAGGATTAATATCTTTAATACAGACACACTAGTGAGAACAAGGGTGAATACCTTACCTAGGGATCAAACCCAGGTCTACCTGCATGGCAGGCAAATGCTTTATCATCTGAGCTACCAGGGAAGCCCTGTAAGGGAAGCAGTACCTGAATTGGTCATATATTTTTCAACTTACAATCAAAGAAATTAAAAACAAAACATGAACTACATTTTCCTTACTATGTTGACAAAAAAGATCTGTATTTTTAAAATCATAGCCATTATGAGGTATGGTGACCCAAGGACAAAAGAGCAGATAAAACCCAGGAGGCTATTGGAATGTAGGAACAGAAAAAGCAGACCCTTATCGTCCTTCCCTCCCCCATGTTGTAACTATTAATGGAACAGTATAACCTGTCTCCTCTCCTACCCCGTAGGGAGAAGGTATTTGCCCTACTCTTCCCCCACCCAGTATACATGCCTTCTCCAATCAGCAAATGACCTGCAAGACCCTGATCCCACTCCTTGTACCCTGGGTATAAAAGTGAACTTAGGACCCCTGTTCAACATCGGTTCTCCCTTGAGCTAGCCTGCTATTCCAACAGCTTCTCCCATTCTTATAGACTTTATTTCCCTCTCATTCTGTCTTATGTCTGGAAATTCTTTTCCGGCCTGCACACAGACCATGACATGAGGGAAAGAAGATTTTCTTTTAGTGTAGGTAGACACATACATGGGCTTCCCAGGTGATGCAGGTAGTAAAGAATCTTCCTGCCAATGCAAGAGATGTAGCTTTGATTGGGAAGATCCCCTGGAAAAGGGAATGGCAGCTGTGGAAAGCAATTTTAAAAATTCATCCAAAATTATTAATGATAAAAAATATTCAGATCACTTAGCTAAGTTAAGAAAAAGTCATTTATAAAATTATTTACACAGAAAGAGCATTTTTATATTTGAATTTTATATTCAATTACACATAATTGAATACAGAACATTTTACAATTAACACAAATTACTCTTTAATGAGAAAAGCAAACAATTTAATAAGTAGTAGTTCTGTAATTATAAACTGCTGTATTTAATGTTGTCTTCTCCCCATGAAAATTTTAAATATCACTGAATTTCCATTACTCATTTAAATCCTGGAAATAAATTTCTTTTACTTGCAGACCATCATGTGAGATGTATAATGGGAAATGATTTACTGCAATCTTATGAATATCTCTATCCTCCTATCACTAAGCATTTACCAAGAAGGAAAAAAAGGAGGAGGAGGAGAAAAGATGTATAGTTTTTTTTATTTTTTTAACATGTTGTCTAGCTAAAAGCTAATGGAATGTATCTAATGTTATGTGCATTATAGTGTCATATTAAGTTATATAAAATTGTGGAAGAGCAATGAGATCTTTTTTTTTTTTGCAACCTGAAAGACTATGATTCCTCATTTTGTCTGTTCCATTCCATTTCTCTTGTGTTGGTGTTTCCCCCATGCCTTCATTAAGAATGAAGTTCTAGGTCAAGTTAACCTGGATGTATTCAGGATTCTCTGTTCTGTTTTATTATCTCGCCTGACAAGGAATGAGAGAAAGCTTTAAGTTAGCTTATGTGCGACATGCATCATTTAGAGATAGCAGATTGAATCTGTATGAAGCAGTCACTTCTGACAGCAAGCATGTGTGGGTGTCCAGTATTGCTAATTGTTAGTTTACTAAGAATTATATAAGCTGATAGGTCAATGAGAAATAAACCCTCATTGCTGTGACTTAGAAGGAACCAAGTCAATGGGGAAGTAAGCTGTTTTTCATATGGCAATTCCAAGGAGTATGGTTATTGATGGTTAGTTTTATGTGTCAACTTGACTAGGTAACAGATACCTGGTTAAACATAATTTCTGGGTGTTTCAATGAGGGTGCTTCTGAAATAGATTCACATTTGAATCGGACTGAGTAAAGCGGATGTCCTTCCCCAGTGTGGGTGTGTGTCATCCAATTGGTTGAGGGCCTTAGTAGAACAGAGAGGTAGAGGAAGGTTGAATTTGCTCTCTGCTTCACTTCTTGCCCTGGGGCAACAATCACCCTAGGCATTCCTACTTCCCACGCCTTCGGACTCAGCAAGAATCTGCAGCTCTCAAGGCTTTCAACTCCACCACCATTTTTCCTGGGTCTCTAACTTGCAGAAGTCAGATCATGAGAATTCTCAGTCCTGTAATAATGTGAGCCAATACCTTATAAAATATCTTCTTCTATATGTATCTCCTACTGGTTCTTTTCCTCTGGAAAAGTCTGACCAGTATGTGGACCAGTGAGGAACAAACCCCAATTTCCAATAATTGATTTGAAAAAAAAACACTGGAAGAGGATAGAACCCAAACTAACCTGCTCATTTAGAAAATACTCCAAGATCTGATTTCATGTCCCACTAAATCAGAGTCTGAAATGGGAACTGAGAATCATTTGAGCCGTGATCTAAAAAGAGGTGTCTTCTGCTGCTGGCCATTCCATCTGAAACTGGGTCTACTTATCAAGTCACACATTTAGGTGATGAAGTTGCTTATAAAATTTCTAAATACTAATGTATCATCAATAATTTTTCAGAATAAACTTATTGCAAATTAGTTCAAAAATTCCAGACTATGGAGATGCTAATAATTGTGTCCATTGGGTTAACCCAGGCAAAATAAGAGATGCTGGGTAGGGTTAGGGAACCTGGAAGTAGAGAAGTAAGGAATAGAAATGGGGGTTGCTCTTGAGGAACAAGGTGAACTGGACTGTCAATTTCCTAGACTTGTATTTGATATGCCAGGCACACCTGTGCCTCCTTTGAGTTCAGAAGAATCAGCCTCCTTTGTTTAACTACCTCAGATGTTCGGACTGAATAGTGTTGCAAGTAGATGAATAGACCAGGAGATCACCAAGGACACATTTTGAGAATAGATACTAAGTCCAATAAAGTTAGAAGGATATTAAGTATGTGTTCTCCAGAGTGATATTGGACATTGATAAGTTGTCTCAGTTATTGTGACACATTGTCTTGGATATTCCCCTTCTTCCTTCCCCCTCCCGGGTTTACCATACAATTGGCATGATTCAAGTATCTAAGGCTCAGATGACCTCACCCTTCTGGAAACTTTGAGTCATTAAATTCTTCAGTGTCTTCACCTAAATATTAAAGGAGAAAATTAAGCTTATGTTGCTGCCCAGGACTGATTCTTCTCATTGAACTTTTATTTTATGGAATCTTTAAGAACTCTTTATGGAGTTCTTTAGGAGTTTACAGGGAAAATAAAAGTATTTAGACCTTTATGAATAGATATTTTCATTCTAAGATAGGGGATTTTAGGGGAAAAATAGGATTTAGGTTTTATCAAAACTTGAAAAGCTGATGGAAATTCCCTGGAAGTCCCATGGTTAAGACTTGGCACTTTCACTGCTGAAGCCCAGATTCAATCCCTGGTCAGGGAACTAAGATCCTACATGTGGTGTGGCCAACTTGAAAGCTGAAGGCAAAAAATGACTTTAGTTTCTGAACTAGATCCTGGGCTTGGGGGACGGGTGTGATTCTGAAATTTCAACTCTGTGTAAAACTAATATGCTTTCTAAAAGCCTTATTTCCTGTCTGACTTAATTTGTCTTATGGTACTGTTTGTTCAAAAGACAGTGGAAGAAGGATTTTTTTGTTTTATTTTGTTTTGTTTTTGAAGAGCATACTTCTAAAGGAGGTGAAAATTTTCACATTTCATTGAGCCCAGCTAAAACGGATAAATAGGTGAATGATAATTTCTTGGTCTTGCTTGAGTGTGGAAGCAAGTAATTGCTTAGGTAACACAAAACAGCAAATCAGCAAGTGGACAATTCATTTTCTGTGCAATTTTATTGACTCTGCTGACTTGTTCAGCACATATTGTTAATTAATTAAAGTTAATAAATTTCAAAAAATATTTTTATAATTACATACAATATTATGAGCAAAACTAATTGAAAAACACCAAGAGCATTTGAAAAATGGCCCATTTAAAAGTTTTAAGATGCCCTAAAGACATATCTGTATTAAAGATAGAAACTTGGAATAAAAAATGTTTATAGTTTTATGTAATTGGAGAGATCTATGAATCAGCGGGTGGGAATACAGTTTCCTTGCTGTTCATTTAGCAACAAAACAAGAACTTGGCAGAGTTCTTTTCTAATTACCACTGGAGGCTGTCTTGTACCAGGGAGATGCTTTATTCCAGGGATTCTTGAACAGTCAATGAGTGGGTAGTGTTGTGGTTTGAATCATGTGATTTCTCCTCCCCAGAAAGATATCCAGGGCTGTCACAGAGGTCATCAAATTAAAATGAGGTCATTAGGGTGAGTCCTAATCCAATATGACTGGTATCCTCACAAAAGGGGGACATTTGGAGCCAGAGACAGACACACACAGAGGACAGGCAATGTGAACAGACACAGGAGGGAGATGGTCATCTGTGGGCCAAGGGGAGGGGCCTGGAAGAGCTCCTTGGCTCACGGCCCTCAGAAGGACCGACCCTGCTGACGCCTTGATTTTGGATTTTGTAACCTCCGGAATACTACAGAATCATACATTTCTGTTGCTTAAGCCGCCCGGTTTGTGTCACAGTAGTCCTAGCCAACTAATACAGGTGGTTAGCATACAAGATGGTGCACAAGATGTGTGTGTTTGTGAGTGGAAGGACTTCTCCTTTCCCTTCCCCTTCCCAGCACAGTACGTATAAAGCACTAGGATCATGGAAGGAGGAAGATTCTTTAAGGAAAGTATATTAAATAAATGGGCAAAAATGGATCAAAGTACCATGCTGCAGATTCTGAATGCTTTAGACACTGGGAAAGGAGTCACTGTTCTCATTCTTGTGTTGGAGGAGTGGTTGTATTGGAGACTCCTGATTGAGACGAGGTAAGCCCTGGAGAGATGCCCTTGCGCTGCGGTGGATTTTTGTCAGGTCAGGCTCCTCACCGCTGCCTCTGTGGGAATGGGATGGGCACAATCCTCAGTGAGAAGCCTTGGTGCTGTGGGCAGTGGAGGAAGGGGGGAAGTGAGCCCTGCAGTAGCTTTTCCAGGACCAGGAAGGCTCTGCTTCAGCAAGGGCGTGTCAGGTAAAGTCACTGAGCCCCCCAGAGGTGGGTGATGTGTGATGACGTGGGGAGGAGAGTAACACCGAGGGTTCTTAGGGCAGAGCTTCTGCCTCTGATGGTGGGAATGGGGTGACAAATGAGACCCCTTCGTTTGCTACATTCAAGAAAATACTTTCCCCTAAAGGCAGCCCATCTAGAAATTATTTAATCACCAAACCTTAGAATTAATTCACATTGACCTTTTTTTGGTTGTTTGTTTGAGGGCTAGGCATCTGAATCCTTGGTGATACATTGGTGGCAATGGATTGTTTACTCACTTCCCCCCACCCCCACCCCCAGGCACATACCATACAGGTTCAGAAAAAAAAATCTTAGCAATTTTAAGATTTCTCTCTTGAGTTCTTTCTAATCAAGGAAAACATTTTGAGAGCTGTTTACCACCCAAAGTATTTCGTCTGTTTGGGATTAAGAAGTCTAGGAGTGGTCCATTATCACCCATAGTGACATCGACAACCCAGGGTACTTAATAGATGGGTGCTAAACAGTATTTGAATTCAATATTCAGTCTGACAAAAGGCCAGCTAGGATACCGCCACGTTTATAGAGTTTGTTTCAAAGTCTCACCAAACCAGGGCTCGGGTTGCTCCCCTATTCAGCTGGGAGCTGGCAGAGAGAATGTCTGCTGCTTCCCAAGAGGCTGACTTGCCTCTCATGAAGAGGTTAGTGGTTTCCACTACTGAGCCAGGAAGAGTCTGCTCTGGTCTCCCTAGGGCTATGGAGAGATGTATGGTGGCATTTGAATTGAGGGCATGAGCTCAGATTCCTCCTCTCAGATGCATGGGGAGATTTCTACCATTCCTAAACAGGGAAGCAGTACACCCCTTGTAAAGAACTTAATCTGGAGCCGGCAGTGTCCAGATGCGGACTGCAAATGGTAACTGGAAGCTGAGTGACCTAGGATGTGTGTGGGTGTGACAAAAGGAGTGCTGGTGGTGAAGCGTTGTGTAAGCTCTTGGTTCTGGGGCCAAATGGTGTAGGCAGAGCATGTGTGGAGAAACCTCAGGACCTTTTCACCCAGAAGTGGGGACAGGAAGCGATACTGACCTCTGTGAGGACTGAGGTTTCCATGGAGGGGGGCATAGTTGGATGGGTCTGTTTTCTCTTTCTCTTGTTCTCATTGGTGGAAAAACACATAAGAACACATTGAAGATGCCCACAGGATTTCTGAGCATTGGAAGTACTCGTCACCGGGAAGCGATGAATGGCTCTTTCTCTCTAGCCCTTGTCTCTTCTCCCTCCCAAAATGCCCTACACAAGAACCATCTAGATGGCATTTGGTGGGGTGGAGGAAGGATTACCTGCACATTAAAAGAGAATTTTCTAAAGTTCAAAATTAAAGAGAAATCTTTTCAGTGTCCAAGGAGCCTTGGAAAAGTTAAAAATGGAATAGGAGAGGAGGTTTCTCTCCTGTCTCTAAGGTGGTGGCTATGTGGGTGAGTGTCTTAAGGGTTAAGAACTAAGGTCCCACTCCAGTAAAAAGTGAAATCTGAGGAAATACACTGTTTTATATATTCTTTGGGGCTCTGTGTGTCTGATAAGTTAATAGTAAGACAATTTAGATCTAGACTTTACTACTCCACTCTTTCCACAGGAAGCCAAAAATACTGGGGTTTCAGGAATATATGTGATTTTTTTCCTAGGCAGAGGACATAGAGATGAAAAACTGGATATAACTTACTAACTAATACTCGAATTCTTTTATTATTCCTTGCCAGCCTGTAATAACTGGGGAGTTGGGAGGATGAAGGTGTGATGACCACCGCGTAGGATGTGAACCTACTATGTGCCAGGTTCATGTACACATAATAGCTTACTTACCCTCACAAAACTACAGGAGGTGGATATTATCATCTTCGTTATCCAGATGGAGGACTTGCATTTCAACACAGTTAAATGGTTTGGCCGAGGTTGAGAGTGATTTGATCATGATGAAGAGCTTGTGTACAAATCCCTCCTCTGAAGCCCTGTCCAGATTCTGTTCATTTTGTCACACTGTCTTCTAGAATGTATATGAGTGTGTGCCTATAAAGAGTCCTTTTTTTTCCAGTAGAATGGTGCTACTTCTATGGCTAAAGACTAGATGTCTTTTTCCCTTAGGTCTTCACCTTAGCAGCTTTAGGATAAGCAGTTATGACTGATCCTACCTCTGCCTTGAGGACCCAAATGAGACTTGAAGCTGGCCTTGTCTTGTTGAATTATTTTTTGACTACTTTTAGCAAGTGAGTCACTTTCAAAATGCATTATTCCTCTGAATGTATTCACAGGTGGAACACTGAGTGAATTCAGTGGGAGATTAAAAGGATTTGGGGGCCTTTACCAGAAATGTCGATTTATATGCACATGTTTTCCCAAGTGACATTTGTAAATTATCAATATAATATTTTATTCAATCCCTTTCTTCTTAGTCATGCAAAATATTCTGGAAACAACTTATCTCATTGCATCAAAGAGCAAAACTCTGGAGGTGATGGTACCAGGTCTGTTTCAGTGAGGGTGGGGTTGGGGAGAATGAAGTAACCTTTAGTGAAATTGAAATCCAAATTACTACAGATGATGGAGCTGATATTGTGCCATTTAGCTTGTTCTGATGATTGCACTTTTCAACATCTCCCGTAGTCAACAGTGGTAAACAAAACCTTTGAAAATGTTACTTCACAGAGGTCTTGCAGGGACAGGAAAACACCCTGAGTCTAGCCATTCTTGCCTTTGGTAAGGAGGGCAGAGTTTCATTTGCTTGTCCATTTTGTGCTGTACCTATAAATGTATTTAACAAGTCGATTCTCAGTAATTTTTCTTCTTTCTTAATGTAAACACTAACGACTTATACAGGTGGAGATATTGACATTCCTCTGACTCTACTGTACCTTGCAAAGCTGTGCTTAGTTGTAACACTGTGTTGGAAATGCACAAGGAAGCTTTTCTCATTTAAGCTTAACATGCTTTATTTAGTGGCAGAAAGCTAAGAATGCAGTAGATGGTATCTGAGAACCATGAAACCCATAAAATGTCTCTAAGAATTCTAAAACAAATTATTTTAATGTATTATCTGTTGGATAATATCTGTTGGAGGAGGAGTTGTTGTTCGTTGCTCAGTCGCTCTTTGCAACCCCGTGGACTGTAGCCCACCAGACTTCTCTGTCCGTGGAATTCTCCAGGCAAGGATACTGGAGTGGGTTGCCATGCCCTCCTCCAGGAGATGATTAGTATTAATATCCAATGGGCTCTGCAGCTCACTAACAAGAAACTCTGAGAGGGAGAGACAGTGACAAGAGAACTGGACTATAATTACTCACATTTTCCTCTATGTATTCTGCCCATTTCCCAGCCCCCTGCCAACTCCACCTCTAGTTTTGAGGATAAAATCTATAACTTCCTTAGCATCTAATGCATTCTTCTAGCTTCCGTCTTGCAGCTGATAATGGCAGCAGATAAAATGCAGGACACCCTTGTTAGGGCAGTTGAAAGGGCCGGAAAGTTCCTGCTCCTGGACTGTTTCCTAAACATTGCCAAGCTGTACAGTTCTTTAGCATGTGGCTTTCTTCTCTGGGGTCTCCAGGCCTTTGGTTATACTTGAAGGCATTTTAACTTGCATGATTTTGCCCCACTGCCCCACTGCTGTTGTAAAGTATTTTCCCTGAGGGGGGATAATTACTTCCATAAATATGAAACACTTCTGTGGCAGCCTCCTCATGTTTATTTGCCTGGAACGAACCTAGTTCTATTCAGAATATCTATAACCTCAACATGCAGGGTTTACATTCTCTCAGGTCTGAGGTTTATAAGTGTTCACATATTAGAAAGTCTCTTCTTCTAGAAGATTTTAAATGATATTTGGATGCGCCAATGTTACATTTTTAAAAGCATAGATTCTTGGCTTTTAGTTGCTTATAACAAATGCTGAGAAGTGTTCCAAGTTGAAGATGTCTGTTAATTCTCATACAATGCTCCATTTTTCTTCTTTTAGATATTAGTTTTTTCCCCTCACAATTCCAAGAAAGCAACATGGGTGTGATTTTTTTTCCCCTAACTGTCCCCACTATAACTCTAGAGTGCACTGAAAAAGAGTTTAGCCCTCTGCCCAGCTCCGTCCACATTTTTTGTTGGTTACAGCATTCTGCCTTTAAAAAGAAAGAAATATTAATATCATTTGCAACAATATAGATGGACCGAGAAGACCTTTTATGTATATACTACATAGTCTCTATCAGTTTATCTGTCAGTGAACATTTGGTTTGTTTCTATATCTCAGTGTTGTTCAGTCACTCAGTCATGTCCAACTCTTCACGACCCCATGGACTGTAGCACACCAGGCTTCCCTGTCCTTCACCATCTCCTGGAGCTTGCTCAAACTCATGTCTGTTGAGTCGATGATGCCATCCAACCATCTCATCTTCTGTCATCCCCTTCTCTTCCTGCCTTCAATCTTTCCCAGAATCAGGGAAAGATTTTTTTTTAAGGGTTTTTTCTAATGAGTCAGGTCTTTGCATCAGGTGGCCAAAGTATTGGAGCTTCAGCGTCAGCATCAGTCCTTCCAATGAATATTCAGGGCTTATTTCCTTTAGAATTGAC
Organism: Cervus canadensis; assembly: GCF_019320065.1. NCBI lineage: Eukaryota > Metazoa > Chordata > Mammalia > Artiodactyla > Cervidae > Cervus > Cervus canadensis. The sequence goes on from NC_057392.1 coordinate 85,272,222, forward strand.
TGGTTTGATCTCCTTGCTGTCCAAGGGACTCTCAAGAGTCTTCTCCAACACCACAGTTTGAAAGTATCAATTCTTCCCAGGTTCAATCTCAGGGTCAGGAAGATCCCCTGGAGAAGGGAATGGCAAACTGCTCTAGTATTCTTGCCTGGAGAATCCCATGGACAGAGGAGCCTGGTGGGTTACAGTCCGTGGGATTGGAAAGAGCTGGACATGACTGAGTGACTAACACACATGTGCTATTCTAAATAGACTGGAAAAGAGAATCTTGCCTTTCCAACTATACCCTAGTTGAAGCCAAAGGAGACAGCATAGTTCTTTAAGGACTCCTCAAGCAGCTAGAGTGGACAGGATGGCCTTTTTTATCTGAAGCCCTCCAGAGATCTCCACGCCATTGGCGTTAGTCAGGAGAAGGTAGGTAGCACTGCAATGACTGATAGGCCTCAGTCCCAATGCCACATACATTCATTTATTGCTCATGTCACGTGAGGAAGGCAGGTCAGTGACGGGCTTTACAGCACACCATAGAAAAGGGACTCAGACTCAGAGAGGTCTCACCATTCCCGGAGCTGTCCTATGGAAATACATGACCTTCTCAGGCTCTGCAACAGGAGAGAGTACGAGAGTGACTTTCACTTGGCAATTAATTGCTTTGACCCAGAAGTAACTTGCCACTTCCGTTCATAGCCCGTAGCTCGAACTAATTACATAACCCTGCCTAACTGCAACCCTGGGTACCTGGAGGAAACATGAGCAGGACTTGAATAAGCACTCAGGGTCTTTATGACACCACCCACGGCAAGGGAAGCAACATGGATCAGTGAACGCATGATGAAGGCGTTGGACGGGGTGGCCAGTGGACACTACATATGCCCTCAGCCGGCGCCACACTTTCATAGCTGAAAAGGGAGACCCACAAGAGTCTCATGTCCACGTAAGGGAGCAGAGCCGCCAGTGTTGACTGGAAGCCCTTTGAGAGATCTGGCTCCTTTAGTAGATGCCTGAGGATAAACGTAAACAGTGGAAGCCAGCTAAGGACACAATGTCCCATCTTCACTCATACAGTGGCCTACATAAGCCACCTCACCATCCACACACATAGAATTTAGGTGCGATTTTAGGCAGAAAAGGAGAGATCCTGAATTTATTTGATAATATCTAGAAGTGACTAGCCCTGCATTATTCAGGATGAAGTTTCAGCTATAAGTGGAATGGGAGTTCAAGATCAATGTTATATTATTTTGAGTAAAATCATACCTTCAACCATGGTGTGTTAGTATCATGACTGGTACATGATGATGAGTTACTAAGATAACTGAGTGACAGAAAGACATACCTTTCAGGTGGAGAACAAGATGGGAAAAGCGAAAAAAAAAAAATGGGAGAGACACCAGTGCCCAACCCTGACACACAGGCAGAAAATTGGTGTTCCTAGGAGTAGGTAAGAAGGATTTGGCCAAATGGGAATTATATTTAGCTTCCTCCAATTTTAAATTAACTTGTTTTGCCTCAGTGCTTTTAGGATAAGAACTGGGGCCTGATGGAAGGACTAAGTTATCTCTGTTTGCAGATGACATGATCATATATAGAGTGAATCCTAAAGACTCCAACAAAAAACTACTAGGACTAATAAACAAATTCAGTAAAGTTGCAGGCTCCAGAATCAACGTACAAAAATCAGTTTTGTTTCTATACACTAATAACAAATTATCTGAGAGATAAACTAAGAAAGCTGTCCTACTTAAAACAGTATTACAAAGAATAAAGTACTTAGAAAGAAATTTAACCACTAATGAAAGATCTGTGCACCAAAAACTATGAAACATTAATAAAAGAAATTGAAGAAGACACAACTTTGGAAAGATATCCTATGTTCATGGATTGGAAAAAGTATTGTTAAAATGTCCACTACCCAAAGTGACCTACAGATTCAATGCAATCCTTTTAAAAATTCCAAAGGCATTTTTCATGGAAATAGAACCGAAACCCTAAAATTCACATGGAACCACAAAAGACCCAAATAGCTCAAACAATCTTGACAAAGAACAAACCTAGAGGTATCACAGTTCCTGATTTCAAATCACATTGCAAAACTATCAAAACAGTATCGTACAAGTATAAAAACAGGCACTTAGATCAGTGTAGCAGAGTAGAAAACCCAGAAATAAAACCATGAATATAAGGTCAACTAATCTTTGACAGAGTGACAAGAATACCTAATGGGGAAAGGATAGTCTCTTCAATAAACTGGATGACCACATGCAAGAGAATAAAACTGGACCCATATCCAGGCATGCCCTGGATCCAGCAGATTCTAAGCCATGGTTGCGAATTTGGGTTTGATTATATGGCCACAAGATTGAAAAGGTTTTCAGCAGGGAGAACATGACCTGATTGATGTCATCAAATACTCTAGCTTCTGTGAGGAGACTATGCTAAGAAGAGACAGAGTGAAGAATGGATAGCAGGTAAGTGGCCCGCAGGAGAGATGCTGTGGGGCCGGCCCACATGGTGCCCATGAAGACAGGCCAGGTGGGAATTTCTCCAACTGGTCACCAGCCCTCAGAACCATCCTGCCAGGAAAGTGCTGGCTCCCCCAGCTGAGCAGCCTCTGTTAATGCATCAGAACACCACGGCTGTCTGATTCCCGAGCCCAGCCTTGTCTGCTGCACCGCCAGCCCCCTACTGCCTTTGGAGACTCCCTACCCCACATCCATTTCCCTTCTCCTGAGGAGAGCCTGAGATATCACCGTTACTGCCAGGAGAAAGAAATTCTTTTTTTTTTCCCTTTCTTAGAACATAGGTTCTCATCCTAGGGTACCTGTACCCATTCAGCTAGCAGATAACAATCAGGGGAACGTCCCCCAGATCTTCACCAGGCTTAGCTGTGACATCTATTTCCTCTGCGCCCTTCCTTCAGTCACCCAAAAAGGGTTAACAGAGATCTGGTAGTCTGTCTCAGGGTTTATGCACCCCTGTCTAAGTCTAATAATGACGACTGAGGTCCATGGATGACAAGCACACAGCCAGTGCATTGAGCCTTAAATAGTCCCAGAAAGGACTTCCCTGGTGATCCAGTGGTTAAGAATCTGCCTACCAATGCAGGGGACACAGTTTTGATCCCTGGTCTGGAAAGATCCCACATGCCGCGAAGCAACTAACCCTATGTGCCTCAACTACTGAGCCTGCGCTCTAGAGAGAGCAAAGTGCAACTACTGAGTCCAAGCGCCCTAGAACCCATGCTCTGCAACAAGAGAAGCCACCTCAATGAGGAGCCCGAGCACCACAACTAGAGAGGAGCCCCTGCTCACTGCAACTACAAAAAGCCTGCAGGTAGTAATGAAGACCCAGACAAGCCAAAAATAAAATCAATTTTTTAAAAAGTGCTGCATTATAACTGAATCACTTTGCTGAACACTTGAAACCAACACAAAATTGTTAACTGATTATGCTCCAGTTTAAAATGTAGGAAAATTTAAGAAGTCCCAGAAGATTCTTTTTTTCCAAATACCAGCTGACAAAACCAAAGGTTTCATGCTCAGTCACCTCCAAAACCTCTCACTGGGAATAAAGATGATCCCTGTAACAGGCTTACTTTATGATTGGGAGAAATACACTAACACATGGTCTCTTAAAAGCCCATGTCCCTTTCATTATGCTTTTAAGAGAGTCAGAAATACTGGTCCTAGAAGGTATTCATCCTAAAGAATTCCTTGCGTTTAAGGCCAGGTGTAGTTGTCTGCTATCTTGTGTCTCATTCTTATGAAGCCACTAATCCCATTGTGAGGACTCCACGCTCGTGACCCCATCAACCCTAATTACCTCCTGAATGCGCCTTATCCAACCACCACCATCCTGAGCTTCATGGTATGAATTTTTCAGGGGGACACAATTCAGCCCATCATACCATGGGATACTACAGTTTTGAAGCTGCCATTCTGTACTCAGTCCTGCCCGACTCTTTGTGACCCCTTGGTCTGTGGCCCACCAGGTTCTTCTGCCCATGGGATTCTCCAGGCGAGCATACTGGAACAGGTTGCCACTTCCTTCTCCAGGGGATCTTCCCAACCCGGGGATCACACCCACATCTCCTATACTGGCAGGCGGATTATTTGTCACTGCGCCACCTGGGAAGCCCACAGACTTGGAGAGCTTTCTCAATTTATATTATTCCTTGATTCTTATGGGTTTCCACATTCCCAATACCCAGGGTGACTTGCAGTGTCAGCGAGGCTACGCTGAGTTCATTTAGTTGGGCATCAATAAGACACAGGATTTCATAGCTCCTCAAATCAAGTACCGCAGTCAATTCAGAGACCGGGGGAAACATCAGAGGCCCACAATAGGTTAATTCACCCATTGCATATTCCATGTGGCTGAAATTCCATAAGCTCTCTGCTGAGAGGTGTGAGGAATCTCAGAGAAATTTAGGTTTCTTGTGTGTTGCTTCACACTTCTCAAATAATGAAATGGATGTAAGAACTCAGTCTTCAGATCTCATTATCGAAACTGGTGGCGAGTTGAGTGGAACAGATTGGACTTCCTGCCTGTCTAGAAAGTGGCGCAGGGGGCAATGCCTTAGTTCCAGCCCTGCTTCTGCAACAAATTGGCTGTGGACCTTGACAAGTCACTTCACTTTCCCGAGGGTGCTTCTCAATCTGCAAATAGGGATGATAAGACATCCTCTGAGCACCTGATCAGAACGCTTTGCAGGGCCAATACCAAGGCCGCAATTTAAGACTGTGATGCTATTATGGTCTCATCTGATACTCACCCTCTAGAAATTGCTTAAGGTCTTGGTTTCCCAGAATTACTATACAATCAGCATTCCAGAGCTGCTGAGTAGAAGTAATCAATCTTTTCTGCTGGTTTTGTACATGTGGTTGTTCCCAACATTTGTTTAAGATCCTCAACATGATGAACAGGAACATGATATGACCCTAAAACCTGAGCTCTCCTCCAAGCACAGGCATTGTCTCAAATGTCACTTAGGAGACTGTTATCAAGGAACTTTACTTAGCCTTTTTCTCTTCAGAGCAAAAGGTTCTTAAAGGAGTGACTCTTTAATTGTAACAAAACAAGTCACTTTTTCAGTTCAGTTCAGTTCAGTTGCTCCGTCGTGTCCGACTCTTTGTGACCCCATGAATCGCAGCACGCCAGGCCTTCCTGTCCATCACAAACTCCTGGAGTCTACTCAAACTCATGCCCATCAAGTCGGTGATGCCTTCCAGCCATCTCATCCTCTGTCGCCCCCTTCTCCTCCTGCCCCCAGTCCCTCCCAGCATCAGGGTCTTTTCCAATGAGTCAACTCTTCGCATGAGGTGGCCAAAGTATTGGAGTTTCAGCTTCAGCATCAGTCCTTCCAACAAACACTCAGGACTGATCTGCTTTAGGATGGACTGGTTTGATTTCCTTGCAGTCCAAGGGACTCTCAAGAGTCTTCTCCAACACCACAGTTCAAAAGCATCAATTCTTCAGTGTTTAGCTCCTTATAAAAGGTTAAGGTACTTGGCAGGCATGAAGAGAGGGAAAGTTATTAATTTAGACTTTTCCCCTTCCTCTGACTCTAGCTGTCTTGTCTCTCAACCAAATACATCTAAGTAATCGGTGCACCAAAATTGAGGTGATCAGTTCTAGAAAGGGGGACTTTAACAGGTAGGCAGATACAACCAGTTTAGAAAATCTAGCTGGTATGGAAGGCAAACCGTGTGTACAGACAGAAGAGTAAAGCTCTGAAATGAAACCCGAGATGTCAGCCAAACCTGTAGGCAGCTTGCTGGCTTGGTGGGTGTGATGCGGTGTGGCAGACTGTGGGAAGGAAGGGAAAGGGGGACCAAGGCCCTGCTCTGGGTAGCCAGAGCATCTAGTTCAAAAGCAAAAACATACAAATCTTAAGAAAAGGACTAAGAGCGTCATCAAGCTGTTTAAAGTTCCAGAAGGAAATTCCACTAACAGCTGAGTCATCCCAGGAGTCCGGACTCAGTTTCCAGGCCAGCTCAGGGCCTTCGTGAACACTGGACAGTCATTACGGTCTGGGGCCTCCCTACAATTAACACACTGAAGACCTAGTCCCCAGTACCTTAGAACGTGGCCACATTTGGAGATAAGTCTTTTAAAGAGTTAATTATGGCTAAATGAAGTCACAAGGATGAGGTTCTAGTCCAATAGGACTGGTGTCCTTATAGAAAGAGGAGAAGATGCCACGGATGCACACACAGGGAAAGTCCACCCAAGGACACAGCGAGGAGGCGCTATCCATGAGCCAAGGAGAGATGCCTCAGGAGAACCCTCCAGAACTGTGAGAAATAACTTCTGTTATTTAAACCACCCAGTCTATGCTATTTTGTTATGGCAAGTCTAGCAGACTAAGGCATATTTGTGTGGGCTTCCCTGGTGGTTGAGATGGTAAAGAATCTGCCTGCAATGAAGGAGATCCAGGTTCAATCCCTTGGTTGGGAAGATCTCTTGGAGAAGAGAATGGATGGCCACTCCAGGTTTCTTGCCTGGAAAATTCCATGGACAAGAGAAGCCTAGCGGGCTACAGTTCTACATACATATGCTACATACTATATACATATATGTAGTGGGGACTAATTACAATCCATATACTACATACTGGGCTTCCCAAGTGGTGCCTGTGGTAAAGAATCCCCCTGCCAAAGCAGGAGATGCGAGTTCAGTCTATGGGTTGGGAAGATCCCCTAGAGAAGAAAATGACAACCTGCTCCAGCACTCTTGCCTGGAGAACTCCATGGACAGAGGAGCTTGGCGAGTTATCGTCCATGGGGTCCCAAAGAGTCAGACATGACTGAGCTCTGAGCACACATACTACATACATATATGTAGTGGGGACTAATTACGATCCAGAAAACCATTACTACTTTATTTTTTAGGGTTCAATTTACAGGTAATTTCAGAATCTGAACCCCCATATTTTCTTTACCCCAGAGAGGGAACAATGGAATCAAAGTCAAGGCATGGAGAAAGGGAGACAAGGACTATATCTGGCCCTTAGGTCTTATGACATCCTTTGTCCACGTTGGTCCTTCAGGTGGGGATCTCTGTAAGACTCCAATGGTTCCATTGGCTTAGGTACACCGTTACATATTTTTTCCTTTCTAGAGTCACACCACCTCCCCTCAACACTGAAAGAAAGCAAGATCTGGGACCCTTACGCAGGGTACAGGGGACACTCTCTCTAGTTTAACCAGATGTTCACCTTCACAACCAACTTTTTTTGTCTAACTACAATTTCATTGACTGGAGTAAAATCAGAAGATGGGCCTAATACCCTGAGAAATGGGCTACCATCCTTCCATACTCTACTTATAGCTACAGGCTGGCTGGAGTGGTCTAGCTTGCTATCAACAAGCCAGGAGCACTGGCATCACCTGGGAGCCTGTTAGAACTGCAATCTCAGGTCTCAACCTAGAATCAGAAGCCACATCTTAACCATACACTCAGGAGAGTTTGAAATCCATGTTAAAATTAGAGAAACAGCAGTGTTGCACAACGATTCTCAAGGTTTCGAGGCACCAGAGGCACGTGGAGGGCTTGGTGAAGCCCATGTGCCTTGGCTGCACCCCAGACTCCGACTGTACGTCTGGGGTGGCCTGAGGATTTGCATTTGGAACAATCTTCCAGGTAATGGTGATGCTGCCAGTCTGTGGCTTGTGATTAGAGTAGAATTAATACAGACCTGCAGCGGTCTCCAACCTTTCTGGCACCAGGGACTGGTTTTGTGGAAGACAATTTTTCCACAGATAATGGGGCGGGGGGTAGGTTTTCAGATGATTCAAGAGCATTACATTTATTATGCACTTTATTCTATCATTATTATTACATGAGCTCTCTTCAGATCATCAGGCATTAGATCCCAGAGGTTGGGGACCTCTGGGTACAGAGTATATAAAGATACATTCGTGTTTTATAAGTTAAGAGACCTCAAGTCACTTTTTCTAACTATTTCATTATTAGTTGAGGCCGGCCTGTCGTAACATTTGTAGAGTTCGGGGCAAGAATACAGAAGGACACCCATGTACCATTTGTATGAATATTTAACAGTTATAAATCAGGCTGAAAGAAAATGGATTTAAAAATATTCTGTCCTCTATCTTGACAAATACATTTGCATGATGATGCGGAAGATCAGGTTCAAAGGTAGAATTCTCAGGAGTTCTTCGGATCCTCAGAATTCCATGCCTATTCTTGCTGCAGCCTGCCGCTTTCTATTCTCAGTCTCACCTCCTTCCTCAACCTGGAAAAAGACTCAAGAAGTGGGAAAAGACTATGAGGAATCATAGCATCTCAGGAATTCAAAGGAGTGGGTTTAGAAGGGTGACAGGCTCCAGGTGGCATATCACCTACTTCATGGACTCTGTGCCCGTGGGGAGGAGTGAGGCCAGAGAAGGACCAATATGCACAAAACAGAAGCACAGGACAGGACTCAACATGGTCAAATCTAAGTGTAACGCAGACTGGAGGGCTCCAGGCAGCCTGTGGTTTCTGATAACATTCTTCAGTTCAGTCACTCAGTTGTGTCCGACTCTTTGCGACCCCATGGACTGCAGCACGCCAGGGTTCCCTGTCCATCACCAACTCTCAGAGCTTGCCCAAACTCATGTCCATCGAGTCGGTGGACCATCCAAGCATCTGATCCTCTGTCGTTCTCTTCTCCCCCTGCCTTCAATCTTTCCCAGCATCAGGGTCTTTGCTAATGAGTCACCTCTTCACATCAGGTAACCAAATTATTGGAGCTTCAGCGGCAGCCCTTACAATAAATAGGCAGGACTGATTTCCTTTAGGATTGACTGGTTTGATCTCCTTGCAGTCCAAGGGATTCTCAAGAGTCTTCTCCAACACCACAGTTCAAAAACATCAATTCTTCTGCGTTCAGCTTTCTTTATAGTCCAACTCTCATATCCATACATGACTACTGGAGAAACCATAGCTTTGACTAGATAATATTAGAGTTATAAAATTATTTAGCACCACCCAGGAAGTCTACCTGCTACACGGGAGACCTGGGTTCAAACCCTGGTTTGGCAAGATCCCCTGGAGAAGGGCATGGCAACCCACTCCAGTATTCTTGCCTGAAGAATACCAAGGACACAGGAGCCTGGCAGGATACAGTCTATGGGGTCACAAAGAGTCGAACATGACTGAGTGGCTGACACATTCACTTTCACTTCCAGGAAGTCTGCAGGGTTTCCCAGGTGGCACAGAGGTCAAGAATCTGCCTGTCAAAGCAGGAGACGTGGGAGATAACCTGCATTCAATCCCTGGGTCAGGAAGATCCGCTGGAGAAGAAAATGGCAACTCACTCCAGTATTCTTGCCTGGGAAATTCCATGGACAGAGGAGTCTGGTGGGCTACAGTCCATGGGGTTGCAAAGAGTCAGACACGACTGAGTGAGTGATCATGCATGTGTGTGCACATATATACACACACAGGAAGTCTGCAAGATAAAAATGGAAGAGGTGACCTACTAATTTCTGTGACCTTCAGTTTGGTGCCCAGAACAGCAGCGGTGTTATAGACTGAATGCGTGTGTCCCTCCAAAATTCGTACATTGAATTGCTGTGAATAGAATGTTGGTAGAATGGACAGTAAAGGCCATGCTGGTGGTGGACAGAAATGAGGAAAGGATTATTCGGAAAGGGACAAAAGGTGATCCTTGTTGCCAAGTGGCAAAGAATTAGTCTTTTGTGGAAGACAGAATTTGTGAATGATGAAATTGAATATTTATCTGAGGAGATTTCTAAGCAGGGTATTGAAGGACAGACTTGGTTCCTCCTGACCACTTTTAGTAAAATGTGAATGCAGAGAAAAATTGAGGAAGGAATTGTTAAGCAAAAAGAAACCAGAACTTGGAGATTTTAAGAATCTAACCACATTGCGAAAAGTGAGAATGTTTGTTCTGAAAAGAACGCTGAACAATCACTTGATAAAGAGATTATGTTGCAACTCATGGACTCACCAGTCATCTCTGAAGAAGTTAGGGATAGAGAAAGGATTATACCAGCAGAAACACTGCCAGCTGGAACTAAAAGGGAGAAGGGAAAAAATGGATGAAAGAAGATGGTCAGACTTCTGGAATTCTATAGAACTGGACAACAGGAACAGAGCTATCCAGCTGCAAACATGTTTTAATCTTCAAGAAAAGGAAAGAATGACCCCGAAGGTAACTGAAGTTTATGAGGCTACTATCCTCACCATAGCCCCGAGGCCAAGGCTGCATCTTCCTTGGCTTCAAAGGGTAGGGCACTTTCAGAAAGCTGTGGGTCTGATGCCCTGTGAAGTCATAAGGGTGACTGTCCCACTGACCATACTGGTGACCCTGCCACCCCAGTCAACCTAGAAGGCAGAGCATCAGACCAAAGAGGATATTCTTGGGACTTGTAAGAGCGTGGATTTATCTTGTTAAGTTTTTAATTTCCTTGGTGTCCATCATATTTTTCTTTTCAATTTCTCCCTTTTGGAATGGAAATGTCTATCCCATGCCTATTCCACTATTGTATTTTGGAAACACATAGTTTGGCTGGTTTCATAGACTCACTGTTGTAGAGGAGTTTTGCCTCGGGCTGAATCATATCTCAAGTCTCACCTGAGTTCAATGATACTTGAACAAGACTTTTAACTTTAGACTTTAGAGCTGATGCTGGAATGAGTTAAGATGTTTGGGGACCATTGAGATGTTATTTCCCTAAGTTGAAGATGTGATTAAAATTCATTCCTTCATAGAAAGACAAGGGCACACCTTCCAGATCCCCATTTGGGGAAGAGAGGAAACTCAAGACACTGGTTGTTCAAGGTTCTACCAAGTGGGACCCTGACAGTGGCTTTCATCATCTTCCTTGCTTCCAACCCACACAGGAAAAGGGGTGGGGCTGATGAAGGTCAGAGGTGATCATCATGAGCCACTGTGATGATCAAACAGAGGCTAAACCTCTCTTGGGGAAAAAAAAAGCTGTATACATACAAGTTTCCAAGCACTGTCAAACAGCTAAAAATCCCCCTGAATCCAGTATTCCACCCAGAGTTCTTACTTCTTGGAAGAGCTAATCTGGTCTCCTAGAAAAGACAGATGACCAATGGCCTCTAAGAAACCTGCTATTTTAAGAAGGGGATGGGTATTATCAAATTTCTCTTTCCCTTCAGAAGTGGCACTCCATTAGATGCAGGGCATTCCACCTTCTTGAGTGTCTACCTATGGAAGACCCAACACAGAAAGTTTTAACCTTTTTGTCTAAGTGAAAGTGAAGTTGCTCAGTTGTGTCCGACTCTTTGCGACCCCATGGACAGTAGCCTACCAGGCTTCTCCGTCCATGAGATTTTCAAGGCAAGAGTACCAGAGTGGGTTGCCAGTTCCTTCTCCAGGGGATCTTCCTGACCCAGGGATCAAACCCGGGTCTCCCACACTGTGGGCAGACGCTTTACCCTCTGCACCACCAGGAAGTTTTGTGTCTAAAACCACAGAGTTTGTCTGGCCAGTCAATTGAAAGAAGTCTAGTTGACCACTGGCTAAAAGAGGGGCCAGAGAACTCTGTGGCAAGACTTCAGGAAAGAGAAATCTTACTTATTTTTCCCTGAATTGGAAGGGCAATGCCTGGCTATTAGGAAAACAAGCACATCTCTGGTGCTGGAATTGTAGCCGTTGCCATGGCACCCAGCCAGCCAAAGCTTCAGATGCTGTGGAGGCTCCACAGAGACTAGGTCCTCGGAGCTGACAGCAACAGTAAGATGCAGCTGCTAATTATGTGTTAAAGCAACAAGAAAACCCCCTCTGACATGCTGCAGATGGTATCATGTCCTGAGGTAAGCTTTTGGCAAGAACAGAGCTGCCATTGATAAATTCCCCTTGTTTGCCCTTTAAAAATGTACAATGCTGGGTCATGTCTAGGGCAGCCAAGCCCAGTCTGTGGAACACTGAAAAGACATACCTCCACTGCCGGTCCCTGCAGTTTGTGCTGTAATTCTGCCCTTATTAAGTCTGGCACATTAGGGCATCTTTTCTTTTCATGGTGTGATCTTGGCACCCATTGA